>NW_027117666.1:0-600000 GCF_038497685.1 Kockiozyma suomiensis
CTAAACCCTACTAAACCCTACTAAACCCTACTAAACCCTACTAAACCCTACTAAACCCTACTAAACCCTACTAAACCCTACTAAACCCTACTAAAATAGATATTTTCTATTATTACATAAAAACGATTCAACAAAAAAAATCTCATAAACATTCAAAAACACATTATCAATACTCAAAGTTAACTGACGGAGTTTTTTTAGCCGAGAACACCTTAGTAATAACCTCCAAGCCCTGTTCGACCTCAAGTTTTTCACCATTTAATTCCTTATTCAAAGCTTTAGTTGCCGAATCTAGATTAAGAGAATATCGAAGCTGACCATAAAACTCAATAGGCACAGGAATGTTGTAGTAGTTGAGCTTCAAACCTCGTCGCCTAAGCTGAATCTTTTGCACATAGTAGATTAATGGGATGGTCATAATAATTGGAATCATGACTCCAACAGCTGCCCAGTAACCATGAGTGGGCTTAAATGCCGGCGCATCGACTGTAGGAAAAACAACGTTGGGAATCCAAGCACCCATGGCATAGTAGAAGGCGTTAGCAAAGGCCGGGAAAAACCCTCGAAGTTCGGCATCGTCGTAAATAACATCTTCAGCCCATGTCATAAGCAGTCCCCAGAACGGTGTTCCAAAGCCGGGAATCAAATAAGCAGCAAATTTTGCGCTGAAACTGATGTCCCAGACAGCAAGCATAAGATTTCCAGTCAAAATAAACAAGCAGGCAACAAGGAAGAGCTGCCAGCGGCAGTAATAGAGATCTGAAATCACACCATACACATATGCCATAACAAGTCCAATAACATTGGAGATAGTGGGCAGAATATTTATCATCTCGACAGAGTACGTCTCTAAGCTTACTAACCACAAGTTCATGTACCCAGCACCGTTAAGAACGTACACAGAGTAGGCAAAAGAGAAAGCATACAATCGCCAGTCTGCGAGGAAGTGCAGGAGACGCCTCAGCGTCATTTTCTGTCTTCCTACTCGTCCGATTTCTTCCATACGTCTGAGGGCCAGTGCCCTCATTTCAGGAGTAAGGTAAGGTGCCCGTGTATTATTGGGAAAGTCTGGAATGGAAAAGAAACCCAAAATAGCAACGGGAAAAGACATAATTCCGTTGATGTAAAACATCCATTTCCAAGCAGGAACTCCCTGCAGGCCATTCATGGTAGCATAGATGCCCGCCATAATATATCCGGAGCATATAGAAGCGATAGCCCAGGAACCATCGTAGATAAGCATTCGCTTTGCCATCTCAGACGGCTTGTACCAAGATGAAATAACCATAGCAAAAACGGGGTAGCATATAGTCTGTGCCGCACCGATAAGAAATCGGAGGGCATAGATACCTTTCACATTGTTTGTGACGGGGATCATAAATGTAAACAGCGTCCATAGTAGCTCGCAAGTGGGAACAACGACGGAAGGGCGGTATTTAAAGGTGATCATCTGCATCGGAATAGCCATGGCTATCGATCCAACATTAAAAAATGTACCAAACAGATTGTACTCGTTATCATTCAATGCTAGATCCTCTTTCATTCCAGAGACATAAGCATTGTAGATACTGGACTGATCGACCGATTTCACAAAGTACGACAAAGTAACGTAAATCCTAAACCGAAATCAGAAATAGAGCAATGGAGAACACAATACATTGTTACGTACAACACTCCGGCATCGAGACGATTTATGAAAGCTCGCTCAAGCGGATCTGTGGAACCAGCATTGTCCCAAAAAATACCCGCGATACGCTTCCGAAGAGGTCGGGTATCTTTAGGCTTCTTCGAATAGTCGACTATTTCGGAGTTTGCAGTTGAGATCACCTCGCCCGCTGAGACGCTGACTTGCTTCTCTAGCTCGATATCAACTGACTTACGATCAATTCCATCCATAGTGTAAGGGTACTACTATCAGATAGGAGTAGATTCTGACTAGATGTTTGGAGCACGGGCATGGTTTATCTTATAACAAAACATTGGCAAGCCGTGTGGGTGGTCGGTCATGCCTGACTGAGTGAGGACTAGCCAGTACGGATAGAGCTTGTGTTAAACTGCTTGTACCTTGAGGCAAACAGCCATAGTACTTGGCTCGAGCTGTCAGTTCTGTGAGTTTGTGACTCATGTTGATTAAGAGCAAAACCCGCCCTTTGGCTGGTTCAGCTAACCAGATTTATTTGCTTGCCAGAATCCATGCTGACTCAAGCAGCTAGCTTACAGAAGTCTCATAGTAATTTTCAGAGATGCGCTGGCTGTAAATATGTGCTCAATTTCTATAGTAAGACGCTTCTCCAAGTGAGTTGCGCGGCTGCTCGAGAGGTCCTGTACAGTGAAAGGTTACTCGTGCTGCTAAAAATTCTTACTTACTTTTGATATAGTATAGCAAAGGCACAGAGCTGTTGGGTAGAAGAACATAAGACTCAATTGAGCACTTAGGACCATCATCAAGAATTAAGTATATCATATCAGATCACCTTGTACATTGGTTCATTCGTTAGGTCTCCTAAGACAGATAGCGTGTTGTTTTAAGTGTTTTGAGTGATTACAACCTGCGTTATATAAAATATTACGCATAACATACGTAATAGCTTCTATGAGAGGCGGAATGTATTTCGGTCAATTCCGGTTAATTGAAGCAGATTTGGAACAAATGGACTGATTTCTTCGCGTTACAATCTGCGGCGGAGCTCAAACCCCAGCAAGTGAGCTCATGGTGTAGGGGACTGTACTCCCAGGTCGGGGTGTGCCATAGCACGGTATGCTCGACCCAGTTCTGCTGACTCACAGATCTTCCCGCATTATTATCTTTTAGGGACAAAAGAATAGAAGATAAGAGCGGGGACTGTGTACATAGGCCCAAGGCTTGAAAAGGACGCTGCGTCGTACGAATGGTCAGTGCTTTGTACTATCGCGAAGACTCGAGCTCTACAGTCTCCGACACTTTGATAATAGCTAGATATCAGGTCTTCCATTGAGTCAACCCCATATAGAGTCTCATTAGCAATAAGGCTTTGCAGAACGATCTTATTGTTATAATCTGCGCATAGTAAAATTAGGTGACCGTCTGACATATGAGGGTAGTGGCTTCTATATCCGGCTGGACAAAAGATACGACGAGTCACATGAAACGGATTAAGCCGCGCTCATTATTGGCAAGTCGTTGCCTTGTAATCGGAACCTGCCGCGCTCACATAACCGATGCCTGCCGCGCTTCGTCAATCTCAGACAGCTCTTTGTTTTTTGAAATAGGCAGTTGATAACCTGGTTCATCAGGTCATTTTCGAAATTCAGACGATGAGAGGGCTGTGGTTTTCGGGTTTGTCCCATCCGAAGATATGTCCAGCAACGTCTAATTTCGAGAAACGTTGACATGTATACTCAAATGCTTTACTCTTGCTTTCTCTGTATAAGTCATCACGCTGCTTGTGAGGGCACAAGGTTTCGGCAGCGAAGGTGCAACGTATGTACAATTAGCCCCTGGTTTCTTACTTGATAAAGTTTATATCTGCACGCATGATAACGGATCAGGACAGTGATCCAGATTCTGTTATCAGCCCTATCAGAAAGTAACTATACGTGAGACTGACCTTCCTCATCGCACTTGTGACATTTTCCTGTATAATCAGCTGCAAAGTCTAAGATATAGTCTTTCCGCGGTTTACTCTACTAATCCTACAATGAGCTGGCTGAAAGGTTGCAGGTCACCTGTCACTACTGTAGCAAAGTGTATAACTGATTAACATTGCTAGAATCTCTAACGTTGATGGAATCTCTTCTATCTCAGCGGTTGTTAGGGACTATTGCTGTAACGGCTATCAGCATGTACACGCGTTAGCCGCGGTATAGATAAGTTTTGATATGCTATGTAAAGCGTTCTGTTATCCAAGTTTCGTATCACCAGATGAGAATGGCAAGGGCTTGAATACTTGCAAGTGGCATGGGATATTAAATACAATTTGAGGTCCCTCACTTCGAAGCTTGCCACGCTATTGTGCTAAGCGTTATGCACTATGCACTTCCTGCCTTGTTTGGGCAGCGTGAGTCATCAGATGAGTGTCCCTTTTCGGGCTTGACCTCCTTATCCGTCCAGATTTGGCGTGTTTCTACTATAAAAATGTTTCGATATCTCAAAGAGGCGTCGGGTAAACCTCAATGGAGGCGTCGCGATGCAATTGCTGACTCACTTTGGTGGCAGCTGCAAGGGAAAACTTAGTTTGCTTAGAAACGCAGCCTCATCGGCAGATAAAGAGCAATAGCTTAGTGTTAGAAATAATTCTCTATCTATTACTGTGACTTATCATGAATATAATTTAAATTCACTATCATTGTCTCGTGCGAGCAGTATGCAGTGGTTGCGCGCGACCCAACATGGCCTGTGCTTTACGCTTGTGGGTCATCTCTACTGGTCCGACAGAGCTTAAACTTCTTTCATGAGCGCTATCACTCCGTACCTTTTCTGTCAAATTGTCGTACCTACTGTAAACCGAATCACAAATGCTCTCAGTCTAATTGCAACCAGACGGGTCCAGTAGGGTCTAACACATGTCGAAACAGCTGGATTTGTTTACTTACTGAATCTGTCAGACTAGAACTTTGCTAGCCGAGTTCCTGATTTGAGGAAGTATTTGTTACAAAAATAATACAAAGGCTATTGAAGAGTGAAGCTATTAATGCTTTACTGGATGCTCTAAATCCATTACTAAAGATTTTATTATCTACAACTGGCATATCTAGCAAGATTAATATACCGGCTACCACAGCTACAACTCCTCCTAAATTATGTGGTATAGATCCAATAAAGCTTGAAATGATAGTAGATACTATTCAAGGACTGTAATTGATAGTATCGATATAGGATTGGTCATTATATGATTTTCTGTATGCTTTGCAATTTCTATTGTATTCGCATTATTTCTTCGAAAATAAGAATTTGCTATACTGGTAGTAATGCGCTTTCATTTTTCTATTAAGTTTAGATTATTAGAATAACTAGCTCGTTTATTATTAAATTCATAATTGTATTAATTAGCCATAATTTATTATTTATACATGATCGTGATAGGTTTAGTCAATATAAGTATATCACAATCCCTTTATAACCTTGACTTTTATCAGAATGAACTCTATTAATAAATACTTTAGAAGGTAGAATATTGTTTAAAATGTTTATTTCTATCCCTAATAACTAATTGAGATGTATTTGTCAATGATTTTTAGATATACAATAACCTACTGTACCGTCTGCATCAAAAAATGAGGAGAGCTACAAAATAATTTATAGAAAATATATAGCACAATTTTTTAAATGTTCTACCTTTAGGATTTTTAACAGCATCATTTACACCTCTAAGAAGTTATTCAATCTTCTTTTTTAGATAATCTATATCTAAGGAATGGAGATACAATTTTTTCTTATTTTATAATTATTTTGAGTTTATGGTAATAAGTTTCATCCTCAAGAGATGCTGTACTGTTATAATGACCATATTTCTCCTTTGTAATCTATCAAACTTGTTAGCCGTTCAGAAGATTTCTTCAAGTTAAAGAACTTCTTGCTTGTAATCTTCTATTATGCTAGTCGTTGCAAATCTTTCTGTGTGCGTATGGTGTCAGAGATACTTACTAAAATAGCATTAATTATTAAAAATATATTTTGATATATTTCTGCTTATAATATCCTCTGTTCAACTATTGATATTTGTATAATCTGGAAAATGAATGATATTTAATAAGGAATATAACACACTACCTTTATTTATAGATTTATTGCAAACCACTAAGCTTAGCATATTGCACTTTATAGGCTATCTATTTCAATATGGTTGCGATTGGCTGCTTTCTTATTCAAAGCTTAAGCGCCGCAAAAATTTCTATTGACGCAGAATAGTTCAGCAGGAGCGAAAAAAATATCTTCTGAAATATCAGATTAAGAGGTAAAGATACTCCGCAATATTTGAATGGATTTACTTTCGAAATTTAATATCAAATTGCAAATAATTTAAAAATAAACTGCTCAATAGAAACAATGAGCGCGACCAGTACACTGATCACATAACCGAAATTGTACCACTTGTTCCAAATGCTGAGATTCCTACTGGCCGCTTATCCAGCAGCGCCAGAGGAACAATACCAGAAACATGCATGTCTGGACCGTACACCTCCATCGGTATGGCAAGTTCTTCGCTGCAGTTCTTGATTAATCTCAAACCTTCTTGCCAATTTGGTCCTCCTCTGCGAACGTACATTCTAACGCCATGGGTATGAAGAAGAGCTTGGTAATCTTTGAATGCGCGAATTATACCCTTAAAAGTCGAACCAACCTGCGTAAAGTTGGCAATACCTCCACCGATGAAAAGGACTTTTCCTCCTTCGACGGGTGATCCACGAGTCATCAGATCAAGAACAGTTTTTGCGTACTCATAGGTTTGAGTCTCGGACGGAGCACCAGAATACTCTCCATAATTCGCAATGTCATTCGCATATCCAGCAGATGCAATTGCATCTGCGTAAACAACGGAGGCACCTCCTCCAGCGACGAGAGTCCATACGCGGCCAGCCGGGTTGAGGACGGTGAGCTTCAAAGAGGCGCCAGTTTTAGAGTCCAGCTCTGCGATATATGCCTCCTCTGTCGTTAACTCACGACCAAAAGGGGCTGGAAACACCATCGGCGGACCAGCGTCGATGTTTATGACTGACCCCGTCGTGGGCGCAGTAATACCAAGAGCAGTTGGTGAACGAGCAATGGCCCACTTAGCACCGCATTCGAATTCAGCAGTTTGATCGAGCTTTGCGGCCAAGTCAAGATAATGAACTTCTACTCCAGACGCAGTGGGAATAACCACCAGAGGATTGATCTCTAGATAGGTAAACTGCAAGTCGACGTAGGCTGCATAAAGACGATTGATGAAATCTACAAGGGTGGCATGCTGCGACTCGGGCACCTTTGACAGCAAGGTAGAGATAATAGTAGCATTGGAAGGATACTCAGATTCAAGATCAACCGGAATCAAAATTTTTGAAGCTTTCGCGTCAACATCTCCAACGTCCACACCGCCCTCGTGGTAGAAGAGAATCCAGTCACCTTCGCGCACCGAGTTAATGTTGATATAATACTCGTTCTCTTGGGCATGCGCCACAAAGGGCTCGACAAGAAAAGTGCGAAGGTAGCCGTTGATACCTTCAACGGCGATTTGCTTGCCTGCACGGGCGGCGACCCAGGCACGCGCTTCACTCCACGTCACGTTAAGAGAGAGCAAGCCAGACTTGCCACGGCGCTTGATCAATTGATCAGGCTTGGCGACAAACCGCGCTCCATCAACAAGCAACCAAGGGTAAGTAGCCTCTGCCGCGTCTAACACGGCAGTAACGGTGGCAGTGGAATCATCAGGGAATGTAAGAGAGGCCAGACGTGGCGGCGCAGGCACGAACGAGGTAGCCGAGCTTTCCTTCGTCAACGCAGGCGAGCGCGGCAAAAAGTAAGCGAGTAATGCCTTGCCATCGGCTTCGTGGATGGATTTGGCAGACATTGAGAATATGAATCAAGTAGAGAAAGTACGGAAAGACGAGGGTGGGCGAAAGACGACAGTTGGGACTAGTACACTAAATATACGCACGCGTGCTGCCTCGAGTCGTGCGTGCGTGCTCATTATTACCCCGCATCATGCTCAGAACTGCCGCTACCCTGGCAAGGCATGCTGTGCTCAGAACTGCCTCAGCGTATTTATTGGCATAGTCCCCCAGCTCCCGCTGAACTCGGACTAGCGCGATACCGTCGCGTGCAGCCTATATTTGCTGCTTCCCCACGCATGCTGTCCTGCTTTTTCTCCTTACTGACCACCGCTTTTTCTACGCTGAATTCATCAATGGCTTCTGCAAACGCAAATATTTCTCGATTTGAGCCTCCTACGGCACCGGCTTCGCCCTTGCCTGCTTACCAACTATTTCACAACAAAACACGCGCGTTCGTCTATGGGATGCAGCCGCGTGCATGCCAGGGCATGCTTGATTTTGATTTTATCTGCAAGCGTAGCGTCCCTTCTGTCGCGGCCATCATTTATCCTTTCGGTGGTCAATTTGTTTCGAAGATGTATTGGGGAACTAAAGAGACCCTCTTACCTGTCTACCAAGCGGTCAAGACTGCAGCTGAGAAACATCCTGAGGTCGACGTCGTTGTTAACTTTGCCTCTTCTCGATCTGTGTACTCCTCAACTATGGAGATCCTGGAGATCCCTCAAATTAGGGTGAGTAGTTTCCTATGCCATTACGGGTGATATTTCTGTATTGACGTTATATAGACTATTGCGATCATTGCAGAAGGTGTGCCTGAGCGACGCGCTCGTGAAATTCTCTTTAAAGCGAAGGAGAAAGGTGTCACGATCATTGGTCCTGCCACTGTCGGCGGTATTAAACCAGGCTGTTTTAAGATTGGTAACACCGGCGGAATGATGGATAATATTGTCGCTTCTAAGCTCTACCGCCCTGGATCGGTTGGCTATGTTTCCAAGTCTGGTGGAATGTCGAACGAACTAAACAACATTATTTCGCAGACAACTGACGGTGTCTATGAGGGAATTGCAATTGGCGGTGATCGCTATCCAGGAACCACTTTTATTGACCACTTGTTGCGCTATGAGGCTGATCCCAATTGCAAGATTCTCCTTCTTCTCGGAGAAGTCGGTGGAGTTGAGGAATATCGCGTGATTGAGGCTGTCAAGACTGGGAAGATCACCAAGCCTATTGTGGCTTGGGCTATTGGAACGTGTGCATCCATGTTTACCACTGAAGTTCAGTTTGGCCATGCTGGATCATTCGCCAACTCTCAGCTCGAAACAGCGTTGGCCAAGAATGCTGCTATGAAGGCTGCCGGATTCCATGTTCCGGAAACGTTTGAAGATATGCCTACTGTTTTGTCGGACCTCTACCAATCTCTAGTGAAGGCTGGAACTATTGTACCTAAGCCAGAACCAGAGGCGCCAAAGATTCCAATTGATTATGCTTGGGCCCAAGAGCTTGGCCTTATCCGTAAGCCTGCTGCATTTATCTCGACTATTTCTGATGATCGTGGACAAGAGCTGCTGTACGCTGGAATGCCAATTACTGATGTTTTCAAAGAGAACATTGGCATTGGTGGTGTGATGTCTCTGCTATGGTTCCGCCGTCGTTTGCCTGAATACGCCTCAAAATTTCTCGAGATGGTGTTGATGTTGACTGCCGATCACGGTCCTGCTGTTTCAGGAGCTATGAATACCATTATTACCACTCGTGCCGGTAAGGATCTTATCTCGGCTCTTGTTTCTGGTCTCTTAACTATTGGTTCTCGCTTTGGTGGCGCCCTGGATGGTGCTGCCCAGGAGTTTACGACCGCTTTTGATAAGGGCTTATCTCCTCGCCAGTTTGTCGACACGATGCGTAAGCAGAACAAGCTGATTCCGGGTATCGGCCATAAAGTCAAATCTCGAAATAATCCGGATATGCGTGTTGAACTTGTGAAAGAGTTTGCGCGCAAGCATTTTCCTACTACAAAGCTGTTGGATTATGCTCTTGCTGTTGAGTCGGTGACTACATCCAAGAAAGATAATCTGATTCTTAATGTTGATGGCTGTGTTGCAGTTTGCTTTGTCGATCTCGTCCGTCACTGCGGTGCATTCACCGCTGAAGAGGCAGAAGATTACCTGAACATGGGTGTTCTTAATGGCTTGTTTGTTTTAGGTCGGTCCATTGGTCTGATTGCACACTATCTTGACCAGAAGCGTCTGCGTACGGGATTGTATCGGCATCCCTGGGATGATATTACGTACTTGCTCCCGACGGTTGACTCGCTGGGTGGCAAGGGTCGTGTTGAAGTCAACGTCTAGACGTTGGCTATTATGGGATCACGCTGCGCGTGAGATGGAAGTGCTTTGAGGGCATTTTACACGCTGGACGTGGGAAGTATTTCGCGGGACGAATATAAACTGTAGTAGAAACAAAACATAAATTTATATCGTGAAGTTAGCGTAATATATTGTTATATATGGTAAATCTATTACAAGCTACAAAAAATGTTTTGAAGGCCTGTATGTCACTATTCGTGTAAGACAGAAGGGTTGCTTTGTACGGCTTGCAGAGTCTCTCCCGCGGGGTAGCTACACACTCCGAGACTTTATTATGATTAGTACTCCCTGCCTAAATTTGTGCCACGTATATCACGAGTTTTAATGCAATTTTTCAGCCGTGCATACGTACATATATATATATATATATATATGCAAATTGTCGGTCATTTGCTGTCATCTAAAAAAAAAGGTACATTTGATTCTTATTACCCTAAACCAATGATAGTTGTTAAGGCGAGACACTACAGCAATGTTAGTAAAATTTGCTGTCAAGGCCTACAAATGAGCAATAACAGTTTTTTGAAGGCTAGTTCAATTTACATTTAGCAAATGAACGCGGAAACAGAATGACCGCACTTTAGCAGTTACACTGACTAAGCTCGCATGCTGCGACGCGTGGGATTCAAAAGGCCCCCCACGTTTCCTAGGACGAAATCTTCAGTAACTTAAATCAAACAGGATTTGCCAGTCATTCCTCCATCTTCTTTGTCACTGGTTTACTCCTTCTCAAACAAAAGTGAAGATATACATCATTGGCTCTGCATTTTAACCAGTTGTTTTATTAATTGAATATGAGTGACGTAGGTGGCTACTTGAAGAGCCTCTTCTCTCTTGAAGGGCGTACTGCACTCGTTACCGGCGCAACTCGTGGAATTGGTCACGGTATCGCCCTTGCATTTGCAAAAGCTGGTGCTCAAATTATTCTTGTTCAGGTAAGAACTCTTTTTATAAAGTTGGCTAGACAATATTTCTGACTTTAAATTCAGCGCAACGCCGACGAGAAAACTAAATCGGAGATTGAAGCAGTCGGCGGAAGGGCCATTATCATTGTCGCTGACCTCTCAAGCCGCGAGGAAGTAAAGGCAATTGTGCCGAAGGCAGTGGATCTTGGCTTTCAAATTGACATTCTTCTCAACTGTGCCGGCATTCAGCGTCGTCACCCGTGCGCTGAATTCCCGGACGAAGACTGGGACGAAGTTCTCCAGGTTAACTTGACGACGGTATTCCTACTTTGTAGAGCCGTTGGCAAGCATATTCTTGATAGAAAGGGAACTGGAAACATTATTAACGTTGCTTCTTTAAATACATTTCAAGGAGGTCTTACTATTCCAGCCTATGCATCTGCCAAGGGTGGAGTAGGTCAGCTGACTAAGGCACTGTCAAACGAGTGGGCTTCTCAGGGCATCAATGTCAATGCAATTGCTCCTGGTTATGTTGCAACTGACATGAACGAGGCTCTCATAGCAAACCCTACGCGATCGCGTCAGATCATGGAGCGCATACCTGCACAGCGATGGGGTGCGCCGGAGGACTTTGAAGGCGCAGCTTTGTTTTTGGCTAGCAGAGCCTGCAAGTACGTGTCAGGAGAGCTTTTAGTAGTGGATGGTGGATGGATGGGTCGCTAGATATAATTTACACTTATTATGTATTTTGCACGTCTTCACGCTGGCGGAATGAATGATGCAAACAAAACCGCCTGAACCCCTATCCAAGTAATCATATATCTAACTTCCCACAATCCTTCATGTCTTTCAAAATCTGCCTTTGCTCTCTTCAATATTTTTTTAAATCCCCAGCCTTTTATGACTTCTCCAGCATCTTCCGGCTCGTCCATAAACAATCGTTCTGCGACATACCAGTAGACAAGTGGCATACAAGTGCCTAGTCTGGTAATTATTTGAACATGCCAAATGAAAAGACTCATTATGCCCATAACCGATTGTATAATCACGTAAGGACGCAAATGCGGCACGTCTTTGTATCTTTCATATGACCTATAAAACAGAAACCATGTAGGAAATGCAAAGAAGAAATTTGGAATCTGCCATGTGCGCCAATATTTGAAGAGGCCTACACCCCAGTAATGACTTTGAACATATCCATAAATGAGTGGAGGTATTTGGTTGCACCATTCACGCCCTGGGCAATACCTAAAATATGCATAAATCTGGCCGGCAAGAAATCCTCCTCCAACCAAGGTGCCACCCAAAATGATCGCTAACGACTTGTATACTTTCTTTTGCCGCGCGGCCTCAAAAAGATCGTTAAGAAATAAAATTCCCCATAACAGTCCATTTCCTCGGAGACAGCATGTTATACAAAACGCAACTCCGGACAAAACGTGCGCATCAGCCTCCCGAAATGCTATACCTAAAAATGAGAAAAAAGCAAATAGGGTCTCAGAATATCCTGCAGACATAAAAATCCCACCGGGAGAGATTATATAAAGAAGTGCGGAAAGCAGCGGGAACACTGATCGCGAATTGCTGCTTTCCTGCTTTAGAGAGACCGCTGATAGCGGACGAATATATTTCTCCACCTGTGATGAAGCAATATATATCATTATAACTGCAAGGTAATGACCTATATGCGCTATTATAATCGCTGCAATTGCATAAATATAAATGCTTTCGACCTGGTTACCAATATCATCAACCTCTTTCTCAAGTTCTGGCCACGCAATAGCAAGAATAGGCGATACGAGGTATTCGCCGACATTTCGAATCGTCCACATCCACAACCACCCCCAAGCCCATTCTTGCTCATAAATGTAGCCTCTTTGAGCAATTCTGATAAAAAATACTGGATCCCAAACTAGGAACCGCGGAAGAACATAATTTGCAATCCATGGCACCTTCGTGGAGGTAAAGATAATTTGAGAAGAAGTATCGTACTGCTGAGTCACAAGCTGAGGAATCACAAAGAGCACGGATTTCACAAAAATAAAAACGGACGTTAGAAAAGTTATATCCGTAGAGCGAGCACTTGAGATCAGCATGGCGCTCTAAGTACTTGTAGACTTGCAAGATCATCAACGATTGTTTAGTTATCTTGAAATCTGAGAAACTCAAATTCCTGCCCGCGCCCCTGCCTGCGTAGGCATTGCTGTCGTATAAGAAATATTGTCAGCACTCTACAATTGGTAGTCTCCGCCGCTTCAAATCTCTAATGCCTTTAATAAATGTCCGTCCGGACTGGAAAATAAAAGAATTCTTCATGCTGGTAAACAAAAAAAAAAAATGAAACGGACAGGAATTGAACCTGCAACCCTTCGATTAACCACCTACTTAGCTGGAGTCGAAAGCTCTACCATTGAGCCACCGCTTCATTATACCAAAAACATATTTTGAATTTCGCTAACAGAGTCTTATTCTACTGCCCTAGCCCTTTACAGTATCTTCAATCCTGGATTTTTGAGGTATCTACGTATTTTCTAACGGCCTAGGTCGCACGTATCTAATAAGGTCTTGCTGAAGTTAATCCTTGCTACAGCCCTTTCTTTAGAAACAGTCAGCCTGTAAATTTGAGGTGAATTTTAACTATGATAACTACTATATATATGTTAGTAAGAATGCGACCGTTAGTTTTCATGGCAGGCACGTGCGTACTGTTTCGTGGTCCAGGTTTTTGGTTTTTTATCAAAAATTAGCACGCCCATATTCCTCAAAGACAGTAAAGTAGTTTAATTGCTTTCGGCAATTACGCAAATCAGACTTGCTAACTACTATTATTCTTCTTACAAGAGCGAAGTGGCCGTATGATTGTCCCTGCCTGGTGGTCTCGAATAATTTTCGTTCGGCAGTTAGATATAGAGTTATAGCTCATCAGGGGTTTGATCAATCGTCAGAGTAATACATCAATCTATTGAAAACATCAAAATTGACTGTAATTCTAATTCTAATCAAGCCAGATCTCTACAATACAAGTCTGACGTTACTCTTTTATGTATTTAATTTAGGAATCTAGTCTATTTTTCTATCCGTTAAGCAGTCCAGTAAATTGGGTTGATTAACGAGTTTTAATTACCTAATCTGAATCAAACCCGCTTGACAATTTTTCTTTCCGCATTACTGGCGTCCCACAGTATTGTGGAGTTTATGCTCTTTCATCAAAAAGCTTGAAGCTGCGCACAATATACTGAGAACAGTGGCGAAAATGAATACCGCTCGCACTGAATCAAGATAAGATTTCATGATTATTTCTTTCAACTCCGGCGACAGATTTGCAACCTCGTCAATTGAGTCCTTAACTTTGTTAATAATCTCCTCTGAACCGGGACCAGTAATGCGAGAATATAATTTTGAAGCAAGAACATTTTGGAACACCGCAGTCGACAATGAAACACCAAGAGTAGATCCAGTTCCTTTGAACCCATACTGGATAGAGGTCGATATAGCCTGATACTCTCTCGGAACAGCGGCAACGAGAGCAATAAGTGTAATCGTTAGATATAATCCAAATCCAAATCCTGGAACAAAGATTATAGTCATAATCAGCCATCTGGGAGTTTCCGTCCCCACAAAGCATAAAATTAGAGAGCCAAAGACCATCGAAAAAGCGGCAAAAACAATCATAGGGAAATAGCGTCCGGTAGCGCGCATATAATAGCCAACTAACAGAGCACCGATGGAGTCACCAATGAAATGAGGAATCAAACTAGAGCCAGACTTAGTAGGTGAAACCCCGCGAACTGACGTAAAATATATGGCAATGTAATAGAGTTGAGCATAGTAAGTCATGTTCATAAACCAAGATGTAAATGATGATCCAAAAACGGTTCGATCTTTTAATAAATGCAGAGGAATTATAGGCTCTTTGGCAACCTTTAATTCGACGTACATGAATGCTGCGAAAAACAATGCTGAAAGCAAGAGAGCGGAAATGACCTGGACACTAAACCACGGCACATAAACGCCACCAATACTAAGAGCAAACAGAAACAGGACTAAGGTCGAGACAAGAGTGAAAGAGCCCATGAAATCAATTCGTTTTAGCCGGGATTCATCAACTTCCTTAACCGGAAGATGCAAGTTAAGACTGAGGGAGAGAATGGAAAGAGCAATAATAGGCCCTTGAGACAGAAAAGCCCAACGCCATCCAAATGCTTCGGTAATTATACCACCAACAACACCACCAAATGCTGCACCGCATCCCCAGAGGATGTTTCCTATACCCTGCAAGACACCACGCTGACGGAGCGGGACGATATCTGAAAGAGTAATCGCCGTGAGTGATGTAAGGCCGCCGCCTCCGATACCAGTAAGAATGCGAGCACCAACCAAAAACCAAAAGCTTGGTGCAAGGCCGCAAAGTACCGACCCTACACCAAAAGTAATATTGCATCCTATAAGGACAATTTTGCGGCCGTAGATATCCTACAAAAGTCAGCAAAATATAGAAACAAGTGAAGCCGTGCCCACATACCGAAATCTTTCCGTAAATCGGCTGTACTGCCGCAACACTAATCATATAGCCAGTTGCTATCCAAGACACAGATCTTAGTTCGTTAAATTCAGATGCAATGTGCGCCAGCAGTGTAGCAACGATTGTTCCATCCAGCGCAGCCAAGAAGATTCCCACGTACAATGATACGAAAACGGTCACCAGCGCACGCGATGACAATTCCTCCTCCTCTGCTTCGTCAGCTTCAAACTCCGCCTGCTCTTCTAGAATATGTGCCTCAATGTCCGCTTGCACAGCATCCAGGAGTGGAGCTGCTTCCTCGATGGTGTCGGAGACAACAAGTGGGCCGGCAGTAGCATTCAAAGGGTCATCCACAGCCATTCTCGTAGCCTCAAGATCGAAAAATACAAAGAAAAGAGAGAGAAGAGTAGTCGCGGTTGATAAAGACAAAACGCGGACCTGCACAGGTTTTTAAAAAGTTTGGCCTCTGAAGGGCTCCGTATATAGTTTACAATTGAAGGGCGATGCGGGACCGATAAAGGAATACATCGTCCTCAGGCATCTGACTCATGACTCAGATGAGTTACAGAGTTAAGGTCGCCTACTTTATCCCACATCTACATAATAGAAGTTTACTTTATTTCAATTGTATCTAAATCTCTAAATATGTTCTTCCAAACCATACCGCAGATGGCTCGCGCGAGAATTCGAGTGCGCACGGAGTTTGCGTCCTGTGCCCAAGTTCTTATCTGCGCGTATAATCGCTCCCAGCCGATATTTTTTTTGCCTTATCTAATCTCGTTAGCTATGATTGCGTAAGGTCGAGAAGTAAATCCTACCAAATTAAGTTTTCAGAATCGCTGAAATAAGAAACGGGTATTCGCAGAGGACAAAATCTGGAAATTCGATTTTCAAATGCAGTGAAATTTTCATTTCCAGAGAATTAACTCCTAGCAAAAATATTGATCTGCTACAGAATAATTTGGGTACACTTTTCATCTCGTTTTGTACACAGTAACTCATTATCTGAGCAAATGAAGGGCTATGCATAACAAACCAGCAGACTGCTCTCATGTTACAGAATTATAGGGCTGCGGAGCAAGAAAAAAATAAATGTTATATCATGAAAATCTAGACGGCAGGCTAGCTATTCAATCATGTCTAATCTACAAAGTACCTGCAGACCGCAAACAAACTACACGCAACTGTCCAAAATCGAACATAGCGGATCAAATACATGAACGTGATAAACCCAAAAATATATACATTGACGCTGCATAACACAATATAGCAATTTCGTTTGATAAACAATAACCGGAACCATAAATCGCAAATCCAAAATTTCCAGCACCCTATAAATAAAACCGTTCACTTGCAAAGCTCAAGATTGATAAATGAAAAAAGACGATCCAAAGTATAGGTACAAAAGTGAACCAAAAAATAATTAAAAGCAATTAGAGATCATCAAGCCGAATCCACTCTTTAAGATTTTTTGTGCCTTCCATCCTGCCTTCCGTGCCGCACCAAATTGATGCTAAGGCTGCGCAAACACAAATAACAATAGTGATAACCCAGGCGCCTGCTTTGTCCTTCGAGGTCACCTCTCCGCTGTATTCTGCAGTTATGCCCTTCGTTCCACCCGAGGCATCGCCAGAGGAAGAGCCACCCGTGTCATTTGCGTATGGGGCTGCTGCACCAAACGAGATCATCAACTGCTGTGTCATCTCTAAAGCGGCCATCTGTTCTCCAAGGCCATACATTCCGTCATATGCGCCCGTTAGCCAAGTATACCCGCATGTATTACCATCAGTGCCTCCACTGCACGTAGTTACAGCGGCAGCAGCAGAGGCCTCAATAGTTGGTAAAAGCGTATCTTTCGTATATGGAGCTACTTGCATTGTGAGACCCACAAATCGGGCAACATAAGCTTTAAAGGACTGCTCATCGACATTACAATTTCCTGAGCTCTCACAGGCAGGTTCATAGATAATGTTAGTGTCGCCTGAAGTGAACATGGACACAGAAGCCACTAAACCATCCAATCTAGTTTTCCAAGTGTCGGCAGCAGTTGAGTTTCCATTTTCAGAAGTGTAGTTATACATATAGGCAGATCCAGCTAAAAAGATAGCCATGTTGTAAGTCCACTGGATCTTATCTATGTCCGCACAATTATTGTCAGTGTTAACTCCGTCGTAAATGAAATAGTCCGAAGTGATTAGCCCGACGTCAACTTCCCATTGCCAGACTTTTTCGGCCCAATCGGCATAAGTGTCGTTTTTAGTGTATCGGGCGAGTCTACCGCCAAGCTGGAGAAGAATACCGTTCGAAACCGAATTTTTGTAGTCGTATCCATTATTTAATACAAATTTCTGCCACCGGACACCACCATCACAGTACTGAGTGTCCCAAACGAGAGCGATCGAGTTGAAGACGGCCTGAGCAAGAGCTAGCCATTGCGGTTTGTCGCTAGCGGGATTTGTAAAGTTGCGCTCTGCGGCCTGCATAGCAGCAAGACCCCAGAAACCTTGATCGTCATTTCCGAGCGAAAGAGTTTGATTTGAAGGCTCGTAATCCCAGTTAGTGCCTACTTGAAAGATCATTCCCGCTTCAATAACATCGTTGTATTGGTCATCACCCGTAAAAAACCAGTAGTCGATCATGCTCTGTTGGGTACAGTTGTCAGCATCAAAAGATATTGAAAGCAACAAAAATCAAAATTCTGTGGAAGGATACAACGTACACCCCAGGCAGCACCACTCTCCCACCAGTAGTAAGGGCCAGAGAAGATGCCAGGCACATATCCAGCTTCGTCACCATGGTAATAGTTCATGAGACCCGAGGCTATCGTGCTGCAGGCTGATTTAATAGATGCTAGCATAATATAATTAGACAAATCAGCTATAGACAACGATAGATATTAGGAACTCACATTCACTAGAGGTATCGAGAGTGATGGCCGCGTGGGCAAGACCAGTGAGGCCACACGCGAGCAGCAGCGGCAGCGGCAGCAGCCTAGGTGCCACAGAAAGACGCATATTTGTGCAAATGCCGGAAAGAATAATATCAAAAGGGAAACTGGCGAAGAAAGAACTGATTAATGAGAGAGTATGGAAGGTTGAGAGGAAGTGAAGAGAAATCCGAGGCTTAGTCGATGTTTGTTTATTACTGTGCGACACTTTTAGTCTCCGCCCTGGTTCTGAGCGGCTCAGCCACTTCTGCCTTTTGCTACAGACAAGTTATGCTTCTGCTGCTGGTGCTACAAACATTGCTAATAGTGCTTGCTCTATTATATTACTACAGATCTGCGACTATATAAAGACGGTAAGCACCGCATCTCCAAGCGCTTCATAAACACGGGGCTATATTTAGACTCAGCGGCACTAGCCACACTACGCGCGTCTCGAGGCTGGCGCCCTTCAAAGCACAGCCCTGCACGTGAATGGTAGAGCACAGTCATAAAAAGTAATCAATTACTAAGCACGCGTTATTGCTCATCCATATAATTCTCTCAGCCAGCATCTGGCGGCAAATTCACATCAACACCACTTGGCTGGTTTGTACGTGCCAGTCTATTCTGTCATGGTCAGCAAACCGCTCGTCTACATTGTCATTGGCAGCACAAGAGTCGGCCGCGCTGGACCAGCAATCGCGCAATGGACAAGAGATATTGCGGCCGCGCGCTCGTCAACCGTGGATTTCCGTATCCTCGACCTTATCGACTTCAATCTGCCTCTGCATTCACCCCATATTCCCATTACCGGATAGTACACCCAACCAGAGACAATTCGTTGGAGTGACACAATCAGCAGCGCCCAAGGATTTGTCTTTGTTACGCCAATCTATAACGGCTCTTACCCCGGTGTCCTCAAACTCTACCTAGACTACCTGAAGAAAGAGTGGGCGCGAAAGCCTGTAGGCATTGTTTCGTACTCCCACAGAGGCGGAGATCGTGCCGCTGTTCAACTGAAAAATATTCTCCGTAGTAGTCTGCAGATGAACGTAATTGATCCACCGGTATTGATGAAGCTTGACGATGTTTTTCCTATCAGATATGCTGAGACTGAAGGGCCACTTAGCGACCAAATCAATGCTATAGTTGATAAAATCTGCCAGAGTATTGAGGCTAGGACCGTCTGAAGACAGTTGTCAGTAAGGCATGCGCGGGAGGTGCATTTGTATTGTATTATGATAGACTTCCTTTTTGATGACAATTATGACAGCTTTGTGATATTGGACAAAACACTGCCAACTTGCCGCCTCTAGAATTCTAATTCTTCTACTTTTATCTCTTCTTTTATTATCTTTTATCTGACCTTTTTCTTACTTTTATTTTTTATCTTTATTTACGTAGGCGAACTTCGGCTCGGTGACGTCATGGAAGCAAGAGCATCAGAAACCTAAAACCCTGAATTCTTTTGATGTCGATCGCATGTGCCTCCCAACCACTGTCTGTTCCATTCAGATATCTAATTTTTTTTTGCTCTCTCTCCCGAAATATCCTTCTTTGACGAATACTTTTCGACGAATATGCGGCCGTGGTTTTTCCACAATGCTACCGCTCCTCTTGATGATCCGTCAGCGCCCCTTCCTGCTCCGTCTACTCCGGCCGCGTCTACGGTCCCAATCGAGAAGGAAACCAACTGGATCCCTTTTACTCCTGAAGACAACGAGCGCTTAGAAAACACCTGGCGGTCGCTATACATCACCAAGGAGAATTCTGAATTTGGCGATGCCACTGTCAAAAAGGGAAAGGGAAAATCAAAACATGATATCGTCAACGTAATAGTCGGCGCGGCCAGATTGTATGCTGTTCAGTTTATGCCGCCTGTGGCTGCAGAAGATGACACTCATCAGCCAGAAGAATCCCCTTTTCACGACAACGCGACTCACGAGTCTGGAGATGCTACGACTTCTAGCGCTAAGGTATCTGCTGCAATGGATCATTTTGATCCACAGTCAGTTTTGGGTCCTTGCAAAATGAAACTCGGCCCCGTGTACTGGCATGCTATGCACGATACTGCACATGTGATTCGTGCTACATGGTTCCATACTACTTCATATCCTCCCGCGCCTATCAGGGATCGGAATCAACAGCCTGTTATTCATCGACACAGATATGCTTCTCATCCAATAACGGATCTCAAGATTGCTGCAAAATTGGAGCATGGTTTCCTAGAAATGCAACCATGGTCACCATCGTACATCTCGGAGCTCAAAGCAGTGCGCAAAACTGGCAGAGAGGCTGAGGACAAAATCAAGTTTCCAGTCTCAGACGGATATTCGGTTGTGTATTGGCCATTACCAGTCGACCCTGAATACGGCAAGAGGCTCAGCAACCACACCCGAATGGATGACTACTCAAGATACATTCCACATTACGCCGAATTGTCTAATGCTGAAGATAGTTACGAGAATAAAAAGGAAGGCTATGCGGTTATGATTCCAGAGACAATAATAGTTCGCACCTTTGCTGGTCGCAGATCAGGGATTTCGCGCGGTATCGCCTGGGTTCTTGGAGCTGTATCTCGCCGTCCAGGTGCCATGGAGGTGAGAATGCCCGGAAAAGGTATTGAGGGAGTTGTTAAGCGCGGTTTCGATTATGAAGATTGGATCCGTGGCGGTGGTAAACACCCCCAAGGACTTTGGAGCGCAGATAAAATTGACCATCTTGTTCTTGTTGTGCATGGTATTGGACAGAAACTTACTGAGCGGGTAGAGACTTTTGATTTTACATATGGTACTCTCTATCTTATAATTTTGAGAATAATTACTGCGCTAACAATTCTCATAGCTATCAACACTTTCCGAGTTCTGATGGCTAAGCAGCACGAATGCATGTCGTTGGCTCATACTCCTCCGTCTGTGCTTCCTATTAACTGGCGTCGAACGATTAATTTTGATTATGAGGACGTTACGTCAAAGGAGAGCCAAGAGACTGGACCTATCCATAAAGCGTACTCTCTGGCTGATATCACACCTTCCACAATCCCTACCGTTCGCAATATAATTTCTGACGTGCTTCTTGATATTCCTTACTACTTGTCACAACATAGGCCTCGAGTACTTCATGCAGTGGCAGCAGAAGCCAATCGTATCTACCGACTGTGGATGAGGAACAATCCTGGCTGGACAGGCAAGGTTTCTATAATTGGCCACTCGCTAGGTTCTGTCATTGCTGTAGATATACTGTCGCGTCAGCCATCTGTCCCTCCTCCTTTGTTTTCTCAGAACGAAGAGAGCAGTGAAGAGGCGGATTTGCAGCTTGAGTTTCCTGTGAAAAACTTGTTTCTAGCTGGAAGTCCTGTAGGGTTCTTTTTGTTGCTCAATAAGGTCAATCTTATTCCACGTATCATATCAACTACTCGTTTGACGAATATTGCCAAAAATATGCCGCCAAACCGAGACGAGTTTGGAAATCTAATGCCGCCATCCGCGGAAAGGCCCGACGATATTGGCATAAATCGTGGCGGAGTTTATGGATGCATTGCTGTCGATAACATCTATAATGTTATTCACACATCTGATCCAATAGCTTATCGCCTGAATCCTTGCGTTGATCCCGAATATGCAGAGACATTGGAACGTGCAGTGCTTACATTACCGTCAAATCAAGAGGGATTTTTGAGTCGATTGTTCACTCTCGACCGGAAGCCAGCCAAGAACCCACTTCATAAGCGGGTAAGGAGGCTGAGATATACGATATCCGACACTGCTCGAGCGGTCAGCAATAAAGTTGCGGTTAGCATCACTCGGACCGTTAATCCTAATTTCCAAGCTGGTGAACGCATTGAAGAGAATAAGGCTGCTATGAAACGCAAGAGGAAGGTTGGTGAGGATGACCTCGGGAGTGTTCAAAACGAGAGTGACGACGATGATGACGATGACTATGACAGTAGTACAGTAGCTGCTAGAGACAGGGATAGAGATAACGAATCTGATATATCTATAGATGGATCTGCCACTACCAAGCGTCCTATTTATTCAACCAACTATTCGTTCACAAGGGGTCCTACCGCAGGATCATCGTCATCTAACCCCCCAGATGCAAAAAAACGACGCGATAATCGTTTCGAGAGAATTGTTAAGACGAGAATGCATGCACTGAACGAAAATGGCCAAATTGATTTCGTGATGCATCCAACAGGCCCATTAGAGAATCAATATATCAGCATCTTAACTGCACATTCAGGATATTGGGAGTCGAGTGAGTTTGCATATTTAGTCGCGGCAGAATGCAGCCGCTCTCCAGGCATTGAGAATACTCTAGAGCAGTTCCGAGCTAAACCGAAGGCTTAAATAGCTCTATTGATTTCGTGTTCAGTGTCTGTGCCGAGTTTATCATGAATTAGAGATTTAAGATTTATTTTTTTCTGTGTTTTTTGTCTTTATCATTTTCAAATTGCATTTGAATGTGTATATCCCTGGTAGATTTTGGAGTACTTGCGGACTGGTTACTGATTGGCTTTGATTATATCCATTCAAGATTGGAATATAATAATAAAGGCTTCATTCTGATATTTCGACCCTACCTGTAAATTATGCTGACTCTTTTTCTGATGGTTATAAGCAACAAAAGAGGCATAAACTAAATTATGAATGAAATGAGTTGGGGGGTGGAATACAGCATCAGAAAAGCGACAAATTGACTCTACTGATTACGGATACGAGTACGCAGAATATTATGTGTATCACGTGACTTTATCTTATCGTTGCTCGTTGGCCGCCGGATCACTAGTGGCTCGACAGGCCTGGGAACAGGGCCCGCGCGCAACTCAGCTATGGCAATAGCTTCCACCTCTCGATATTCTTTTTACGTTGGGCTGTGAATTTCGTTGTGCTGAAGGAGTACCGTTGACATATATAAAACCTCTCGCGGTATAGTAGACGCGACAGTGTGAAGTCGTCAGGAATATCAGGCACATAAGCCATCAACTCGCGTTTCATTATTTACGAAACACAATCGAGGAGTTTGGGGTGCTGAAACTCACATTAATATTTTGAAAAATGTCTTCGGTGTCAGAAGATGAGAAGCAAGCTTTTGCAGCTGCTGATTCTTCGCGGGTAGTAGAACCAATGGGTATGTATTGTCTGGTGAAGGTGATTCTGTAGGTTTTTTTTGCCACTAACGCGATATTCTGTTTAGACTATGGGTCGATATCGACGACGAAATCTGTAAGCGAGGAGAGCTCTGAGCTTCTTGATGAGAAGAATGGGATATATTCTCAGTTTGGTGAGCTGGCCGACTTGTTGGAAGGCGGCACGTACGTTTGTTTTCTTGAGCTTGCTTGATGTAAAAGCAAAGGCTGATTTATATATAGGGACTCGTGGACCGAAGAAGAAGATAGGAGAGTGCGATTTAAGGCTGATTGGCGAATTATGACATGGGCGTGTGTTATGTTTTTAAGTTTGCAGTTGAATCGAATCAATATCGTCAATGTCTTGACTACAGACTTTTTGACGGATTTAGGAATGCAACAGAATGATTATAATCTTGGACAGACAATATACTTCTTTTCGTTTTTGGTCATGGAGATTCCCACTCAAATTATGAACACCATCGTTGGACCTACGATCTGGATTCCAGTAAGTTGTCAAGTTCTTGTGTATAGAGATGTTGAAATTAACACATGTCATAGACTATGATGACTACCTGGGCTCTTGTTGGATTCCTGCAGACATTTATTACTAACAAAGCTTCATATCTTGCTACTCGTGCTCTTCTTGGTGCATGTCAGGGCGGATTTGTTCCGGGCATTGCGCTGTACGTCACTTCTTTCTACAAAGCTCATGAGATGGCTACCCGCCTTGCGATGCTTTGGTCAACTCAATACATCACAAACTCAATCTCTGCCCTTTTGGCTTCCGGCATCTTCAATATGGACGGTCTCAATGGATGGCATAACTGGCAGTGGCTTTTTTTCCTTGAAGGTCTTCTTTCGCTGTCTATTGGTGTTTCGACCTTTTTCATGATGCCATCGTTTAGAAAGCCTACTCTCTCAAAAGTGTTTACCGCTCGTGAGACTGCGATCCTACGTGCTCGTGTCATTCTAGACGATCCATCAAAGGCAAAGGCGCTCGACGGAAGTCGAGTCAATACCATGAAAAATTTGGGCCCTCGGGATATTCTTGGCACGATCACTGATATTTACCTGGTGCCAATGTTTTTGCTTGCATGGCTCGGGTTCTTGCCTTCTGTCGCTTCGTATCAGTTTATGACAATTATGTTCCGTAGCTATGGCTATGAAACATTTGAAGCAAACTTGCTTGTTATTCCCGCCAACATGACTATCATGACGGGTATGCTTGTTGCTTCTTTTGTGGCAGACAGATACCGTCGTCGCTGGCCGATCCCGCTTGCCGCTATGGCTTGGGTTTTGCCGTTTCTTATTCTCCAGAGATCGCTTCCTGATGACACACCGTACGGACTCCGAGTTTTCTGCGTCATCTTTACTGTCGGATTCCCATACTACACTCCGGTACTAATGTCTTGGCTGTCAGCTAATGTTGGCGACCAATCTAAGCGGGCGCTTGCAATTGCCATCTACAACATTGGTGTGCAGTGCGGTAGTATCTCTGCGTCTAATGTTTATCGGGCTGGAGATGCACCATTTTACAGAAACGGAAACTCGATTCTAATTGCTGTTGCTGTACTTGTTGTTTTTTTGACTATATCGGCTAGATGGCTTTACAAACGCGAGAACTTTCGACGCGAGAATGTGTGGTCGGCAATGACAGAGGAGGAGAGAGAGGAGTATCTTGTGACGACCACTGATAAAGGAAATCGTAAATTGAATTTCCGATTCCAGTTGTGAGACAAGATTAGACATTGTTTCATGGAAAGGACCTTTTTTTTTTGCATTTGATGTGTTGCATTTCTTCGAGCGGGGTATTTTGTGGTGGGATTGGTTTCTTGGGAAGGGCGGAAGGGGGTAGAAAGTACTTATTATATTTCGAGGGTTCAAGGTTTGGTGTGGAAGAGGATTATGATTGAGTATGGAGCAGTGGGTTTATGGTATATTGTTTACTAGGCGACATCCGCGTCATCGCACTATAGTATATTAATGACATAGCATTTGTATATACCACACTACATGTATTTAGCCTTCGCCAAATGATTTGTAAAATCCTATTCTTGCAAAAAAAAAAAATAATAGTGACAAAACGCCTAGCTTGCTGATTACAGCAATGTACCAAAACCCTCACGTTCTGATCTCGCTTCGCGGCGCATAACCAGAAGGCGGTATAATCTCAGGCGGAGGTGATCGAATGCCATGGTCGCGAGGTGATTCCAGGTCGTGATTAGACTGCTCAGATGGCCGACGGCCCAGATGCTTAAATCGGCCAATAATTATATCCACATCTTTTCGAGCATTGATACTAACGCCTCCTCCTTCGAGAATCTCTTGCATACTACCGTCACAGTCATCACGACCGTATTCTATTCTCGAGCGTCGAAACACGGGTTCATCTTGTCTGATAAATCGTAGAGCGTCGAAAGCGTCTGCTACTCTGCAAAATGAGACCCAACCACACTTGCGCTCCCATACTATTTTCACGTATTCAATTACACCATATCGTTCGAACATCGCACACAGTCGCGGCGCATTAATATCAGCCGGTATGCCTCCTAAATATAGCTTTCGCGATACATTTCCCTGGCTCAGAAAAATATCCGGAACGGGAGCTGGGCTGGGCACAAGATCTAGAAAGACTTCATATTCATTGATGAACATACTTCCTTGACTCGCTACCCAGTTCATATAAGCAGCCGCGTCTTTCGGATGCATGTAATGCACGAAAAAGGTACGTCGATGAGGGTCATAATGCGAATATTCGATTTTTCCACCACGGATAAGAGAATGCAAAAGAGCCAGGTCAATTTGCTCATCGGGAGGAAGATTAGAGAAAATAACAGTGCGTGGCGCATCATGAGCTACTGGAACAGATAAGGAATGGCGATCACGGTCACGGTCTCGCATATCATGATCTCTGTCGTGCCGGCCGCGCTCATCGTGAGGTGGAGATCGGTAACGAGTGACTGGTGTAGCAGCTGCCATTCGTTAAAATTCAAATTCGATGACAGAAACTTGATATATGTGAGCAGTGAGTTATTTAGACATACCGTAGATAGGGCTGTGGCGACTCATTTGTCAGGATGGTTGTGAATGAGGGAGCAATTTAACTCAATACAGTAGCAGCACCGCAAAACAAAGAGGTACAAGCAGTAATCAATACAACAGATGACAAATTAGAAGAGTATAAAGTCAGAGATCAGAACTGGATGCAGTGAGAAAGCCAACCAGCAAGGCAAGTAACGATTAGAGTACACTTCAGACAAGGACTTTCTGTGCACAACAAATACTATCTGTAGCACACTGTCTTTTCTATACAACTAAATATCAGACCGCAGAGTAGTTCAGGCGCTCAGAGGCGATCAATTGTGATGCGATGAAAGAGCAAGCTTAGAGGAGGTCTGGAAAAGGAAGAGTACGTGAGCACGTCACGTTCTTCTCTTCTCGAAAGTCTAATTCAATCACGTGACATGACGATTAGCTTTATGCCGTTCTCCCTCCAGCCAAGACAATGCTTGCAAGAAACTAATTTGATTATTGATTTTGTGCTAAATTTATACAGAAAATGGTTGTGCATCTTGACATACGAAGCAAATAAAATAAATATTAGAATTGCGGAGATAGTGTCATGCGGCTTTGGCACAGAGATAAGCATGTCATCATCAACTATATATTGTAACTGTGCTCCTGCTTGTCTTCAATATCATACATATAGAAACTTGCGCAGCACTAACAGCTGACTGCTGATTACTATTTTTTAAGTATGGCCTCATTTTCAGACGCGAACTATGATGCAAAATCTTACTCGGACTTCCGTCCCAGCTACCCCCCTCAGCTATACTCTACTCTCACCGCATATCACAAAGGTGCTACCAATCTCCTGGTTGACCAGGGATGTGGCCCAGGCACAGCAACTCTTCCCTTTGCTTCTATTTTCTCGAAAGTAATTGGCAGTGATCCTTCTCCTGGTATGATCCAGACAGCTACGAAAGCAGCGGCCGCCAAAGGAATCCAGAATGTGAAGTTCAAGGCTGCAGCGGCCGAAGATCTCAGTTTTGTGGGTTCTGGACAGGTGGATATGATTGTTGCATCTCAGGCTGCTCATTGGTTTCGCCATGACGATTGGTTTAAAGAGTGCGCTAGGGCGTTGAAATCTGGTGGAACCTTGTCGTATTTTGGCTATCTAGATCACCAATATATGGGCTCGCCTTTGGCTAATCAGATTATCGAAGAGTTTAGCTATGGAGATTCATACTTGGGTAAGAAAATTAGTATAATATGATATAATGGGTTGCGTAGACTGACGATGCGACTCGAACCTAGGTCCATATTGGGAGCCTGGCCGGCATATATTGCGCAATCTGTATCGCGAAATTGTAATTCCGAAAGATCTTTTTAAAGACATTGAGCGCATTGAATATATTCCTGGTAAATCCTCGGAGGAAAAATACCTCGTTGGCAAGAAAATGACGCTTGCCGCTAATGAAGAATATGTCCGCACTTGGAGTAGCTTCCACAATTACGCTAAGTCGCACCCTGAGGTGGCCAGACGTGACAATGGTGATGGAGATATCGTTGATCATCTATTTGATCGACTAAAAGAAGCTATGGGATGGACTGAGAAAACGCTACTGGAAATTAGATGGTCGCATGTAATCATGTTGGCAAGACGTATTTAGAATATACCTTATCGACATTATATACATATTAAAATCAAGTGACAATGATTCACAAGTAAATCTACAACTCCTTCTTGTTAAAATCTTTGTAGGCCTCTTTACCCTTATCAAAAACATATTCGACGGCGTGCTCGACGGGCTCGTCAAAGAGATACGGCAACATTGGAACGACAGCGAGGCCCATACCGACAGGACCCCATGTTCTCATAGCGGGGTTCTTGAGATTCCTCATTGCTCGGCCACTATAGCGTACAGTCTTTACGACGGTTAATCTACAAATCATTCAAAGAGACGGCAACGAAATACATACCGAGTGGATGGTAAAAGCCGGAAGACCCATACTGGCGATGCTCTGAAAGACACCACGCTGCAGAGCTGTAAGCGCCCAGTTGGGCTTCTCACTAGTGGAAGCTTCACCCTTTGCAGCAGCTGCAACCCATTCCTCCTGCTTGAGATAAGTCTAGATATGCTATCAGTAATGCTGTACGAAACTGAGATCAAGAATAATAATTGACAAGGACCTTGTAGCCCTCATAGGAGACATCGCCAAGCACATACGCCCAGCTAATTCCGTAGCAGGCTCTGACGAAACTCGGGTTGACGATAGGTCTGAATGACTCGCCAATATCGGAGGTGTAGGCTACGTATCTCTGGGTAGCGAGCACGATCTGTGATCTGGTCAGCAATGTCTACAACTGTGTCTAGAAAGCAGTAGTGGCATACAGTCTGCAATAAAATCAGTCAGAATACAGTATATTTGATAGTATAAATAAGCAGAAACGCACTCTCAATCGGTTTGCATAAGCGGCATATCGCAGGTTTGTATCTGTAGACTGCGGTGCCTCGCCTTCCTTAATTTCGTAAGCGACCTCCTCTACGCGCTCTTCGACTCTCTCTTCGAGTCCTTTAGCCATATCTAGATACCAGAGAGTTTTGTAGGTGTGACAACAAGCGAATTGCAGGCTAAAGAGAAGAGGAAGTGAAAAAGGCAATGCTCGGAGGAGTGAGAATGTGGTTTAGTGCTTGGCATCAGCCATAGCTCGGTGATTTGGCATACAGCTAGGGCCGAGTGCGGGGTTGGTACTGTTTACAAGGAGCTGCTGGTGTAGTGCTGGAATAGTACTCGAGGATGGCATTTGAAAAAGGACTTAGGTAATGAATGTAGAAACTGATATTTGTTAGATTGTTGATTGTTGTTGATATGAAGCACCTGTAAGTCGGATGGCTTTGTAGTGTTATACATAGTCAAGGGGCAGGGGTGAAAGTCTGAGCCGTGTTTGCTATAATTCACTTTACTTTCTCAATTCAAGACCTCAATAAATGTCGACAGCAAGCAGCACAGCGTATGCACTATATTTGTGTATTTATGACTATCAAAGTGTCTAATCTGAGATTCTAGTGAAGCATACAGTTGCCGGTGCGCCCAGTTTGTGGTAGCCGTTGCGCCGGCACTCTCGCAGCTTCCGCACAGAAAAGCTGATCTATCTGGTCTTGACAGTATTGTAGCACCACGAGATAATTGCCGTCTAACAATGAGAGCTGCACGTGATGCAAAGCCTACAAATTTGGCTAGGTGGGTGGTTGAGAGGATGAATCTATAATATATAATCTAACTCTCTATTACGTGCAGGAGTGACGGAATTGAAGAGCAATGGTATATTTACCGCTGCCCGCGGTGCAGTTTGCCGATTGGATATGATCTGCAGGAGAAAGAAGCTGCTTTTACATATTTATTAGAGTCTGCGTTGATAGCAATAAGTTGAAGAGGACAGGGAAGGAGAAACCTATATGTTGCTATGCAGATGAAGGCGCTAGCGGACCATTGAATGAGATTTATTAATTGTTCTATACTGTTCACGGGGAATTACATGACTATTTCTAAAGATACACCAGTGCGCTGTTCTTTCAAATACGACACTGCTTGATCAACCAGCATTATACAAAGAGTGGATTCATAAGAGTGGTGGCATCTTTGTCATTTTCAGCACACACACACGATAATAAACATTATGACTGCATGCTCATAATCATATTCGCTCGTTTTCTTCTATAACGGCTATTAATGTGAACTTTAATAAAAAGAAAGCAGAGCATTCAAATTAAGACGAATAAAGACAAACGAAGAGCGAGTCTGCTGCGGCTCATTGAAAGAGATAACTAAAACAAACTAATTTTTCTTCCCAATCTTTTAATTCTTCACTTCGTCTACTATTCCACTCTTCTTTTCTCGCTATTTTATACCACGCTTATATTATAACAACATAAAAATGGTCGAAAAGCTCTTTATTTCTTACGAATACGTTCACAAGCTCTGCCAGCGCTCGGCACCCGCTATCAAAGCTTTCAAGCCCGACCTCATGGTCGCTATAGGCGGCGGTGGCTTCATCCCGGCACGTATCCTGCGAACTTTCCTCAAAGAACCCGGTGCAAAGAATATTCCCATTCAGGCTATCGGTCTTACTCTGTACGAAGAAATTGGAACTATCGAGCAGACTGACGCGGAAAAGGTCAAACAGGCGGCGGCCGAGGCAGAAGAGGTCAAGCGGGAAGCTGAAGGTCTGCCCGAGGCTGAGGAGGCCGGTGTCGAGGTCATTCGGACGCAATGGCTCGACTTTAACACTCTTGAGACCCATGCCTTGAACTTGATTGGTAAGAATATTCTTGTTGTTGACGAAGTTGACGACACACGCACAACATTACACTATGCCATCTCAGAATTGGCCAAGGATGTCAAGATTCAAGCAGAGAAACTGGGCCGAGCTGACGAGGTCACAAACTTTTTCGTTTTTGTCTTGCACAACAAGGAAAAGCCTAAGCGTGCTCATTTGCCAAAAGAGATGATGGAGGCTGGTCACTACATTGCTGCCGAGACTGTCGAGGATATCTGGATCGCGTACCCGTGGGAAGCCATCGATATTGATCTTCAGACTAAGTGCGCCGCCGACCAGGGCAATATATAAGATTTATAGTTTATTTGGTTTGGTTTTGGATTATGTTCTGAAGCGTTCTTTGTCTTGGTTTGCGATCTTGTTGGTGTTTTGAAGTCTGGTTGATACTACTGTTCGCATATGTCATGATCTGCTGGCGGAGAGATTTTTCTTTGCTTTAGTTATTTTGTTGCATAAGATTTTCTAATTTTTTTCTAATTTTATTGTAAGAGAATGATTATAATTACCTCGTTTACTGGATTACTCGCAGCTGTTTTAACTGATCTCAAATTCTGAGAAATGGTAAACTCGGCTCTAGTCCAAGAATATTTAGACTATTGATGTGAATTGCTGCTTTTTGATTCACAAGATTATAAATCACAGATGCTGCAAATATCATATTACTTTGCGCTGACTATAAGCACAAAGAATAGTATTTCCGAGTGCGTTATAGAGTTGATAAGCATATTTTTCCAATTATTACTGCATAACCCAATCACCAACAATTGTCGCACTTAAATTATTTGTAATCTGTCTTCCAACCTGCCTCGACTTACTTTCCCACTTCTCCTCCCTCAACTTCCTTCTATACTTCTAATTAATCTCTCAGTTACTCTGATTTATTCTTAATTTTCTCAATTGAGTATTTTTCAGCCTGTATCAGAAATGGCATTCCGCGTAATTCTAGGTATGTCCATGACCCGCAATTTATTTCGATAACGATTTGCGACTGATCTAACTGACTCCAGGCATGATGACCTTTGGTCCGGCATCGTCCAGCACCTCCCGTATCACCACCATCGAGGCTACAAAAGAGGTCTTCTCCTACCTAAAGTCTAAGGGATACAACGAAATCGATACTGCTCGCGTCTACACCGACGGTCTGCAGGAGGCCTTCTCCGTTGAGGCCGGCTATAAGACCGAGTTCGGTTTCGACATTGCGACCAAGTGCTACCCGCAGAAAGGCGGCGAGCACTCGGCTGAGCAGTTGCCCAAATTCCTCAACACGAGCTTGAGCGAGCTTAAGACAGACTCTGTTGGAATCTACTATCTGCATGCCGCTGATCGCACCGTGCCTCTTCTTGAAACTTTACAGACCGTTGATAAGCTCTACAAAGAAGGCAAATTCAAGATCTTTGGAATCTCCAATTATACCGCCTACGAAGTTGCAGAGATTGTTACTCTTTGCAAGGCTTACAATCTCGTTCGTCCGACGCTGTACCAAGGCAGATACAACTGCCTCACGCGCGATGTTGAGGCAGAGCTGATCCCGGCTCTCCGACACTACGGTCTTGATATGGTGGTCTACAACCCAATCGCCGGAGGACTTCTTTCGGGAAAGTACAACAAAAACGTTAATCTGACTACAGGTCGATTCAGTGAGAGTACCGGCAGACAGGGCACACTTTACCGAACTCGGTATTTCAGAGACGTGTACTGGGATGCTTTGGACATGATCCAGCCCGTGGCTGAGAAGAACGGACTGACAGTTTTCGAGATCGCACTTCGTTGGATGGCGCACCACTCGGCTCTCAAGCTTGGTCCTGCTAAGGGACAAACCGGAGATGGTATTATTATCGGTGTCAGCTCGCTCGAGCAGTTGAAAGAAAACCTGGATGCTCTAGAAAGTGGTCCTTTGTCGGATGAGATTTTGCAGGCTCTTGATAAGGCGGCTGCGCATGTGAAAATGGATAGCCCGCCTTACTGGCATGGAGATCTGGTCTACTCTTACAAGTGGGAGTAAATTTATTTTAGTCAATGTTGAGAGGAAAACGAGAGGCAATTGCAGTGCTTGTTGTTATTGAATTTATATAGGCCATAGTTAAAAAACCTGAGACAGCATATCCCGAACTTTTATCCATCTAGTAGATTAGATCTGAATTGCCTGTGTCTTTTCGTCGTATCTCCATTGCAATTGACGACCAGTCAAGTTGAGAGCAGCGGCGATGTCGCTCACTAGCATCTAAAACAGTAAATTAGTATTTTCTTTTTAATAGCTAGAAACTCAACAGTTGCAACTACTTTATAATTTCCCGTGACATTATAAATCACAACTGCCTGTTTATTCCAGATCTTGTCATTTTACATCGTAACTGGTATTGAACCGTTGGGGAAACGGTTGATGAAGTACATCTGGTGAGGATGTTCATTATTCAGTTTGAATCTGGAATCATACTGTCCGGATACAAATTTATCTTTGGATGCCTGCTCTGTATCATCCTCCTTAGCAGGATTTAATGTAGTCTTCGTTTCGCTGGGTCTCTTGCTGGTTTTCTGTGATTTGGTATTAATTTTTGTCGCAGCTTGTGAGATATACCTCCTGCCAGTATTTAATCGCCGTCGTATACTTATCGCACATAGTTCACACGGCAGCCATATCCTTGTATTCGCCTATAGCCGTTGCATGGATGCTGTGTCGTAGTAGCAATACCAAATCAAGATATTGGATATACAGAGCAGAAGGTTAATCACGTGATCTAAAAGCTGAAAGGGGCGCGTGAGCGAAAACTTTTTGTCAGAATAGATTGTACCTTTAAGTATACAAATACAAGCAGAATGGCAGCAGGGAACTCCTTTGATCTTGTTCCGAGGATTCTTCCTTATCTCGACCGTCTCTTGATTTTTGCTCTTCTCGAGCACGCGTCGGAGCAGAAGCTGTACAGCGAAGATGTGCTTCTGCAGGCAAAATTCGATCTGATGAAGGACACAAACATGGCCGACTATGTAACTACTTTGCACAAGAAAATCAGCGGTAGCGATGCCGAAGTGTCAGAGTATGTTGAGCGAAGAGAAAAAGTGTTGGAGAAGCTTGCTGCTTTCGAGAAAGAGTCTGCTGAGTTGTTGCAAGTGCTGAGAAACCCCGACGTCGTCGCTGCTCTGCGGCCAGACAGAGCACAGAACATCGCCTACCTCAAAGAAAACCACAATGTGCGTTGATTTTCTAATTTGAAGTATTTTCTAGACGAAGTACTAACCAATATCTAGATTTCGCCCGATTCGATCGAGGTGCTGTACCACTATGGCCAATTCCAGTACAACTGCGGCAACTACAGCGAAGCCGCCGACCTGCTTTTTCACTACCGAACACTCGCCAGCGACGCCGACCTCGTGATGTCTGCTACCTGGGGTAAGCTTGCGTGCGAAATTATGACTTTGCAATGGGACAACGCCGCCGAAGAGCTACTCAAGCTGCGTGAACAAATCGACGCAAAGACCTTCTCGGACCCGCTCGTACAGCTTAATCACCGTGCATGGCTGCTTCACTGGGCTCTATTCTTTTTCTTCAATGCCGACGCTGGTCGCGAGAAACTAACAGAGCTGTTCCTCACGCCGGCTTACATCAATGCGATCCAGACAGCCACACCCTGGATCCTGCGCTATGTCACAGTTGCCGTCCTAGCATCGCGAGCTGCGCGCAAGACCACTGGCGGCGCAAGCCGTGCGGCCTCCTATGCGACATATCAGAAGCAGATTCGTGAGCTGGTGCGCGTCATCAGACAAGAGCGTTATGAGTACTCTGACCCGGTCACCGAGTTTGTCTACGCGCTCTACGTCGATTTTGACTTTGAGGAGGCACAGGCTAAGCTTTCTGAGTCGGCTGATGTTGTCAGAAGCGATCTGTTCTTGGTTGCTTCGGCTGATGTTTTCCTTGAGAGCGCACGCCACCTTGTCTCGGAGTTGTACTGCCAGATTCACCAGCGGATTGACATAAAGGATTTAAGTGCTCGTCTGAACCTGTCTGACGAGGAAGGTGAGAAATGGATTGTCAACTTGATTCGCGACACCCGCGTCGACGCAAAAATCGACTTCTCCGAGGGTACTGTGATTATGAACCATCCCCCACAGAGCGTTTATCAGCAGGTTATTGAGCGAACAAAGGGGCTTAGTTTCCGGACAAGTCAAGTGCTTGCCCATATGCTGACTGCGAGGAACGCGACTGCGGCCGTGGTGGGAGAGAGTGAGGCATAAAAATCCGTTTCTTTTTTTGTTTTGTTGTAAATGATTATTTTTGTAATTTAAGCAGTCTTGTGTTTCTCAAATATAAATTTAAATGGGGATTTGACATATCAGTCAGTATATACATTTAATTATGTAATCAAGATTGAGCTCCGATGGCGCGCTAGCAAAGTGTGAGTGTTCTAAGAAATCTACAATTTGGAACATTAACTAGCTGTTGCTTTGAGTTGATGTATTTCTATATAAACGACTATTTTATATTCACAGTTGTCCTATGAACGACCAAACAGCTCCTTTTCCGCTGACGGAGGAGAACTTGCAGGCGCTTCTTCGCGCGATATCTGACTCGACGATATCGACCTCGCCGCCAACATCCTCTGCCAATGCGTCACCTTCTCACTCTCTTCCGCACACCCCGCTTAATCATCTAGTATATGGAACACCAGCGCATGCTCTATCTCCGCTTGCGCAGAGGAGCCAAACGTATAGAAACATAGACACGGACGACGATGAATTCGATACAGATATCGATACTGCTTCGCTGACGACTATAACCGATATCGCCGCGCCGGCGGGAGTACGACAAATTCTGCGGACGACTAGCACAGTTGTATCATCTCCGCAGGGATCGGTCATTAATTTTGCTGCGCGCCGTGCGGCAGCGAGGATCCCGAACGCGGGACAGAGACCAGTGCAGGGAACACGTCATCGGAGGAGACTTGAGAATGGTAAATTGTACGATGAATGAGAGGAATAAGTGACAGGTGTTAATCTGTGTTTGAATAGCTCGAATGTTGCATAATCCCCACGCCGTACCGCCAAGTCCTCAAGACTATCTGCCACAGCCGACATACGCAGTGCGGAGGATAGACCGCGATCTTTCTTCGTATCTGGCCTCGCGGACGGCAATCACCGAGTCATTTATCAGCGAAATAGCTGCTAAAGAGGCACATAGAGCACAGGAGATTGCAGATAGAGCAGCAGCCGAACCACGAATTCCTAAAACGCTTAAAGAAAGAGTCAAGAAAGGGCATCTAACACAGCCATTTCTGAAAGGCCTTGAAGAAGATATCCGCGAGTTCGTTGTCTCTGCTACTGTCCCTGTTGTGAAAGAAGCAACCTCACCGGTAGACCGTGAGATTTTAGCAAAGGCAGCCATGGCTAGACGAGATGGCTTAAAAGAAGTGTTTACTGAAACTAAGAAGCCAAGCAGGACGATTCCATCAACGGAGCAGTACCTGCTTGAAAAAGAGATCGAGATCATTCCGGATAGTGAAAAAGCCGAAGCATTTTCTCGGTGGATCGTATATCAGATTGCAGAGTACTATCGTCTGAGCTGCTATAGTGAGTGGTTACTGCAAGTCATATGTTCTGTGTTTATACTGACTGATTCGGCAGCTAAAATAATAGATGAGCGAAGGATACCATGTGTAGTATTGAGTGTGGAAGGAAATACTTTATTTTCAGAAATACCTCGGGCAATTTGGACATATGTGTAGACTATACGTGATTTTTTTGTTTTTTCCTCTACTAAATTGACGGCTCACATTTTGAAATTCTGGATTCTCTGGACTGTTTAACTCACTGGAAAAAATATGAACATTTTAAATAATGATTTAGGCAGGAGATTTGCTTTATATATTACGGAGATGAAATGAATAAGCTGATAATTGTGTAGAAGGAGTTAAGGTTACTAGGAGCAGAGTAAATTGACTAAGCTAATATTTTATTCCCAATTTTTCACTTATCTCCATCTGGTATTCTACTATCTAACAGACCTACATTTTATATTTGCATATTTATAAAAATATCAAAAATAATATCACAAACAAAAGATTTATGGCCAATTTACTAGCTCCTGCGTCATTTCGCCAACCAGATCAAGGGCAAACCGCCGCGCCAACTGTCGTCGATGAGCAAAAGCCGTTCACTTTACACCTCCCTCCTTCCTCTGCGCGGATTCAGACACAAATAAATACTAATAATGAGCATACTACAATAAACAGTGATGGTCCTCTTGTTAAATGTCCCGTGTGCAACCAGAGCTCGCTGCAGAAATGTATGATTGACGAGAAATCCGCCATCCTGATGTGTGTCGATACAAAGGTTTGTTTAGATTTCCACCATTATCGAAGCTATTTTGCAGAACTCTTGATTTCTGATCAGAAGCTTATTTTATCATCTCTAGTGTCCCTATCCATTTCAAGACGAGTCTGGAGTGGCAAACCACATTTTTCCCGTGTCTCGTGAAGAAGCGCTTGAAAGCGCGCGACAACGAATGCTGGAAGTCGGCGTAGGAGAGAGTACTGCGACTCGAATTGTATCAACTCGAGAAAAAACCGTCAAAGACCAAAACGATTAGGAGGATACGATTTTTGGTCAATTGTATATGGTTATTGCTTTGTTACAGAAGCATGGAGTTTTCAGTTTCAATGGGTTTCATTTAGACATTGCATTTCGTACGGTAACTAGGGATTTTATTAAAGGTTTATATATATTTACGTATATGGGTTTGTTCAGGATGATTTAATACTATAATGTCTGCTTACTTGAATCAGAAAAAGATGCAAAGGTAGTTGATTTCTGTGATGCAATAATCTCAGCTTCACTCGACATACCCACTTTACAATATCATCCTTATAATCACTCAAATAACTTGTATTGTATCAACTCTTGCTCAGACATCCTGCAATATCTTTAGCAACCGTATATCCAAGTGATAAGTAAACGAGAATGTCTGTAAACTTGAGCTGTATCGAGGGGATCGTGCGGCTCAAGTTCCTTGAATGCGGGCCGTTTTAGTATTTTTTTAGAGGACGAAAATATTTAAAATCGCACTATCCTCGGCTGAAGCGGCCGACAACCTACAACCTACAGCCGCGTGCTGTTGTTACTCGACGAAAACAATTATAATATCCAAAGGCTCTGTGCAGATTATAATATGCAAAGTCTCTGTGCAGTATCTCAAATCAATTAACATTTGGTATATTTGCTGGAATTTGCTGACACCCAGAAGAGCAAAGCATCTGTTGTGGATCTAGTCGAAGAATCGTCGGCAAGGCGTTGCACTTACGATAGTGATCTTTTTGATATCAGCACAGCACCATGAGCGACGCAAAGTTCTTTGCAAAGGTGCAGTATTTGTTTACTTTTTTTCACACCGAGCTATAAATTTTATACTAATCGTGATTTATGTAGGGCAAAGCTGCGGAGCTTCGCATGGAACTCAAGTCTGACAAAAAAGACAAGAACTTTGCTAGACGCAAGACGACGCTGAAGCGGATTGTTGCTAACATGACTATGAACAATAACGAGATGGTGCAACTTTTCTCGGATATTTTAGAATGCATGCACCTAAACAGTCTCGAGATTAAAAAAATGTAAGTACCAGTACTTTCAAGTGATCAGCTAGTCCCGCTAATCCCGGTCCGCAGGTGCTTTCTATATCTAATCAATTACTGCCGCGTCAAACCAGATCTGGCAAACAAAGCTTTACCGATTTTATTAGCAGATATCAAAGATCAGTCCCCTTTAATACGAGCTCTTGCTTTGCGCACAATGTCTTGTGTTCCGTTGGCGACTTACACTCAGGCCATTGTTGACCCATTACACAAGCTTCTTGGTGATTCAGACCCGTACGTTCGCAAAACTGCTGCATTTGGCGTAGCCAAGCTGTGGGCAGCTGATTCCCGACTTGCCGAGAAATCCGGATTGATTGAAGGAGTAAATCAATTACTTGTCGACGACAACCCAACTGTCGTCTCCGCTGGGCTTGCAGCTTTGACAGATATCACAGATAAATCAGAAGGAATGAAATTAGCAATTGGTTATCAGGATGCCAGCAAACTAATCAAAATTCTTCCTGACTGTAATGAATGGTCGCAGACGTTTATTCTTAATGCTTTAATGTCATATACGCCGCAAGATCCTGCTGAAGCTTTGTTAATGGCAGAACGACTGTCGCCGCGACTGGCACATTCTAATGCTGCTGTCATTTTGGGTACGATTAAAGTAATTTTGTACCTTACGCACTACGTGAGCGATGATGCCGCTATCGATATGCTGGTTCGAAGATTTGGTCCTCCGCTTATCACTTTACTTTCCAAACCTTACGAAATTCAATACGTTGCGCTTCGAAACTGCTTTTTGATTTTGCAGCAGTATCCTCATATTCTTCAAAGCAATGTCAAAGTTTTCTTTTGCAAATATAATGATCCGATATACGTCAAGGTAGCCAAGCTGGAAATTATCTTTTTACTAGCCTCTGAAGAGAATATGCCAGAGATCCTTCGCGAGCTGCGCGAGTACGCTTCCGAGATTGACGTTCAATTTGTTCGCAAGGCGGTGCGCGCGATTGGAAAACTTGCCATCAAAATCGAAGGTTCAGCAAGAGATTGTATTGATACTCTTCTTGACCTTGTTGCTACGCGAGTGTCTTATATCGTTCAAGAGGCCACGGTTGTTATTAAAAATATATTTCGAAAGTATCCCAACAGATACGAGTCTATTATTGCGGTTCTTTGCCGGAACCTTGATTCATTAGATGAGCCCGAAGCTAAAGCCGCTATGGTTTGGATCATTGGACAATACGCAGGCCGCATCGAAAACTCTGACGAACTTCTTGACGATTTCTTGTTTTCATTCAAAGAGGAGGCGGTTGAAGTACAGCTGGCACTTTTGACTGCAACTGTAAAACTATTTGTTCAACGACCGGCAAAAGGCCAGGAGCTTGTATTACAAGTGTTGAAGTGGGCTACTGAGGAGACTGATAATCCGGACTTGCGAGACCGGGGGTACATGTACTGGAGATTACTATCCTCGGCCTCTGGTAATCCTGAGATTACGCGTGAAGTAGTGATGAGTGATAGACCGGCCGTAACTGTTGAAAGTGATCGTCTAGATGAAAAGACTTTGGAAGAGATGACGCTGAACATCGGTAGTCTGGTCTCTATCTACATGAGGTCTGCAAATCAGATCTTTAAAGGTAGCAAATCCAAGCATTTAGAGCCATCACCTGCTTTGCGGAAAGCGTATTCCTATGGTCCGACTGAGGATCAACAGATGAATGTGGATGCTTCGTCATTGATGGAGCAAGGCGAAGACGATGACACGGCTGCGGCGTTTGCGGGGCCCAATGCTTTTGCGGCGCATGGTGATTTATTGTCTGATGAATGATGTATTATATGATTATCCTTTTTTAAATATGTAACAAATTTACGCATAAAGAAGCTGTCTCTGACAATAGACTAAACTGTAAACTGCTGGGGTTGGCCTCTACCCTCAACTTTGACTTCAACTTCATGCTCAAATACTCTCTGCTCGTCTTCTGTATCCTTTATTTCTTCAATTTTGACAGAAAACAAATCTTCAGGTTTGTTGCTGATCTCATTAATCCCAATAACTTCCAGATCCTTTGCAAATTTGACGTTCCCTGTAACTGGCACAATAGTTTCTACTTTACTACCATTAGTCGGCAGATTTCCTTCTGGTCCTTCTGGAATCTCTTCCTGGCGTAATACACCTGGTTCGAGAATTTCTTTTAAAATTATAAAAGCACCAATTTTGGAAAGTACAGCGTTGGATTCGGCGCAGTTCGTGGTGACTATACATTCTGGACATCCATATTCGCAGCCGCAACCCTCGACACGCTCAATAGCCATTTCAATAACGTCTTCTATGAACTCAAACACTTTGCGCGATAAACCGGTGCCATTAATCTCTGCTCCTTGGACGACTGAATGCAGATTTGCACGCCATCCGGTGACGGAGCTGTGGGCGTCGTAAAATGTCAAACGAGCAGGTCGTTTGCGCTGTGTCTCTCGCGTCGAAAATTCCTTCTCGGGTGCTTTGCACTCGGTGTGCAAATCGTTCTGCGTAGCCATGACGAGCACACTTACAGAGCTCATGCCGATGATGATATGCTCTGCCGCATGAATCGCTCCTGCAATATGTAGCTTTTTAGATTTTATCAACTCCAGAGCGCGGTGAGGTACATCTATCCAAAAACCCTTTGTATATTTCTCAACAGCAGGAGTTGTTGATACGTCTATGGCATCGATGATTCGATTACGCGAGTCCATCTTAAAATAGCCAAAAACCATGCTAGTGACTTTGACATTCCCATAGAAAGCATAATTAACTTCGTGAGCTCGATTGGTTGACGTTACTGGTGTGGGCGTGATTGCAATCGAACGAGTATGAAAAGAAGATATAGATTTGATAGCATGAGTTTCGATCGCGTCAACGTCAGTATAATCCCGTTGGGCAGTAGTCCAATCCACGAAGGTCCGCTCGATTTTAGCAATATGCTCGTCAGGATTAAAATCACGCACAAGATACGGCTTTCCCTGGTGGATGTAAATAGCTCCTGGTTTGTGTTTAGATTAGCATGACCAAATTGAACGCGAACTAGATCTGAAACTTGCCTTCATAAATGGTAAAAGTTGTCCGGGATGCCTCAATTTGTTCAATAACAATATTTCGGCCTCCAGTGATATCAACAACGGCAAACATTTCATCCTCTATGTCTCTAATCGCAACATCTTTAGCTGGCCAAGGCAAGAATCTAGTATGACAATCATAAAGTTCAGGGTCTGATTCTTTTAATTTCTCTCTCTTTTTCAATCTCGCCAAAACTAAATTAGTCATAAGTGGTCCAAAATACTGTAAATCTTCAGATAATGAGATTGGAAGTTCAAACGCTGCACATTGTAAATGCGACTCCAGCACAAGCGGATTCTCAATGTCAAGGACTACTTCAGCATTAGGCTTTTCGAACAATTCAGAAGGATGAAGCATGTAATGCTGATCGACGGGCGATGATCCGCAAACTAACAATGTTAATGAGTCCTGATTGCGTCTACCGGCGCGACCACTTTGTTGCCGCAAATTCGCAATAGAAAACGGGAATCCAAGAATGACAACCGCGTCAAGACTTCCAATATCAACACCTAGCTCTAGCGCGTTGGTGGCGATAACACCTAGCAAGCGGCTTTCAAACATGTCCTTTTCGATTCGCCGCCGTTCAAGAGCAGTGTACCCGCCTCGATAACTGATCACTCGATCGCACATTTCTGAGCGGCCCATTGCTTCTAGCATCTGTCGAGCTGTTTTCATCATCAACTCGCATTGCGTGCGGACTTTACAGAAAGCAATCGTGCGTACTCCTCGGAGTACTAACTGCAGAAAGAGTCTCGCAGCTTCATTCAAATCACTTCGTCGACCGGATGATTTGTCTTCGGGGTCTCGGAACGGCGTGTTCCATGATAAAAAGTGCTTTTCACCTGCAGGTGATCCGTCGTCTGAAATAACCGTGATAGCCTCAGAAGACAGTCCAAATACTTTAGACATGTGCCCAGCCGGATTTCCAATTGTTGCGGAACAACTGATGAACTGTACAGCGTCATTACCGAGGAAAGCGCATATGCGCCTTAATCTGCGCATTATGAAAGCTACATTTGATCCAAAGACGCCATCGTAGACGTGCAGTTCGTCTACCACAACAATCCGTAACGCGCGGAAGAACTCGCGCCAACTGGGATGTTCTATTGATGATGGAAGGATAGAGACGTGCAGCATGTCGGGATTTGTAAAAAGTACGTTGGCATTGCTTCGAATATGAGCACGCTGCTCTTTCGGAGTGTCGCCGTCAAAGGTCTCTGCAATAACACTTGAGAGACTAGGAATCAAACTGAGGATCGACTGAAGCGCTCGCTTTTGGTCTTGCGCGAGCGCCTTTGTGGGAAAAATGTATATTGCTGTGACTCGGTTATCTTCTTCCAGAGCTTTGATCACTGGAAGCTGATATATTAGAGACTTGCCGGAGGAGGTAGCGGTTGCGACAATGACATTTTGGTGCGCGTGAAGTGCGTTGAGTGCCTGTGCCTGGTGTGTGTAAAAAGAAGTTATGTTGCAGGCCGTATAGAGAGCATCTGCTACTTCTTGTGATATGGCAAAGTCAAGGTTTCCTAGACGAGTTTACACAAGTTTAGTAATATAAAAATTTTCGCTATAATGGCATGACATACCAAATTGCGCTTGCTTAGCCGGAAGTACTCGGCATCCTTCATCCACTAACTGGCCACAATATTCGTCGTCGGTAATAAGCTCTTCAATGATAGTAGCCACAGAATCCCTATTTTTTGGGACAGTATCCGGGAGCTTGTTCGTTAGCCGGCGCTCAGTCGTAGCAGTCCGCAGATCGGGCTCGACAGGAATACATTTTCTCATTCGGTCTTTAAAAGCCAGTTCTGGATCTAAGGCATTCTCTTTGCATGATTTTAGAAATCGAGCAATGGCTTCGGAAAAACGAGTATTTCGTTTCGTAATCAACTTTGTCATGTTTGCTGTCGAAAATGCTGGCATTCGTATGGCATCCGCACCTTTTAATCTAGAAGCGCTCTCACTATTCTTCTTTGCTTCCTCAACGAATTCAAAAATCAGCATGAATTTGTTTGAAACTGATTCGTCTTCTTTATTTTCAATACTGAATATATCATTTCCTGTGTCACGGCCAAGCCGGTCTTTGGCACCCGCAGAAGTAACTTGCTCGGCGTATAAGCTAAGTTCTAGCTCATCGACGTATTCGAACCTTGTAGTTCCGGGAACCAAGCAATTGATCGCTGCTGCATCTTCAATCGTAAGCTCCTTTATCGAAGACTGAAAAGTACTGAGTAGTGGTGGCACGTTCTTGCGCGACGAGACAAAGGTGTAGAGTGTATTCAGTGACTTGTGGAGTTTCTCCAGACGCTGTAAAAATGGTGGAAATAGAGAACTATCAGGTTGAACCGGTGTCGAGACTCTAGACCGCTTCTTGTTCGATCCAGAAGACGAAGAACTCGAGTCCGAGTCCGAGCGCGAACGCGAACGCTGCATTCTAGTGACCGGCTCTCGAAATATCAAGGACAAGATAAAGTGGGAATTGGGACTACCAGAGACGCGTCGGCGAGTACTTGATTTATTTACCAAATTGAGAACCCTAGACGCGCGCCGCGTCGCTGCTCAGACTTCTATATAAAAATCATTTACAGATATATTTTCCTACATTTTATCTAATACGCAATATAGATACATATATATGTTTTTGCAACCCAATACCCAATTATGAAAAGCTATTTGAAAATTATACTCCAGTTTTATGACCCAGATGCCCATGTTTATAAATCCCGATCCCGTATAGATAGTAATATCACAGCTTGTATACGCCAACACCACCCACATTCAAATTATCCCCGGCCCTCTCACGATTTCCCAGTTGCCCAAATCCAAAGTACGGCATTCCAACAAACAAGTAGTCAGCATACGAGAGCACCGTGTTACCAAACCACGACTCGATCTGTTTATTTAGTCGGGTGCCACGCAATACTGGCTTCAGTCTGATTATCGGAGTCGAAAGAAGAGACGGTGAAATATTGTCCAAATTTTCGGAGGGCATTGCCATGGTAATGTTGTCAAAGACCTCAAATTTCTCAAAGACATTCGTGCTTGAGGCAGCTGCCTTGCGCTTAATCAGAGACAACACCGCGTCTTCGATCGAAAATGACCACACCGCACCTTCGCCATGCCCAGCAAATGGAGATGATATATATACAGTATTTGGCTCACCATCTTTCATCGTGCCCGCATAGCCAAATTTGACAAACTTCTCGCCGGCACTATCAGCAATGATGTAGGCTGCAAGTTTGGGCTTCGCTGATGCCGAGCCTTTGCGTCGGATATAGAGGTAGCACAGTCCACTTTGAGCAAACTCTCCGGGCGCATGTCTTCCACGTCTAGGAACGTTCTTGCTGTCTAGAACTGCCTCGTTGGGACTGCCAACCAATATCCACTCTCCAAGACCTTCGATATTTCCGGTCAAAAGCACCCCGCCACCATAACCTGAAGCAGAGCCAAGTTCTGAAAATAGGCCATACAGTGGGGTACCAGTCTTTGCATCGAAAGCAAAGACAGCACGCGATCCTGGGGCTCCCACATATGCTGTACAACTAGGTGCCGCAGAAAATGCAATTTGAGCACCAAAAAGCTGATAGTCTGTGGACCCAGCAGAAGTATGCAGAACGGATAACCCATCGTCCGGATCTGGAATGGCAATCTCTTTAGGAGTCACAAACCGTGAGAGCCAGACCAAATCCATGGCAATGGTATTGAATCCACTGGCTAATGCAATCTCTAGTTCGCGTCCAGATAGAATCATAATCTCGCCCTCTTCACGAGCTCGCCCTGACAAATCAGACAACGGAGCAGTGACGATCAGGTCTGGAATGCCGTCGTGATCAACATCGTGCGCTAATAGACCATGGCCAAACATTTTCCGTCCGCGGCTGCCATATGTTATTGTGCTGTCTCGGATTGGAGGAGTAATAGTTAATAATAGCTCAGATCCAGCAAAGATGTCAATTGTAGAAACACCCGGGGAAGAAATCGCCAGTAATGTTGTGTTAAATAAATATATAGGAGCCATCGATGCGCCAAATTGACGAGGAAAAGTGAGGTTGAATCTTTCGTGACGGGAAAGAGATAACAAAGACGGAGTAGCGATCCGATATTCAGAGGAAAATAGCTTACTCGGACCGCTATTTACAGAGCTCTCGAACATAGACTCTATTTCCGCCAGCGGAATAATATATACAGCTCCGTCCATTTTGTAAGTCTCATCTGAGTATTCATACGGTGCAGAAACCGCAAGGCATGGGCCAATGTTACTGCCTCTAAAATCTCCGACAGTAAACACAGATCCAAAGAGCGATCCGGACATGCCAGTCGAAAGAGTCACTCCAGTGGGCTGTCCTGTCGTGGATAGAGATAAGCCAGGTTCGAGAATATCTTTGAAAACATACTGGTCGCGTTTCTGCATGTGCTCTGGAAGTACAAACTCCGGAAATTCGATGTAGGTTTCTGAGTTATCCGGTGAGGCAGATATTTTTAATGCAGGCAAGATGTCATCAATGTACTCTTTAAGATCTTCAACTACCGTCGCCTGGGCGCGGTCAGAATCAATGTCTCTGACTAGTGGTGCACGGCCGGCAAACACCTCACAAATGTCCCAAGCATCAACATCTGTAGGCGGTCCATTGTCGAGCCATTGTTCAAAATTTTTCAGACAGAGCACTGTCGAAGCTGTCATTTCCTGTATGCCCCCCATGAAGTAGCTTTCAAGGACATCGACTAAAAGTGGGCTTTTTTTGGCGTAGGTGGGATACATTGTGCGAGCGATGTTGACCTCGGCGCCTAAAGCGGCAACCCCACGAGCCATACAGTACTCGAGAGCTGGGCGAGAGACATCGAGGTGCATACGTCGATAGATGTTGATGATATCAATGCTGGGGATCGTCCAGCGCTGAGTAAGCCAGTCGATATCGCCTGACGCGCGCAGTATGCGGAGCATCAAAATCATGTCGCCGCCAGTGTCGAGGGTGCGATGAGCTGTCGCGGTATCTCCATTAAACTCACGATGGGAAAGGGCCATCAGCAGGCCCTGGTCGACGCCAAGGGAATGCCATGAAATATCAGAAACTTGGTGAGTGAGTGTGCCGAGTAGAAAAGAGCGCAGACCAGCGCCAGCGTCGAGGTTGCCTGTGCTGACGTAGGTTTGGTGGTAGTAGTCTGCAGCAGCACGCAGGAACGGAGGCCAGTGAGCGGCTTCGGCAATGTCGGAGAGGCCCATGCAATTGTAAAAGGCATCGGGCAAAAAGGCTCCCGGGATAGTGAAAGTTGACAGTCCCTGATCTTTGAGAGAGAGATGCTCGCGGATGCGAGCCACAACCTGGACGTGGACGCTGTGAAGAGAGAGCATGTTAAGAATAGAACTAACTTGAGATTATAGTCTAGATGATCGGAAGGAAATTTACCCGATGCCACTGGCCAGCACAGCTGAGATGCAACTAAGCCCCAAATATGAATATACAAGCAGCTTCATAGTGTATACATGCTGGGGAAAAAAGCTGATAGAGAAGGAGGAGGGGAGAAGAAAGAGAAGAGAAAAAGAGGAGAGGGGCGGAGAATGAGCAGCATGAATTAGAGTTTTGGGTGGCTGTTCGGCGCAGTCCGTGCACAGCGAGTCATCCGCTTAGATGAGACTCGTCGTGCTGCTATGAGCATAATGCGGACGCTATCTAATCAGAGAATAAACTCCGTCTGTATTTGTCTGTCCGCTGCATATCACACGGAAAAAAGGAGGATAGGAGTATACAGATATACGAATACAGGTATACGAAGGTGCGCAGTACAAGTGAGGACCGTGCATGCATTAAGTAACTAATATAGTGACGTAATGCAGTAGATCAGTAGCTAGTAGGTGCTCTGCTATTTTCTCCTCACTGATAACGGTGGGAGTAAAGTCGAGGAAAATAATCAAAAACACAGATAGAGAGATAAAACGCTGAGTTTTGTAAAGGCAAGCAGCACGGAATGGCTTTGCTTTGGAGAGGATAATGGTTATAACCATGCCTGCGGTCTTTACCGCACCTTCACTAAATCTACCTGCTCGTCAAAATAGACTATTTACTATGGCTTTCAGGCAATATTCAACTTCAGGCTTATCTTGAGCTCCACCTATTCACCAATTTCGAACACGTCATCCGCAACAGTTAATCCACATCAGACTCATGAACCGTACACTTACTATTCACGCGTTAACCGCCCCGGTTTTCACTTGTACAGTTTTCTCTCATTCAGCGTAAAGAAATTATCCTGCAAAGGTTTTGATGATGATGATGATGATGATGATGATGATATATATCTGAAGACTTAATACAGGGACATCGAAAAACAATCATACATACACTAAACGGGAATTTTCTAAGGGATTATTATAGGTTAAGGGTTAACTAGACAGCGGATAATAGCGAGCTACGAGAAGTTTTGTTTATAGCAAGCCTCTATGGCCAAGTTGGTAAGGCGCGGCACTAGTAATGCCGAGATCAACGGTTCAAATCCGTTTGGAGGCATCATTTTTGTTATTTTTTTTTTTAAATTTTATTTTTATTTTAAATTAATATTCTTGCTTTTCTAATGATAAAATTGCAATTGATGAAGAAGATTACTTTCAAATAAATCGCGCGAGTGAAGATGTGGAAGGTAGTAGGGGTGCAAAATAACGCACCCAAATCTCAGACAGAAAGATTAAGCAGTTCGATGCCTTCCTTTTGACAGGAGCAAGTCGCAGCGCCACACACGCCCGAGCCTTTTCTCAATCAATCCAAACTCCGTGCTGCCAATCCACTATTCTTGTCATTTTAATGTTTCTGAGTGACCGACACATGCCGTCAGTCCCGCATGCCTGCGCTTGCTTGCGAAGTGGCTGTCGGTCACGTGCGATAACACCATAGGTCGCAATCTGCGCGAAGGCGTCTATCTAGACACGACCGGATCTGAAAGGCCTTTTCAGGAATGTTCAAACTCACCCTCTTTCGCCGTCCCTCGCATTTAAACCATGTCGCAGATAGCAGTTTGAATTTAGATGTTAGCTTGTGCCATCCCAAAACCTTCCGTCTCTTCCTTTAAACGCAAACTCAAAACATTGCACACCCGTTTTCTGACGGTCGCGCGTCCGGCTGCGGCTTGCAGGACCACGGTCTCTGTATCTCCATCCCCATATTACCCAGAAGACATTAGCCTAGCTTGTCCAGGCTATTCTGGGCCTGACTCTGACTCGTTGTCGCGCTAGTATTTACACTCAGCCGTAGGACTTCGCTCCACCCTCCTCACTTCTGGCTCCTTTTCCGCTTCTCCTTTCTCGCTTGTCCGCAGAACATGGACTCGCTCTCGGTCTCGTCGGTGTCGTCTGACGACGCGCTCGATGCCGAGATCCGTGAGCGTGGACTTGTCCCCGGTTCAGACCCTGTTCAGCGGCCACCTCACTCACGGTTTGCGTTCGATATGAATGCAGAAGACGGTGACAACGTAGAAGACCCTATAGATGACCTTTTTCCAGAGACATTTGCTGTTCATAGGCGTCCGTTCAGCAAACGGGAGTATACTGGCGACTCCAGTAATGACACATCGCACACCACGAGCGCCTCGCTCTTTCCCGACTCGACCTCAGACGAGCCCTCAAAGGTCGCGCACACGACCTTTTCAGCAGCTTCTTTACTCAACGATGACTCTCGCTCTGGAGACATTGACCAATACGAACTTGAGTACCCGCGGCGGTCGTCAGATTACGATTACCCACGCTCGCTACAGTCCTCACTTGGTACTTTTGTTATCGACGACACTGCCGATGCCGGAGGAGGCAATTACACTATCGAAGATGGTATGGCCTACCACCCTCCGAAGAAGCACTATACAGAGCTCAAGCGTACACTTAAGACGCGGCATATTCAGATGATTGCGGTGGGTGGCGTGCTAGGCAACGGCCTCTTCATCGGCTCAGGAAAGATGCTGGGAAACTCTGGGCCATTGGGTATTTTACTTGGGTTCCTAATCACCGGCTTTATTGTTTTTTCGGTCATGGTATCGTTCGGAGAGATGGTTGCGCTTATTCCTATCGCTGGTGGAATCTCAGCCTTTGGTTCTCGATTTGTCGACGACGGGTTGGGTTTTGCTCTTGGGTTTTGCTATTGGTTCTCTCTCGCAATCGCTATACCTACACAAGTTTCGTCCGCGGCTGTGCTACTGACATATTTCGAACCCTTTAATCCATGGAATTTATATCCAGCTGTTATGGTAGTTGTCTTTCTATTTGTCATTATATTCATCAACTCTATGCGTGTGCAAATATATGGGGAAATCGAATATGTTTTTGGACAAATTAAGTTGACTTTGTTGCTGGGTTTGATTATTCTCATGTTTGTACTTAATCGTGGACACGTCCCTCCTGAAAGCGGCAAATCATCAATGTTTCCTGTGAATTTTTCTTGTGAGTATTTCTTTCTCTTTTTTTCCTGCAAAATATTATCTGGAAGGGTTATAGAATGTTGACTTTATGTTTTAGTCTGGGATAGCAGTAAGAGTTCAGATTATGGTCCATTCCGACCGTATTTTGAGGTATCAGACAACGACAAGATCGAAGGGTCTACAGGACGCTTTCTAATGGTTTGGACGTCAGTTGTACAGTCGGTGTATTGCTTTTCAGGTACAGAGCTCGTCGCTTTGACTGCTGGCGAAGCCAAGCACCCACGACGATCACTACCTCGGGCTACACTGCGAATATTTTTTCGAATTTTTACTTTATATATGCTCGGCATTTTTGCCCTCGGATTGAATGTGGCCGCCAATAATTCGGCGTTGCCAACCTTTTTCGTACCATGGTCGACATACTCTGCTCAAAAGGTCAGTTGGTCGAAGAAATGGACTATTGATGGCAACTGCGAGACAGGAGCTATATCGATGAAGGGCTATTCATCGTCAAATTCATCGCCGTGGATTATTGCACTGCAAGGCGCTGGGCTATGCGTAGGAGCTTCTGTCGTAACCTGTTTATTTGTGTTTTGTGCGTGGAGCGCAGGAAACTCTTATCTTTACGCTTCGAGCCGGACATTATATGCTATGGCGATTCAAGGAAAAGCTCCGCGATGGTTTGGTTACTGTACTAAAGGAGGACTACCTTACGTATCTGTGATTTTCACCTTTACCATTGCCATGACTGTTTTCCTAGTGTCGTTTCCAAACGCGACCACAATCACCATATATTACTGGGTTCGTAAGTTGACTTCGATTCCAGGCACCCTTGTTTGGGCTGGTATATGTTTGAGTTATATACGGTTTTATTATGGGCTTAAGCTGCGGCCAGATATTGTGCAGCGCGATATGCCGTCTTATCCTTACCGGTCGCCATTCCAGCCATTCACTGCTTATTTCGGCTTAATAGGATGCGTCTTTCTGGTCATTTTCAACGACATGACTATTTTTGTCAAATTTGAGTGGCAATACTTCCTAGCTAGTTACGTTTCTCTTTTGCTGTTTCTGATTTGCTTTGTCGGATATAAGCTTTGGAGACGTACAAGACTTGTTCCACTTGCAAGGATGGATTTGGATTTGGGAAGACGAGAAATGGATCTTTACGAGGCTGAGACTGCTGCTGAGATGCGTTTGATGGAGAAGGGGATTTGGGGAAAAGGCAAGCGGACACTGAGGTGGATCAAAGCAATAATTATATGATTCAACTATTTGTGTAATGCCGTTTGCTTTTTATTGTCTTGTATTGGTTTTTTATTTTGCAGTTATCTGATTTAATTCATATTTTTTTTTTTTTTGTTATTTTGTTTGGGACCTGGTTCTTTTTTCTTTCACGATATAAAAGTGTGTTCTCTTTTTTTTACTACCTAATGGAGTCGTTTCAGTTTGTTTTGTCTTGATTTTATATTTGTATCACAATGTATTCTAACAAGTTGAATAATTCGCATTTATCGATATTTCAAATCATAATTTTACTAAAAATATTAAAAAAAAAAGCTGTTGTATACTGATTACAACAACTTCAATTAAACAAAATAAATACACCAAAACTCCGAATTTCTATAATCTCCACTCGCTACTAACGATGCCCAGCTCTCCACTTTTTTAAATCCGGTTTCGGCGTCAATAATGGCGGCGGCATGATACTATCGCTGTTCGCAGCAGCAAGATCATCATGTCTTGGACTCCGGCCGCCATATTCGGCAAATACGGGAACTGGAGCGCAAGAAGCGTCTTCGTTGCGATAATTTACCCAGGTCTCGTGGGATGCAGATCGTAAAGGCGATGACATTCCAGAGAGTGTTTTTGCGCGAGGACGCGTGCGAGAAGCGGATGGTTTTGGAGTTAGCTGGGGAGGTTGTTGGGGTTGATGGTCGGTGCTAATAGTGAATTGCGGCAGAAACGAGAGATCAGGCTGAGTACCAGAGACAGTATGTGCGCGTCTCTCGCGCCGAGAAAGAAATGGATTTTCAGAAGGACTGTCGGCATCTTCTACTAGAGAGTCCGCGAAGGGATTGCTGGAGGTAGTTGAATTCGAGCGGGAGTGAAGCTGACGCGGACGCGGAGGCGGGCGGGAAGGCGATTTTGAGGGGCCGCGGGCGGGTTTGTAGACGTAGCTAGGTGGTGACGAAGAGTTTGCCATCGAGAGAGCAGTACTCCAAGGCTTAGAATACGGGTCTTGCTGCTCTGCTGCGTCGTCGGTATCATCGTAGTCGTCTTCTTGCTGAGCGAAGTGAAGACGCTGGCTGTCGTCAGATACTTTGGAGAAAGAGCGGGCGCGGGCTCTGCCTAGACGCGGCGAGGCGGCCAGCTGTGAGTCTGAAGAGAACGGAATCATTGAGGACAGTACTTTGGCCATAGTAAATGCCTTGAAAACAGGGAAATGTAGACCAAAGTGAGGAAGGAGCAAGGAAAGAAGCCGCGGAATGTGCAGTAAGGAGGCGCTGGGAGTTTAAACGGGGGCCAATTAGTCTGTCCACGCGTCTATTCCCGAATACGAGCTCTCTTGTGTTATTTCTCGGCAGTTTGGTGACAGAGTCAGTAATGAATTGTTATTATTCTTTGATACTCTTATAAGAAGTGCAGCTTCTGCACTTTACCTATATATCGCTGCAGCTTTTTCTAGCTGACAGACGTCTAAATTTATACACTACTGACAACGCGAGCCGAGCTCCGAGCCGCGCGAGCCGCTTTCGCTCCTCTGTTTGCTCTGTAATTAATTATGTAATATGCACAGCCATTAGCATAGCCACATGCACAGCCATCAGTTGGCTCCTCTCTTCATTACTCTGCGCTTGGCATCAGCTGCATTTTATGTCTGAATTACAAATATTTAATTCAATTGTGTAGATAGAGGCATTTTATTTATGAATATTGACTTAGACCCTTTTCTACCCTTCTGCACGTCCAATACTGCCCTTCCTCTGCTCATCTCTACTAAAACACTCATCCAGGGCAAGGGCTACAATTTTTATCAATTCATTCTCGTCCTCGCTCTTCTCTTTTATCTGTGTCGTCTCTCATCCCGCCATGAACCGCTCCTTCGAAGAAGTGCTGCGCAATTCGCGGCTGGCATCTTTGCCAAAGCCACTGCCGTACCTTCGCAGAGCGCGGCATCCAACTCAGCAAGTCATCACTTCTCCAACGCACTCTCTTCGTCGTGGCGACTACGGTCTCAAGGCTCCTCTCCCTGTCCTGCCGGGCTCGAAATCTCATCTCAAGCACGTTGTTGTCTCGACTATCAACACTCCCGAGGGTTTCACTGACTTTTACTCGGGCTCAATGTTCTACCGCACACTCACGAAACTCGAGGAACTCGGCGTGCCTGCGACCGTCGTTAGGGATCCAGCTCGACCTATCGGTAGCGACAGTCCGCGCAAGGCCTCTCGCGATCTTCCTTTTCTGCTAGATTTTTCTCCTAGTATTGGACCAGATGGTAAAAAGCGTGTGCCGACACTCGCTCAGCTCCGGGCAATGCGCCGCGAGTCCCAAGCGTCCGCATCCACTTCCTCGACAACTGCCTCGACACTCCTCGACATCCCCGCCAATGTCAAGGCCCTCTACGCCGACCAGTCGACCTGGGCTCCCGCCAACTTCTCTCCAAAGCCTACGCTTCCGCACCCGGTTCTTCGCCAATCCACTGTCGCCGGCTCAGGCGGTCTCACCTACGCGCTCTCCAACCGCGCATACCAGACCCCTCTTCCTTCGTCCTCGCCATCGTCTTCAGAATCTTCTTTCGGCTCGCTCGTTTATAATCCTACTTTCCCTGGCCGTGATCTTGGACCTGGAAGCGTTCTCCTCGCCGGCGTTGTAAGTTCTCGCGCGTGGGCAAAGTCATCGGGTACTTCCTCGACTCGAACCCGTTCTAGGGATCTGGCTGCGCGATTCACGCCGCAACGATATTCAGTTTTGCAATTGGGTGTCTATTGGACTGGTGATGTTTATATGCGTGTTAAAGCGCCATTTGATGAATTGCAGGAAAACGTTCTCGCGCAGTCATCTAGACGCGATCTATACTCTTCTAGAAATCACAATACTTCATCCTCGGGCTCACGGACAATCAGCAACAACGGGCGCGATCGATTGGTTGCCGATTCTGTAGTCAAAGGGTTTTCTGATTATGAGAATCCAAATGCGTCACCTCGGAGTTTGGATTCGATTACTGGTGATGATCTGTATGGTCTTGTGAGTGGAGAGGAGGGGACTTCGGCTTCGTCGGATGATATTTTAGGACATCTTGAGAGTGTATTAGAGTCGTCGGATTCAAAGCGGTAGAGATGAGAGTTATCATAGATGCTTTTTTTTTATTCTTGTACATATACTAATCATTAAGATAAGAAAAAACTTTTATCCATCTTAAAATTTGTTTCTTGACTTCTCACCGACATACGATCCTCGCAACTTTTAGCATCGCAGCCAACGCCTCGTAATTTTTATCCTCGCTCGCTTCCGGAGAAAAAACGTTGGAAAACATTGTGACTTTATGCGACTTCTGCTGCTCGGCATTTAAAAATGGTAATAATGTCTGCAACACAACCGGGTTCAAAAGCTGATTCACCAAAAATTCCGATGATTCTGCTGCCGTTGTCGAGTTTGCAGCTTGAGGATTACCTAACTGTTCCCACTCTGTCCTGATTTTCCCAGGAACTTTCATTTCGACAGGTTCACCATCCGCACTGTCATCTTGATCGACGGGTTCGCTTGCACTTTCTGGAATATCAGACTCGGCAAAATACATCGCACCCAGTACACTTTCCTCGCGCTTCTTCTGCGTCTCGGCTTCAGGACTCTCGGCATATGTTTTTCCACCGCGCTTATACATGTTTCGGAAGGCTTGCGTCTCACTGAATCTCTCGCATTTAGAAAAGTCAATCTCGGCAGGCACATACCAAGCCACCACTTCGTCTTCCTCCGCCTCTCTTTCAACATTCTCATTCTCGCGATGTCCCATTCTAAATCCTTCGTCTTTATCCAGCTCTCGTGCATTCTTCTTGCGTCCTTTTGTACTGCTGATTTCAGACTCAAAGTATCGCACAGCCACAAGATCTGCGTCGCTCCGCCAGGTTACGGTTTTTTTCGGTTTTTTTTTTACATTGTTTGTGGGGGCCTCCGGCGTTTTCTCAGAGTCGCTGTCGCTGGCATTTTGGCTCGTCAGCAAACTGCTTACTAGCGACATTACTCTTGGCGCAGGTTTTCTAATTTTATCATTAGTAAGACTCGAAAATAAACAGACAGCTTAATTGACACTCACGCAGGTTCTGCTGGCTCTGATGTAGTAGATGCAGAAGTAGATGCTACAGCTGTGCTTGTCGGCACCGGTCTACTCGATGCGGCGGGTTTTTTCAAGTTCTGAAAGAATGCGTTGTACGTTGCAGGTGCAGCTGCCGCTGGTATCGCTGTAACTGCGGCTGTTGCAGATGCTGCTGGCGCTATTACATCTGGAGACGCGGTCTTCGGTCGCTTTTTGATGCTGATGCCAGACAATGCTGTTTTACTCATTGGTGGAGCTTCTTTTTCTATAAATTGATTACTAATTAGTACATAGTCCACAATAGAAGTAAATCAAGTTGAAGAACTCACCAGCTGCTTTATCAAGCACTTTCTTTGCTCCGTCGGCTACTGCACCCTGTGCCTTCTTACTCACCAAAATCAGAGGCTTCGTCATCTTAACCGTATCCAAATCTTCCATCTTGGGCGCCATTCGCGCAAGAAAATTCACTAGCGTACCTACTTTTTCAAAATCGTTCGCTTTGTAGTCGTACACCAGCCAATTTCTTAAACGAGCAAGAAACTTGATATTTGTCGCCATCATCCGCCAAATTTCACGGTTTACAGATGTTAACAAAGAAAGGAGGTACACAGTATATGTCTCGCGCAAGTCAAATTTTGTCTGCTTGCCGTACGCCTCGTCGGGAATGGCAAGACCAATCTCAATCAATCGATCAACCAACGCAGGCTTATCGTCAAGCAAATTCTTGAAAGCGCTCGCGACTCGCATTCTAAGAGCGGTTACTGGATCCTTTTCAGAGAGGATAGGAATCTCGGCTGGCACGGGAGGAGCGGTAGGCGGAGCCGGCGACTCGGATTTCTTGACTGTCGGTTTCTTCTTTGGCGCACTGTCTGTCGCAGAGGTTGGGCGCTTCTTTTTAGCAGCGGCAATCACTGCTGCTGCTGTCGCTGTCGCCGCAGATGATGATGGCTGCTGCTGCTGCTGCTGTTTCTGCGGTTGAATCAGCTGATCGCTAGTTGACATTAGCTGTGGGGTCGAATTTTGTATGTCAAGTCGCTGGCTTTGGACAGCAGGAGTTTGAGTATTTGGTATCTGCCACTGCGTCTGCATAGCCTGCAACGGCGGTGCAGAAACTGCAAACGGCGACGAGAGACCGTCGAACATGGCCGCATTGGAAAAGATCTGCTGGTACTGTTGCTGTGCTTGAGCATCGTAGTGCGAGTTATACTGCGCGTTCATCGTATACGAAGACGGCTGTTGCTGAGGCTGCTGATCTTGTTGCTGATGAGTCTGTGCCTGCGATTGGAGCTCAGGTTGTGGAGAAGGAGAATGCGTTGAGAAAGAGGTGAAGTACGGATTCCTTACTGCAGGCGGGGTATAATTTGCAGACGGCAGCCCGGGAGAGAAATACTGCTGGACATTCTCATCAAGAGTGGGAGTATTTAAGTTGCTGCTGCCATAGTTATCGTAGTTGGTAGAGTGCACAGCTGTTGCTGGAGTCGTGAGCTGTGCTATAGACGGCAGATGAAAGGCGTCGTAGAGATGCTGCTGCTGCGGCGGCGGCGGTGCAGAGTAGCTGTCGACCTGGTGCTGCGAGAAGTACGGGTCATTGTAAGAATTATGCTGCTGCTCAAACTGCTGACGCTCATGTTGTAGCTGTTGCTGTGGTTGTTGTTGTTGCGATGGAGGTGGTGGCGGCTGCTGCTGCTGCTGCTGAGGCTGGGAAGGCTGCTGCTGGCCGTAGAAGAACATCTGGCTCGGTTGCTCCTGAGTCTGCTGCTGCAAAAGATACTCATTATATCGCTGTGGATCCATTGTATTTGATTCAATTAAATCTTAATTCGTAATCTCTCGTTTTCTGTTTTGAATACACTTCTTCGAGTAAACTACTACCGCTTACTGCCGCCTGATCACAGGTTCAACAGCTTGCCTTGTATTGTCTTGCTCCACAGTCCTCAGACAAGACTCAAGCGATTATCTATCTGCTTCACAGCAATGCGAAAAGACACATAAAAAACTGCCTTGATACTTGCTTGAAAGATAAAGAGATTTACAAAGTTAGAAGACAGGCTATGACGAAGAGAATAGAAATAACCTCGTTCTTATAGCTTATCGACCCGATCACCGCGCGTTGATTTCAGATGAGTAATTTCAAATAAGAAAAATGCGATGTGGAACAGATAATAACTAGAAAACAAATTCAAATATGCAGATATATGACTTTGCTATCCTTCTTCCTTACTCTGCTCTTGAGACAGTGAAATTCTGGACAGAGCGAACACGATCGCCAGGGCTGAGTGACATTATTTTGGATTGTTGTGCACCTTGATGACTAATATCTGACATAAATATATTTTTGTGTAAGTTAGTTGTCCGCTTTGACTGATTGATATATAGTTACGGACAACCTGAATACCGTAATCCAGAAATTCCATCAGCAAGAACATACTTCAGGCGACCAGTCTCATGTTATTCTCAGCCTAAGGTACTAATTCAAACTTATCTCAGTCTGTCTTCGTCTAGGATAGCATATCATTCTTGTGCCTTTGCGTTTGTACTGACACGTGATACATCGTACCAGCTTCTGAACTCATGATCTCAGCTTCTGACAATTGCAAATAGACGAGAGAACTGAGATTGGCCAAGACTGCTAATTTTCTATAACTTCGCTGCTTATTTGACTGTTGTTTTTTTAGTGTACCAGATGGAGCGCGGAAAGCAAGGGATGTGTAGGCAGCTGGCGCGTCTGTTCAACTCTTGAAATATGACCATTTCGCCCTTGGTCTAGCAGTTTTTCATTTGGGGCCTTCAGATTAAACTTATCGCAGGCTTGGTCTTACAATATTGCTGGAACAGGCTTTATACCTAGCCAACTATTTCGGTAATTGATCAGCCGGTACTTGTGATTTTGCGTAAGGGCGACTCAAGCAGGATAGTATAAATCATTGTTATCTATTAATATCGCACGACTGTGTGTGGTGAGGGATAGCAAAAGGTATTGGTTGATGTAAGGATTTTTTTTGATCTAACAAGGTCTAGCGGTGATATCTGTTTGTTTTGTTTGTATTCGATGTACATTCGTGCTCCTAATATATGCAGGTGCAAAGCTCTAACTCCCGCTAATTCGTGTATTCGGCAAGGCGTTATACAAATATTAAAAATCATTTAGTGTTCTTAGCTATGTATCTTGTACAAAATCATATATTGTGGCGCTTTTAACAACATTGGTTTTTTATTTACTGAGTTCGGCAAGATCGCGTCGCGTCAATTCACACACGTGACTAACAGGCTGATGTCGGTTTCACGTGTTTTGAGATGATTGCTCAGTCACTTCTTGATCTCGCGTCAAGAGCAAAAGCTAAAGCAATGTCTGCACCAAGAAATAGAAGAAGGCCGTATGCGTCCGTTTTGCTTGGGACTGTGGTCGTAACTGCTGCTGCATCGCTAGCATATTACTACTTTTCTGAGCCAGTGACGCGCTGGATTGAGTCGCGGGGTAGTAGTTCAGCGTCTACACAGGCGAATGATGCCGAGCACAAGAAAGATATCAAAAGGACAAAGAAGGGAAATAAGCGCACGGTGGTGGTGGTTATGTCTGAGGTACGTCGTTCAAACTACTATGATAATCTGACACTAACAGAAGCAGACAATCGCGTCAGTGAATCTACTTACAGAAGACACAAAAGAGCAGATCAGGTTACTCATCTTATACCCGACGGCTTTATCTTCTTTTTCTTCTTCTTCTTCTTCTTCTTCATCAGTCGTACCATCAGTAGAAGAACTTCGTACAAAGTACGTCACGCATCCGACGCACGTCTTTCTTCTATCCAATACCGAGTCAATAAAGCCAATTCTGCGCCATTTGGCAAGCGATGAAAGTACGTCAATGACTATCGTAGTCGCAGATCAGAATCGTGATCTGAAGAATGATGAGGAGATTAAGAAATTTGTTGGAAATGTGGTGGTTGTTGAAGGAGATGGTGCTGAGGACGTGTGGCGGAGTAAAGTGCTGAGTGCGAAATAAGAATTTGAGATTGATTCTTATTAAATATAAAATTATTTTGGGGTTGTATTTTTAATGAATTTCTACAATTTATTGTAATTTGCTGTAGTCTATTGTGATTAATAGTGATTTAATAGTGATTTAAACCAAAATGTATAAAGTTCTAAGAAATCAGTTGGGAGTTTTACGCTCATCGTCGCCACATCGTCAACCTTCACCTGCTACTCTCTTCCTCCTCCTCTTCATCACCATCAGCAAAGATGTCTTCATTCACAATGTCTTCATTGTCAATGGTGATCAAACAAGTAACAGTCATGGCTCTCGCCTCGACTCTCACCTATCTTGTCATGCAGCCGCTCGTCAACAGCCTCGCCGACAGACTGCAACAATCGAATTCTACAAACTCGTCGGCTAGCAAGCAGAAGACCGGCAAGCTCATGGCAAAGATCAAAGAGCGCAATCCGAACGCTAGTCTGAGCTCATACGAGATTGCGCTTATGGCTGAAGTTGTCTTGCCGGAAGATATCAAGGTTGGATTCGAAGATATTGGTGGGCTCGAGGATATTATTGATGATTTACGAGAGACCGTGCTATATCCTCTCACCTTGTGAGTTTTATTTTGGTCTTTGCTTTCAACGAAATCTAAATAGACTGACGATTCCAAATTTAGACCCGGATTTTTTGCAAAAAACTCTCCGCTTCTACAGGCTCCAAAAGGTGTGCTACTCTACGGCCCTCCTGGCTGCGGCAAAACGATGCTCGCGAAAGCACTAGCACACGAGTCGTCTGCAAATTTTCTAAATATCAAAATTTCATCAATTGCTGATAAGTGGTTTGGTGAATCCAACAAGATTGTTGACGCAATTTTCTCACTTGCCCGCAAATTAGAGCCGTGCATTGTTTTTATCGACGAAATAGATTCGTTCCTTCGTGAACGCGCAAGTGGAGATCATGAGGCGATGTCTATGGTCAAAGCTGAATTTATGACTCTTTGGGATGGACTTACGACCGAAGGCCGGATCCTAGTTCTCGGCGCGACCAACCGGCCAAACGATATTGACAGCGCGTTTTTACGCCGCATGCCGAAGCGATATGCAGTCAAGCTTCCTGATGAGCAGAAGCGGAAGAAGATTTTGAAGTTGATGCTTCATGGAACTACTCTTGATCCATCGTTTAATTTTGATAAGGTTGCTAGACAGATGGCAGGCTTGAGCGGTAGCGCTATCCAAGAGGTGTGTCGTGACGCCGTGATGGTCCCGGCAAGAGAATACTTCCAGAAGCGACATGCTGAGGATGGCAAAAAATTTGTTCCAAGCACTGGCGCCGGTGATAATGAGTCGTTAACGATGAGACCGCTGAAAGATACTGATTTTTTTGTTGATTCGGCGGCGGCGAAGAGCTTGAATGACGCGACTGGCGCAGGAGACGTTTTGGGATTGGACTAGGCAATTACATAATATTGATAGATTGTTTGATTTTCCGTTGTCCCTTTTCGCTGCTTGTTTTAATTGTAAATAGTCTTAATGTTGAGCATACGTAATATTAGTTAAGCCAGTTGATAGTATTTACATAAGCATAAATTGGCCTGAATACAGCCTATCGCCGCGCCTCGTCTCCACGTAGCATCAACACCTCCCCACCAGGTCTTTGTGCCGTCGCAACTCTTAGCTTTACAACCGAACAACTTGCTTCTAGTGCACAATGGATCCGCCGTTCAAGGTCAGGTCCGTATTCGAGTACCTTTCCGATCACCCGGACGACCTCTCGTTCCCGCTCGGGACGCAGATCCAGGTCACTGCCGTCGAAGACGACGAGTGGTTCAGCGGTCGCTACTTTGACGGATCCGGCAAGCTTCATGAAGGAATGTTCCCGCGCAATTTTGTCGAGCTGGTTGCTGAAGAAGATGCCGGTCCAAAGGCTCCGGCTCACCCGAGATCAAAGGCTGCTGCCGAGCCAGCTACTGCGGCACCGGTCGCTGCCACCGAGCCTGCGATAGTGAACACTCCAGAGCCTGCCACTGTTTCTGTCACGAGGAGTCCAGAGTCTGAATTACAGCCTGCACAATTGCCTGCAGCCGAGCCAGTTGTCCAGCCTTCTCTTGCTGCTGCTGCTGCTCCGACCTCACCTGCCGCTTCTTCAGGATTGAAGTCTTCATTCCGTGACCGTATTGCCGCCTTCAACACTGTATCAGCTCCTCCAATCACTCCCCAAGCAAAACCTGCAGCTCAATCCTTTGCTCGCAAGCAGTTTGTGGCACCCGCCCCTTCCGCATATGTTCCTCAAGTCCCGCAGCAACATAAGCCGCAGCCTGCGGACTTGCAGCCGGCAATGAGCCCGACGAGATCAAGCTTCGACACTGGAGCAGAGGATGAAATCGAGCGTGAGGATCCGACGCACCATGAGGCTATCAACACTGGAGGCACGAGTTTGAAGGATCGGATTGCGCTGTTGCAGCAGATGCAACTTGAGCAGCAAGCGGCTGCTGCGGCGAAGGCGGCCGGTAAAAAGAAGAAAGCCCACAAGAAGCATGCATCGGATGGCACTGCTGAGGCTGTGCCTGCTGTGTCTGCTGCGTCTCCAGAAGAGCATGTTGTTGAAGATGCGGTCGTCGCTTCGCCTCGACAGAGTCTAGATAGCGAGGCTGATCTGACGAGACGGGCTTCGCTAGACTCGTACGTCTCGTCGTCTGGTATCATCCCTGAGATTCCGCACACTAATGTGCATCGCACTGATGACCGGTACGAGTCTGACGAGGCGGCTATACAGTCTGATGTCGAGGATAATGTGGAGCAGTACGTACATCATCCAACGGTGCAGCATGTTGAGCCGATTGCCGAGGATGCTGACGAGGCTTATGAGGCGGAGAATGAGTACACTGAAAGCGAGACGCCTAACGAGTCCAGGGCTGAAGTGGCAGCAGTGCAGAACGATGAAGACGAGGAAGAGGAAGAGGAAGAAGAGATTGACCCTGAGGTTGCGCGCCGAATGGCAATTCGTGAGCGTATGGCCAAGATGTCTGGCGGTATGGGTATGCCATTTGCACTGCCTGGCGTTGGTGCACCCATGGGAATGCCAATGGGTATGGGTGGCTTTCCACCGCGATCTACCCCTAAGCGTGCACCGGAGCCAGCAGCTCAGGAAGAGCATCATGAGAAGGAAGAGGTTCGTGAGAAGCCGATGCCAGTGATGCCGATGCCAGGCATGGCGCCGACCGCTCCTGCTGCCTCGGAGAGCAGTGAGGAAGAAGAAGCAGAGGATGATGATGATGATGATGATGATGATGATGATGATGATGACGAAGCGGCCGATTTACCAACTCCAGTTACCGCAGTTGTCGCTCCCGTCTCGAAAGCGTCTACAACAGATGAGTCCGTACCTCCTGCTCCAGTTGCGAGGGTGTCAACTGATGAAGCTAGCCTGTCTGGCGTTGTTCAGCGAACCGCTTCCTTAAGCTTAGAGTAAGTCTTGTTTTAAGCCATTGTCTATGTACTATTTATTAATAATTCATAAAGGAATCCGGCTCCGGTGCCACCACCTGTCCCAGTTGCTGAGAGGCATGAGTCTATCTCCCAGGCCCTGTCACCACCTCAGTCGCCAATTGCAGCAGTGCCTCCTCCACCGCCTGCACGTGCGCCGACGATCCCCATTGTACCGCAACGGCAGCCGCAGTATGCGGACTCATCGGAAGAGGAAGAGGAAGAGGCAGCTGACGAGTATACTGAGCCTGCTCCCCAGCCGCGTGCTGTGCCGCCTCCGCCTTTACCGACAGCTGCACCGCGTCCGGTATCGATGACGGCGCCGCCGCCAGTTCCTACGTCGCCTCCAGTTATGATGTCCTCGCCAGAGTCCTCTGCTCCTCCAGTTCCTTCTCATTACCATCAAACTGCCCCGCCTCCACCCCCTGCAAGTACTCTGCCTCCACCGCCGCCTGTACCAACTGCGTCGGCGCCTCCACCGCTGCACTACGCGCCTCCACCGGTACCGAACATGCCGCCTGCGCCTCTGCGTCGATCGACAGATATGTCAGACTACAGCCTGCCGCCGCAGTCGCTGTCGAGGAAACTGACGCAAGAATACGGCTACGCAGATGACGAAGAGGACAGCGACGACGCCTATGGCAGCCGATCCTATGAGAGTAGCTCGCAGCGAGGATACGCGGCATCGCCACCACCTCCCGTCGGCTACGCACCGCCGCCTCCGCCGCCGTCGCAATATGCCTCACCACCAATGCCTCCTACGCAAGCGCCGCAGTACGCGTCGCCTCCTTCTGTACAGGCACCTCCACCGCCGCCGCTCGCAACACATCCTTCTGCCGGGCACGGGTACGAGTCACCGCGACGATCTGTTGAGCAATCGCGGAGGTCTTTGGACCAGACGCGACGCTCAATGGACCCGCGGCGGTCAACGGACTCGCATGAGGTTGCGGGACCGGGAATGTTTGTAGCTAGTGATCTCAATCTAAACGAGCCTGAGCAGTGGTGGGCTACTCCTGAGTCTGTGCCGCCAGCGATTCAGCGCAGGGCCGGTCGTGATTTATCCTTTGAAGTTGACGAAAGCTACCATTCGCGACGTGGACGGGGTGTCGTTACACGATCTATCTACGTACTTTATTACGATTATTCGCAGACAGTCATAAAGCTCTCATTCGAACGTGAAAATCCTGCGCGTGTTAAATTCGAACAGACGCACAGCGCTCCGCCGACTGGTGTGCGTAAAGACCAGCTTGAAGGCTGGTACGAGCGATACGGGCGAGCCGCGGCTAAGATCGCCGGAGATTCTCTCAATGCGGCGAGTATTGTCGGTGATGGTACGTCGTTTGCGTTCGTCTCTGGAGTTGTTGAAAAGCTTGGAGATGCGCTGCCGTGTGTAGGAAACCGCGCGTTTGGAGCGCTCGTGTATAGTAACCTTGCCAATGCTAGTGTTGCGCAGACGGACGAGATCCGCGCGGGAGATATCATTACGTTCAAGAACGCGCGGTTTCAAGGACATAAGGGTAGTTTACGTCAGAAGTACGCGGTCGATGTGGGCGTGGGATCTGATGTTGTGAGCGGCATAGTAAGTGAGTGGGATGGCACGAAGCGGAAGATACGTGTCACGGCACAGATGAGCGCTAAGGAAGGAGGGAAGGGTAAAGGCGTTCGCAGCGAGAGTTATCGACTCGGCGATTTGAAGAGCGGTGAGGTGATTGTTTGGAGAATTGTCGGGCGCGAGTATGTTGGTTGGGATGATGATTCGCTGTAGTTACATACTTTAGCTGTGCGTTTGAGTTGTCAGTTTAATAGCATTTCATGGTTTTTAATCATCTACACCGTCTCCGAAAAGTAAATGTCAACTGTAGATATGCGAACGAGCATATTACTACTGTATACTTTCGACAACATAAGCAGCCACGGAAAACCTTTGAAGATATGTCTGCTAGAATATGAGCAGCCCTCATTTTGCTATATGAAATCTTTTGCAACTTTTATTGAACCAATATACATGATCTAACGACAATTAAGCCCAACCCTCTCAACAAAAGAATAACAACCTATGACTCCTCGACGACGGTGGTCTGCAGGCCCTTGAACGAGGTGACATTGACGGCCTGGACGTATGAAAACAGAGGCTCCTTAGCCTTCTCTTCGTCGTTACGCTTCCGCGAGATGCGCAGACGCAGTCTGTATGGCACACCCTTGATTCCCTGCTTCCAGATCTCCTTGTTCAACTGCGGGTCGAGACGGACGTCCTTGGTGCCCTGCATTTGTTTTGATATTAGTCGGGTGTTGAATTATAAAAAATAAAATGAATTGTTAGTCAACATACCATGTGCTTGTAGGCAAAAGCCTTGATCTCCTTGACAGCGGTGGGAGCACGCTTCTTGAACTGAACGCCATGGACCTATACAACACGATATCAGTTCCATTCTTTTACTTCTTCCTCTTATTCTTCTTCTTCACGAAAACTTACGCGAGTGTGCAAGTGAATGGTATATTCACGAGTAACCACGTCCTTAAGAGCCGATCTCTGGGTAGATGCCATTGTTGTTGGTTGTGGAGGTTGCGGAAGTAGCTCTGGTTGGCGACGACTTTGGCTGTAGTCTTCGAGATCTCCAGAGGTGCTTCCACGAGCGGCGTTGGCCAAAATCGCAGTCACGCTGGGACATAGCCCTACAGCAACCCTACAGCATTTAATTATGTCATCTGTGAGTAATAGAAGTGCCTGTTGACACTAGTGTCACTCGTTTATTTCACGTGATTTAGCCTGCTCTCGAAAAACATCCTTCCTCTTTTTACTGAGGTTAACGGCCATATTCTTTTTTACGGTACCCACTTAAAGTGCAATACACAACAAAGCACGAGTATCGTAATACAAAAGATGCTCTCAAGGACAGCAGCAGCCCCGCTGTGCAGTCGTGTCGCGCGGCCATGGGCGTCTTCAATAATATTCTCTTCTTTCTCGCGGCAACAGTTTTCGACATCAGCAGTCCGCCTCGCCGATCCTAATCCGAAAAAGACTACGAAATTGAAGGATGCAGAGAAGTTTAATACACCGTTCCCGACTCGATTTAACCCGCGCTCGTCGGCAAACACCGCTCGCCCCGTGCTTCCGTCGGGTTTGACCTTTAATCCACCTCCCTCGGCGCCTTCACCGTTCGACACTCCAGATATCTTTCTGCCATTGCATGAGAGACGAAAAATTGAGACTGCGCCGAGTATGGAAGTGCTGCCACCGCCGCTGAGAGCGGTTGTGCCCAAAAAGTACCATTTGAGCGAGAAGCAGATTGACGAGATCCGGAGACTGCGCGATGAAGACCCGAATCGCTGGACAAGAAAAGTATTAGCGGAGAAATATGGGTGCTCGGATTTTTTTATTGCGCTTGTTTCGCGAGCACCAAAGGAACGACTTGACGAAATGGACCGGCGGTTGGATGTCATTAAGTCGCGATGGGGAATGTATAAGCGGAATGCGCGGTTACAGCGCCAAAAGAAGAGGGAGATCTGGGCAAGAGATGAGTGATGATGTTGCATACATGTATATATATTATTATCAATAGATCGTTTGTCATATATGTCATAAAAGGTTAGCTACTACGTGTTGTTGGCTTACGCCCTGCTTATACAACCGGCACCAGCTCATCATCATACTCGGTATACCCAGAACCCCCAACAGCAATATTAGGCCACCCACACACTCTGTCAGTCATCAACACGTCAGGCTTATTTCCTGAATTCACAATCTTCTGTAACGACTGGGAGATCACCTCGACGGCATCTATACGCGTAGTCTTGCGGAAACTTCGCTGATATATAAATGGCAATGGCCAGCCTCGTTTACGTGGAGGCGGGGCGACAGCGGGAAGTGTTTCTGGAAGAAGGAGAGGGGTGAAAAGGTGATCACTATGAGTAACGTGAATGAGTTCCAGCTCATCAATACTCTGATTATTGTTAAACACTTTCGAATCTCTGCAGACAAGATAAAAACTATGTAACTCACCATCGGTGCCTTTTCGTCATCATCACCACCTTCGTCCTCAGCTATCTCAACAAGAACAGTTCGCCATTCTCTCATTTCGTGTCTTCCTCTCGTGACATAGAACTCAGCTACCTGAATAGGTACGAACGCGTTCCAAGACTTTGCGACAAGTAAATCAGAACTTGCCGAATCGAGTGCCGTGCTTGAGATAAGTTTTCGAGGGAACTCTGGATTATTCAAAAGCCTCGATTGTCGCGGAGGCTCTATAATGGTCTTATGAGGTAGATCGTCGTCGTAGAGGTAAACGTTAAACCTGAGATTTTCAAAACTCGGTCGTTTGCCCATGTTGGGATGTCGCGCCTGACTTGGATTTCGCTGGCTAAAATGTACTTGCAGACGATAAGTACCCGGTGCCAGACGAATATGTCTGGCAACATGAAATTGCTTGAGCTGCGGATGTATCGCATCGAGTGACGTTTCGTGGGTGGTCGATAACGGGTTCTTCCGAACATTAAGTCTCCTTCCCAAATATTTGAAATCCCACCCTGCTAGACCGTGTTCAAATGAGAATTTCCATTGCTCGAATAATGCCAAAAAAACCATGTCCCAGGTAAACAAGGAGAACGCTGGATCTTGTCTGATTGCAAGGGCATAAGATCTCCCTTCTTGGCCCAGACAATATACGATCTTTGCCTGCCAAAACTCATTACTCGCGAGTAATTTGTGAAATGTCGAGTTAGTACGATGAAGAGCTTTGAGTTCGTCTCGTGATAGATAAAGACATATTTGAATCAAAATCTCAGTTGGAAGAATGTTAAGAATTGTTCGTGCCATTTCGTGATTACTTTCACTTGGACGCTTGAAATGTACGAAGCAAGATCGTAGAAACTCCAGATCAGGCTGTGATCCTTGTTCAGTATTTCATATCACAGGCATAAACATATTGTACGGTTTCCATATTGCGGATGATAATCAAATCGCTTAGTTTGGTTCAAATCAAAAAGGAGTAGAAGATCTAAGCGGATGAACCTATATCTAATGACATGAATGAACTAGTACCTCATTTTAAGCCGCAGATTACTAATATTGACTAGTTACCTACAAGTTCTATTTTGCGGCTGTTTTTTTGCATTTACTGGTTTGGACAATAAACATTTTCAAATCTTGGATAGACAGTTTTCCAACTCATCTAAGGTTGATAGTGATAGACTGGGCCTTATAGATTAATTGTCTCAGAACGATAAACTATACCCGTAAATCATTAACCTCCCCTACGCCATCCAATTCATTAACCAGTATTCACGAAAACGCCATCATTCACTCTATTTCCGCCGCGATGATGATGACGGTGACAACGAATTATACTTTGCCTTCTTCTCTGCCGGTTTAAGAATCTGAAATGAGCATAAAAGTGACTCGTCTACGCTCATCATTGCCCCAGCGTTATCAAACTCCCCACAATAATTCGGCGCCGAGAAAATAGTCACAAGCTGACGCTTTGAGAAAAACTCGTACCCGTCTTCAACAACCTGATGGCCACGACAAATAAGTTGTAAATCATGATGACGGAGAAATCGAGTTACGACATCGGGACCAAATGTTACAGAAACACCGCGGTCATTCTCAGACCAGCCAGTTACATTTGGATCTGGATCAGACCAGAGGATATCACAGATCAAGCCGGATTCGGGTAGCTGTCAAAATAATTAGAATCCAATCTGATAAATGAAAAGGTATAAAAGGTGGAATACATCTGTAGGACGCATGATACGTCGAATCTGATCCATGCTCACCAAATCAGGTGATAATCCGCCGTGCATAGTAAATATCTTTTCATCAATAATAGCGGCAACGGGAAAGCAGTTGAAGCAGTCAGTGAAAGTCTTCCACAGCTTTATATTATATCGTCTTTTGCCTGTTATTTGAGAACGATCAGTGGTGCGGTGCAATGGAAGACTAACAAAAGTACGTACACTCGTCATAGAATCCGTAAATGCGACTGATTGATGCGCTTTCGTGATTCCCTCGTAATAGAAAAAAGTTCTCCGGGTATTTGATTTTGTAAGCCAGGAGAAGGCAGATTGTTTCAAGGGATTGCTTGCCGCGATCCACGTAATCGCCTAGGAAGAGGTAGTTCGCGTCGGGAGGGAAACCGCCGTATTCGAATAGCCTTAGGAGATCAAAGTATTGACCGTGAATATCGCCTTAAAAGAGGTGTTGGAGCAGTATTCTAAATAATAATAAAAATCAAACCTAACTAACCGCATATCTATGGGAATGGGTTAGCAGACAAGGTCACAGATTAGTGAAGAGAAACAACACACCTTTATCGGCGCCTCCAGCTCGAGCAAGATCGGCTGCTCAATGAATATCTCTCTAGCCTTTGAGCAAAGAAATCTGATTTCACTCTCTTGAAGATCGACATGAGATCCCGGTTTATTGAATCTGACTTTTAAGAGTCGGTCAATGATGTTGTCGAGATCAAAGTAAGAGTCAGGTCTAGGCGTGCTCGGATCGGTTGATTTGGTTGACGCCGGAGTCATTTATGGGCAGGTAATGTAGCGCAGATAATTGCAATAAGGCTAAGAAAAGAAAAAAATAAAGGAAAAAGGTTAAAGGAGAAATGTGAAAAAGCCAAAGATGATGAGAGAGAAGGAGTTAAAGAGTGTTTGTATATATAACGAGAGCGCGCGAATTAGGGATTAGGAAGGGCGGGCAGTGCAAATCACGTGCACTTCAAATATGCTATCTTCGCTTGTTCACCGTCGTGACTGAGATAAGGATGCTGGCAATATTCAGTCTGTTGTTATGCAGAGTTATATCATAATAGTATTATGCTGTTATGGTTATGTCCTGTAAGATTGACAGGCGTCTAGCAGTCGCGCTCTGATGATTGATGATTGAGACTTGCGATGATTGTGATGCTCTGTGATTTGCTTTTAATTCATTTTGAAATCTTCTTGGAGCTGTAGACTATGGAGAAGAGAGGGTACCTGATGCATTCGATCCTAAAGATTTACAAACATCCAGCATATGTATGAGCTGGAATGTAATAGTTAAGTGCAATATATAATCAAAGAGCAGAACAGAAGCTGAGAAAAGGTTTATGTATTTTTGGTAACCTCGTGTCCGGATTCCTCGGTTAACCTTTGCCGTCAATTTGCTTTCGCGACGCGTGTACTTTTTCGCAGAGTCGTATAATGCAAATATAGATTGACTGTGATGCTTACTACTTTGGTAATAAGATTTAGAAAGTGCTTATTCAGGGTGGCATCACTTTTTGTATCATAGTATACTTTGACTGTCGCAACAGACAAAACAAGCAATGCAAGCAATGCAATAAATGCAAGATCAATTGTATTCCGCCATGAGGCTAGAAATTTTTACAGAGACTGCTAAGAGTATGAAGCTTTCGTTCATCATAGTATATTGATCTTGATAATTGTCTGTCAACCGTTTGTAGATCTGTTGGCGGGGATCTACATCTTTGGGATATACTGCTTTCGCACCGAATAGAATAACTGTCTAACCAGATATATGCAATCCTATTAAAAAATAATCAGATATCTCGTTATTTAGCGAATTTTAGTGTAATCATAGAATAATTCTTGGCCTTGTATCCATCTCTTGCCGAGTTTCATTGATGATTTTGCCCTAAACCGCAACTCCGAACGAAGTGTAGAATGCAGTTTTTTTTCTCCCAAGATTTACTCAGTCCTCTACATCTGGTTATATCTCCACCGGCGATCCTTTGCAGTTTTCCTGTATAAACAAGCAATGGCCAAACCTGGAAAGAACCCCGCCTTTCAAGAAGTTAAAATAGCTTCGGCAAACAATAATGCATCATCCTCTCTATCGCGTCTACGCAAAAAGATCCGTGATCTTGAGCGACTGCTCAAGCGCTCAGCTCAACAATCCTCTTCTGCCGGTGGCAAGGTCGGCAAAAATACAACAGCACTCGCTCATCGTGAACAAGAACGTGCATTAAGAGCTCTTAAACTTGAGCTTGCTTCCGCTGAGACTGGGTCTCAGGCGAAGAAGCTTGAAAGACGGTATCATCAAGTTCGCTTCTTTGAACGGCGGAAAGCAGATCGCAAAGTAGTCAAGGGTAGAAAAGTCTTGAATATTGCAGAGATTGCATACAAAACAGCTAAAGCTGGTGAAGATAAAGAATTAAAGTCGGAGTGTAAGCGAAAGCGAAAAGACGCTGAAAGAAAGCTGAAACTTGCCGAGCATGAGCTGGCTTACATTGTATGCTTTCCCGAGCAGCAAAAGTATGTCTCGTTATATGTCGACGGCGGACTTGAGCGTTTACTGAACGAGCGAACAAATGTCGAGAATGAAGACAAGACGGATAAAAAGAGACGCGAATGGTGGGATATTACAGGGCAAATGTTGGAGAGTGGACAAATTGATGTGAATACTCTGTTGTTTGGATATCACGGCGATAAGCCATGGAAGGCCGCAACGCCTAATAACAACACTGGAGTCGAAGATGACGATGGGCAGGAGCTTGAGCAGGCTGAATTCGATGGTGAGGAGGAAGAAGAGGACGAATTTTTTGAAAAATGATTTTGTCGTTGTTGGAGTTTGGGATCATTAAAGAGTCGTTGTATTTTGTTCGGTTATATTCTGCATCTTTGTTGTCTCTGGCATGGAACAATTTATGATAGAATTTTCAGAAATCTTTATTAAATTATTCACTAATCGTATATAGTGAAATTTCAATACAAGACATGCCTAATCCAAACAACAACATTACAAGAAAACAATCCTCATCCACACAATCCGGCCAAAAAATAATTTTATTTGATTTATTGGCGAATTTTTTCTTTCCTTCGACAACATATACCCAGGTCCAGAGAAAAATGAAAGCTGCCACGATCCGCTGTAGCAAAGAAATAGAAAAAGCAAAACTCCATAAGAACAAAAAAAAAGCACACAACGTACAAAAAAAAAGGATACGGACCACAATGCACGAAAATCTAAGAGAAAAGAGACATATATTAGAAATAAAAAGAAAGATACTGCTTCGGCAAATTCATTCAGATTAGTAGTAGCCGTATACACTTCTCTGTTTCGGTTTCCTTTTTTTTTGTATTTTATTTGCTTCAAAGGTGCCCACCCTGAATCATATTCTGATTTACACCGGCTGCGTTCTGCAACTAGTTATTCTGCTGCTGATTATTCTGCTGCTGGTTGTTCTGCTGCTGGTTCTGATTGCCGCGGGTACACTTCTGCCATGACGGGAGACCGCAGCCAAAACCAACAAGGACGTAAATGAGAAAGATAACAGCAATAACAATCATGACGAGCAGTCGCTTATTCTTCCACCACATTTCACGCCGCAGAGCTGTCGAGCGTTTGCGGAAAGCGAAGGCTGTCTGGTTCATATGATCGGTCTTGTCGACGAGATTCTCGATACGCTCACCGCGCTCGATAACGCGCTCAATGTTCTGAGACATAATATTCTTGACTTGGTCAATTTCCTGACGTACACCAGCGACGCGGTCCTGCGAGGAGTCGGCTTTGGTCATGAGCTGACCCAGGGTATGCGAGAAGGAGGCGAGGGCATAAGGCTGGTCGCACTCACCAACCTGCTCCTCAGTGAAAGTCTCGTTAAACTTGCGCTGCACGTCAACAAGGTAGGCAAAGGGTACACGACGCGGGACGGTCGAAAGGGTGATGGCGAGGAAGGTCACGCCGTCAGGAACTGCTTCGTTGGCGGCGGTGGTGATGTAGTGGACGAGCCAGTTGTTGTGTATGTAGGTGAGCTGGAAAATTTAGTGTTAGAGCAAAGCCTTTACGATAAACTCAACAGAATTGGGCTTACTTTGGTGTCATCCTCAGCAGGAATCTTAGGCAGGATGAGGGCCGCGACGGCATTAGCGTTTGATCGGAGGGGAGCATAGTCAGCGAGGACAGTTGTGCCATGCGCCACGCAGGCGTAGAGGACTAGAGATTGTCAGAACGAATGAGCAACTAGCAGAGGCAAATACAAAAGTAGCATAACCAAGATACGTACAGTTAGAAGCGGGCATAATGAGGATAGGGAAGGGGAAGAAGGTGAGCGGAAGAGAGACGAGATGGAGCCAGAAAGATCCGAGAGCGATAAGCCTCGGGGCTGATGCAGCAAAGAAAGGTGCCCTGGTCCAGCCCGGGAGCACCGCCACTTGCACAGCCGCATGCACCGCCAGCCGGATACGAGCACGAGGCTTATCAGATCTACGTCTGTCGCTGGTCTTCGTCGAGAGCAATCGCTGATAAAGAATTTTATGGAATATAAGAGTATAAGCTTACGGCAATTGGCATTTATATGCTTAATTGCGCTAATGTGTATTAGTACCCATAAATACACATCCTGCCTAAATCAAGTCATGAGCATTATTATGGGCCGCAAACACCGACTCCGCTTCGTCGGCGCGCCCGACGTCAACCGCCTCGTCTGCTATCCTCCTTCTCGAGCGCTGCTAACGGGCTTGTCCAGCGACTCAGTCCTACTTCAGTGCACACTACTGGCGGCAGTGAGAGCTGCCAGGCAGAAAATACATGCAACTATAGGAACATAGTCGAACGCGAGTCGAGCAAGTGCGGCGCCGAGCAACTACCACTGCGACCTCTCTCTCGCCCCACCTCCTCCTTCTCCGCTCACTTCTCGCTCCTTAGCCATCCTTCCCGTGCTCCTACGCAGCGATGTCGGACAGGGCATACATATCCCTGATCTTAAATGACGCCTATTTGCCTGGTGAGTGCCTTTGTCTCCGCGCCCTGTCGCGGCTAGTCGACCTCATGCCTCTCGCTAACACTGTCTTTTCTGCTTAAGGCGCCCTCACCCTCGCCAGCGCCCTACAACAATCGGGCTCAAATGTCTGCCGTGCTATCCTTGCCACACCGGCACATCTCTCTTCATCGTCACTCGCGGCTCTAGAATCCGCATACGATCTAGTCATTCCTGTGCCGGCGATCGCCAACCCGGCCCCCGCAAACCTCTTTGCCCTCGGTCGACCCGATCTGTACCTTTCGTTCACAAAAATCTTAGCCTGGAATCAGACTCAGTTTAAGCGACTTGTCTACCTTGATGCTGACGTTCTTCCCCTCGAAAACCTCGACCATCTCTTTGATGTCGATGGCGTAATCGCTGTGAGTAGCATTGCTCTTGCATTGTGTTGATTGTAGAGACTTTGCTAATTTCTTCATCGCAGGCTTGTCCTGACTCGGGGTGGCCCGACATATTTAACAGCGTATGTTTTCTTAAATTTTGTTTTACTAGCCCTTTTTCATTTCACGTGCATGCATCTACGATGAGGCAGTTACCTCGCTTTGTTTGCATCCTTCTTCTTGTGGCTAACACTCTCCCGGCTCAGGGCGTTATCGTGCTCACACCAAGCAACGCAGATTTTCTCGGTCTTTATGCTCTGTCAGAGTCTGGCGAGTCCTTTGATGGTATGTCTACGCCATTCCAATATGAATACCGTGTTTACGTTTGGCGGGCGCTGCATGTGAACCCTGCCACTGACTGATAGACTGACACTCTGTTGCCTCTTGCTTTAGGTGGAGACCAAGGCCTACTCAATACTTACTTTAGCTCAAACTGGACGCGGCTACCTTTTCTTTACAATGTCACTCCAAATGCGTCGTACCAGTATGTTCCCCTGCTCTTCCATGCTCGAAACCCGACGCGTCTTTGTAGAGTTCTTTCTGCTCCCGTTTCCGTTTCCGTTGGTATCTTCCTGACACCTCTCTTGTCTGACACCCGGCTCCCGCGAACAGTGGCTTGCCTTTGGCTCTACTTGGCAAGCCGCTGATTCATGCGCCCGTTAATCAACGCGTTTGTGTGGTTCATGCAACGTGCCCTAGCCCGACGACCACACTAGTACGGAAGCGGAAACTCCCAGATGCGCGTCATGGTTTATGTCAGCCCCGAGATAGTTATCTGTCTATATACGCAGTCTCTTTCGGTAGACTTAAGGGTAAAAGGTGCTAATTTGTTTTTTGTATTATAGATACATACCTGCTTTTCAGCATTTCTCGAAAGATATCAAGGCTGTGCACTTTATCGGCTCACAAAAGCCTTGGAACAAAGCGCGGCCGCCGCCACAGCCTGAGTCTCAAAGCAGGGCAGTACCAGAAGGATACACCACTGGCGAAGAAGTGTATAATTGTCTGCTGAGGCGTTGGTGGGAAATACATGACTCTTTGCCATTGCCGGCCGGAGATGCCTATGTAGAGGAAGAAGCAGCTGCCAGCGTCTTGCCCTCTCGTGAGCCGACGCCTATCCCTGTTGTCGCCGCGCCGTTCTCATTCTCGCGCATCACGGAATGGAATCCTGCTGCTTCTGTACCACCTGCTATTTCTACAGGTGAGGCGACGAATTTGCCTGCGCAGTTCCGTCACGATAACGCATGGGATCGTCCCCTATCGCAGTGGCAGGAGAGATTTGTTCCCCCGCCGGTGCAAATACTGCCAGAGTATGTGCCTAGTGAGTTTACACCTTTGCAAGAGCAAGTGGACTCATTGGCGATTGCACAGTCTCCCGAGTCACTGTGGTACAATGCTGAGCCAGCGTGGAATCCTCCGTCGCCTGTTCATCGCGAACCTAGTTCTCCGGCAGCTGTCTGGCACCCGCCAGAGCCAATAGACCGGGCACCTTCACCGTATCGACCGCCGCCTCCGCGCGAGGATACTCCTCCGCCACCTCCTATTTTTCCATGGGAAACTCGAGGTGGCCCGAAGACCGCTGCGCGCTCGTTTCCTGAAGACGAGTTGCGAATAGCTGCTAAAGCCGAGGCCGCGCGACGAGAAAGACAGGCAAGAGCTGCAAGAGCCGCTGCAATTGCTGCATTTAATGCTAGACAAAAGGCGCAGGATGATGCGAAGTTGAAAACTGTGGGCGCATTTGATGTGGAAGGGGAGAAAGAGGGTGCCGATGAGAACGCATATGGTGAGGATGAGGGAGATGTAAAAAGCAAAAATGAAGGAGCTGAGAATCTAAAAGAGGAGCTGAATGAGGATCTTACAGAGGAAAGGGAGATTGAGAAAGCTGAGGTTGCGGAGTTTGCGCAGGAACCTGCGCAGCATGAGACAAAATCATCGCCAATCTCGTCGCCGACTCCAGTTCGTGTTTCACCGCGGTCTGCGCTTGCACTGAAGGCTCCCTCTTCGACGAGTAGACACGCGCCATATAATGCATGGGATCGGGATAGCTCAATTACTGGATATGTGAGTTCTTTTTCGAATACGATGTTTGGCGGTAATGGTGTCGGTACAGATGTGCCGCTGTCGCCGGAGCCGACTAGGCAAGGATCTTTTTTTGGATTTCAAAAGGTGGATGAGGAAGGTGAAGAGGAAGTCATCGATGACGATGACGATGATGACGAAGGAGTTGAGGAGGCATGGGTAGGTTGGCTTGATAATGTTTTTGAAAGAGCAGTTACTAACGACAAGATGTACAGGATCCGTATAAGAAGCTGGATGAGTTGGCGAAGATGCCCGCGCTGCTAATCGCTCAGCACATGCAGACTACGACGCTGAAAGACGATGAAGAGGAAGCAGGAACAAGCGCAAATGCTTAAAAAGGCGACGATATCGTAGTAGATAGCATTTCTCTTTTGTATACTGCTTTGCATTTAGTCTTACAAATTGATACGTTGCAATGACAGCTTCAAATTTAAATATTAGTCAGTGATTAGTCATGACCTAGCCCTATATGTTACAGAAGGGACCTAATACTCGAAGTTTGTCCGTCAACAATCGGGATATCGAACCACAGCATCGAAGAATCCAATAGATGGACGCAGTAGCCGCAATGCAGGACCAACTCGGGTTTTTGGTGCCGACTGAGGCAGCGACACCTTCGTCGTCGTCGTTGTCGATGTTGTCGTCAGCGGGCGCAATGCTCACGAGCTCGGCCGCAACAACACTGACCTCGACGAGCTCGCCGCTCACATCAGCAGCCGCGATAGTAGACAGCGGCTTACCGGCTGTCGCACAGATTGGAAGGATCATAGGTAGTTTGATGATGGTCATAGTTGAGCAGACAGTAGAGGTAGATATACCAGACAGGCGTCTGGGCACCTTTGTCGCGTATCTGACCTCGCCATTCGCGTTGCTCTGCATGCTCATGGCTGTCGTGCTCAATCGCACCGCCGTATTCGCGTCAGTGAGAAGGCCTCGATCGATGCCATTTGCTCTTAGATTGCTGGTACGTTCAGTCGCGATCATCCAGCTTGTGCGGGCAATCGGCCCGCTGCTCGTAGCGCTCAAGTGCTACTCTCCCGGCATAGGAGCCTACCTGCCCCAATATTTTGCGACCGACTCGTGTCCTGGGCCTGACATCCTCTGGTCTTTGTACAAGGCTTTTTGTGCGGGCCACTTTGTCGAAACGTTTGCGAGCGCGCTGCAAGGCCGCGTGCCGGCGCCAGATACGGGCATGACATTGTTTGAGTACTCCTTAGCATTTCAAGAGGCTCAGTCCGCTCAGCGGCCGTCGGTTGAAATGCTTGTAGTTTCGCTGCTTTGGGCACTCAATTATCTTTCATTTTTACTTATTTCCGTGTTTGATTTGCAGAATTACCGCGTATGCTTTTTTCCAGCTATTTTTGTGTAATCAGTGGGTTCTATTTACTGACTTGTGGCTCTTGCAGCTCATTCCATCCTCCATCTTCGGTATGATCTCACTATCCTACTTCGCCGTATCGACCTTCCACGGTCGTGCGCAGTCTTTTCCAACTGTCTGGATCATCGGTTTTGCTCCCCACCTTGCAGTTCTTTACGTCATTATCCTCTGCGGCGCCATATATGGCCTCGCGACTATCTTCACCGGCGGCACCGCAGACTTGCAGGCAACCGTGCAAACAGTCAATATCTCGCTTGCCGAAGATTTCTATTCATGTTTGCTAAAACTCGGTATCCTCGTTCTCACGTCCGCAGCAGATGCAACGTACATGACCGAAGGTCCTTCTCTCGCTGTACCGGCTACCACTTGGATTGAGGCGCTCGAATTCCAAAAGAAGGCAGGCTTTGAGTACATCAATGATCCACCGGATACCTCTTCTACTCCGGCACTTGCGACTGGAAGCTTGCGTCATCGGGTAAAAATTTCTACTCCGACAGGCGGTGACTATACTGCATTTTCTGCGCCGAACAAGCAGCGACGACGACATAGTCGCAGCGGTCGACGGCGCAGCTCAGTTGGATTTTCTTCGTTTTCTGTGTCGTCCACTGCAACGCAGAGCGATGTTGGGTCGGGCTATGCAAGTCATAATGTCCGGGTTGGAAGTGGAGCTGACGCGAGTTCGGGTAGTGAGCAACGAAGAAAAGGCGCAGATCGGTTCCGGTGGCTTGTTATTGTCTATCGAGTACGTATGGCGTATCGACTTGTGCTGTGGACGACACGGGTATGTAAGAGTGTATTGAAGCGTGCTGCGGCGAATGCTCGCATTAAACTATTCGGCAGCGGCGGTGATGACTTTGAGGATGAAGACAACAGAATCGCGATGAGCGCTTTGGCCGAGAGGTTGACTGATGATGATTACTATTCTGCGTTTGTGACTGGGACTGAGCTTCCGGATATTGACGAGTCTGGGGAGTTTGATCCTGATCCGGATGACGAAGATTATGACGAGGATCTTGATGATGATGATGAGGAGGAAGAAGATTTTCGGGATGAAGAGCGCAGAGTAGTAACGACCTACTCTGAGCAAGATTTATTTCCTGAACTTGAAGACTCAGATATTTCTCTGTTAAGTTTACTTAATCCGCAGAGCAGAGAAGAGCGGCATTTGGCAAATGTTATGCGCGCTCATCTATCCACAAATCAAATCCTGACGCGGAATCGTATGATTCAGCAAGAGGTCGACGACGAAGGATGGGAAACAGACGACTCTACAGATTCTGAATACGAGACTGCAAACTTACTCGCGTTGATTGCTGAAATCCGCAGCTCGCGGAAAGTCGCGACTACAATTAATTCAGATGACGATGATGAAGATGCGACGTACCAGCCATCCTTGTGTGTCGTGTGCCATTGCAACCAGCGTAATATCGTGCTTTGGCCATGCAAGTGTCTTGCTGTATGTGAGGATTGCAGAGTCAGTCTTGCGGTTCGCAATTTTAAGGGTTGCGTGTGTTGTCGAAGGGATGTGGTATCATTTAGTAGGCTTTATGTTCCTTAGCCTATCTATGCTTTGTTTTTTTTAGTTTGTAAAACAGACTCATTGTAATGGAGTGTCATCGTATTTTAATGTATGCACAAGTTTGGGAAATACTTGTGTTCGTTGTTTTGTTTCTTCTCATGAATGTTATGCTTGAAATAATATTGTACATCAGTCTTTCTGCTATATGCTCGTACATACGAAACCTCTTATAAAAAAGCCTTCGATTTCACGCGCTTTAATTGACGAAGCTCTCTATGTAGCGGCATGATGACCTTTATGTTCGTTTAGCTAGCAGGTAGAGTTCAGTCGGTCATACATACACCCTCGAGTCTTCATCACCTAGTCTCCACTGCTTGAGTTCTTCAGGCGTCATCTCCGCCATCTCCGGCAGCACTTTAACAATAACCATATCAAACAAGAAATACAGTAAATGCTTATTCGCAAACTTATTTTCAAAGGGAGAAAGTAATTCTTCTACTCCAGAGAGCGCATCATCGCCGAGAACTTGCTTGCGCATACGTTCAGGTACCACACGGAGAATATTCTTGTGTACACGAGCAAGGATCTGTTTCTTTTCCTCATCGGAAGGGTATATTCTCGGTGCTGCCATCCTGCCATTATTTGGAAACAGAGCCTGTCTCGAAACAGCGAGTACCGAGCACGCAAACTGTGAAGTCATGATGTATGTGTTGAAGAAATGAGCTAGTAGTCTGTCGATCAAGGAACCGGGAGGTAAGGAGACAAGTGGAAGAGCGAGTAATTCAATAGTTGACATCAGCCAGGGTTGGCGGTCGCCTATGTTGAGTAATCGTGCAATTGTTGGGAAAAGGGCAATCGTGAGTAGCGATGCGCTCGCTGTGCTGCTGGAATCTGTTTTGGATGGCGATGGGGTGAAGAGCGGTTCATCAGGGACGGACCGCGCAAAGGACACCAGAAAAACTATTCCAGCCTGTAGAAACGAGCAGAAGGATATAAATGATAAAATAAAGCCCCGGACTGAAGCAGCAATTGACGACACTGTGTTACCAGGTATCACTGGCTCGGTGGGTACATGATCAACTTGTTCTGTCTCTTCGGGGTCGCCGTCGATTTTTAAGCTCTTTTCGATTACTTTGGAGATGATCTCGTGCACCATAAATGGTTCACTTAGTTTATCCACCACTTTCCACAAGACGACATCTGCGACAAGAGATCGGAGCAATGTTCGCTCTGTAGCCGAACCTAGGTCCTCAGACGGTAGCAGTACGGAAAGTATTCCCTTAGCTAGCACGGACAAGAATTTGCGCTCTGCATCGTCTGCAGAGGTAATATTTTTCTCTGATGCCTCTGATGCGACTGGCATTAACGCAGGATGTGGCTGCAAAGCATGAAACATCTCCTCAAAGGACTTACCGGCCGCGTACGCGGTGCCTGTCTTTTGTCTTGCAAGTTTATAGTCACGCAGATGAGCGTCGAGCACGAATGGCACATCGTCAAGGATAATCATTTCGAGTTCAATTTTTCGAAGTCGCTCTTCTAATGACCGTGTGACGTGAGCAACTACATGCACTACCTCATACACGAATGCGCGATCCACAACATCATCGCCGGCAATTTGGGAGTACCATACTAAGACAAACTGCCGTAGTATCAGCGCCACAAATGCATACAGCTCTTTGTCAAGATCGGGAAAAGATGTCAATGCTGGTAATATACTGTCCAGCGGTTTTTGAACGGAAGAAGCAGGCACGAGAATGTTTTTGATCAACGTTGTTGTCGCGTCGTCGGCTGCCGAGCCCGCTGCTGTTGATAGATGATCTGATGCACCGCTCGCATTTGCGGAGTTGCTGCTAGTGCTCGTCACGGCTGATGTGCCGTGCCGGCGCACGTTCGACATGAGACTGTAAATCAAGTGCTGGGCTGTAAAATGTTGCTTTGTGGCTGATATAATGTTTGAGGATTATCAAAGTTGCGATATCAAGGTTGCTACTGTAAGATCTCAAAATTTGATTTTAGGCAAAATTTTAGATTTTAGCAAAAATCTCAATTTCACAATTTAGATAGAATTTTGATAATTTCTCTGCTCTATTTCAACTTTTCAAAACCGAAAAAAACTATCCAGACCTAGGTTCAGCAATGGGTACGTTTCTGCTAATTTAAATCAATTTGATATTTGCTAAATATATCATAGGTGACGGTTTATTGTCGACTTGGCACGAAATTCGTCTGCCGCTCATCATCGGCACGACATTTTGCTATGTCTATTGGCGATACTGTTTTTACCAGCCTCGAGCTACAATTCCCAAGCGAGAAAAATCTGCGCGAGACCCCAGACGACCCGCTTCTGATGATGATGATGACTCTGATGATGATAGGGGGAACGGTGGCGATGAGAAGAAGGTTGGAGATGAAGAGGCTTTGGGAGATAGTTCCCCTGTAGTTGGATCTGAGTGGAACACCACGTCTACATCGTCTCAAACGCCAACACCTGCTTCACTTCCATCCAAAAAAGCAAAAGTTAGAGGTGCAAAGGTCTTCACTCGAAGAGCAGCGAAGAAAGATACACAGACTATGTCTGCGGCATCTGACATTCACATCTTTTACTCGACGCTCACAAATACATCAGAGAAATATGCCTCCAAATTGCACGACCTTCTGCGATCACATCCTATCATTTCTCAGCGCAGCATCACAGTACAGAATATTGACTATGTTGACGACCTTGATACCTTTTTTGTGTCACCCGCGCGCAGCCTCGATAGCGCTTTCTATCTTTTTGTAATTCCTTCGTACGAATCTGAGTCGCCACTAGACTACTTCATCGAGACTTTGAAAGATACATACAACGATTTTCGCATTGATTCGCGTCCTCTTCGACGGATTGGTGGCTATGCGGTCTTTGGTCTCGGAGACATGCTGGGCTGGGATCATATGTTTTGCTATCAGGCACTTCTTGTCGATAAATATCTTGGCAAGTTAGGCGCTCCCCGGGCGTTTCCTGTTGGAACAGGAAATGTGAAAGGAGAGATTGGGAAGGAATTCGAGGAGTGGACTACGCATTTACTTGATACTCTTGCGGATCCTAACGGTGTTGCGGAGATTCCAGATATCACTATGTCTGACGATGAAGGCGCAGAGGAAGCGCAGGATGAAGACGATCTTATCGATTCTGCTTCGGTCAAACTTTCGAAAAGTACTGATGCTAACGACGTTGTTGATGTTGAAGATATGGGTGTGATTATCCAAAATTCAAAAATCTCGAGTACAAAGAAGGAGATGGTTGGCAAGGACTCGCCAACGTATGCTTCCCTTACTAAACAAGGCTATACTATCGTCGGATCACACTCTGGCGTCAAAATCTGTCGCTGGACAAAGTCTGCATTGCGGGGTCGCGGGTCATGCTACAAATTTGCATTTTATGGCATCAAGTCACATTTGTGTATGGAGACCACACCATCACTCTCGTGCTCGAATAAATGTGTATTTTGCTGGCGTCATGGTACTAACCCTGTCGGTACTACCTGGCGCTGGCAAGTTGATCCACCCGAGGCTATTTTAAAAGGCGCTTTAGAAGGCCACTACAAAAAAATAAAGCAGATGCGCGGAGTGCCTGGAGTCCAGGCGGCGCGATTTGCTGAGGCCTTTACCGTTAGACATTGTGCGCTGAGTTTAGTTGGGGAGCCTATATTTTACCCCCATATCAACGAATTTGTAGGTATGCTCCATGAACGGCATATCTCCAGTTTCTTGGTTTGCAATGCACAGCATCCCGATCAACTCGCGCGTATGAATCAGGTTACACAATTATATGTCTCTATCGATGCTGCTGATAAGGAGTCTCTGCGACGGGTTGATAAACCTCTGCATCGTGATTTCTGGGAACGGTTCAATAAGTGTCTTGATATTTTAAAGACGAAGACTAACCAACGTACTGTTTTCCGGCTCACGCTTGTCAAGGGATTCAACGCTGAAGAAGTGCTTGGATACGCTCGTCTTGTTGGGCAGGCTATGCCGTGTTTTATTGAGGTTAAGGGCGTCACGTATTGCGGTAATTCTGCTGCACCGACGGGACCTGGTGCGTCATTTAGCAAGGGCTCAAAGGACACGCTGACTATGGCCAATGTTCCATTTTACGAAGAGGTATTGGCATTTGTCAAGCAGCTTAATGAGGCTCTTCATGATCAGGGGCTCGAATACGATATTGCTGCCGAGCATGCACATAGTTGCTGTATCCTCATCGCGCAGAAGAGGTTTAAGATTGACGGTGACTGGTATACGCACATTGCTTACGATCGATTTTTCGAGTTGCTCGAGAGTGGCGTCGAATTTGGCCCGATGGATTATATTGCCAAGACTCCTGAGTGGGCGCAGTTTGGATCGGAACAGGCAGGATTCAATCCTGAGGATGAGAGGGTGAAGCATAAGAGTGTTGTTAAACGGGAACAAAAATTGCAGGATAAACGGAATTTCCGTGAATCGAATTTGCCGGTAATGATTGAGGTGTAGATTCTCAAGACAATCTATACCTATGTACAATATTTATTTGAATTGACTTGTATATCTTTTTACTGGATGCGTGGCTGCGCCGCTATTGAGCGGGATGAGCGGGGCGCGGCGGGACCTGCAGCTATGTGCCGCATTCATGATTGCATAGATTCTAGAGTCTGTGAAGTTGTAGTGAACTGTAATAGTGTATGCTTCGCAGGATTTTAACTGATGCTGCTGGTCGGTAGTTGCACCTCGCCAAGGTCCAGGCTTCTCTCGCTCGTGATTTCGGTTGCTGTCTCCCGTCCGCGCACGTCTTTGCAGCTACACAATCAGCACCCATTAGAATCGCTTGTAGCCTAACAAAAATCACATGAAAAAATATTCCATACATTGCAAAGTACCGGATGATAGGTCTGCATGGCGAGGCATCTTCAATTCTTAGCGGCAGATCGCAAGCAAATTGTAAGTACTCTCTTAAAGAGCACTCTTTTCGCCGGCTGAGCAATCCAAGCACGTCTTGTCGATTAAGTCTTGTTTCATCAGATGTACCTGCTATATTTGATACTGTTGGGAGATCTAATGGAGGTGGTGTCTTTTTGGCTGCCATTTATGTGTATCGTAGATGAGAGTGGACTATCCAACTAATAAATTAAATAAATATGTTGATGACGCGCCTTCGAGGTTATATCGTGCGGCGACCGAGACAAAATTATCGGCCTTTGTAAAACATTGATCTACATCTCTTTCTTGCTTCCGTTTATCACCAAATTGTATTTCTAAATAATCTGAATTTAGCAAGCCTTTGAAATTTCGGCGTAATCGAAAGCTCAATCTCTTCTTTTTGTCCCAAATCTGACAAATAAAAACAGGAAACGACTTGACTATGACTTCGTTAGATAATTTCTCAATTGCCAAGCTATATGGCATCAATGAAGAGTTTATCATTGAGCAGCTTGAATACGCTAAGGCAATGCTTAAAGGAGAGATTGGAATTAAGGAATTCTATGTTACGAGTTATCCGTATACCGGGGCTGCTTTGATGCATGCCATTGTTATGGTGCTTACCTTTGTCGTTGGTACCTTTCAGGATGAGTACTCTCAGGTATGAATTCATTTAGTCCATGCAGAATCTGCTCATATTCATTTTTTATTTTTCAGGTTGACCGCATATGGTCGCTGCTCCCGGCGTTTACAATTTTGACATACGGAATTCATAGCTATTTGAACGACATTCCATCTCCTCGTCTCTGGATCTACATCACTATCGCCTTAATCTGGTCAATTCGTTTAACGTTCAATTTTGCTCGCAAGGGTGGATACTCTGGTACGGAAGATTACCGTTGGCAGGTTCTACGGTCAAAAATGAGCGACGTTCAGTTTACTATTTTCAGTATTACATTTATTAGTACAGCTCAGATTGCCTTATTGCTCAGCATTACAAGTCCGGCATGCATCTTGTACTACTCTGAAGACAAACCTATTGGAATTGTTGATTATGGGTTCATTTATGCTATGCTAGCCTGCATTATGGTTGAAAGTATCGCTGATAATGATCAGTGGAGTATGTGGCTTGGTCTGATTTTATATGATCGCTATACTGATGGACTACTGACGTTTTATAGATTATCATTGTGCAAAGTCTGAGTTTAAGAAAACGGGAAAGATTGCAAAGGGGTATACAAAAGCACAGCTCGAGCGAGGCTTCTGCACGTCTGGTTTATTTGCCTACTCACGCGTATGTCTTCTTTCCTTGTTGTTATTCGATGATAATTAATGATGATTTTAGCACCCCAATTTTTTTGCAGAGCAGTTGTTCTGGTGTATCCCATATTTGTGGACCATACACGTAACTGGCAAATATATCAACTGGACCATCTTTGGCGCTGTTGGATATGTACTGCTGTTTCAAGCATCTACTTTCTTTACGGAGTACATCTCCACTGGCAAGTACCCGGAGTATTCCAAGTATCAGGAATCTGTGAGCAGATTTCTGCCTGGCTTGAGCCGTTGGAGCGAGCCCGCAAAGAAAGAATAGTGAAGTAAATTTTTAATGTGAATCTAATGTGTATATATCTAAATTTGGCTTCTTTCAGAGAGCAGCAGGAAAAGATGCCTTGTAATTATTTAAACACCAGACTAATCCATACAAACAGTCTAAATCCAATCAGCAGCAGAGGCATTGTATAATAAATAGATATCATACAACAGCACAGCGCCAGGCAATTCCGAAATAAGGTTTTGTAACCGTCACCAAAAAAGGGCTCGACAGTTTTGCTTCTCGAATGCATCCGCTTCCTCAGCACTGAACTTCGAATCCGCTGCCTACCGATTGGCGATCCCTATTTCTGCAGCTCATTGGCATTAGGCAGAGGTTTCTCTTGCGTATTTCTATCTTGGAATCGCTAATTATAAGCAGTGGCGGTGCGTAATTAGACATCTACGCTCTTTAACGCCTTTTTCTCCTTCCCACTCCTCGCCAAAGTTCGTCTGTGTCTGCCGCCATCCCATTGAAGCAGCAGTAACAGTCGAACTCTACAGCACTCACGCCTTCTCCTTACTCGTCTGTCGGGCCTGCTGGTGGCGGGCCTGCTTCCTCCAATCCCTCGCTGGCTTCAGGAAACACCGCCGCCCGCCCGACTGAGTTGTCGAAGATCGTCGGCGCGCAAATTGTCGTTCTTGTTTCTACAATCAAGGAGGACAAGTGGGACGCGACTGTTAAACAGATCAAGCAGGTTTGTTATGGCTTGTTTGGTACCATTTGAGGCAGTTTTTTTGGCTAATACTGGGCTGTCTAGCTCTGCGATCAAAACGGGCCAGAAGTGTATCAAAAGTATCTTCGTCGTCTAATTTCGATCCTGTTCTCTACATCGCCCTCGCGTACGCAAGAGAATCCGGCGATCAGACGTCTTTTGATCGAAGAGGTTACTATTATCTCCACTAATCCCTCTCTATCGCATAAATTTATTGATTCGATTGCACTTCCTGATAACGACGTCTTTAAGGATTTCCGTCTCGGTTCATTCTTTGATAATCTGTCGCTCAATCCTTTTCAGAAAACTATTTTATGTTTGGCTACTAAGACCACTGCGAATCAGGATCTTAGATTTCAGGGTATGCCAAAGTCTGAATATTTTTCCTTCTGTAACAACTGAACGACTAACCTTGTAACACTTTTTCAGCGTTTGACATCCTTTCTGAAAATTTCAATTCTTTCCTATCGATTATTAGAGACCCTTCTCAGTATTCAAGTTCGCTTTCGGATGAAAGTTTGCTTCTGATTGTCGATCAATTCAATCAGGAACCTCTTGCCCCTTTCTTCACTTCCGATTGTCGCTCAGCTTTATACTCTGCAATCAGAGCACGATACTCTCCATCGCAACCTCCCGAATCAATCTCTTCAGTCATTCAGCTTTCTGCGGATTCTCAACCCCCCATGGAGTCTCTTCATAAGTTGATTGCGTCGCTGGGTCCTGGCGTTCCGCAATCGATCGAAGATCTTGTTTACGATAGCAAAATCGTGATCTCAGTCGCAAATGAAGCCAGCGAATTTGAACTCATTGACGAGTTGGTATTCTTTCAGCCTTCATTTTTTGCTCTAGATGTGTTTTCCTACCTGGCACGTCAAGGAAAGTATCCATTGCAGAAATTTCTCGAGGCGAATCTTGTAGGCGATGCATCGGCATTTGTTGCCGCCATCTTGAGCTTCCTCGATGTGAAATCTAGTACCGAATATTCTTTACAGCAACAGCAACAGCAGCAGGAGGCTCAACTGCCAGAGCAGTCTGACTCTCTGTCGCTCCATGTGCAAGTTGTGCATGATTTACTACATGTTCTACTGTCTCAGTATGTCTTCGATCTTTTCTGTTTTTGGCTATATGATGCTGACGCAACTCATCCAGAACCATTCCTCCCGAACTTGTGGACAAGTGGGAGCATGTCCAAGCGAAATGTATCCAAACCTATCCACGTCTAATCAGCCTCGGACGTGGTCACGACTCTGCGGTATTGGCCAACAGTAACGAGACTGGATTTTCAGTGGAAATTGAAAAGAGAATGAAGTACTATTACCAGCGGATGTATGAGCAGGAGATGTCAATTAGTGATGTCATTACTCTCTTGCAAGAACTTCGGGTATCCGATGATCCTAATGAGCAGGACGCCTTCGCTTGCATGGTGCATTCACTCTTTGATGAATATCGCTTTTTCCCCGACTATCCATTGCCGGCTCTTGCGACTACTGCTGTACTTTTTGGATCAATAATTCAATTTCATCTGATTGAAGATCTTCCTTTGGCGGTCGCGCTGCGCTTCGTTCTCGAGGCGTTAAAGGAGTCACCAGATGCCAAAATGTTCAAATTTGGTCTGCAAGCTCTTATGCAATTCCAGTCTCGTCTCGATACATTCCCACATTATTGCACCCTATTACTACAGATTCCCTCATTGGAAGCAGTTCAGCCCCAACTGATTGCCAAGCTGAGGGCGGTGGTTCTGAAAGACGGTGGACTTAATGGCGACACAACCGGCGACCATTCCCTGGATAATGATAGGCCTGCGCCACCACCGCCTTTTCGTTCCTTGCACTTGGACTCTGACCTGGCTGGCCCCAGCGAGACTGCGGCAGAAGATCCGGGCGAGGAACTGCAGGACAAGGTTTTGTTTATTGTCAATAACATTGCCCCAACAAATGTCGACCAAAAATCTAAAGATCTAAAGCTACTTTTAGATGAAAGATATCATCAATGGTTCGCAAACTACTTGGTTGATACTAGAGCCAAACAAGAGCCTAATTTTCATGACCTGTACATGCGGATGCTTGACATCGTTAATGACAATCGTCTTAACAAACAAGTTATCTCGAGTACTTATGCAAGTATAATTTCGATTCTTAATTCTTCGGATGCAGCTATTTCATCTCAGGAGCGCAGCAGACTAAAGAACTTGGGTTGCTGGCTAGGCTATTTAACACTTGCCCGAGATAAGCCAATCAAACACAAGAACATTGCTTTCAAGGAGTTATTGATCGAAGCGTTTGACACCAGTCGGATCGTTGTTGTATTGCCATTTGCATGCAAAGTATTAGAAATGGTGATGAAGTCTCGCATTTTCAAGCCGCCTAGTCCTTGGGTGATGGGTATTTTGAGAGTCATGATTGAGCTATATCAGTTCGCGGACCTTAAACTGAATCTCAAGTTTGAGATTGAGGTGCTCTGCAATTCTCTTGACGTCGAGATGGAAAGCTTGGAGCCTTCGACTGTTATTCGGGATCGATCGCTGAAGACGGATTCGATTGAAGCTACCGGACAGACGATAGACGTAAATAGAGATTTAGATCGTCTTTCGCTTTCTGGATATAACCGGGTTGACGGTCGATTATCCGCTCGACCTGCCGATGCAGTTAGCATTGGTACCCCTACATTGCCTGTCAGTTATCCTCAAATCTCAGCCAGCAGTGCATTGACGACACACCCTGCTTTAAAGAAGATTCTGCAGACCGCGATCGAAAAGTCTATTAGGGAATTGATCACTCCGGTAGTCGAGCGATCAGATACGATTGCGCAGATCGCGACAAAGGAGCTTACAACCAAGGATTTCGCTCTTGAAGGCGATGAGGAGAAGTTGCGCAAAGCGGCCCATAATATGGTTCATTATCTCGCTAGCAGTCTGGCGCTGGTAACATGTAAGGAGCCTCTGCGACTAAATATTGGGAATAATTTGCGGTCGTTACTAGTTGCCAGCGGCTACCCGGAGTCTACGTTCAGTCCTGAGGTTCTCAATGCGACGATCAACGAGCATCTCGATGCTGCCTGTGCAGCCATTCAAAAAGCTGCTGTTGATAAAGCAATCGCAGATATCGATGACGTTCTTGCGCCAGCTTACGCCGTGCGTCGACGTCATCGCGAATTAAGACCGAATCAGCCATTTATTGAGCAGTCCGCTTCACGATACGCTCTGCAGCTTCCTGATCCTTTCCGACTTGCTCCACCAGGATTGACTAGACAGCAGCTGATGGTATACGATGACTTTGGCAAGTTTAAGTTGGGAGGTCCGGATGGACTGTCAAGTGGCGAATTTGGTGCTGGAGTTGATCATACTGGTGTGCCTCTCACATCACAATCCCATCTTTTGCAGCAACAACAGGCTCAGGGTTCACTGCTAAGCCAGTCCCAGAGCGGTCTACAGCAGCAGCAGCAACCTATGGGCCTCCCTCAGAACAGGCTGATGCCGATGCTTCAGCAGCCGCCGTCACTGCAGCAGAGTCACCAGTTTGACAACCAGCTCCACGGGTCTCAGACAGCGAGTCAACAATCTGTCGATGCTGTTGGAGGAATGGGCGATGTGAGTCGACTATCTGCGTCCGGAAAAGTATCAGCTATCGAGCAGACTCTTGCGTCTATGCAGGTGAGCACTAATTAGTTATTTGAATAAAAGACAGTGCGGCTAACACTAGGAACATTTAGACGGCGATTGACGCGATGATTAAGACTATCAAAGAGATGCCTGATGGGCCGTATGAGCAGCTCCCAAATGACGATCGCCTGAAGGCGATGGTGAACTCAATTTTGTCAGTAGCAAACCGGAGTCCTTTGCGCGACCAGGTCATATCACGCACGTCCCAGTTGACAGTCAGTGTTTTATTTACTGTAGCCGACTCGCAGCTTGCGCGGGAAGCGCTCGGTTATCTACTTGCCCGACTTTGTGATTTGTCTGCCGCTACCTTAAAGGAGGTTGTTTTGTGGCTGATTTTATCTGAGGATGAGGTATGTTAATGGCCCTTGTTATAGGAAAGAGAAAGACGAAAAAAAAAGACTAACTGATATCATGACATTTAGCGCAAGTTTAATGTGCCGGTTATGATCACGCTTATAAGACTGGGACTCGTTCATCCACAAGAGCTTGATCTCAATTTGGCAAAGCAGTTGACTGCTCATCGTCTGCCGGCGATTGAGTTTACAGCGAACCTGATTCACGAGGCGCTACTTGGAGAGAGACCATGCGCTCTACGAACTGACTTTTCGCTTTGCTTAGAGGCTATGGAGATGCTCGGTTCGCAGGCGCAACCCGAGCCGATTGCCATTCAGCTGATACAAGCGCTGCAGAATGCATCGCTACCGAGTGTGGCCGGCTCTGACATTACGGAGAAGGAGATGATGCGGTACATCTTCAATGAATGGGTGAGACTGATTCAGCACCCAGCTCAGAGCGAGAAATTGTTGAATGTATTCATCCTGCAGCTAGCCGGGAAGGGAATATTGGACGACGACAAGTATCTTGGTGTGTTTTTCCGAAATGCGCTCGAGTTTTGCTTGGATGCGTATGCCAAGGACCTGCAGTTGCGGATGATGAATAACAATACTGTTACCTCGAAGGATGGCGTTGTCTCGATTGACGCACTCGCAAAGTTAACAGTTATGCTGTTCAATATTCACGAGGACAAGGGGGAAACTACGAAATCTACATACTTGAGATCGATTATGAGTGTATATGTGCTCGTTTTTGCTCATGCGCATGAGTCGCAAGCTGATGCATTCAACGGACAGCCGTTTTTCCGGCTGTTTTCTAGTATTTTGTGCGAGTTTGTTGAAATTGAGGAGACGATGACGGAGGTCAGGGACGAGTTCTTTCTGTTGATGGCTGATATGTTGAAGGTGCTGCAACCACTTGCATTCCCCGGGTTCACATTTGCATGGATGACGCTGATTTCGCACCGGATGTTTATGCCGAAGATTTTGCAACTCGAGCACAAAAAAGGATGGAAGCCGTTTGTAGAGCTGATTGAGCAGCTGCTGAGCTTTATCGGGATGCATATCGTCGGATCCGATTTGGCGGACAGTGTTCGGTATATCTACAAGGGCACGCTGCGGATAGTGCTTGTGCTTCTACATGATATTCCGGAGTTTCTGGTGCAGTATCATTATAGATTATGCAACGCAGTTCCGATCTGCTGTATTCAACTGCGAAATTTGATATTGAGTGCGTTTCCGCAAAACATGGCGCTTCCGGATCCGTTTGCGCAAGGGTTCAAGATGGAGCTGTTGCCAGAAAGCCAGCAGGATCCATTGCTTGCGAGCGAGCCTGCAGAAGATTTGCAAGCTCTGGGCATGCTCGAGTTCGTAAAGACATATTTGATTGCGGCAAATGCGGAGACGATCACGCTTGAGCCGCTGCTTAAGGAGCTTACGATTACGCCCAAGACCGAGATCGGACTTGGGTTTTCGACAGTGACTATAAATCGGCATGCGATGAACGCGCTTGTGCTGTATATTGGACAGCAGGCTGTTGTGGATATGAAGCGCGGCGTGGCCGGCGCGAACAGCTCTGGGGAGGTTGCGTTCGATGCAAAGACAAATTATGTGACGTTCTTGACAAAGCTAGTTCTTGAGCTTGGAGCCGAAGGGCGGTTCTTTTTGCTTAGTGCGGTCGCGAACCAGCTGCGGTATCCGAACAGTCATACTTTTTTCTTTACTAGTTTTGTGATGTATTTGTACGAGAGAGCCGAGTTGGGCGAGCAGCAACAGGATGTGCAGGAGCACATTGCGCGCGTGGTGTTGGAGAGGTTGCTGTGTCATCGACCGCATCCTGTAAGTTTGAGTCTTTTTTGAATCTTTTTTTTATTTACTTTTTTTAATTTTTTTTGAATCGAGTTTACTGACAATGATTGAAATAGTGGGGCCTCCTCATTGCGCAGGGTGTGTGCCGGTCCGACGTGCGACAGCGAGCGCCAGGACTGATTGAATGATTGATTGTACAATAGTGGGACGGAAGATACGATAGATGAAGGGGTGTAGTATGAGAGATGTCTTGCTATTGCTTTATGAATTGCGTTTTGTATTTATGTTAGTTTTACTTTTGAATGTGCAATGTATGTAAGTTACCTACCTATGATCAGCTAAGCAGAGCTGTCTGAATAGGGTTTATAGCATGAGTCAGCAGCGACTTCCGAAAGCGGCTACGGCCTCCCCTTGCGTGCGGCCCGAGTGGCTGAGCGGACCAATCACGCGGCGGGGCAGCAGAGGCGGCGTGCAATAAATTCGGGCCCGCGTCCGCCTGCGCTTCTTTCCGCTTCCTCCCGCGAGTCTGCCGCTGCCCTAGCCCAGCCCCTGTCCGCCCCTTACCCGCACTCGCCTCAGCAGCTCTGATATATCATAGTTTACATCTGAGATGGCTATCGTGGACATTGTCGCCGAGGATGCTCTGTAAGTCTTGGCTGACGTTGCCCTTTATCGCATTGTATTTTCTTTGTGCTGACTTTTGTCTAGGCGATCAATCAAGGATGACCCCCTCAGCGTCAGCTCAAAAGACTCGGCTCCACTCTCCCCTCCCATCCCCTCGCCTCCCCTCCACCACAGCGACCCTTCAGACTCTTCTCAGGATTCATCTCAGCCTGCCGAGTCTGCGCCGTCTGAACCCGCTGAGCCCGCCGAGCCTGTTTTGGTAGTTGACAAGCCTGCTCATGACGCTCCTGAAGCTGATGACGAGCCGCCTGCCAAGCGCGTGAAGTCTGAAGATGTTGTGTCTGAGACCGCGTCAGCAGTCCCAGAGCCAGCTCAGACAGTACAGACAACTCAACCAACTCAGACAGTTCAATCGGCTCCTACAGAACCCGTCAGCGCTCCTGTTGAATCGGCCTCTGCTGCGGCAGCTGATCTCGCCACCACACCGGCTACTCCAGCAACAAACGGCTCCCCGCTACCAAAGCACCAGACAAAATTTGCGCATTCTATGCTGCGCTCACTAAAGCGTCTCAAAGATGCCTACCCTTTCCTCGTTCCTGTCGATCCCATCAAGCTCAACATTCCCGATTATCTAAATGTCGTCACAAATCCCATGGATCTCTCTACGATGGAAAAGAAGCTCACCGCCGGACAGTATAGTTCTATTGATCAGTTTGTTACCGATTTTGATCTCATTGTCAGCAACTGCGCTCGCTACAATGGAGCAGAATCAAAGATTGCTGAAATGGGACGCAGTCTAAAGAGCTCGTTTGAGCGCCAACTGAAGCAGATGCCGCCGGCTGAAGTCAAGACTGAGTCCGGGGCGAGTAAGCGAAAGAAAAGTTTCCCGCCAAAGGATGTTGCCACTGATCAGTCCTTTGCGCTGACTCCCTCTGGGATTCCAATCATTCGTCGCGACTCGACTTCGGCCGAGACTGGTCGACCAAAGCGTGAAATTCACCCTCCACGGCCGAAGGACCTTCCCTACAGTGAAGCTAAACCGCGACGGAAGAAATATGCTGCCGAGCTCAAGTTTTGTGCGTCGGTTCTCAAGGAATTGCAGAGTAAGAAGTATGAATCTTTTTCGTACCCGTTCTTGCTGCCAGTTGATCCTGTGGCGCTGAATTGCCCGTCATACTTCAAGATTATCAAGAAGCCGATGGATCTCAGCACTATCCAGGCGAAGCTCAATAATAACGAGTATGAGACTGGAGATGAGTTTGAGGAAGACGTTCGGTTGATGTTCCGCAATTGCTACAAATTTAATCCTGACACGTCACCCGTTAATGTGATGGGTCACCGTCTGGAGGCGATCTTCGATAAGAAGTGGACTGAGAAGCCTGCTCCCCCTCCAGCTCGAGTGTCCGAGTCACCTGCTGAAGACTCTTCCGAGGAGGAGTCTGAGGAAGAAGAGGACAGCAGTGATCAGATTAACCTGCTGGAGCAGCAGTTGATGGCCATGCAGAGTCAGCTTCTGATGATGAAGAAGGCCAAAAAGGACGCGGGTAAGAAGAAGAAGAAAGAGGTTTCCTCAAAGAAGAAGTCTTCGAAAAAGAAAGGAGGACGGACAAACTCGACATCCTCTGCGCCTGTGCCACATGTGTCATATGACATGAAGAAGGAGCTTTCAGAGAAGATCACTGAACTTTCTGCGCCTAAGCTTCAGCACGTGGTTAAGATGATTCAAGAGTCGATGCCGCATTTGAAGAATGCAGAGCAAGATGAGATCGAGCTTGATGTCGACCAGCTTGATCCGTTTACGCTTGTGAAGCTTTATAATTATGTGACAAAGAACACTCCTGGAGCGACTGTGAAGCCATCAGTTTCGACGCCATCATCGGCGGCGAGGAGCAGTAAAAAGAAGGACCAGAAGAAGAAGCTTGCCAGTTTGGAGAAGCAGCTAAAGACGATGCAGAATTCTGATAGTGAGGACTCGTCGTCGTCTTCGGAGGATGACTCTGATGAGTCGAGCTCTGAGGAGGAGTAAAATCTTCTTTGTTTTATCTCTCCTCAACAATTGTATATTTATTTATTTATTTTATTTTTTTTATTTTTTCTTTCTCTTTTCGTGTTGTGGACACTCTTTTTGTAGTGCAGGACAGGTAAAGGGATGAAGAAGATTGCGCTTGGGAGTATGGATAGTTTCGTTCTTATTAGTATTACATATTTGATAAGTGGGCGAGTGTACGATATTTGATATTGAAGTGTTTCTGCGATGTTTTTGCAAGGGAACGGAGTGCTGATTATTATAAGCCAATACGGAATGAATAAACAGTAAGATTACGGAATGAGCAGAAAGGAGCATAAATAGCTGTTAAGAGAATTATATTCAGTATTATATTCAGTTATATCCAACATCAGCAATCATAACCGGTAGCAGTAGGAAATATTAGACAATTATCCGGCCTGTTGCAGCCCGAAGCAGCCGCAGCCCGGAGCACGGCCAGCACTCGCCCGCGGCAGGCGCCACGAAATAAGTTGCCGCCTCCTCCGCTTTCTTTCTCTTCTTGCTCCGTCACCACACCCACTCCACTCTTTCTCACCATCTGTCTATAACAACTCAATGTCTTCCTCTCTCGAACAGCTCAAGGCCTCCGGCACCGTCGTCGTCTCTGACTCGGGCGACTTCGAGTCGATCGCCAAGTACAAGCCCCAGGATGCCACCACCAACCCGTCGCTGATCTTCGCCGCGGCCAAGAAGCCCGAGTATGCCTCGCTCATCAACGCCGCTGTCGCCTACGGCAAGGCGCATGGCTCGACTGTCGAGGAGCAGGCCTCTGAGGCACTTGACCAGCTCTTGGTTGAATTTGGTCGCGAGATTCTCAAGATTGTGCCCGGCCGGGTGTCGACCGAGGTTGACGCCCGTCTGTCGTTCGACAAGGAGGCGACTATCGCCAAGGCGCTCAAGATCATTGACCTCTACAAGGCTCAGGGCATTGACAAGGATCGTGTTCTTATTAAGATCGCCTCGACTTATGAGGGTATCCAGGCCGCGCGAGTGCTCGAGTCCAAGTACGGCATCCACACCAACTTGACCTTGCTCTTCTCGTTTGTGCAGGCCGTTGCCTGTGCCGAGGCTGGCTGCACCCTCATCTCGCCTTTTGTCGGTCGTATTATGGACTGGTACAAGGCCGCGACCGGAAAGACCTACTCCGGCGCTGAGGACCCTGGTGTCAAGTCTGTGCAAAGCATCTTCAACTACTACAAGAAGTACGGCTACAAGACCATTGTCATGGGTGCCTCTTTCCGCAACACCAGTGAAATCACCGAGCTTGCTGGTGTCGACTTTTTGACAATCTCGCCTAACTTGCTCGAGGAGCTCTACAACTCGACTGAGTCTGTGCCCAAGAAGCTCGATGCCGAGGCGGCTGCTGCCCTTGATATCGCAAAGAAGTCGTACATTGACGACGAGCCTGCTTTCCGTTATGACTTTAACGAGGACCAGATGGCCACCGAGAAGCTTTCGTAAGTGGCGATTTTTGTTTTCTCTTTTTTTTTTTGTTTGAGATGATTTCTATTGAGCGATCGCTAACGATATTACATAATAGTGACGGAATAAGAAAGTTTGCCGCCGATACTCTTCTCCTTCTCGACGTCATCAAGGCAAAGATCACTGCTTAAGTCTTGTCAACCAGATGTGACTTTTTTTTTGATGATAGCGATTCTGTGAATTGCTGACTTGGAAATGGAAATTTAAATGTGAAATTACATATCCAAAATGAATTAGTAAAAAGAATTGGGAATTATAATGTATTTAAATTCATATATAGTGTGCAACGAAAAAAAAGGAGAACCTTAGTGTCTATCGTTAAGTCTATAACAGTTACCAGATTGAGAAATTATTTGTAAACCCATATCTCTTCAAACAACTATATACATCAATCGATAATCCTTCGAACATGAATAGGAAAAGACATTAGTGAGCACGGGTCTAATCACATAAACCTTATCCCCACTAAAACATAGCAGTGTTTATGCGAAATACCCAGTCTTGTTCTCTTTCTTCCTTATGAATATGCGGTATTTGTCTATATAGATCTTTCTGTGTTGAATCAATCAATTACCTAATATGAAATAGTAGAAGACTAGTTCCTGTCCACCATTATGCGATATAGATTTTTGCCGAGCTGAAGTTGGCGATACCAAATAAGTAGTGTTTGAGTAGTAACTAATAAAAAAAAACAAGCTATGCCTTCTCGTCCAGACATATACACATATATTCTACGTAAATATGTTCTCTCTTTCTTCATTCATTTGCTGATATCAAGCAGGTTCTTATTCATTCTCACTATGGATGAAAGGAGGCTTGCGTGCGGCGCGGTGGCGCCGATGACGTGTGATATCATTATGCATAAGCCGTAATAGGAACTTCTACTCTTTGCAGCATCTTTTATTGGGATATTAGAACCAGACTAGCAAGATAAACAGAAATATAAAATAAGCAAAAAAAAGAAAGAGTCAGTATCTGCATTAATAAGAGATTTCGGCAGCTGCGGTGTTGGAACTGTACGCATGCGACGTAGACGATCACTCTCACTCTCACCCAAACCTCAAACCTTGCTGACCGCTCCTTTTCTTCTCTCGTTCTCTTTTCTCTCACTCGGATCTTGCTTCTCTCCTGTATATCGTACTACTCTAAATGGTCTTTTATCATACCTTTACTTGGTATTAATCTTTTTCACTCACGTGCTTGACGCTTTTCTCGTTCTAACGAACCTGCTAGGCCTGCTGATCCGCCCGCAAACGAAGTCTACGTCACCGGATCATTTGATAACTGGTCGAGATCTGCTCCGCTAGTTAAAGAGCTTGACGGGTCCTGGTCTGTCTCTATTCCTCTTCCTAGCGAGAAAACTGTTTATAAAGTACTCTATCTTTGCTCTTTCTCTGCCCTCAATAAGAATAGGTTGTGTTAACATCTGGTTTACAGTTTGTGGTTGACAATCAGTGGCTTGTGGATCCGAATTCAAAGATCGAGCGCGATTCGTCAGGACAAGAAAATAACGTTATTGAAGACTCTGATATCGCAGCTCTATCTTCCTCGAATTCAGCCGCCGTCATCCCAGAATCTGCGATCCCGATGTCGACAAAACCAGCTACAGAGCAGCCGCCAACAGACGGAACAATGACTGAAGACGAGGTAGTCTCTCTTGATTCGCATGGTCAGCCAGAGGTAAAGAAACAGATTAGCGGATTGGCAAAGCCGCCACCGCTTGATATACCCCCTGAAACTAAACTGACGGCGTTACAGCAAAATCCGCATATCAAGTCCACATCGTATGACGAGCATGTCGGTGCTTTGAATGCGGCTCCGGGAATTGCTATTCCTGCCAATGCAGAGCAAATCCCTGAATTGCAGCAGCCTACAAAAGCACCTGAACCGGCTCAGTCAACTCAACAGCAGCAGGAAGGTGTGGGTGCGTTTCATGCGACCCCAGGAATTGCGCTGCCGAATAATCCGCAGATGGCAGCTGCCTTTAAGGCAGAGCCTGCTGCTAATACTAATGCCTATACGGGTAACGGTGATGCGAGTACGACGTCGCCTGCGCCGAAGGGAAAGGAATCGAAACCAAAGTCTTCATTCTTTGATAAAGTGCGCAAACTCTTTTGAATTCTATTTCTTACTATTCTTTTTATTGTTATTTTATTGTCTTGCTTTTTGCTGCTTTGATTGGGCGGTGAGTTGGAAATTTGTTATGTGCTCTGGTTATTTACTCTAGCATGTTTATATATATGTGTAAGTGTGTGTGTAACCGGTCTAATTTTAATAAAGTTGCTTTATACAAATGTATGAAACTTCATTCTGACTTTTTTTTTGTTCAAGGAGTCTAAAGTGGTTGACGACGAAAATATTCAGCAGCATGGCACTGATCAGGATACTTCATTTTCGACATCATCATCATTTGAGATAAGAACCGTTAAAGTAAGTGTTTCTGAAGAAATTATCTCTAAAGAAATTGTCTCTGACCAGAGAGTTGATGAGACGAGTGGAGGTGGTGTTAGAGGGGCTTTGGTGGTTGGAATGTTTGTATTTGCTGTTTTGGCTGTGTTGTATCGCTATGCTTGATTTAGTCTTGCCTTTTCTTTTCTTTCATATTTCCTTTTTTTCAAATCTATTGCTTGTGGGTTTCCAGTGAGAAGCATGACTGCTTTTTTGAGATGAGTTTGTTTGTCCTCATATACATGGCTGTCTGATTAACAGTGCAACGCGCGAAACAAACTTCCTGAATGGGCAGTAAATGCAGTTTTATGCATTCTACAGCTCTTAATTACTTATCGTAAATGATTTATAATTGATTAATATTAAAAACAACTCAATATTACAGACAACTCAATTTCAATAGAGCAATGATGTTACAAAAAAAAAAAAATACGATTCGTTATAACCACGAGAAACAGCCAACAAAAATAAAATATAAAAACGCCTACACGTATACTGAACGCAATGCTCCCAATCGCTATTATTTTCTCATTCTTTTTGACTTTGTTTTATGTTTTTTTTCCTCTCTGAAAAAAAAAAAAGAAAAGTAATTAATTGACGCAAACAGGGTCAGCTCCAGAAGCGATATTGCACTGATGCATCAAACGATGACCTTCAGGACCAAACTGTCCAGTAACAGAATGCCAAACGCCTCGGTTGAAGAAAATTACTAAATCACCTTTTTGCCAATCGTGAAGGTAGATTCTTTCCTTTGTCAACTGCTGCTTCATTAAGCCGTGAATAGTCTCTCTAGCTTGAGCAAGTTCTTGAGTACCCTTTGCGGTCTCGAGTTTCCAGATGCAGCAGCCGTGGACTTGCAAGTGATGGCGACCGGTGACGGGGTTTGTCCAGACTAATGGCAGACGCTTGATTTTTGAATCTTCCCATTCTGGAAGTTCTTCGAGTGGAGTCTCGAGGTTCTCAGACACCATGGTGAAGCCGTCTGAGGTTGCGCGAGCAGGCGAGATGAAGATGTACGGGTGCGGAGCGTAGACAACGGTAGTCGTCAGAGCGAATTGCTTTTCTTCGTCAGAGAGAGCGTCAAATGCATCGGCACCGGAAATAAATGCAGTAGCAGCAACGTCAGACTCAATGGTTTCGCCGGATCCGCCGTCAAGTTTGATCTTTTGGCGTTCACCACTGGGACAATCAATGCCAAGCAAAGTAGTGACAACAGGTGGCGCAAGTTCATAAAGTGCCGAATCGATGTGCCAGCGGTAGAAACGCGTGTATCCATCAGCCATTTCCTGTTCCGACAAGGGTTCCTTGTGGAAAGACATGTGCGTAGGATGGCGCAGTTCAAGCGACTCGGCACCTTCGTGCCCGTCAGCGCGACCCTGGCCTAGTATCTGCACCTGAGGCTGCTTGGGCACCGACGAGCCATCGCGACGAAGCACGGACTTTTGGTGTCGGAATTCTTTGGTGTGACCATATGCGCCTTCGCAGGTGGGATCAAAGCGCTTCGTGAGAAGGTACTGCGATGTGGGGTCGAGGTCAGCGAGGCCCGGAAGGACAACGACGAGATGCTCGTGGACTGCGCGGTAGAGACTGGCAAAATCTTCCTCGTTGAGATCCTTGGGGTCGCGCGCGTAGGAAGGGAGGATGATGCGGGCGCCGAAGGAGCGGCCGGGAAGGGGCTCGACGCGGAGGGTGTCGGCCGTAGTTTGAGTGATGGTAGCGGTAGTAGACATTGTGAGAAGACTGCTGATGTGTCGATGGGGCTACAAGAAGTGGAGGAGGCACGACTATATATGTATAGTTCATTATCTACTATCTCAAATTAGGATGCGGAGTCGAGCTGTCTCAGCCGACCCGCGCCCGAAGCCACGCTCCGAAAAGCCGTAGTGCGGGTTAGGGTAAGATTATGATGGCAGCCCGCGGAGTTGTGCGGAAGGCAGAGAAGCAAGATAAGACAATTTTTTGGTGAATAGAGTGGATAATAGTAGTAAGACGAGAGCTTAGGATGCTGCTGGCAGTCCGAGAACTTCTATATTGTATATCCAGCGATTGCAGCAAATGCAGCGACTGCGGAGACATACGGATTAGATGGCAAAAGTGACTACACCTTATCTTACTATTTCATAGAGTAAGAATCTCTAATCGCTTATGTCACACACTTCCCTCTCGCTACTCTCCAAATTTTCATCATCTATCTCTCTCGATAAACACCCGAAATTACAGAGTTACAAACTCTAGTCTCTGCAAAGTCAAAGCCAGAGCTGACCCGTGGCGCTGTCAGTGCGCCGCCGCAGTCGTCACGGCGTCGCACTTGCCCGACGACGCCGACGATGCTCAGAATTTCCTACGTCTATTCCGTTTTCGGTATACGGTAAACACATGTTTGCGATTCCTTCCGCCGGTCGCCTTCCTCTTCCATGCGCTCTTCTCTCTTGAATCGTCTTGGGTCAGTCTTTTTATCTCTGACCGAGCACCCGTGCCTCTGAGTCAAATGAAATACTCTAATTCTTGATGGCATGCCTCTCGCCGTGCGGCTCTCGTCTCATTTGCTGCCTGCAGATTCTATTCTTTCGCTTTTTATTGTTTACTATCTGCGCTAGCTTGGTGTTTTATTTTCTCTTAGTTGGATCATGTGTATAGGGCCATTTCTTGTTGTCTGGTCTCGGGTATGTCCGGATGTGGACTTTTTGCGGCCAAAGCTCAGTTCTTTTTACATCTTGGCTATCATTATCTACACTTGATACTGCCCTCTTGCCTTTCAATTCTCATAGGCAACCTGTTATATTATCTCGTCTCCTGCGAATTCAGATCAAAAAAAGCTACTTGATATCACCAGAGCCTCAGCTTTAGCTTTTCTGAATATTTTACAGTGCTTTGGAGTTACTTTGCACTTAGTTTCCCTAGCGTATCCCTGAACAGTTTATTCCTCTACATTCTACAACCTTGCTGGTTTGAGAGTCTATGCGTAATTGTCATTCTTACACACACGTCCACCACACTCTTTTCCATGCGAGAGTTCAGTATCGGAATCTATTCACAAAAATCTACTTAAACTCAATGATGATGATGATGATGATATATTCACCGACGCCAATACCGAAAAAAAGATTAGTTTACACGTGATTGAGGAGCACCATTTATATTGGCATTAAGCTTCACTTAAATTGTTAAATGCCTTGGTGGCTTAGTTGGTTAAAGCGTGAGTCTCATAATCTCAAGGTCGTGGGTTCGACTCCCACCCGGGGCACTAAATTTTTTTGCTTTATCAGATGAATGCGTGATATGTTCATTTCAAGCATTAGAAGAATGACTTTTTTCAACGTTGTAGAGGCGCTGGAGGTAGATTAGTTTGGTGCCACTCGAGTCTTAGAAAAGTCGAGGAAAATTCAAGATCTCCCAACAAGGAGAGCGGTCATACTTTAAATTTGTCTAAACTCTTCTCTTTCTTCTATTCGCTTATAATTATTACCATTGTGTAATATTTGATTTGCTCATTTTGCACGAAACATATATTATGGAAGATATTCATGATCCATCTGTTGGTCGGTATAGATCGGACGTGCTGCAGCCTTCATTGTCTGGTAGTAGTCGGTTAGTTGAACTGCGGCAGCAGCGACGCGCGCTGGAAGATGAGCTAGATGCCTTGATTTCTGTATTGGAATCGGTATGTACTGTCTGAGACTATTCAATAAGAAGATTTGGGACTGACTTTATGAGTTATATGAAGCACCATGTTGATATGAGTACGCCGCTACTTACTGCAGATGGGTTTCCTAGAGATGATATCGATGTCGCACAAGGTATCTCGCCAACATTACTCTTTAAAAGTAAATTGTCTTGACTGATAGCTTTTTTTTTGTGTCACTTAGTTCGAATCACTCGGACGCGAGTAATTCGTCTCCGCAACGATCTTAAAGATTTAATGAAGCAAATGGAGGCGGCATTACATGACCATCACGCCAGCCTACGCGATGCGATTTCTTCATCAGCATCAGGGGAATTATCTTCATCAATGAGATTAGCAGCGATGCCCGATGCCGAAGGTATTGCCTTTGCGACTGTTAATTCAGTAGAGGATGGAAGTCCTGCTCATGAGGCCGTATGTCTAACCTTGTTTCTTTCTATGTGTTTTGTCCTTTGGGAACCATTTGGCTCATGAAAGTTTTCTTTAATTTAGGGACTGTCCAGGGGAGATAAGATTATAAAATTTGGCGATGTGCATGCTGAGAATCATCAGCGTTTATCAAGGATATCGACAGTCGTTGAACAAAACCAAAACGTAAATCTCTTCTCGACTCTGATCATCTACCGGATCTGAATGCTAACATGCTATTTTTTAAATTTTATAGAGACCGATTGATATATGTTTAATTAGAGATATAAACGGAGCTAATGCTCGCGCGCAGATAAATATTCAATTGACGCCCCGATCAGGGTGGGGTGGTCGTGGATCTTTAGGATGCCATATTGTCCCGTTATAAGCAATATTGACTACAGCAAGGCCATTATATTGAAGTGTTATCGGTCGCATTTGCGCGAGAAAAGGGTTATAGTAGATTTGCTTTTGTTCAAATATGCATTTGAAAAGAATACCTTTGTGGATTCGGTGAACTTTTTAAAGTGTCTAGTTCAGTCTATTTTGAGAGTTCTCGTAGTTTCCCGACAGGTGCACACTCTCAAACCCCCCTCTTCATTAGTATAGGCAGCTAAAAATGATTTAGAACTTAGGATCTGTAAAGAGACGAGGGGACTGCTGAGTGGAAGTAGAATAGATTTCAAAGGAAAGGCTAGGGTTTGCGGCAGCAGAATCTCTCCATTCGCCTCCGAGCTTCGACTTTGAGACCACGTTCACTGCAACACATCCTGCATCAATTGCTTCTTTCTTGTCTTTCTCGCTTTTTGCTTTCGCGTTTAATTTTTTATTTCTCTAATACAACTAGTAATGAAATTCTCGTCTCGTGTCATTCTTGGACTTTTCGGCGTTGCCGCTCTGGCTACTTCCTCCGTGAAGGCGCAGGAGTACGACGAGGAAGGCGAGGAAGTTATTGCGCCCAACTTCTCGCTCGAGACTGTTTTCGTTGATAGCACCAGCCCTTTGAACCCAATCATTCTTAACACGGTGAAGACTAATGTTGAGATTTCAATTACCAATGAGGAGAATACCGAGGCTATTGTGCAGGTTGCTGGTGGTGCGCTTTTTGAAGTTGGCAAGGACTTGCCGCTCGAGAATGTATGTTTTTCTAAGCTCAGTTTCTATTGGCGTTGTAGCTCTCGATCAATTTCATGAGTCATAATGTTGATGGATAAAATCCTCCGAGGATATCGACTTTGACTAATTGTTGCTATTTGTATTAGATCACTGCTACTCGTGTGGGTCCCATCCAAATTCCTCCGCACGACAAAGTTGCTGTTCCTTACAGCTTCGTGATTGATCGTGAACCAAAGGATTATCTCCTTAGAATTGGCCTGTTGATTGAATACGAAGGCCAGCTTGTTCAGTACCTGAGTTACAATTCCACCGTCTCTGTCGAGGACCCGCCACTCTCGTTCTTTGATCCTGCACTGTGAGTTTTCTGTCGTATTTACTATTACGAATTTCCTTATGCTGATAATCTAGTCTCTTTCTGTACGTTATTATTGCTGTATGCCTCGGCGTTGCCGGATACTTTGCATTCTACTCGTACATTCAACCCAAGTATTTCCCCAAGAAGAAAGCTAGCGCAAAGAAGCGTGTCGCGGCATCGTCTACCGCCAGCGCTAGTTCAACCTCGGCTGAATCTACTAGCGTTAACGCAAAGGGATACGACGAGAGCTGGATCCCTGAGCATCATTTGCGGACCAAGAGTCCTAAGCCGCGTGCTGTCAAGAAGACCGGAAAGAAGGCTGCAAAATAAATTACAAACTTCCGGAGAAGAGTTGAAAAAAAAAACAGGGGATGACAATTAGAGACGTTTAGAGACTGTTGTTTCTGTTTGACAAGAGTATTGAGAATGCATAAAGAAAAGACATAGCTAGGGAAAGTATAGGAGAGAGAATCGGCTTTTTTTTTCTGTATGGAAATCATTGCTATTTATGTTAGGGTTGCGTTTTTTTTTCTCTTTTTTTGTTTATTTTTTTCTTTCTTTTGTATCTTGAAACAAATTATGTATATTTATTTTGCTAAGAAAGCTGTGAATGTGTGTACGAGTCTTGTAATGAGCATCTTTTCCTTTCCTTTGATAGTCAAGCTGTAGTCATTGTTAAGTACGAGATATATTGAGTATATTTCTTTAGTAATGATAATGATAATGATATAAGATACTACTCTATTGCTGAATAGAAGTAAAGAAAATAAATGTTGGAGCTCTGCTGAATAGTGGAATTTCTCAATTGATGAAGAACAATATGGAGAATTGATATAGTCCACTTGTCCCTGTTTCAGTAACTAGTGACACAAAAGCTATCTAATTTTTCGTACGACTATACGTGTTATCAATTCTGTTTTCTGGGTACTACGCTTGGTGATTGCGTTCTCTGGTGTTTATCGTTGTTATTGCTAATGAATAGTTATTGAAATAGTTATAATTTGATTAATTTCACTGTTGCTCCTCAACGAATATCAAACAATCTGACTCTTTTTTAACCAACATTTGATACATGCAAAATTGCATCATTCATATATATATGATATTTATTCAAAAAGTTACCAACTAAAAAAATGTTGCATGTGTCTAGTAGAATATTTAAACTTTAAATTGCTGTACTGGGAGAAAAAATGCAACTGTTCTTGAGAAACGAACAAAGATATTTTGAATCGAATCTGGCTGTACCTCATATGACACCTTCTATCAATATCGAAAAGAGACCAAGTCACTATCTTTTATAATAATGGCGAAAACAAAAGCAGACGATGGACTTCTTAATAAAAAGAAACGGACGCATTCTAAAGAAGAAGAAGAATCAAAACCAACAAGACACACGACAGAAGACACACCGGTTCCCAACCAGGGTGATATATCTGAATCCACCCCGCGCAAAAAACCAAAAAGAGAAAAACAAAAAGATAAGAGCTCGCAACAAAAGGTAAACAAAGCACCGCCTACTCCAGACGAGCTATATGCGGAATACCAGAAATATCTGGACGCATACGCGAATAATCGTTCGAGTTGGAAGTTCTCGAAGCCAAAACAGAACTGGGTTGTACGGCATTTATTTACGGTTATACCAGAGTCTTGGTATGACAACGTGATTGTGTATGTCGAGGGGTTGCCTGTCGGCGGTGTAAGGGAGCGGGTAGTTGCCGAGGCAAGGAAAGTTGTGGCAACTCGGAAGAATAAAGAAAGTGAAATAGAAGAGAATGAAAACGAGAAGAGCGAAAAAAGTAAAGAGAACGAGAAGGAAGTTTATGATGAAATGAAGATTGAGTGGGCAAACAGAATTTTGGTGGCATTAACTGGTGAAGAAGACGACGACGACGAATCAAGCAGCAGCAGCAGCAGCAGCAGTGACGACGACGACTCCGGAAGTGAGTCTGATTCATCGACATCATCTTCAACTTCTAGTTCTTCAGGATCATCTTCTGGTTCGTCGTCGTCAGAATCAGAGTCTAATAATGGGAGTTCGACTGATGAGAGCTCTACTGATAATTCATCAAATAGCTCATCAGAAGACACTTCCGACAGCTCATCAGACGATACTGACTCTGACTCTGATTAGCATCTGTAAATTTAAATATACACATTGTACAGTAGATAGATATAGCATAAGCCACAAGTCAATACAAGTCAAATATACGCTTTAACGGCGTTCTCGCTCATTACGCGTAAGCGCGTCGTTTACATTTTTTGACGCGAACCCACAAAACCCTCGTAAATGTCAGCGATTATTCTGCGCAGCCATCCCCAAAAAGCATCCGAAAGAGGCCACCTTCGCATTCCTCGGTCGACCACTAAATCTCTTGCGTATTTCCCTGTCGTTCTCGTGGGTGTGTCTGAGTTCTATTTTACGATGAACGTCCGTTTTCAAAATATTCAGGTATTTGCCGGTTTCTTTTATATTTGGTAAGAAAGTTATGTACTAATTTGTATTTGATGTAGGTTCAGCAGTTTGTCGAGCGGTTCAAGGTCTGTCTCCACCTCTTTAAGAAATTTACTTTACAAATATACTAACAATTCTATTTAGACTGACTCGACACTCTTGCGTTCTCGCATGGGCACTATTCGTCCTGTCGGCGAGTTCTTTGACTTTAAGCGCATCTCAAAGCCAAGGCACATGAACGAGGTGCAAAGCCGCGTGTCGTATAATCTCACTTATTTCTCGGCAAATTACCTTATTGTATTTGCCATGCTGTCTGTATACAGCTTACTTACGAATATGCTGTTGCTCTTTGTTTTGGTGTGTTTTAGTTTTGAAATGGATTAGAGGTTTGTGGCTGAATTGTTGACATCGAGTAGATTTTTGTGTCGATTGGTTTATACGGTATCAACTATTTGAAAGGAGAAGATTTGAATTTGGGTGGGTTACTTCGGTTTGATGTGCGCAAGTATCAGACTGACTTTGTAATTTAGGATTCACGCGTCTAAATACGTCTCAGCTCTACGCTGGTCTCCTCATTATCGGTAAGCTATAAACCTTCGTTACACGCTGATACATCAATATTGACCCTTAGACAGCTCTCCCTCTTGGATTCCTAGCTTCTCCATTCTCTACAATTCTCTGGCTACTAGGCGCCGCTGGCGTAACAATCATCGGCCACGCAGCAATGCTCGACAAGCCTATCGATTCTGCTTTTTCCGAATCAGCCGTCTAGACCGGGGAGCTGTAGTTGCTAGCGCAGGTTCTTCTTCTTATCATGGTGAAGAGCCTGTCGTAGCTGGGTCTAGGCGGGTACGGAGTGCGGGAGAAAGTGGTGCAAGCAATGGGAAGTTAAGGCGGGGTAAGAAAAGAGTTGGTAGCAGTGGACAGCAAGAGAATAGCGACGGGTATATTAGTACTACTACTAGTACTTCTAGATCGGTTCGTCGAGGATGGTTCAATAGGTTTCGCAGCTCAAGTTCAGGAAGTGAGTCAAGTGATCGTGGCGAGTCATCAACATACTACGTCTCTCGAGAACAGATCATTCCTCAGCAATCGTCACGGTCGTCGTCGTCATCACCAACTTCTTCCAGAAATAAACAAAAGATATTAACGGACGAACAAGGAAATCGGTATATTTTACAATCTCCCTCGTCGTCTCCAGAGTCTCATTTAAACGTTCCAAAGACTCGACATCACCATCATCATCATCATGAACAGCGACATCAGAGATCTCATAGTATAGGTGGGGACGATACCCCGCCTCCAGCTTATCCTTCGTTTATGCAGCAACAAAGATTACCTCAGTATGATCAACGAGTTGTTAGTTTGCCGGTAGCGGGTTCTCGATTGCAACCGCCAGATGATGTTGAGCAAGCTAGGCGTAGTAGTAATGATGGTATTTATTATAGTCGACGTGGAAAGTGATGCGGTTCCTGAATTTGTGTTTTTGAATGTTTTTTTTGCTGTATATAGATTTTGCCTTTTTACCTGTTCTTTTTTTCGAAGTTTTTTTTGTAATTTTAATACAGTACACAAGTATGTAATATTAATAAAATACTTTATTATTTATGATTATATATCAAATTACTGATCACAATCAGGCAGATTACTCATTCAAAAGTCCACACGCGTTTCCTTTTTTTCTATTAATAATATAAGAATGGCCTATACCAAATTAAAGATAGAGAGCAATTCAGTGGTGGAACAAGCGCACATGGTTCTCGACATAGACAATTCCTTTAGAATCAGCGGCAGCAAATACGGCATCGTCTTGAACCGAGCCACTGGCGGCGGCGATGTACTTTACGCCACTCCGGGCAGCTCTGTAGACGTTGTCTGCAAAGGGAAACTATATTTGAAAGGAGGTCAGTATCGGGCTCTTAAGATTGATCTAAAAAAACATACAAATGCATCAGAGGAAAGTGAGACGCCTTCGAGCTTAGATAGCCATTCCTTGCGCTCCTCGGTAGTAAGCGGTACCGGAAGTTCAGCAAACTTCGACTCGTACTCCGACTTCTCCGGGTCCTCATCCGGGATCTGATTCGACACATAGAGATCAATAGCGTTTGACTTGTCGGGCCGCTTAACGCCCTTAGCCCACTTGAATGCCAAGACGCGAGGGTGATGACGCAGCCACCAGTTATCAGCCTTGTCGCCAGCCAAACGCGTGCAGTGAATACGCGACTGCTGACCGGCACCGAGACCGATAAGCATACCGTTCTTTGCGTAGGCAACGGAATTGGACTGCGTGTACTTCAGCGCGATTGTGGCAACGATGAGATCAGTGACTGCTGAGGCGGGCAAATTTTTGTTCTTAGAAACGATATCCTTGAACGAGGCCGCATTAATGAAGACATCGTTGCGCTTCTGCGCAAGCGAAACTCCATAGACTTGACGGGTCTCGACGGCCTCGGGTGTGAATGACGGATCAATCTGCAAGATCGTGTACTTCCCACCTTTCTTCTTCTTGAGAATCTCAAGCGCCTCAGCAGAGTATGCTGGGGCAATGACACCATCCGAGACCTCGCGCGAGATGATCTTGGCGGTGATGGGGTCGACAATATCGGAGAGCGCGATCCAGTCGCCAAAGGACGACATGCGGTCGGCACCGCGAGCGCGTGCATAGGCAATCGCAAGCGGAGTCAGGTCCTCATCCGCAATGTCATCGACGAAGTAAATCTTCTTCTCGACGTCGGACAAAGGAACAGCTACCGCTGCGCCGGCAGGTGAGACATGTTTGAACGAGGCAGCGGCAGGGAGATTGAGTGAGATGGAAAGTTCCTTGACGAGCGGCCACGAGTTGAGCGCATCGAGGAGGTTGATGTAGCCCGGAGAGCCTGCAAGGACCTTGAATGGTAACTCGCCTTGTTTGACGTAGGCCTGCGCCGGCTTCTGGTGCGGGTTGGCGCCGTAGCGCAAGGTGAGCTGAGCTTTTGACTCTGCGTATTTCTTACGGAAGAAGTCAGCAATAGCGGCGTCATACTCAGCTGTGTGTTCGAATGCCTTGAGAGCGTAGGCATTGCGAGCGTCGGCAGAAACCTCGCCAGCCTCGAGTTGCTCGAGAAAACCGGCGTAGTCAGACGGGTCCGAGAGGATCGTGACGCGGGCATGGTTCTTCGCTGCGGCCCGCAGGAGGGTGACACCACCAATGTCGATCTCCTCAACAGCCTCTTCAATAGTAACATTGACCTTTGCAATGGTCTCCTTGAATGGGTAGAGGTTGCAGACAACGTAATCTACTTTGTCAATGCCCTGAGCCGCGAGGTCGGCCTCGTCGGAGTCGATGTTGCGGGCGAGAATACCGGCATGAACGGCGGGATGGAGAGTCTTGACGCGGCCGGCAAGCATTTCAGGAGCGTGAGTAATGGCAGAAACATCTCTGATCAAGAAGATCGTGTTAGTGGTAACATTGCACAAAAATAAGCTGATTCACACGGAGAAGGAGCAAAATAAGAGCGAAAAAAAGGGCAGACGCACTCGACAGGAAAGCCGGCTTCGCGCACGAGTTTAGCGGTGCCGCCACTGGCAAGCAACCTGATGTCGTGCTTTACGAGGCCCTTTGCAAGGTCCAGCAGACCAGTTTTGTCGTATACGGAGAGAATTGCGGTCTTCATTGGAGGATGCTCGGTGCTGGGCTGCCGAATGGAAAAGTTTCAGGCATTTGCAAGAGTAGTTTTACATCACGTGATAGTGACGTAATTATTGTACTAAACCCTTAGGGTTTGACGATTGCTGGCATTTAAATAGAGATTGCTCGCTCCGCTGTTTTCTTTTTCTTTTTTCTTTTTTTTTTAACGCTTTTTAACATTGGACCGCGGGCTTTGAGTCCGAATACAAGTATTCCTATGAGAAGAGCACTTTATAGTGCTTATCGAGGAGGTATGTGAATCTAGGCAGTTCAAATGGAGAAGAAATATCAACAGATCTTGGGTGCAGCGAGCTTTCTGAATGTTTGTTCATTCTAAGGTGTGCCCTTCGTGGTCCCGGATGAGGCTAGGTGCAATGATCTGCGGGACATTTTGTATTTAATTGTAGAATACTATTATTATTATTATCATCATAGACTCATAAAAGCGCTTTGAGAAACAATCGTAACTAAATTTCTTCTGAAAATTCTACGCGGTGGCTTGCCAGTCATCCGTGGCGGTGCGTACGTGGCGGTGTAATCCTCGGCCCTTCCACACTCGTCTCCATCGCACACTCTCTCACACCCATTCTTTCCTTACTCCATCACCAACAATGGTACTCTTTCTACTGTAATACTGTATATATAAGTCATGCTCTAACTTCTCCCTCTCCAGACATCTATTGGCACCGGCTACGATCTCAGCAACAGCGTCTTTAGTCCAGGTACGTCTCCCACCTTCCACGTCTTTATGATCCTCAATCTAACCTTCGTTTTCTACTTCAGATGGCCGGAATTTCCAAGTCGAGTACGCAAGCAAGGCTGTAGAGGCAGATGGTACTGCAATTGGGATCCGATGCGCTGATGGTGTCGTCTTTGCTGTTGAAAAGATCGTGTCTTCGAAGCTACTCGTTCCTGGTGCCAACAAGAAGATCCAGACTATTGACAAGCATGTCGGTGTCGTATGTCGTTAATCTCGTTAGGACTTTAGTTTATTGCTTTCTAATTTCTTCTTTGTGTCAGGCCTACTCCGGACTCACTCCCGACGGTCGTCATCTCGTCGACCGTGGCAGATCCGAATCTTACAGCTGGCGAGGTCTGTACAAGTCCCCTATCGGCGTGCCCATCTTAGCCGATCGTCTTTCCGGTTACGTTCAAGCCTACACTTGCTATTCCTCTGTGCGTCCATTTGGTGTCTCCGTCATCGTCGGTGGCGTAGACAAGTCCGGCCCTCATCTTTACACTATCGAGCCATCCGGCGCGTTCTGGGTGTGTCATCCACCTTTGCTCTCACGTTAACTACTCACTAACTATATTTCTTGCCTCAGGGATACATGGGAGCTGCTACAGGAAAAGGCCGCCAAGCAGCAAAATCAGAACTAGAGAAATTAGACTTACCAAACATCTCGGCACGCGACGCCGTCAAAGCCGCCGCAAAGATCATCTACATTGCGCACGACGACTCTAAAGACAAAGATTTTGAGCTCGAGATCTCTTGGGTTTCCACCTCCGAAACCGGTGGTGATCATCAGTTTGTGCCAAAGGACCTTCTAGACGAAGCCGAGAGACTGGCAAAGGCTGAGGATGATGATGACGATGACGATGACGATGAGATGGATGAGGACTAAACTTGTATCATAGCATTTTCCCACATAATACAGCTACGTCAAACTACTACTCATTTACTTATTACTTGGGTCATAAAACAACTATATTATATGTAAAGTAACACAACAGAAATACTTTTTAAGAACTTTTGCCAGCACTCTAACGGTATCTCCACAAGCTGAGAGTGTTGTGCAGCTTCCAGGTGTGTCTTCTGCCGCTGTTGGTCTTGTTGTATCCGTGTCCCTTCTGGATACCACGCGAAGCCTTGCCGGCGCTTGTGAGACCACGCGACTCGCGGTGCTTGTGCACAGGGTTCGCGATCCAGTTGTACTTGGCTGAGTTGCGGATAGCGTTGTGCTGCGGGTCAACGAGGATAACCTCGAAGTACTTGTACGACGAGTCCTGATTGACCCAGTACGAGTTAAGGACACGCAAGTTGGGGCAACGACGGCCAACACGCTCCTCAGCGGTGGTGCGGAGCGAGCGCTGGTACTTGAGCTGGTTAACTCCCATGTTGGTGGGCTTACCTATTCAAAAGAAAAAAAAATGTCAGCTTCCATGTTTTTTTCTTTCTTTCACATCTTTTAAAACTGCATTAGCATACCATAGGTAGCACCCTTGTGGACGGGTTTCTTGCGGCCTCCACGACGAACGCGGATTCTGTAGATGACAAAGCCCTGCTTGGCCTTGTATCCGAGACGACGAGCCTTGTCCGGGCGCGAAGGACGCGACGCACGGTGGACAACGTTCAACTGACGGTACTCCCAGCAGCGGACACGAAGCAAGAAGCGGAGAACATCCGACTGCTTCTTACGTTGGAGCTGTAATAGTATAGTTAGTATTTCATTTTATTCAGATCGCGAGCATTCAAACGCCTATTTCTTTTCACGTTATTTATTTTAACCCAATAGCATAACTCTTTCATCTGCCTTTATATCACGCTTAATGACTGGATAATGGAGAGATATGCTGCAAGATCTCAAGAAACATAGAATTTGAATACAGCGGTCATGAAACTCTTCAAACCCAGCTATTCGACTCATACCTCTTCCAAATATTTATAGGCACCCACTAAAATATCAAATTAGTATCATTTAATCTATGAAATCGTTATTGCAGAAAGGAATATTCTTACTTGTTAATGAACCTGTTGCTGACTTGGTGTTGCTGAAAGGGTTGGATTCGAGACGTAGGAGGTTTGCTTGCGTTGACAGACCAAGTGCGGCGGGCCCAGCACAAACCCTACAACTCTGTCCCAAAGTGTGACTGCTATTTGTAAACCCTACATCTACTATCCGGTTAGGGCTACCTTTTGGGAAGTTTAAAAACAATGTTATGCTAGTCTGACCGTCCGGCCCATTTCTTGCTCGTGACCGTCGCGCGCACTTGTCTCCTTCTGCGCAAATTTTGTTTAGAACAGTCTACATTTGTATATTTATTAAGTTGAAGTAATGACTCGACGAAATCGCTCGCTAAGACTAGCCTATGTCGACTACGCTGCCGCTCGCGACCGCGCGCCTGAGCCGCCAAATACTTTTCTAACACCGATTCGAATCTTTTGCGCCAACGTGGCAAACTGCTGTCTCGGCCGCACAAATCCTGATAATGGATACAGAGTGATGAGTTTATGGGTGAACGCTTTGGTGAACATGTGCGGTGCGCTAGGCGGCGTTACTTTGATGATCTTGTATGCTCAGGATCTACAAGATACTTATCGTGCTCGCAATCGCGGCATAGAGACTAACAGAACAGAGATAAAACTGCTTGGCGGAATTTTTTTCGCTGCTATCAGCATTGTCTTCTCCATGGTTAAGGTTAGTCCTGCTATTTCTGTCCAGATACGAAATTTTTATCCTCTGTCTCTATTTCTCTGTCTCTGTTTTCTGATTTTCACGGTGGCTGGAGGAAAGCGATTCGGGAACGCCGACAGCGCAAGTTCGCACGACTTCTCCATCGGGCGTAACCATAATTGGATTGTTTCTTGCTTTTTACTTCTATACTGGCTTTTTGTCTCGTGCATTGCGATATATGAGCGAGATCGAAGATCCGAGCCTCCACATAAACCGCGCGCGCTTTCAGATTTGAATAATCTACCGCCTGAAATTCTTAGTGAGGTGTCTCCTATTCAGATGCCCAGTCAGTCTTGTCATATGTACGAAACTGGCACAGATATGGAACTGAATAACGATGGCTCGCGCAACTCAGTCAGTCCAATAAGCTTACGCTCTAACCCGCGAACCACGAGATCAAACGAGCGACGCACTCCAACATATTCAGATTTGCGACCGTTGACACCAATGGTTTCTAATCCCCCACAGCTTCCCGTTGCCTCTTTTCGTGGACCAAGAAACCTTGCGCCGCCAGCTTATTCGCCCGTTGATCCGCTTCAGTCAGATACCCCTCCAAACCCTCCCAACAGCCTTGAAGACGAGACCGTGTTTGATTGCCGCTATGCGCTAAGAAAGCGATCCCCTCCTCTGCCGCCGGGTTCTCGAGTGCCGCCGAGAAAAAGACCATAGCTGTTCTGTTTGCTGTTAATTTTGTCTTGTCAATAATAGCCTTGCCTTGTTCAGTCTCAGCAGTATCCCAGATACCTTATCTTTTTTTTATTGTTGCAGTTACAAATCAACTCAATTCTAGCATTCTATTTTGATCTCTGTAAAACTTTTATTCATGCAGTGGCATCGCTAAAATTGATGTAGTTCAAGTACATAGTCAACACAAACACCGAAACCTCCCAAAATGCTCTCCGTATGCTCTTATTCTATAGTTTCATGTATATCTACAGTTGATGCAGATACATCTTCGGTTGCTGAGCTTGACTCGGATACATCGCCGGCCGCAACTTCTCTCACAGATTCTTCTGTGGTATCTTGAAATTCATTTTCGGTCAATGCGTCCATGGTGCTTGCCAGCTCGGCAACAGACAAAGAAGTATCCACAGACTGCTCTATCGATGTATTCTCAGCCGGAGCTTCATTCTTGTTCTCGTCCTCATCCAACTCCTCCCAAGACGTTGCTACAGGCTGCGGCTCCTTCTTTGCCTTTTTCGCCACAGCGGAGCTTTCTGCCGTAGACTTTGGTGCCGTAGCTCCCAGCGCGGCAAATACGTTATAGGACGCAAATTTGGCTTTCAAATTAGCATTACTCGAGGAAGGCGTTGTAACTGTCGACCATGCGCCGCTCGAAGACTTGCTCTCGTCTGAGCTCTCGCGATAGGCAATGACATTGTCGCGCGTCAGCCAGCACAGTTCGACAACTTTAGCAAGCCGCTGCTCTGCCGTAATAAATCTTTTCAAGCTCGGCTTGATCACCAATAGCTCATGCTCAATTTGTCCAACTTGAAGACCAAGTTCTGATCCATTGCGCTGGATTAAGATAACATCCTCATCAGTAATCCATGAGGCTGTGAACCGCAAGTCTGAAACAGCATTTCTAGCCATCATGTTATCAATGCTACGCTCTAATTCGACACGAGTCAGGCCAAACTGAACATTCTCCAAGAGAATAGCGTTATATGCCTGTTTTGGCGTCCGGCGCATTTGCAGCGGCATACTACTATTCATAGATCCAAGTTTAGGTGCTCCAGAGCTCTGTTGTTTCTTCGTCCAGATCGCGTGTGCTTGCGAAAGATTCCGCTCCGGTAACGCAGTGCGCGAAGTGCGATGTAATACTACTGAGCGATGAGGTTCTGGATCCTGGCTTTCGGAATCAAGGTTATATGCTTCAGCAATGCAGTGAATGAATTGTCGCTGCTGGCTGCGCATAGGAGGGAATGCCAAAGAACGTTTGGCAGCCGAAGATACGACGAATGAGTCGATGATTTTTTCAATACCCTCGCACCACTTCTTGTTGGTTCCATACAAACGTAGTGTGATATCAGAATGAGTGACGGTGCTTGACGACGCTGACGATACTTCAGTATCGATATTTAATGCCTCGGCCAGTTTAGCATTGCGAGCCAGGAGCGCGCATTGGTCATTACTTTTCGATAGTTAGTCGCCAGACGCAAATATTAAGATTAAAGGAAAGATCTCACCATTTGATCACTCTCAATGGCGACTTTGTCGTTTTGGTAGCATTGCATTTCACAGTCCTCTTAAGATTCCCACAATGGCATTGGATTTCAATTGGCGTAGGACAGGGTTTGTCTTCCTCACACTGGAAAGGTGAATGACATGGCGTCTCATCGGGATGCCCGCACGATTTAACTTTGCCGCATTGCTGTTTGCAAGGCGATTCGCACTCGCCTTCGCGATGACATGGTTTCTTGCAGTGATGAGAACCGCAAGATAGAAGCTTGTTACAGATAGTGCCGCAAGATACGTTGCGGCGGCTACATGGCTGGTTCTTCAGAAACGACTTGTCGCACATGCATCGGCGTTCGACAAAATATGGACTGGATTCTAGTTAGTTGTGCTTATCTAGAAAGTTGTAAATTGCCGCATTTTCATTACCATTTGGGACACTCTTCACTATCGAGATGACAGTTATGCTTCACAGCAGGGTGTCCACATTCAGGTACTCTTGTGCACTGATAGGTGCATTTGGGTGGTTTAGTGCCACAAGGAATCGGCGGCATCATCTTCGTTCTCCCGCAGTGACACGAAAGTTCATCAAAGCTTGCTTCAAGACACGGAGGACAAGGTCCGCGATGACAAGTTATCTGACATCGATGATTTCCACATTTAAGCATATTGTTACAGGTAACTGTACAGATATGTTGCGGTTCGATGATATCTTCAAGTGCTTGCTGTTGCTGTATTATGTCTTTCCGGCGATACTTTGAGACTCGCTCCAGGCCAGGTTTCTCTCCTGGACAACATGGTTTACCGCACTCATGACGCTGGCAGTTGAGTTGAACTCGGCAAATTCTTTTGCAGTGAGGTGTACCAAAAATCAAGTCCGCACTTAAAAAATCTATTAATATAAATTTCAAGTTGAATAAACTCTCAAAAACTTACCAAGGAAGAGTAATCTGATTGTATCCACAAACACAGGGAACAATAACTTCTTCCACACAAGGTCCGCAAGCTCCAGAATGACAAACTAGCTTACATTGATGTCCACAAAGCAAAGTTTTTTCGCACTGGTCGCGACACGTGGGAATAGGGTCTTCGCAACTCGCCCGCTCGTGTCCTAATATTTCAGAGACAGAATGCTTTCCACACGGACACGATGTAATTACATCGGGACTAAGTGGACAGTGAGCTGGTTCGAGATCTTGAACGTGGCACGTCTTTTCGCAGCTGTGAACGCCGCAGTCCAAGTCCCTGCCGCACTTGTTATCGCACTTCCAGATTCCAGTCCACCATGCTTCGTCGCCATCTTCATCAATGAAAAAACTTTTGCGAGCAGGCAAAGTTTGGCAACACTTGATATCCTTGTCTTCCTTTCCACAATAGCAGCTACTATGTATAGGAGCCTCGCAAGGCCCACATAGCCCAGTATGACAAGGTCGAGGACATGTGTGTACCCCACAAGCCATCATCTCCCCACAAACAACTCCACAACTCCACCCGTCATATTTGGTATCTACGCATCGCCATTGAGTGTTTGATTTACCGCAGAAACAGTCAAGCGGTGGTCCCATAGCGGTACATTTCGGATGTGGCCCAGGATGGCAAGATATATTACAAACATGCGGACAGTTTGGATATTCATGCGAGCAAATCTGGCCACAGCTATGCGGTGGAAATAATGGTGACTGGTCAGGATTCTCAACTTTGCCGCACCAGCAGCGGTAGCGATCAGGAATCTCCTGACGAGCAGTTTGACAGCCGGGGCACCGCCAAGCAATTGGAATTGTAGGGTCTGCACCTGGGGCTGCAGCAGCCGTGTCTTTAATCTGTTTCGCCCATTTCTGAATGCAGTTAATATGGAAAGAGCGATAACATGTTGCACATGTCCAGATTTTTGATTTGCGAGTGACAGGGCTGATACAGATCATGCACTCATAGGCCCCAGAGTGAATATCTTGGAGCATGCTAACAGCCAGCGAATTATCCGACAAATCATGACCAGAAAAATATTCATGCAGATCGAGTGACGAGGTTGGTGGTGGGCGATGAGCGTGCTGGTGGGTTTCATGCTCATGCTCCTCGTCGTCGGCTGACGGAATTGTCAGTTGCGCACCAAAGTTATTTCGAGCACGATTCGTTTTAAGTGCCTGAGATTGTAAACGTACAACTTCTTTGGGCACGCTACCAGTGCCACGCTCGCGACGACGAGTTCTAGTAGAAGGCTGCTGATGCGGCGACGGCTGGTTGATGAACGCTTCGATACCTATTCCCGACGGCACGAATTCCTGTGCGGTCACGTTCAACGTATTATTGGCAGAATAAGTCTCATCAGAATCCGCCAGTCTGTCATTTTTATTGTTCGCGCGTCTATTTCTGTTTCTTTGTCTTGAAGTGGAAGAGGAAGGACCAGAATCGCTAGGATCCAGAGTTCGCACCTGATTGCTGCTATTTTGGCTTGTATGCGATGACAGGCCATTGGCGTCTTGTTCAGTAAAATCGTTCGCATTACCTTTCCGTTCTATTCGAGAGCGTCTACTGCGTCGTGAACCAGTTGACACGGTAGCATCGCCGATATCGTCGAGTACCTTGGATGCCTCATTTTCAGGCCCTTTCGCGGGCTGCTTCTGTCCACGACGTCTAGATCCTCTAGAATGCTTGTTTCCAGATTCGGAATTTTCGCTGGAACGGTTGTCGCCACGCTGTCGATGCCTAGAGAGATCTTCTGTCGCTGCTGGATTAGTGGTTCTGTCGGACATAGGTAGTTGCCGCTGCGCCTCCACTTCTGCAGCCATAATGTGTATGAATATATACAAAAGTAGTTGCAAATATCAAGACGCCGCTAGTAGAGAGACAGCTCAAATAAAAAAAGAAAAGCTAGAGAAAAAGAGAGGAAGTGGACCTGTTATAAATGTTTATGACTAGCGATGAGAAATCCGACGCAAACACCCAAAAAGCTCTGTATGCGCCACAATATGTGGCAGATGACGACACAAGACCCAATGTGCGCACATTATGCGCTTGCGTGCGGCGCATTGTGGCACAGTAGCTGGCTATAGAATGAAAGTTGACTCATAAATTGAATCTGCGCTGAACCACTAGTGGATTCGGCAATTATTAAAGAATACAGTTAAACTATTGAGTAATAGCTACTTGTTACAGACTAGTCTTTTAGACAAGGTCTGGAATGGAGTAGTGCAGAATGTAGAGTGGCATTCGACTCCCAACGCGTTCACTAAACCAAATCCAGAAAAAATTGTATAGCGAGTGCTCACTGTGTGTTTGTGTCCTGAGCAATGGCGAAGGGCGACCGCAAATCGAATGCCTCTCGAGGCATAATAGTCTCAGGCAATGCTGGGAACTCGTCTAAATCAAAAGCAAAGACTACAGCAATTGCTGAAGGACAGCTTCCGCTGCAAAAGTCCGCGCCGTCGGCAAAATCCATCGTCGCTTCGTCGTCGTCGTGGACGGGGAAGCTGCCGGCCACGCTTCTACACGAGCATTGTCAGAAGCAGGGATGGGAAAAAGTGAATTACGATATGGTGTGTATATGATTAAAGAGTCTTGCTGGTCAAGTTATCAATTGAGAGTGCTAACGATGCTAAATTGGAAGATCCATTCACCAGGCGGGTTTACGGCGACAGCGATACTTGCGGTTCGTAACCCAAAGACAAGTCAGATAGAGACAGTCAAATTCAGACCACCAGATTCGCTTCTTGATCCACAACCGACAGCCTTAGAAGCACGTCACTTTGCAGCTACATTCGCCTTACATCGAATCGCATCCCACAAAAACATGGCAATGATTCTTCCCGGCGAACACAAGACGCTGTGGCGGAAAATGGAAGACATAAGGCGACAAGATGTTAAAGCTGGAAAAGCACATCATTATTCAGCAGATCCATTTTTGGTTCAAAGAGAGCAAAATGACGCGAAGGCTGCCGTCGCCGCAAAGCAGCAAGAGAAGAAAGAAGAGAAAGCCGCAATTGAAGCAGGCATCGTGGCACCCCGTCAGTCCACCGTGTCAAAGAAAGGTTGGGAGAGAGTACCATCTATTGAAATGTCGCGAGATGTGCGCGCGTTGGTTGAGACTTGTATTAGAAGGTATCATGTTTGGGAGAGTGGCGACTCAAAGAAAGGAAGTATATCAGACGAAGAGATAAATGAGCTCATTGGACTTGGGTTTCGTGATGTGCATGTTGTTGAAGCCACCAAATATACTTCTTTTAAGCAGGAAGCGTTGGGTATTTACTTCTTTTGTAACCATAGAGGAAAAAATACTTACTTTGTTTTTAGAATGGCTACTGATCCATGTTCCAGAAGACGATCTGCCTCCCAGATTTCTTCCCGAAAACTACACCCCAGGAGTAACTCTTATTACCGGATCGATCCAGTTAGAATATGCCGTGAAAAGACTCTCACAAGCTGGTTTTCCTGCTGAATTGGCGCGCGAGACAATCGAAGAGTTTTCTGGCGACGAGTGCAAAGCCATCGAGAAGCTCATTTTTTCATTGCAATATCCGGAAGCAGTTTTTGAATTTATTGAAGACGTCGGCGTGGAAGTGGCATGGAACGAAGAAATCGAGACGCTGGCGGCCATTTATGGCGATCGATTTGCTAATCCGCTATCGGAATTCATCGAAATCAAATTATCTCTTCCCTCATCTCCTTTATACAACAAGGATAATCTATCACTACGTTTCCACAAGTCTTCCGGCTATCCTGCTTATAGGATTCCATCTATTTCACTATTTGCCACCGAGAACAATCGGCCAAAGAATCTGCCTGCCTATATTCGTCTATCAGCCGTGCTAAAAGCAGCAAACTATGCCGCAGAGAATCTTGTATCTGTACCAATGATTTTCGATATCGTCGAATGGATGCAGGAGAATCTTGTCGATATAGTTAAACATCCTGTAAAGCTAAAATCGCTTTCAGGGGCAATCTACGGAATCACGTATTCTGGCGAAGGTGATACGATAAGTGATATTTTTGCGAGTATGAATCTTGGAAAGGGCCGAAATGCACAGAGATCTTCCGGTCGATTAGGTCCCATCCGTGTCAGCTCTCAAGAATTGAAGGAGAAGTTGATGAGGAAATTGAATGATCCAAAGATGGAAGCAATGATAAACTCCCGAATATCGTTACCGGCCTGGAAAAAACGCGAAATAATTGTCGAGACGATTCGCAGAAATCAAGTCACGTTAATCACAGGCGAAACCGGTTCTGGAAAATCTACTCAGTCTTTGCAATTTGTACTAGACGACCTTATCGAGGCCGGTAATGGAAACACCGCAAATATGCTGTGCACGCAGCCGCGACGTATTTCCGCCATGGGACTTGCTGCTCGAGTGGCTGACGAACGTGGATGTGCTGTTGGTGAACAGGTAGGATATGTTATTCGTGGCGAGTCGAAGGTCTCTGCAGCTACGCAGCTACGATTTATGACTACCGGTGTGGTTTTAAGAATGCTGCAGGTCGACCCGCAGAGCGCGCTAAAAAACGTCAGTCATATCTTTATCGACGAAGTTCATGAGCGCTCGCTCGATAGTGACTTTTTGTTAATCATTTTAAAAAGATTAGCGCAGGTGAATAAAAGGATCAAAATAGTGTTGATGAGCGCTACCGTTGATGCGGCGATGTTTGCAAATTACTTTGGTGGGGCGGGACATGTTAATATTGAAGGTCGCACGTTTCCTGTTCAAGATATTTATGTAGATGATATTCTGCGAGCTACGGGATTTCGTCCTTCCCTGCAAGGAGTCAAGTTCAGCAAAAAGACTGAAGAATATACGAACAAGAAAGTACGAAGTATTGATGATTATACAGATCGTCACGCACCAAAGCAAGAAGAATCTACGATGACTGAGGAAGAATATGAAGACTCGTTAATGGGCAAATACATCGCTGCACTAGGAGATCGTATCAATTATGATTTTCTCGCCGCAGTGGTCAAATATATTGACAAGTCGCTTGGGGATAAAGATGGTGCAATCCTGATTTTTTTACCAGGAACAGCCGAAATTTCGAGATGTATATCAACAATTTCTTCGGCATCGTCTCATTTTCATTGCTTGCCGCTCCATGCTTCGCTGATTCCGTCTGATCAACGTAAAGTATTTTTATCTCCCCCGGCTGGCAAGCGCAAAGTGGTTGCGGCGACGAATGTTGCCGAGACATCGATCACTATTCCTGACGTGGTCGCCGTTGTTGATTCTGGGCGTGTCAAGGAGACCGAATTTGATCCGCAATCAAATATGACACGTTTAGTGGAAACGTGGGTATCGCAAGCAGCTGCAAAACAGCGACGAGGGCGAGCCGGACGAGTATCGAAGGGTTCTTGCTACAAACTGTACACCGCCAAGGCTGAAGTTGAGCGGATGCCGGTTCGTCAAGTACCTGAAATTGGACGAACGCCGCTCGAACAGATTTATCTGATGGTAAAGGCAATGAAAGTTGGCGACGCAGGCAAGTTCTTAGGCGAGGCTTTGGATCCTCCTGATGTCATGGCGATCGAATCTGCTCGCAATGTTCTGATTCAGGTTGGCGCGCTCGATGAATTTACATCTGAATTGACTCCGCTCGGGAGTCATTTGTCGACTATCCCTGCTGATCTTAAATGCGCAAAGCTACTGGTATACGGCGCTATTTTCGGTTGTTTGGATATGGCAGCTGTTATTGCTTCGATTTTGACGGCAAGATCTCCGTTTATGTCTCCTGCTGAGAATCGAGACGCGGCTAAGGTGTAAGGTTTTCTGTTTCTTCAGTACACACAAAGTGACTTGACTAACAACAGGTTAGAGCCCGATCGGCGTTTTCTAATGGCCATGGTGATGTAATTGCTGACGCTCGTGCGTTTATGGAGTGGGAGACGCGAATAAAATCCTCTGGATATCGCTCAGCGCGTATGTGGTGCGAAGACAACTTTCTTTCTTTTAGAACCCTTGAAGACATTGCGTCTACGCGCGACCAATACTTGCAATCCCTGCAAGAGATTGGATTTATAAAATCCACGAAATTGCCCCCCGCACCAGCGTATACTAATGAGCAACTGAGTCTTGTGCGGACAATTTTAGCTGCGTCAATGAACCCATCCATCACGCGCATTCAATTTCCGGAAAAGAAGTACATGGCAATGAGTTCTGGAGCTGTCGAGTTAGATCCGGAAGCTAAAACTATTAAGTTATTTACGCGAGACGACGGTCGAGTGTTTATTCATCCTAGCTCGACGTTGTTTACTGCGCAGTCGTTTATAGGTGGTGCCGAGTTCATGTCTTTTTTCCATAAAATGGCGACCTCCAAGATTTTTATTCGCGAATTAACTCCCTTTGGCGGATATGGATTGCTAATGTTTTGCGGCACTCTCGGTACTGACTTACTGGGTCGGGGCGTGACGGTGGGTAATTGGGTGCGATTAAGATGCTGGGCGAGGATCGGTGTGTTGGTGGGTAGAATGAGAGTACTTTTAGATCAAATTTTGGCGCTGAAGATCGAGGCTCCAGAAGTTGATGTGAGTGGGCATGAGATTGTACAGGTAGTTAAGCGGTTGATAGATCAAAATGGGCTGTAAATTTATGTCTTCTACAATACTATTCGAATATGTAGATTAGATGAAAGCCATCCAAGCCAAATTCCTATCGCGCTAAACTCCGATTACTGAGAGGAAAAAATCCAAAACCTATCTATGAGAACCCAATGTCAAAGTGCTAGATTTCGCAGACGCAATAGCTTTCGCCAGCGAAAGTCGTCTAGAAAAATAAGAATGTGAGGAATTTGTCGCCGTTGTAGCCGCCTGTTCGGGCGGATCTGTAGCTTGTTTTGCAAATTTATGAGATGAAAGAACTGAATCGAGAGTCGGTACTCGTGTAGACTGCTTAATACACTCACATCAATATTTGTATAATTAAGATTGGAAAATTTTTAAAAGAAGGGGGCAGTCACGTTCAATGGAGTTATTGAATTGGAAGTATTCAAATTCTGTCCATGCCGTTCGGCAGCACCTCGTCTAACCAAGGTAGATCCAACCACGATCTGTCTCCGCAACGTCGGCTTCAATTCGCGGTTCTCGCTCTCAAGGCGGCTATCGATTGTAAGAATTGATGATGCGACTCCAGTTGATCCAGTACTTCCTTGTCGTCTTGAAGCTGTACTTGAACTTCGACCCGATATTGAGCTTGCTGAAGAAGTACTTGATAGTAATGGCTCCAGGAGTGTGGATGGTGAAGAACGATGAGCTAAACTTGATGAAGTAGCGTCGACGGTTGGTTGCCTGGGAATATAAGTTGGCGGAATTGATGCAGTCTCAGAAACTCGGTAAGCGGCGCTAGGAAACACATTTTTCGGAGGATATTTTCGTCGGAGTCGCGCCATTATCCTCTTTAATAATTCATTGTACTGGTTAAATGAAAGTGTGGAGAGAATACTGAAAGTTTCCGCCTAGTGCCGAGAAGGGCGAGAACTTTAATCAGCCTCACGATGACTGCAATGCTTTCGACTAGTTACAAGATTTTTGATTTATATTTCATAGTATATACTTCTAGATATTCAGTTCGTCAAACAATACTTTTTTTATTCATCGGCAAAACAACTGAACTTTATATATGAATGTTGCAAAGAAATGGCTGAAAACGCCAGCAAACGAAACGCCTGTATGTTATAAACATCTCAAGAAACGACGACAAACTATTAACTAAATCAGTCACAGAATTGATGGCCTCTTCGAAACGCCGAAAATTATCACCGCAGTCCTCATCACCTCCGAAAAAGCGCAAGCAGGAGTTCACATCCTTCCGCGACGCTCTTGCAATCTACATCAACGATCCCAAACTTCATCTCAACGACAAGACAATCATCAGATACACAGACACAACGACATTGATTTACGACAAATTTCCTAAATCAAGTATTCATCTCCTTCTTCTTCCTCGAATTCTTGAAATTTCAACTCTGCACCCATTCAAAGTCCTATGTCCAAATATCTCGACCTTTAAAGACGATTATTACAATCTTCTGAAACCAGCTGTCGATGAGGCAAAAGGTGTTGCGCTCACGCTCCTGCAACGAAAATTTAATCGCAAATTTGTCGGAAGCGATATAAAAGCAGGCATCCACGCGTGTCCTTCATTATCTAATCTACACATTCATATAATTTCCGTCGACAATTACTCTCCGTCTCTGAAAAACAGAAAGCACTATAACTCTTTCAACACGGATTTTTTCGTTTTATTTGAAGATTTAAAGGATTTGAAAGTCTCAGATAAAAGAATAAATGAAGAGGAACTTTATTCTCAACAATTACTTAAAAAGGATCTGATTTGTTGGCGATGCGGAGGAAACTTCGCTAACCAATTTAGAAAGCTGGACGCTCATCTCGCCGAAGAATTCAAGGCATGGCTGCATGAAAAGGAAGAAATCTCAAGCACAATAAACCAGCCCGCAAAGCATAAAGCAATAGCATAATAAAAATGATTAATAGAAATAAATACATACATTAGAAAGAACATACATTATACACAAACATCTGTACACAAAAAAGAAGTACATGGTAAAAGATCCATCCATACACCCGTTACATGACAACAAAATCACATTTAAATCATATATCCATGTAGGCTGGAACACAAACAAACTAACAATTTTTCTATGACTCTCACATCGCACACGGCAAGACTACAAAATCCATAAAAGAAAACAAGTGAACAATTACATTATAAAATGGATTAGCAGTTCTCGAGAAGCAAACAAAACACACACAAGAGGGAATAGTGAAATGATAAGTCAAATAATTAAAAAGTAAGAAAAGAAAAAGACGCCGCAGCAATGATATTGGAGAGAGATATTATAGCTATTCTATGACATCATCGTATTATCGGAATTGGCAAAGCTGAAGTTCTGTCCAGTGCCATCGTACGCCGAAGCATCCTGGCCACCGAATCGGAAAGTATCGCCGGCAGTCTGAGGAGCGAGATCAGCATCTTCGACAATATCCTCTTCCGAGAAGTACTTGTCGATAATGTTGTATGCCTTCATGTAAATCTCTTCGTTTTCATTCTGCTGAGTAGCGTGGATCTTCTCCATACCACCGGCCTCCTCAATGTACACAGCATAAACGTTGATACCGTTGGTCTGCTCCTTATCCTGCTCGCCAACCTTGAGAATATTCTCAAGACCATCAAGAGCAACCTGGATAATCTTATTATCCATGCAGGTAAGCAAATCGCAAAGAGGTTTGATACATCCTTGCGAAACAAGGAATCGGATCTGATCAGGTTTAGCCAAGCCGCCCGAGGTAGCATTCGAAATAGCCCAGCAAGCCTCCTTTCTGGTCTTGAAGTCGGCGTTTGCAAGAAGGTTGATCAATGGCGGGATCAGATTGCTCGAAATGACGGCTTCAATCTGAGCATTGTTGCCAGCGGTAATGTTGGAAATAGTCCAGCACGCCTCCTTGCGGATGGCCTCTTTGGGGGAACTCAAAAGAGAGAGCAAGGCGTTGAGAGCGCCAAAGTTGATGATCACCTGAGTCTGCACGTCATCGCCGGTAACGATATTGCCGACCGATCGCAGAGCCGGAGTCTGGACCGAAGTGTTGGGATGCCTAAGGGAAGCCACGTTAGTGAATGCAATCGCAAGGGTATAATTAATAAATCCAGCACACATACAAAAGCAACTCGACTAATCTTCGAGGAATACCAGCCTCAATGACAGCCTGGATCTTATCGTTCGAACCGTCAGAGAGATAAGAAATAGCCCAGCAGGCATCAATCAAAACCTCATCGTCCAAGGAATAAATAAGTCTAGCTAGCACAGGAAGCGCAGTCGAGATCGTAGCCCAATCAGGCTGCGGCGCCTTACCGCGGCAGAAATTGGAGAGCGTCCACGTCGCGTTTCTGAGCATGCTCAACTTGCGCGAGTCGTTCAAGAGCGCAAGCAAGGGACGTAAGGCGCCTGCGTTCAAGACAATATCGCGACATGCGGGAGAATCACCAGCGATGTTGCCGAGTGCCCAGACTGCCTGCTCGCGCACGTCGGCCTCGGAGGAGTCGAGTAGCTCGACAAAGATGGGGATCGCGCCGGCATCAATGACGACACGAGTTTGCTGCGACGATCCAGAGGCAATATTAGTCAGAGCCCAGGCAGCCTCGAATTGGATGATTGAGTGTGGCGATCTGAGAAACTCAACAAATCGAGAGACGACACCGCACTCAATTACTTTTTCGATGGGCGGGTTGCGCTCTTTCGACAGGAGTTTTCTAAATTTGATAGTTGATTGGATCTGCGCATCGATGTTGTCAGAGAATACACCCTGAATCATCTCCGGAAGATCCTCATTGAGCTAGGCGAGAGAAAGAAAAAGTCAGCTTATAGATCAGAAAAGAAAATCACACACGCATGCCAAATGATTGACGTCATAAAGACTATTTTCCAAATAAAACACAAAAGAAAAAAAAACATTGAGGTAAAAAAAGCATACCTGGGTCTCAGCAGTAGACTCATCCTCACTCTCACTCTGGATAGTCTCGATCGGGTTTTGGGGCAGCGTCAAGTTGCGACGTTTGGCGAGAGATTCCTCGCGTTTGGCCTTTCTGATTTCGACCTGGGCCTCCTCACGCCGGCGACGGAGCTCGTCGGCGCGGAAATGACCTTTATTTTTGAAGTTAGTCCGACGATGCTCGGGCACAAAGCGGCTGGTAGAATCAGCATCCATGATGGGGTAGGAGTGGCTGAGCGAGAGGGAGAAGGAAGTGAAGAGACAGAGGCGGAGAAGCGGATTGAGCAAAAAAAGTTGACGACTAAGATTTTAGGCGTATGTTTGTTTTGGAGTGAGCTGTCGCTAGTAAATAGATGAAGCCTCAAGTGCACTGTACCTATGCGGTTACGCCATATACACAGAACATCAAGGTTACATCTGACTTGAGGTCACTGCTAGTCGCGTAATCACGTGACTAGAATGAGTAAGCGCGACGGATACCAGAGTAGATGATTATAGACTGAACATAGACAAGTATAGTCTGGGTATTAGGCGAAGTGAAGAGATACCGAGTGTTTGAAATTTGATTGTTGGTTTCTTATTGCCTATAGATAATTGTATGGCTGACTGACAGTCGACCGTGGTTGAATGGCTTTGTTATTAATTCCAAGTTATGCAAAGCAATAAGCAAGTCCTCTATTTTATTACGTATCTACTAAATGTTCGTAGCAATCTAAATCTACTTCAAAAGAAACCGGACAGAGACCCAAAACATAACTCAAATCATTTGCTCTTGCCAGCTCGTTCATGTAAACATACGTTACCCTACACTAAACTGGTCCGACGCGCGTGCCTTTGTCTAACGCGCTCTATCTTCTGCATAGTCATAATATATGCGGTCGCACGCTCTGCTGTGCTCTTTGCAATCGATCAGTCACTGTCGAATAATTCTCTACGATCAGAGCTGACCTGTCTTTCTGGAAGAAATCAAAACCAATGAATATCACGTTCTGTCCTGAGTTTAAAGATCTGTCGGAACAATTTGTTTGCGCTAATCGTAATGCAAGATATATTGTCGCCGGCCGAGTAGAGAGCCTAAAGGTCAGGACAGTAGGAAATGCCAATAGTATGTTTTCTCTTTCTTTTCACTTTCTTTGAAGATAATGGCAAAGCTGAGCAAAGCGCCTTTTTTGCAGATACTATGCTGTCGCTGATCATCAGTGATCCATCGACGACCGGCTTTGCGTCAAAGCATTTACAGTTTAATGCGTTTTTTGAACAACAATATTTAAGTGGTCAGCCTCAGTTTGACGTTGGATCAATGATTGCTATATATAATGCTGGGGTGAGCTATTCCTAATTATTTGACTTGTGTTGAATTTATCCGAGTGATACTAACTACGCGTCTCAGTTACAAATAAAGAAGAGCCGATTACTAGGATCAGAGGACATTCAAGGCGTCAAGGAGGGGCAAAAAGGATATGTTCTTGCTCTTAACAGCAATAATCGAACCTGCCTTTATTTATCCTCAACTGAGAATCCATCCGAAAACAGTATAAAGACTCTTCGCACCGCCCTCGTTAAACTGAGAACAAGCATGCAGCGGGCCGCTCAAGGAGCAGAGTACCTCTCAATTAGTCAAATATTTGGCCTTGGCACATCGCGACCGCCGTCGTCTAGCAGTCAAGTAGTCGAAGCCGAAGTCCCGGCGCGGAGCCCTCCGTCGCCGACATCGCTCATGCCAATGAGAAGCCTGAGAGCGAGCTCGAGCATTAAATATGACATTGTGTGCGAGATTGTGGCATCGTTTTCAACAAAGTTGGATGGACTCATTATTACTGATTATACGGAGAATCCAGATTTCCCGGTTACGAGTAATCCCCATAGTCCGCCTGGACGCTATTGCATGACGATAAAGTTCGATCCGACACCGTATACATACATCACTAAGAATTGCGTGGTTGGAGATATTATTCAACTGCAAGATATAACAGTAAGCTTTTACGAGAATCGGGATAGACAGAGTAATCTAGTAGCCGCGGCGTCGAACGATAGTCGTGTAAAGAAACTGTCAAAACTTGATTCATTGGCGCAAAGGTTATGTTTACGCAAACAGAGGTTAGAGAAAGAGATGGGTGGCTTTGAGGTCAAGAATAGGAGAGATTCAAGTCGAGCGGCAGCGTCGATTCCGGATCTCGAAGAACTGCGCGCGAAATCGCCGAGAGAAAGAGCTTACTCGATGAGTTTGGAATCGGCGGCATCGAGTCGTAAGCGAGCTAGTTCGGTAACTTCGGACTCGACAAGAGCGTCAGAGAAATCAGTTTCGCGAAGACGGTCGGACGTGACGGATGCGCCGAGTTCTGTGTCATCGAGCCCAGAGTATATTTCTGAAGCTGAGCAAGTCAAGGAGGAGGGTCGACAATCGAGCGTCGAGTCAGATGGTGAGTCTTTTACCTCTCTTCTATTTTTCTCTTTCTTTTTTTGTAATATTCTTTACTAACTTTGTTAGTTGATGATTTGATTTCGATTCAGCAATTAATGAATGAAGGCCAAGTTGGTCAGACGTATCACGTACGCTGTATAATACGCCGACTTGTTCAAGAATCGTGGGAGAGTACGATAAGACAACATAAGTAAGATATATATATATATATATAAATTCTCTTTTAACAAACGGGAAAATTGACAGTGATTTTGATTTATAGTGACGGCGCATATTTTCACATAAGTTTAGTGCTTGCAGATAGTACAAAGGATATTATGGCATTTTGTTCTGGTGCCGAAGCAGTTAGGTTTTTGGAATTAGAGCCGTTAAAGTATGGCTTTTCTTTTGTTTATTATTTTCGTTAAGAAGAAAACTGACGAGTGAGCGTTTAGAACGAATATTCCTCAAATTGAGAGAAAGTTCGCAAAGATCAGTGACGCAAAAGCATGTCTCTTCCGGCCTGTGAATGTCTGGATTACGGTTAAGAGAGGCCCAACTGATTCGACAAAAAAATTTTACCAAATAAACGAATGTACGATTGTTTCCAAGTGATTATATACTAAGGATTTATTGTCGTCATTGTTTCCAATATGTTTTTTGAAAAAAACCCCGATTTGACAGCCAGAACTGTCCAGTAGTCCGTTAACTGGGTTGAATTAGTAGTGTTCGAGCGAGTGAATATGAAATGGCTGTATTTGTTCTACAATTATTGTTGTAAAAATAGACAATTTGTCAATCTAAATTGGTCTCCCTCTCGTATTACTCACTACACCCAGTACCCACAGGTTGACTCGCTCTATTGTGAGTCAATCCGGCGGAATTGATTCACGCTCCCCATCATCATACCTGACCTGAAACGCCGTCGCCCTTATCAATTATAAAGCACAGACACGTTTTAATTGAGGGCTCTTCCGACCATAGTTGTTTCGCTAGATTTTGCCTAATGCACCGCTAATAGCAACCTTCTTATTATACGAAGCCATTGATTCTCCGTCATCTGGGTAGGACCTTGTATTTTCAAGTTGTATGATATCCACGTGTCAGATGTGGTCGGTCTCCTAGTCAGATTATTATGGCTCCATAGCTCCTTGGAAACTGCTATATGAGTCTAATCACTCGCGCTATTCTTATATGCGGTAAAGTACGAGTCGTCATTACCTAAGTACTCTCCGTAAAACCCCAGATCACTCCATTATTCATTTGCTATCATTACGTAATGCTTAAAATATGAGCGATATCATCAAGCTAACGACGCATGGTGTCTCCGGCCTGGGTCTTGAGAATGCAATACCTCTGCACACAACAGCAGATATTTTTTTGACGATAAATCGTAAAAGCGCGCCACAGGACCAGACTTGATCTCCACAGCTTAGAACTAATGACTTCGGTATAAGCAATTTGTAATTCGGTCTCGTCTGAATGTCACGCCGCTGAGCTATTTCCTGGCCGCCCGCCAATCAGTTTTATGTAAGTGTTTAATCCCTTTGGTGTAACGCCCATTACTTCCATTGCAAGTAGTTCCAGTACGATTACGTAGAACTTGACGCCTACCAATTTTGGGACCTACGCCGAACGGTAGGTAAACATATATGGATACCAGCACCCAGGCCACAATGTTCTTCCAGTTATCATATGTCCCAAACACTCCGTAAATTATCGCGCATATTACTACTGTTTCGAGTGCCGAATAGTAGTAGCTATTCATTAAGTATGGACACCTGAGATCCGATCCGGTGTACGCCTATTTGTGTGAATAATTCGATTTTAACTCTTACTGGCGGTAGAACACCTAGCAAAGTCTTAAGCTTTTGAGATGCCAAGTAGGGCACCGGTATTTCCGGTATAACACCTGAATTAAACACGTGCAATCTAGCGTAGAATTATCGATGTTTTTTTATTTTATTCTTGCAATGCTTCTTTTTACAATAATACACGTGAAAAGATACCAAAGTTTATTTTATCAGCAAACAGATCGTATTTCTTCTTGTGAGTTCGTGAGTGCTGAATTGAAACAAGATACGTCATTGACTTGAAGTGAATGCGCGGATGCCTAGATGCAACATGACGTATTATCTAGCTATTACGAAGAGCATGGGTAACAAGAATATTTTTGCCACTAAGAAACGAGTTTTACCAATAATTAGCGAAATTCTGCATAGATGAACTCAGAGTGGGAAATAAAAAAAAAGGATAGAAAAAGAAAGAAGACGGAAAAGAAGGCGAACGATGACGTCCGATCCGGCAATGCCTGTTCAGTTCAGCAGCAAAGTCTCGATTACGATTAAAACAAATCAAACGAAGCAAAGAGAAACTTTTGCGTTTAGAATTTTAAATATTTGCTGTTGATGGAATTCTTATAGAAGTATTAGGATGGATAGTCGAGCAATCAATCCAATCCTGGGAGAGAAAAAGAGCGAATATACTAAAGAAAGATAAAGATTACTACAGCAAAGTAGAGAATATTCTCTCAATCATATGATATCGATACATAGGGTAGGGCTGTGTAATAGAAAGAGTCCAGGTACCGGCAATAGCCAAGGCTGATTAAAATAGCCAAGCTATTATATTGCAATCCTATACTAAATTAGACTGTAAATTATAGAGGGTGTATACAGCTTATGAAGAAGATATCGGCGCGTCTAGTAGTATTCTGGAGTATTGAATAGAGGAGTTTGAAAAGAGGAGATTATCATTAAAGCAGTGTCTCACAATCGCCAAAGTTTAAAAATCCAAGATTGCGGCCCTGTGTTACAGATATAATTTAACTCTTTTTGAAGACCCTTGATTCAAGATGAAGCAATAGATCAGCAATAATCTTGCTATTGTATGATTTAAATTGTCTTTGGAATGTCTTTGGAATGTTGAATGAAGAAATCGGTATCGAAGATGTTGCTACAGGCGTAGATACGGTCATCTTTTATACCTACTTATTCATATTTGTACTCTATACTCTTTATACTCTCTACACTTTCCATTACTGTGCCGAGTCTCAGACTGAACCTGTCTGGTACATTAGCTTAAAGACTACGTAGAAGATTCGAATGAAAAAAGACGCAGGATTAATGACGGATAATGCAAAGAGAAGTAGACTGGAAGGATATAGGATCAAGTTACAGGATGATTAACAACAACATTGAGCTTGAAGATGAGTAGCCTAAACAGTCCAGCTAAACAGTCCAGCTCTGGTTCGAGCTGTGAAAACAAACATACATTTCCGCAGAGCCCTGATCAACTCGGATTTGAGTGTGAGGAACCATTGGCATCCATGCACAGATCTGTAAACTTGTGGCATATGCAACAACTAGTAGTTATCGCATTCATGAGTCGGACATAGAAATACCATTTCTCCAGCAAAGATTAAATGAGGAGATTATTTACTGCCTCCACCAACATATAAAATCACAAAAATGGAAAAGTATGTAGAATCCAGCGAAGTCTTAATGGACTCAAAACAAGCTCCTATAATGCAGAGACCATGTCGGCCAACAATACTAGCAAGATATTGCAAAAAGGTATTATCTTAACAATAACAAGTATAGATACATAATAGAGAATCAGTATAGTCAGTCAATCCAGTGTAATGTAATATAATGTAATATAATGTAAGAATATCCTGGCAGTGGCCGGTTGCTTAATCTCTTTTCCAAATGCGGTTAGATTAGCTCATACATTTCGATTCAATCAAGCTTCCACCGTTCTTCAGTTCTTCATTCTTTGCAACGACAATTTCGGCTAGGGAATAATACAGCCGGTGAGCTATATCACCAATACTATTACCAACCCCATACTTATCAATGCCGTCGATCATCGATTCTAAGGATGATAGAAGCCTGATGCCAGCAATTGCGCACACGACCCACAGCAGACTAATGCAAGCTTAGGCGATCATCGCAAGCCGGATCAGGCAAGGGCGCAACACAGTTTTTTATTGTCCTCTAATCTCTGCCTCGCTTCGTACGCCTTTTTTTCTGCTATTACCGCTTAGGCTCCCTTTATTTGTAGATAGGTGTGACTGATGTCTATCTACTAGGTATTGCTACTAGTCATTTGCTATCGCTGCTACTACTACAAAGATATCGCTAGCATGGTTTACTTGAGCAAACTTCTGCTACAATATAAAACAAGACAGGAGATCTCGAGTCTGTCAAGAGGCTGTGAGTTGAAGAAAGGGAGAGTGAGTTAAAGAAAGGGAGGTGAGTTAAAGAAAGGGAGAGCAAGAAAGGGTGTTGAACAGAAAAAAAAGACTTACTTTTATTTTTCCATAATAGCAATTCTAATTCTTTTAACACCAGCATTAATGCAAACTGATTATAAAAGACAAATACTTATTCTATTATCAATCATATATGCTTTCTGTAATAATATAATGCTTCCTCTCAATTGTCATTTGTATGCTCTCGGATCGTCATTTGCCACCCACAGGGCTAGGGTAATAGGGGCTAGGGTATTCTTAGGGCCGCGCGGCGAGGGCAATGCTAAAAATATCTCATAGGTACCGGGTACCATACTCTGCCACGCTTTCGTCTATCAGCTCTATCGTACCACTACCGCCCTATCCGCTGCGCCCGCCCAAGTCCGTCGGTTCTATCCTGTTCTGCGCTCTTATATATTTCCCAGTCTCCCTTCGTCACTTCTTTCCATCCTATTTTTTCCTCCATCCGCTTCACTTCTGCTTCCACTCTTCACACTCGCTTTACTACAACCGTTTAATCCTACTATATTCACAATGCAATTCAAGGTCGTTCTTCTCGCTCTCGCCGCCGCCGCCGGTGTCTCTGCTGTGTATGTTTCATTTTTTTTTTCTTTCCCTCTTATCTCCCTGTCTTGCTAACACTGCTATAGTACCAACGCCACTACCAACGGCACTAGCACCACTAACACCTCCGTCCCTACCTCGGCTACTCCCTCTGCCACTGAGTCCGTTGCTGCTGGCTCCCAGAACATTGTCGGCGCTGGTATCCTCGGTGCCGTCGTTGCCGGTGGTATTGCCCTCGTCCTGTAAGCGGTCTTACCTCAATTCTCGTGAGTTTTGAGTGCGGTGTCGTTTTGTTTTTCCGTTTACATTCGTTTCGAATCTCTTGGGATGAACGCCGTCGGCTCCGCTTCTGAAGCCTAGTCTTGTCACTTTTTTTTCTTGCTACTCAGTAAAGCTAAAGTGCCAGTGAAACTTGAGTCATGGCTAGTGTTTAGCTTGTTGGCTGCTGCTTCGGTTTTTGTCTTTGTATAGGGCATAGAGGTACACTGTAAGGTGTTTTGGGACGATTTACTTGGAGTTTTCTGCATCTATTTTAATATGTGTTCTTCTTCTTTTATGAGTGAGGCAGTATCTCTGTTCAGCTACTTGTGTCCTCTATTCTTTTTTATTTTGTTACATACTTAATGTGCTGATGGGATTTTTGTGAGAGGTATTTTTTTTCTATTTGTAACATTTGTATTTATAGAAAAATATTTTTATAAGCTACTTATAAAATTCTTTTCTCCTCGTGTAGTAGTAACTTTGTAGGAAATGGCGTCACGGCAGTATCATTTGGCTAGCTTAATTAAGCCGCTTAGTTTGGTTATACTTTTACAAGCGTTCTGCGTTCTTAAGAGGTTTAAAGTTCGGAGCACTTAATTGGCCCCTTTGCTCGGCTATTTAGCATTACTTTGGATATTTCTATTGTTGAATGATTTTGTCTGTGACTGTGGCCAGTTTGGTCTACTGGAGCGTTCGTTTCAAAAGATAAGTTCAGACAAGCAAATAATCAAATAAACAAAAAGCCATAACAGCGGCCGAGTGACGATAGCGTGCTTTATCTGTTCGGCGCGGATGTGCCGAATTCTGACTTTTTGATATTTGGCGTTCTAAACTTCATGATTTGTGGTTCATGGTTCTAAGCACATTCAAGTACTAACTAGTCTTGAGCATTCGCTCATGTGGTATCTGAAGCTATCCTTGGTATGCGCGCCCGTTGGCGACGACGGAATGTAGAATCTGATTTGATTTGATTTGATTTGTGTTGCTTTATATTTCTGATTCTAATTCTATAATTTCTATCTGCATAATTGTGCTATTCTATAGTTTGTGATTCCTTATTACAAGCGGATTTCCATTTAGCCGCATGGTATTATGATTGAATGTACGGCAATTCGAAACTCAAGCTAATTCAATAAGACAATCTCCAGAGTAGCTGCAAGTAGTTCGATACAACTGTCGCGCGTGCCGAAGGACAAGTACTTATTCTTCCTCCTTATCACAATATCAAACTGAATAGATTATTTATACTGCCTTCCTGAATCGGTAATAGGTAAATAAACTAAATTACTGCGCTGCACTGTGAGGATTGTACTTATTTAGTTGGGAAAATGACAAATTGCTGTTAGAGTTAGAGCATGATGTTTAAATTTATATTGGCTTTCACTATTTTATTGAAGAGTCGATGGATGGCGAGATGGTGGTAGTATTGATGATCTTGAAATGAATATTCAAGGATCTGTTAGTAAAGAGTCATTTGATTGAGCTCATTCAATAGCATTGACGTTGACGTACACCAGTGGTAGTCGTTGAGTCTGCATGTACTAGCTAGATAAATACCACTGAAAAGGATTGTGCAAAGAGACATACAAGTCAAAGCAATTTTCAACTATGGTTTTGTCTAAAGTAGCTGAAATCTCAAATTGTCCGCAAATCTTGGATGTACGTCAACCACAGAAAATAAATGACAACGCTACATCTATAAATAATACGCCTTTTTCTTTCTCATCAAGCAGTATTTTACTACATCAGTCACTTTCATAAATCTTAACTCATTCATTCTAACAATTGTAACCATCAAAAAATAAATCACGTGCAAATCACAACTCACGAAGTGTTCTGCACACACAAGCTGAAAGGCGCTCGGAGCCAAACAATCTACTCTCCTCCTCTCGCTGTAGGTTCTGTCTCTTTACAATCCATTTCAAATTTATCGCTATCTCGTACAAATCAGACGGTAATTCATTGGTAAGTTTGCAATTGATTGTTACTTATGATTCTATTTTGCTTTTTGATTATTCTTTGTCATGCACTGCTGTTGATAGCAGGGGGGCATTGCGTGGCCTCGGAAGGATGCGGTGGCCGCAGCAGGCCGCAACGTCATATTACTCTGATTGTTCTCCATTTCCACATCATTTGACTGTCAACTCAATACTGCTCATGATTCAGTTTATACTAACGATTTTACTATCCAGTCTGTGGTTAATAGATTTGATCTGATTCTGGATCGATTGTTTGTCGGTTCCGCGTTTTGCCAGGGACAACAATCAAGTCTTCATTGATTCGAACTATTTTTATCAACAAAATCAAATAGGATAATCTTTTTGAAGGAATAGATTATTCGTCATGGCAGAAGCCGCTTTGCCTATTCAGTTTCAAGAACATTTGAATCTGACTGCGATTGGAATTCCTCAAGAGGCGATCGGATTCAACTCATGTACTCTCGAGAGTGATCATTATATATGGTATGGTTTCACTTCACATATTCTTTTTTAAAAAAGAATATATATATATACATGGCTTCTATTTGAGACAGATAACTAAACTCAATCATAGTGTTCGTGAAACCACTGAATCCGGAGCACAGGTTGTCATCATTGATCTTCACAATGGCAACAGTATCGTCCGCCGTAACATCTCGGCCGACTCAGCCATCATGAACCCGACGCAGAATGTGCTCGCACTGCGTGCCCAAGGTCGTACATTGCAGATCTTCAACTTGGATCTCAAACAAAAGCTGAAGTCGCATACTATGGATGAGGATGTGGTATATTGGAAGTGGTTTAATGACAAGTCTTTGGTGTTGGTTACTGATACGAGTATTTATCACTGGGATATCATTGATTCGACACAGCCTGCTCCTGTTAAAATCACTGAGCGTCATGTGTCGCTCGCTGTGAGTACTTGAGTTTATGCCATACTCTCTGACTATTACTGATTTTTTTTTTCGTTTGTTATCTAGTCCTCGCAGCTGATCAATTATCACGTCGACCACGATGGTAAGTGGAGTGTACTTATTGGAATCGCATCCGAGCAGGGCCGAGTTGTTGGTCACATGCAGCTCTACTCTATGGACCGCAAGCAGTCGCAGCCAATTGAAGGACACGCTGCTGCTTTTGCTCGTCTGCGTCTCGACGGTGCCACGACCGACTCCAAGCTCTTTTCCTTTGCAACGCGATCTGCGACTGGTGCAAAGTTGCATGTGATTGAGATTGATCCTCAGGCTACTGGACCCAAGTACGCAAAGAAAGCTGTCGATATCTACCTGCCTGCTGATGCGGCGTCGGATTTCCCGGTTGCGTTGCAGGCATCGGAGAAGTACGGTGTGCTTTACATGCTCACCAAGCATGGCTTTATCCATCTCTACGATCTTGAATCCGGAACTTGCATCTTCATGAACAGAATTTGTAATGCGATGGTCTTCACTTCGTGCGTGCATACGTCGTCGTCGGGAATCATGGCAATTAACCGCAAGGGCCAGGTTTTGTCAGTCGCTGTTGATGAAAACACGGTTATCCCGTACATTCTCAAGACACTTCAGAATCCGGGTGTCGCCATCGCTCTTGCCTCACGCGCGGGTCTCAGCGGCGCCGATGATTTGTACGTGCAACAATTTTCGCAGTTGATTGCCGCAGGCCAGTATGGCGATGCTGCGCGAGTGGCTGCAACTTCGCCGCGCGGAATCCTGCGCACTCCGCAGACTATCGAGCAGTTCAAGCATTTGCCAGCTGTGCCGGGCCAGCCGTCGCCTATTCTGCAGTATTTTGGAACGCTGCTCGATAAAGGTACGCTCAATCGCCATGAGTCGATTGAACTGGCGAGACCGGTGCTGTCGTCGAATAAGAAGGCTTTGCTTGAGAAGTGGCTGAAGGAGAACAAACTTGAGTGTTCTGAGGAGCTTGGAGATATCGTGCACGGCTACGACGCCGTGCTTGCGCTTAGCGTATATCTTCGCGGCAATGTGCCGGCTAAAGTTGTCGCATGCTTTGCCGAAACGGGACAGTTTGATAAGATACTACCCTACTGCTCCAAAGTAGGCTATACGCCTGACTTTTCGGTTCTGCTACAGAACCTTGTTCGGATTAATCCTGAGAAGGGCGCCGAATTTGCTACGCAGCTGGCTAATCATGAGGGTGGGTCATTAGTTGATATCAACAAGGTCGTTGATATTTTCATGTCGCAAAACATGATCCAGCAGGCTACCGCGTTCTTGTTGGATGCGCTCAAAAATAATGTGCCGGAGCAGGGAGCTTTGCAGACGCGGCTGCTAGAGATGAATCTGATGAGCGCTCCGCAGGTTGCCGATGCTATTCTTGGAAACGACATGTTTAGTTACTACGACAAGAGCCGGATCGCGCTACTTTGCGAGAAGGCTGGCCTTTTTCAGCGTGCGCTTGAACATTTCGAGGATATCGGAGATATCAAGCGCGTGATTGTTCACACTAATGTTCTCAATCCTGACTGGCTTGTTCAATTTTTTGGTAACAAGCTTAGTGTCGAGCAATCGCTTGAGTGTCTGCATGAGATGCTGCGTGTCAATATCCGGCAGAATCTTCAGGTCGTCATTCAGATATCAATCAAGTACTCTGAACTTTTGGGTCCGCAGCGTATTATTTCGCTTTTTGAGGAGTTCAAGTCGTTTGAAGGTCTGTACTATTACTTGCAGAGCACCGTCAATCTCACGCAGGATCCGGATGTTGTGCTCAAGTATATTCGATCGGCCTGCCAAATTGGACAATTTACCGAGGTCGAGCGCATCTGTCGCGACAATAATGTGTATAATGCGGAGAAGGTCAAGAATTTCCTCAAGGAAGCTAAACTTGCGGACCAGCTACCGCTTATTATTGTCTGCGATCGGTTTAATTTTATTCATGACCTCGTGCTGTACTTGTACCAGAACCAGCAGTTTCAGTTCATTGAAACTTATGTGCAGAAAGTTAACCCTACGCGCACGCCGGCTGTTGTCGGCGGCTTGATTGACGTCGACTGCGAGGAATCGATAATCAAGAACTTGCTGCAAACTGTATTGGGACTAGTTCCCCTTGAGGAGCTCGTGGCCGAGGTTGAGAAGCGTAATCGGTTGAAGCTTATTTTGCCATTCTTGGAGGCGACAATGGCTACCGGATCGCAGGATCCGGCACTTTATAATGCGCTGGCCAAAATTTATATCGATAGCAATAATAATCCCGAAAAGTTTTTGCGTGAGAATACTCTTTACGACTCGCTTAATGTTGGAAAATACTGTGAGAAGCGAGATCCGTACCTCGCGTTTATTGCCTACGAAAAGGGACAGAATGACGTTGAACTTGTGCAGATCACGAACGAGAACTCGATGTTTAAGCATCAGGCTCGGTACCTTGTAGCTCGTGCCGATGAGGAATTATGGTCGCTCGTGCTGAATGAGAACAATATTCATCGTCGGCAGTTGATCGACCAGGTTGTGGCCACTGCCGTACCGGAATCTAGCTCTCCTGATGATGTGTCGGTTGCCGTCAAGGCATTTATGTCTGCTGATTTGCCGATTGAGCTTATTGAATTGCTTGAGAAGATCATTCTTGAGCCGTCGCCGTTTAATGACAATACAAATTTGCAAAACTTGTTAATCCTGACTGCGATCAAGGCTGACAAGGGTAAAGTCATGGACTATGTGCATCGCTTGGATAGTTATGATTCTGCCGACATTGCGCAGATTGCTGTTGATAATGAGCTATACGAAGAGGCATTTGAGATTTTCAAAAAGCAAAAGAGTCATAGCGAGGCTATTGGTGTGCTGGTCGATCATATCATGTCGCTTGATCGGGCCGAAGCGTATGCTGAAAAGATTGACACTCCTGAAGTTTGGAGTTTGCTTGGCAAAGCGCAGCTTAATGGTCTTCGTATCAATGACGCGATCGAGTCTTACATCCGTGCGAATGACCCGAGCAATTACCTCGAGGTCATTGAGATTGCCTCCCGAGCGGGTAAGGATGAGGAGCTTGTCAAGTTTTTGATCCTTGCGCGTAAGACTATTCGTGAGCCGGCTGTTGATAGTCAGTTGCTGCTTTCATATGCGCGAATTGGCAAGTTTCCTGAATTTGAGGAACTCTTGTCTGGCGCCAATGTGGCCAATGTTGAATCCGTTGGTGACACATTGTTTGAAGAGAAGAACTATGACGCGGCGAAGATTTTGTATCGGTCAATTTCGAACTGGTCGAAACTCGCTTCTACTCTTGTGTATCTTGGCGATTATCAGTCGGCTGTTGATTCTGCTCGCAAGGCTGGCAGTGTTAAAGTGTGGAAGCAAGTCAATGAGGCGTGTATTGACAAGAAGGAGTTTAGACTTGCGCAGATTTGCGGTCTCAACTTGATTGTTCATGCCGAGGAGCTGCTTGATTTGGTCAACACGTACGAGAAGAACGGCTACTTTGACGAGCTGATTGCGTTGCTTGAGCAAGGTCTTGGACTTGAGCGTGCGCATATGGGAATGTTCACTGAGCTTGCGATTTTGTACTCAAAGTATCATCCAGAGAAGATGATGGAGCATTTGAAGCTGTTTTGGTCGCGGATTAATATCCCAAAGGCGATCCGCTCTTGCGAGGATGCGCATTTATGGCCCGAGCTTGTATTTTTGTATTGTCATTATGACGAATGGGATAATGCAGCGCTGGCAATTATGGAGCATGCGGCTGATGCATTTGAGCACTCTGCCTTTAAGGAGATCATTGTCAAGGTTGCCAATCTCGAGATTTATTACCGCGCATTGAACTTTTATCTTGCGGAGCAGCCGCAGCTGCTGACTGATTTGCTTACGGCGCTCACGCCGCGCATCGACGTTACTCGAGTTGTGCGTATGTTTGAGAAATCGGACAATATGCCCTTGATCAAGCCGTTCCTTGTTGCAGCACAGAGTCAGAATAACGCGGCGGTCAATAAGGCCTACCATGAGCTATTGATTGAGGAAGAAGATTACAAATCACTTCGGGACTCGGTCGATAACTTTGATAACTTTGACCCGCTTGAACTTGCCAAGCGTCTCGAGTCTGACAATTTGATCTTTTTCCGTCAGATTGCGGCGCGTATTTACCGTAACAACAAACGGTGGACACAGTCTATCGAGCTTTCGAAGTCCGATAAGCTCTTCAAGGACGCGATCGAGACGGCGGCTGTGAGTAGCAAGACCGAGGTTGCTGAGGAGTTGCTAAGGTATTTTGTTGAGGTTGGAAATACTGAATGCTATGCGGCTATGCTGTATACTTGCTATGACCTTATTCGTGAGGATATTGTGTCTGAGTTGTCGTGGAGACATTCGTTGAACGATTATACTACTGTGAGTTTTTTTCCTCTATGTTTCCTATCAATTTTTATCCATTTGATTCTTGTGTGAAGGGAGATGCTAATTATTGCTATGTAGCCTTATGTGATCAACAAGCGCCGGGAGCAAGAGATCAAAATCAAGGCCTTTGACGCATTTATTGAAGAACAGAAGCAAAAGGAGAGCCAAGCGGCAGCTGATACGGCACCCATTATGGGGCCTATTCTTGGTGGAGGTCGGTTGATGCTTACGCAGGGAATGACTGGATTGTAGATTGATTATTATATTTGAAAGGAGAGTTTGATTGTGCTTTATTTTTCGATGCATTTATTTACTTTTAAGACAATGAATGCTGTATTTCCCTTTTGTTGTGATTTTTTGATGATGTATTTTATATTTCTTATAGCCAATTTATAAATATACCAGTATTTAAAATACTAATTACCAAAAAGAGTTTTTGAAGTCAGTGTCGTCTGCGTAGACTTTTATGGTTATCAGCACTGAGTCACTATGAGTCCGGGTAACTGCCTGATTTGGCAACGTGCCAGACAGATAGATAACGCGTCTGTTTCGAATCTGGTCCGAGCGGGTGAGTCCTCTATTTGAATGAATTAAGGGAAGTATCGTATAGAGCTGAGCTGACCCTACTTTCGAGAGAATGGAGTTTGCGACTGGCTCGCATAATTGGATTGATAGAATGTGAGTGGCTTTTTTTTTTGTTTTTTGTGTCGGATCTGGGAAGAGAGAGATGCTGATGGGGGTTGACTAAGTAGATCGGGATCATTGAGGGCGCCTGCTACAGGATTTATCTTGATTGATGGACGGACCGGCATGTGCTTAGACGGTACGGTTTTTCCTTCTCTATATCATTACGAGTTTTGATATCAAGTGTGTGTGTTGTTAACGTGGTAATATGCTTGCAGTCAGGGGAGTTGCTAGCAAAGATGATGCCGCTAAGTTATATCTTTCTGTATCAGCGCTCGACGAGTCTGGCAATGGATCTGTTTCGCTACGAGATAAGTAAGTTTTACTTATTCACACTCTCTCGAGAATAATGCTGATGATGTGTGTATGTGATAGTCGGGTTATCTTACGAAAAGAAGATAATTGCCTAATTGGCGTTTACATGGATTCTTCACAAATCCAAAGTTGATATCAGCTTACTCTGAGGTCTCTAGTGAATAATTTGGTAATTTTTTTGGGATTAGCATATTGAACTATTAAGTTATTTAGTTATTGAGCATTGGTGTTATCTTGTAAGATATTGCATATAGCTCTTTCTTTTGTATTTCTATTTTATCGCTGGCGTCTCTCTTACTAGTAATTGTACAAAATGCTGAAATATAAATTAAACAAATTATATAGATTTTGCAAAAATTTCAATGTTTATGCTATTATACAAAGAAAAAAACAACCAGATACTAATGCCAGCGCAAGGGTATGGTATTTTCAACTTATCATCCATGTAAATATATACAATGCTGCCCTCCCTTTTCTTTTATATCTTTGACTATTTTTTCCCTACCAAAATTTATATTTCTGTACCATGAACCCAATCCTGATAATCGCTTGGCTATCCATCATAAATATTAGAAATCTGTCTCGGAGCAATACAAAAACTCAAGGGGAGAAAGTAATTACTTACGTAGACCAGATACCGAGCACAGAAGGAGCATCGACAACTCGGAATGTAGAAAATCTTCGCGGTTCCCAGAATGCTCTATTGTGTCGTCGAGCAGTTGCACCATTGTTCTTTGTCCGCTGGCCCTTGACTGGGTATCTATATTGAAAACCACGAGTTAGTTCTCTGTTCGTATACTATAGTGTATCTGTGAGTTGTAAAAGGCGTACCCCAAAGCATGACGTCTACCAGCATATGTTCCAATAGCTCTCTTTTTTCTGATATTCTCGCGAATCATATTAACGTATGAGTCACCCGTAGTATAGGATTGCAATTCCTTCGACAGCGCTAAAAAGTCGGGCTCTTCAAGTTGATGCACACGCATTCGTGGGTAGAATCCGAGTTTTGCGCATACCCGTTCGGCATTCAAACGGCCTAAGCCTGGAAATTTGTTTTCTAGCATAATCTATTAAAGAGTGACGATTAGTATTGGAGAGCATGTGAATAGGGAGGAGGAATCCGAACGCACTCTGATTAAGGCATTGCCGCGCACGTTTTTTCCTTCAAACCGGATAGGCATTGTAGATTGCGTAATAGTAAAAATACAAGGAGGTCTTTTATGTCTGATATATAGGAAAAATCAAGTTGAATGAAATGGCCAACCTTTGAAACAAAGAGTATCTTTCGGACTTCTTCGACTTCTTCAAAATGACGAAAATCTATGAAAATGGGCTAGGGTTTACATAGACGCGACAATTGGAAAGACAGGGTCGTACTATGCACCCATTCGACTTAAAGAGAAGAATAGCACGAAAGATCAGATATTTATGGTGGGAAAAATCTCTAAAATAATGTTAAAATATAGCAGTTATAGTGAGGTTTTTTTTTCTTAATTATATAGGAATTTGCCGTAGATCAAGGAGGTAGTAAATCCAGTGAGAGCGCGGCGTCCAGGGGCTCGGCACCTTCTTTTATAGTAAATCCACAACTTAACTCTGATCCTCACCTTACTTTGCATGTCTTTTTCTCTATTACTCTTGACTTTGAAATTTAACTGTCTGATTGTTATTACGGATCACTGTCGCAAATACTCCGACTACTGAACTCGACTGCTTTGTAACCATTCCGACTCAGCAGCAATGTTCCTGGCGGTACTTTCGTATATCGGCATACTTGTCGGTTTTGTATTTCTCACCCTCGCAATAGGTACAGTTCATCTTGATTCTGAATTTTCGAGTGCCTTTTTTATAAATAGTCGACTAATTGGTATGATTGTAGCCGCGGGACTATATTACTTGTCAGAATTAGTGGAAGAGCATTCACGATTCACAAAACGATTACTCGAGAAACTGATATTAGGAATCGTGGTTATACATATACTTCTTTTATTATTTGATCACTTCCCATTCTGGCTCACGGTCTTTTCAATCGCGACGCAATTTGTGTATTACCAGAATCTTAAACAGTTTCCTTTCATTCAGCTTTCGAGCAGTACATTTATTGCCAGCTGCGGTAAGATCCTTTTTTTCTTCTTTTTACATTCTTGAGCAAGCCGGTTTCTAATAGTCTGCTGGATAATTAGTCCTGGTTTTGTTGAACCACTATTTTTGGTTCCAGCATTTTTCCCGCCCATCGATCCCACCGCCAACACTGCGCTCATCGCCGCTCTATGAACCACCTGCCGCATTCCCCAGCTTCTCCGAAGTCTCGTCATTTTTTGGAATATGCGTTTGGTTTGTTCCATTTTCCTTATTCGTCAGCCTAAGTGCAGGAGATAACGTCCTGCCAAGCACTACCGACGCGCAAGGTGGCATTGGAAGCGGTAGTGGTGGTAGTGGAAGTGCGTCGATGGGAGGTGGATTCGGCGTTGGTGCTGACGACCGCGCGAGAGTGTATGCCAAAGGACAAGGAATGGCGAAGGTTGTTATTGGCAAGATTCGGGAAGGGATCGCGGAGGTCGCGCGCGTTATTGGCTGGGGCGATGAGAGTTTAAGAGGTGGTAATGCTCGCATTGTCTAAATTTTGGTGGTTCGTTAATATGCCCAAGATATATTCGACTATTGATTATGAAGATGTTAGTATTTAGGGAGGAATCACTTCGTGAAAAGAGAGAGAGAGAGAGTCGTCAGCATTATGTAATTTGTAGTGCATTGTGATTGTAAGACTGTCAAATACGAAATGGGCATACTTTTATCTACAGCCATTACAGCACCCGGATTCCGATAGCCATAGTGAATTTTGAATCAAGACAAATAAAAGTCCGGTGTATGCCTATTGCTGTCCTTTATTGTAGATGATGTTCTTCCTACTATGTGAGTACTTGGGTGGTTTTACCCCAACCTGTCCCCACTGCTGATTATTGATTTACTTCTAAATCTATTTAAGCAAAATACATCTGAAAATGTATAATCTAGGGAATAATCTCATTCTCGCTGATTGTTTGATTCTTGTAGCAGCGCGAACAAAGTAACTCCCAACGCGCGGCTTAGAATCGTGAATTTTTATTATTCAACAGCAATTTTTTTCTTTTCTCTAAACAACAACACTACACAACGGCTGAACCGCCTTATTTCTTGCAACAATGTCGAGGCCCGAGACAACTGCTCCTCCCGAAGTATTTTATAATGACCTCGAATCTAAAAAATACACGTCATCTTCGCGCATCCAGCATATTCAAGCCGAAATGACACTCAGAGCACTAGACCTGCTCACTCTCGAACCGCATCAACATATCCTCGACATTGGCTGCGGTTCAGGTCTGTCAGGTGAAATTCTGTCACAGGAAGGTGATCATGTATGGGTTGGTATGGATATTTCTCCGTCGATGCTCGCTGTCGCGCTTGATCGTGATGTAGCTGGTGATTTATTGCTCGCAGACATGGGAAATGGGATTCCGTTTCGGGCCGGTACTTTTGATGCCGTGATTAGTATTAGTGCTATACAATGGCTCTGTAACGCCGATACCAATACCGCCGATCCGAAAAAACGGCTCGCGAGATTTTTTGACTCGCTTTACGCAGCGCTCAGAAGAGGCGGGAAAGTTGCCTGTCAGTTTTATCCACGGGATGAAAGACAGATCGAGCAGATTCTTGGAGCAGCAAAGGCATCTGGGTTTGCTGGCGGCCTTGTAATCGATGACGAAGAAAACAAGAAAAATAAGAAATACTACCTGATTTTAACTGCGGGTAATGTGACGACTAATGATATCAATCTCAAGGGTATCAAGATTGAGAAGCAGCCCCGAAGAACGGCAAAGAAAAATAAGAGAGAGGAAACTACAAAGGAGTATATCAATCGTAAGAAAGAGCTTATGCGCAAGCGTGGTAGACTCGTTGCCCTCGACAGTCACTTCACTGGACGAAAGAGACGGCCTAAGTTTTAGACTGCGTCGTTATTTTAATGTCGTTGGTTTTCTTTTTTTTTTTTTTTTTTTTTTTTTTCGGGTTTGGAGTTGGGCTGGATTGATTAGATTTATCTTTTATTCATATAATATCATCTATTTTCATATATTGATAGATTCTTACGACTAGTCAGTAGGCAGAACCTAAATCATCACAACATGTCCAATGCACTGCACAAAACACGCATATATAAAAAGTGGAACTGTATCTCTATAAACTAATTGGACGGCTTTTAAATTATTGCCTCTTAATAATACGCAGTACACTTCAAAGGGACTCCATCTTGTCGAGAACAGCCTTAGTAAATTCAGAGGTAGTGTTGGTACCCTTAAGATCAGGAGTTCTAACTTGTCCCTCAGCCAACACAGCGTAGACACCGTTAGAGATACGGTCAGCATGCGACTCAAGGCCAAGATGGCGGAGCATCATAGCCGAAGAAAGGATCAAAGCAGACGGGTTAGCCTGGTTAGTTCCCTTGATATCAAGGCCGACATGTCGGCAACCGGGCTCAAACACGGCGATGTCGCGGCCGATGTTGCAACCGGGCACGAGACCAGGACCACCGACGAGACCGGCGCCAATATTGGAAAGAATAGAACCGTACAAGTTAGGAAGCACAAGTACATCGAATTGCTGAGGGTTAGAGACGGCCTGCATGGATGCGTTGTCGACAATCATGTCGTTGGTCTTGATAGTGGGATACTCGGCGCCCATGTCCTGCACGGTGCGGCGGAAGAGACCGTCGGCGAGCTTCATGATGTTTGCCTTGTGGACGACAGTGACGGCCTTGCGGTTATTCTTGAGCGCAAACTCGAAAGCGAAACGCGAGATACGTTCAGACTTGTACTTTGTGATGATTTTGAGCGATTCGACGACGCCTGGCACAGACTGATGCTCTAGACCAGAGTACTCACCCTCAGTGTTTTCACGGATGAGACACATGTCAATGCCAGAATGACGGGTCTGGACACCAGGAATGTTTTTGATAAGCACGAGAGAGGCAAAAATGTCGAGTTCTTGACGAAGAGCAACGTTGAAGGAAGAATGGCCAGAGCGCTCGACGGGAGTGAAAAGGATACCCTTGAGACCGACCTTGTTCTTCTTGAGCGACTGCACCGACTCACGAATTCCATCCTCGGAGTTGCCGACGCCGGTGACATCGATCTGCTCCCATTCGACGGGGACGTTGTCGGCTTTGAAAATGGCCTTAACGGACTCGGAGACCTCGGCACCGATACCATCACCTGAGCAAGAGAAAGAAATAAAATTTAGTATTGATCTACAATACTAGAAACCAGATAATGGAGTATAAAGAGCAAAAAAAGCGGATTTACGACATACCGGGAATCAGAGAGACGGTATACTTGCCGCCGTACTTGAGGGGCTTGAAGATGTCTGAGGTGGGGGCGACGGTAGTGGCATTACGGGCACCGACGAGAGGAATCGCGGACCGAGCGAGCTGGAGAAGAGCGGTTAGCTGGAAAAGAAGAAGTATGAAAATAGACAGGATACGCACTTTTGAGGCAGAGGATCTCAACATGGCTGCAATTGAGCAAGATGGAGGAAGATGGAGGAGGAGGAGGGGGAGGAGAGGAGAGAGCGGCAGATGAAAACACGATGGTTGACTGTGGTTGGCTGTTTGCCTCCGAACCTCCGCCGACCGCCGCGTCTAAACCAAGCTAAGGCTCTGGGGGTTAGGTCTCTGAACCGCCAGTGCCGATGTCTGTAAGTGATGACTAAGAGATATACTGCACCGAGATTCACCAGTTGCCTTCACAGTCTACAAAAACGACCTCTGCCGCTACTCGCAACACAATATATATAGTAGTTCAACTTTTTTGATTTCATATTACAATAAATACAGCCCGTTCTCTAACTTTTTACTTCGACAAAACAATGGCGTCGTACTTCTGCTTGAACCAGTTGATGCTGTCCTCCTGCTTGATCTTGTGCTGAGCACCGACCTTCGCAGAGGCACGCTTGCGACGAGCGACTCTGCTTCCAGGGCGGGCAAGGCAAACGTAGAAGTCCATACCGTAGATACCTACAAAACAAAAAATAACAGGTTAGTTTCTTACTCTTTGACACTCAATATCAGATACACAATTTAACAAAACAGCTGCGCTTTTGATTTGATATCCAAACATTTTAAACCACAAAAAACATACCAATAGAAGGATCGTATTTGATGCCGAGATCAATGTGCTCAGAGATACCGAAACCAAAGTTACCGGTCTCGGAGAAGTTCTTTCGTCGGAGCTCGTACTCCTTGACCTTCAGTCCACGCTCGAGAATTTCCTCAGCCTTGTTAAAAAAAGTCAATAACTTGTTCAACACGAACGCTTGTATTCAAATCAAAAACCGGATGCTAACCTTGGGTCCTCGGACGGTGACGTGGACGGCAATTCTCTCGTTTCTTCTGATACCAAAAGTTCGGACGGTGTATCTAGCCTTGGAGTAAACAGGAGTCTGACCAGAGAGCTGCTCAAGTACCTTAGCGGCACGAGTAAGTCTGTCACCAGACTCGCCGACGGAGATATTGAGGGTGAGCTTCTCGATACGCAGCTCGCGCATGGGGTTGGAGGACTTGTCAGCCTGGGGATTCATGTTAGAGTAGATGTTTTTGAATTGAGAATAATTGCATGTAAACACAAGATATCCAAGACTATTCTGAATCGTGTATCTTCCTGCTAAGAATGCTAACGTACCATTGCTACTGTGATGTGTGGTGCTGGTGCTGAAAATGGTGAACGAGTTCAAGATTCGTGAAGCAGGAGCCTGGGAAGCGCGAGACTGGCTCCAAACCACAGTCACAAATGTGTAGGGTTGAGCCCTATTATACTTTTAGCATAATAGCCAAATGTTTGGGCATAGCATAACTGCATCAGCAGAAATGCATTTTGAGAATAGAGTTTTTAGACAGGATGGACAGCCAAAGGAGTAAGAAGACATCGCCATTTACACTACAGCATACTGCTGCCCTTGGTACTCATTTTTATTTGTAATACAGATCATATACACTGTATATAATATCCGAGATGGTACGTTTGCTTGTTTGTGTTTGCTTGGTGCGTTTAATATATACATGCTAACAATTGATCCAGGCTTCAAAACGAGCAAAATTGGTACAGTATAGATCTATTATGAAGATAAATAATAATAATGATCAGAAATTTTACTAACGATCTCTAACAGTCGGACCTGATCAACTACAGAATGCGTATTATTATGGAAGATGGCAGACAACTTACAGGACAGATGCTAGCATTTGACAAAGTACGAAATTTTGTTTTGAGTCTTTTCGTCAGATTCTATTTCCGCATTCAGCTAACAATCTAAATTACAGTATATGAATATTGTACTCGCCGATTGCGAAGAATTTCGATTAACCCGCCGATCAGCAAGCGCGAAGCGACAAGCCGCCAAAACCGGTTCCTCCACATCAACCTCAGAAACTGTCGAAGAAAAGAGAACATTGGGATTAGTTATTCTCCGCGGCGAAAACATTGTTTCGGTCAGCGTAGAGGCTCCACCACCATCTGATGAGTTGCCGAGATTAGGTGTTATTCCGCCTGGAGCTGGTGTCGCGCGGGCAGTCGGACGAGGCTTGGGCGGTTTTGTACCGGGAATGGGGTTCTAAGGATTCATTGTATCAATATCTGCTAAATTGTACTAGGGTTTTTTGTTTTTAACTGTCTGATTGCTTTTGGTTTTGCAGAGTTGTTTTATGCGACGCGTGTTTCAAAAAACTGCTGCTCTTCTAGTGTGTTTGATGTAAGATTGATTTGCATAGGAAGTGAATTATAGTATTGACATTCATTCTATTTATCTTCCGTGAAGACGAACAGCTGTGTGACTATAGAGTTAATGATTTGACAGACTGCATTATTCAAACGGTATGCACTGGATAGAGCTCTTCTGTATAGGCATTGTTCACGTCAGCCACGTCATCTCAGTATTAGGTCAAGGATCAATATGATAATAAACTACATCAGCTCAAATTCGTGAACCTTCAGATCAGTTCAAAAAATGCATTCTTTTTTGGCCACAATTTATGGCTATAGTAAAAGGCCACTCATAGTGGTACCGAACCCTGGACTCTCCAAACTTTTATGACGCGTCAACTACCTCGAAACTCCAACCCCTCGCTAAACATTCACTTTACCTACAGCCTTTTCCCAAACTCACCCGCCTTTTCTCGTTCGCCAACTACTATTCTCTTTTACCCTACTCTTTTTGTTTTCTTTTTATATATTTTCGTTTCCGCTATCTCGGCGACAGTGGGTATAATTGCTCTGTAGCAGCCACAACTGCGCGAGCATCTACAAATCCTCCTTTTGCTTGCAATAACCCATTGTTCGCATCCACTTCGTCTGCATCCTTCTATTTATCACGCGCATATCTCTCAACGAACTATTGACGAGCATGCCGGCAGACTCAGCGCCAGTGCCTTGCTGCAACTGCAGCTCTCGCGTGACAGACCTCACCTCCATAGTCGACTCGCAGCGGTCCAAGATCGCGGAGCTTACAGAGTCTCTTGCGCGCCAAGAGGCCGTGAGTAGAGATGCAAGGTATAAGCAGCGAACAGCGGAATTGGAAAGGACTTCATTGCTTGACAAAATCGGTGAACTTGAGCGGAAATTGAGTGTTTTGCGGGGTCTATCATCAATGCCAATTGCCGTAGACACAACGAACGGCAATGATGAAACTGCAGGTAATGATATTAGCGATATAAACGATATTTCCAGTATTCGAGGTATTTGCTTCCTTTTTATTTATTTATTTGTTCGCTTTAAATGCTAATACTATCAAGGCTCTGTGCGACAAGTCGAACCAGATCCGAACCCACCCCTTCCACCCCGCAAATCCATGAAAACATCTACTGGCCAAATCGATCTCACCAATTCAGTCTCTAAATCATCGTCAATATCTCGCGAGTCTGATGCCTCTCAAAAACAAGCTTATCAGCCAGTGCTGCAACTTGACAATTCAGGCTTCGACCTTGTACGTGCGTTTAACGAGTCATTCGATCGCAGCAGGCATTCTTTTTCGTTAGCTTCGGATTCTGGAGCGGATTCAAGTTTTGATACTGCGAAAGAAGACTCTAATGCGGCGTCATCGCCTTTAATTCCCTCAATATCTAATTCAGGCGAAGCCAATTCATCGACGACAGATAATATCGGTTGGAGTGCAAGCGATATATCGGCTTCAAAGAAACAGACAGACAATGAGCCGCATTCTAGACAGACCTCGGATTCATTTTCGTTTGAAGCGACTGCGCAAGACGAGTACGCTATTAGATGGGCTAATCGCGACGACCGGGACTCTACATCATCTGTCGAATACGTCGAGGCGGCTGACGATGACGAGGAAAGAGATAGCGATTACTATGGGAAAAAGGTAAACGACGATGAATTGACGACTCCAACATTAGAATCTACAGGTGGTACAATCACGGCGAGTGAAATGCGACCACCGACTACAAAGAGCGAGCAATTTCCGCCGCGGCTACAGTCGTATTTCCCCTCTAGGCTGAGTTCTGTCCCAAGTGCCGCTGCAGGATTGAACAGCGGCACCAATGGACTAGGTGTTTATGGCATCGCGGAGAAAGGATTCCCTGATAATCAGCAGCAACCATCAAAAGAAGCGCCCCCTAAAGACGACGACTCTTCAGAATTGACGCCATCTGCAACGGCAAGTACAAGTATCGCGTCGGCCGACTCGCCTGTGTACTTCCCACCGCCCTCACCAGCTTCGTCGCGCGGTGCGCGCTCGTCAATCATACCCGCTGCCGCTGTCTTTCCACCCCCTAACTCAAATACATTTTATGCCAATACTCCCATTATCACGCAACCCTCAGGACCGCTGATCACACCCGAAAATCTGCCGACTATCTCTGTGCAAGTGACTTCCAGCCGCATGCGAAATTTCCACAAAGTTAAGGGAAAAGTTGATGATCCGATTATAATCCTTTCGATACGCGATCGCAGCGCGGATAAAGAATGGTGGAAAACCAGCAAGACGCTGACGAGTCTGAATGCGCTTGATTCGATCTTACGGCTCGAGCTGGAAGAATTTTCGATACCGAGAATACCTGATCGCGCGCAGTTTGTGAGTCTTGCGCCGTCAAAGGTTGATAGTCGGAAGCGACTTTTGGAAGGATATTTCTCTGCTATCACTAGTATCCCGTCACTAAGCACCGAGGCTGCTATTCTATTTTGCGATTTCTTGTCGAGAGATATACTTGATCCCATGGCACTTCACGACTCGGCTGTGAGGAAAGAGGGATATCTCACCAAACGCGGCAAAAATTTCGGTGGCTGGAAGGCTAGATATTTTGTCCTTGATGGGCCGGAACTGCAGTACTTTGATGCACCGGGCGGGTCACTACTCGGCAGTATCAGGATTGACAATTCAGAAATTTACAAGCAAGAGGCCCCGGGAGGGTACGATGATGCGCCGAATGCTGGTGACAGAGCATATAGACACGCTTTACAAATCAGCGAGCGTAAACGTGCTGATTCAAGCTCTTCTGTGCGACACATTCTGTGTGCCGAAAGTGATGAGGACCGCGACGATTGGGTTGATGCTCTGAAAGAGTTTACGGGCACGTCGGGATCATCGTCGCCTACGCCATCGCTGTCTACACAGTTACTGACAACTAGTGGATTGCGAGCATCTAGTGATCAGCGGAGTATAATGAGTTCTTCGACATCGATGTTAACTGACGTTGCATCGTCTGCATCGTCGGCTATTACGTCTGTAAGTCCAAAGAAAAAGTTATCCACAGGAATTTCTATTGCGTCGCCAATTTCTCGAAAATTGAGAATCAGGAAAACGTCTCCTGTTGATTCGTCTTTGCGAGAGTTGTCCCCTACCGCTGTACCTGCTAGTGCGGTGTTAGAGCATACGGAGAGCAATGGCAGCTCTGCGAGCTTGACGGATGGAAGTGCTTTGGAGAGCGGCGCAAGCACGCCGTCCGCGCACATGCGCACTCAGAGATCCCCGGTTCTACCACCTGATCATCATCTCTTGCATCCGGATGATGGCGCCAGCATAACAGCTGCTGATTTGAAAAAGCAAAAGAAACGCAGCATCTTTTCGCTTAGAAAGGAGACAAGTCATGAGTCTGGATTGACTGTGCAGGCGATGTCGACATCCGAGCAGTATCGTCAGCAGCAGCAGCACGATACAAGGCGGTTCTTACAGCTTGATATGGATTCACTAAAGAATAATCCGATGTACGAATATCGAGCTTCTTTATCTCGACAATTCGATGACGAGCCACTAAGAAGTCCGAATGGTGATAGATTAGATTACGATAATGATCCGAAATTTAAAGGCGAGATTGTCTGTGGTGGGCTGAAGGCTATTGATAAAACTATCTCAGTATCAGTCTTTGGAATTCCACTTTCGCAGGCCATTGAGGTGTCGTTTGTACAAAAAGGAGAAGTTAAAGTCCCTAGTGTTTTATATCGCTGCGTGGAGTATTTGGACTATAAACATGCGAATCGCGAAGAAGGAATTTTTAGACTTAGCGGTTCGAGCTCTGTGATTCGTGCATTGAAGGAGCGGTTTAATACTGGTGAGTTTTCTCATTTTCGTCTTTTCTATTAAGCGTATCTTGAAAATTAACTGTATTATGTAGAGGGAGACGTGGACCTCATCAACGACGGCGCAAACTACGACGTTCACGCAGTGGCAGGTGTACTCAAACTCTATCTTCGTGAACTACCAAGTAACATTCTTTCTAATCTCGGAAGCGATTTTGCCGAAGCAGTCACATGTCAAGCTCATGCTTCGCGAATCGAGATGCTGTATGTATTGCTTCGACAGTTGCCGTTTGAGAATTTTGGATTGTTGAAGAGCATTTCGCGATATTTGATCAAAATCGTTGAGAAGAGTGAGAACAATAAGATGAACATTCGGAATGGTGAGCCGCCCTTTTTTTTTTTTTACAGTGCGAAAACGTGCTAATTTATATCGCTAGTTGGAATTGTATTTGCGCCTACACTTGGAATTTCTAATGTGCTCGTACAAACATTTATCGTCGATTACGCAAGTCTATTTATCGATAACCGAGAATAGTGTACTTTTATAAACGGTTATTTTTTTTTTTTGGGCATGTAACATTCTGAATTTTCTTTGTTTTGATTCTTTATGTTGGAAATGCGTGGGAGGAGTACAGATTGACATGATTTTACTGATTAGAAAAAATCTAAAGACAAGAACAAAAAAAAAAACAAAGAAGCCAAAAAACAAACAAACAAACAACGCCTATTTGCAAATGTAATGGGCAACAGTAGAAATAGAAAAATAAAAAAATAAAGACTGAATAGGAAGATAATTATGCAGAGTCACCTTCAGACGCTTTCACAGCTAGCGGAGAATTCCTAAAAAACGAGCCCTCTTCTTCTTCATCAACTCCGACTTTCTCACATTGTAATTCACCCCTCATATTTCTAATCCGCTCTACCATCCACTCCGAGCTAAAGGCTTCATCCTCATCACTACCCACCTCAGCTATAGAACCCAATCGCACTCTAGACGCCAACGCGCAGAATTCTGGCTTATACCGGAACTGCAAACAATCACTCCAATCCACACAGCGAGCTTTGCAATCTTCGTATGATCGATGTGCAATTTCTTCAACTTCCGAGTCGTCAATGTTATATTCGCGGTCGTCTGCGCCGTTGTCCCAGTTTTCACGGCGGAAGTCGGTGATGTATGGTTTCACAAAATGCGAGTAAATATCGCGGTAGAGAATTGGGTTGTGCGACGAGCCGTAGAGATTTTCAAAAATATATAGATTCTCGATTTCCCGTGGAGAAACATGATGAAAAGAGACAATTTCGGAACACCAATTGTCTTTGCTTAGACGTACAGAAGTAGGCGCATCGCCTTGTAATCTTGAGTGAACCGGACCCGAGTTAAGAGAGACGCCAATCTCCGCAAGCGCATGAGCAAAAACATGATCGCCACAGCAGTTTTCGGCAGTGAATGCTTCCCACTCATGCGTGATTCCCGGATGAGACGGGAAGACAGAGGAGACGAGACCATGGGAGAGAACGACACCAGAACCGCCGTGCGCGAAGGGTTCACCGTTGATGACGGCCGGAGCGCCGATGTAGAGCGAGTCAGACGGATTGAGAGTACTTAACCAGCGCAGCATATTTGGCCAGATTATATAGGAATCGTCGTCCATGATGATGTACCACTTGAATTGTGGATGCTGCGAGTAGGCATGTGCAGCTATCGGCAGCGGTTTCCACTTGTCGAGGTCCCACGCTTTATCAATATGAGCTTTTGTATCCGTAAAGTCAACGTTGGCATTCTCGGCAAGTAATTCGCGCTGACGGCGGTAAGCCTGCATTGCGTCTGAGCCTAGGGTTGCACTCGTGATGTTTGCGAGTGCATCAAGGACGGCGATGCCCGCTACGGTGCCCGGCGCATCGGAGTAGATGGCATAATGCGGCAGTTGCGAGAAGGTTGTTTGCACGTGAAGCGGTGTACGTTCATAAAGAGAGACCGCGCCGGTTTTGAGCAGGAGATAAACGTCGTCAGAGCCTTGGAGGTAGGAGTTGCGCTGTAGGGCAGAATGGTTTTGGCCGGCCTGCGGAACAAAGTTCGAGAAGGTGGCCGAGGAGTAAGAGAGGGCGATGACGGTGAGTAGCGAAACAACTGCCGCGACGAGTAGGTATCTGACGGAAAGGCGATGCATTCTGCACCGAGATTACTGCATGCTGGTGCGAGAAGAAGAGAAAGGGTCCTGGATTGAGTTTTGGTTGTGGCTCGAGCAAGCGAACTCAGGGGCAGTCTGATCTTTGTCTGCTCTCAACAAGACTGCACTAGCTCTGGCCTTCTTTTCCCTCTCTGATGCGCTCTTTTGAGTATCGTGTACTTTCTCAGTCTACTGTGCTGACTGCTGTGACAATGAAGGTAGCAATGGCGATAACGATACGATGAGATAATGATGGGGGGCGCGGGCACGTGTCTGCGATAGCCGTTGGAGATGTAAACTCCTGGCGAAGCCGCACTCTGTTGCAGCTCAAATCTACCGTCTATGTTGGTTTAGCTGCTGTTTATTATGCAATTAATAACAGACAAAGTAGCTGATAGATAATATCAGTAGAAGCAGCTATAGCCACACCGCAAACCTCACTTTTCTCCTTTTTTCTCATTTCTTGAGGCAGCAGTACTCTTCACTATGGATACCAGCACAGTTTTTCGTGGTATAGGTATCTTCAAAACAATACAGCTTGACAACAGTATCTACAAAGGCTGACCACCCAGATTATACGCAACTTTGTTCGGAGTGAATGGCCGAATCAAGATTTGGCGCCACTTGATCGCACCTCGGGTAGCCTCGTTGCGTACTCTCTCGATAGCGCTAGTCGCATCGTCACCGAGAGCCATGAAATACGCCATCAATCCAGCGGCAATCGGACTCGCCATCGACGTGCCAGAGTATGACACAGTGCCATTTCCGCTGTTTAGTAAACTCTTGACCTCGACTCCAGATGCGAACACGTCCACGCAGTGACCCCAGTTTGAGAACGGTGCAATCGTGTCGTCTGCATCGTCAAGCGCGCCGACGGTAAGTGCCTCACGGGAACTCGCGGGAGAAAACGCACACGCAGGAAGTCCGTCGTTACCTGCTGCTACTACTACTGCAAGGCCGGACTCTACAGCTGCTGTAATTGCGTTGTTTAGGATAGCGTTGTAGAACGCGCCTAGCGAGAGGTTGGCAACTGATTTACGTCCCGTGGATGCCCGTTGCGTGACTGCGTAGTCAAGTCCAGCAATTACCGTCGACAGCTGATTATTCTGTTAGTTACCATTTCATATTTAATACAAATTCTTCCAAACATAATCATACGCTACCACCGCCAGACTCATTGAGAATTTTCACCTCAATTATGCTGACATTCTTTGCGACGCCGTACGTACTGCTTCCAATTAGTCCCGCAACATGAGTACCATGCCCGTTCCTATCTCCGAGCCCTTCACCGGTAAAATCAGCACCGGCAACTGCTCGCCCACCAAATTCAGGGTGCTCTTTGTAAATTCCTGTATCGAGAACGTACGCGTCGACGCTGGTGCCGGCTGAGGAGTCGTAGCTGTACGTAAGCGCTTCGGTAGATGATAGTGCTCCTTGCTGAGAGAGCCTTGCCAAATGACGGGGGGCGCCTGCTTGTGTCGTTAGACTTTTAGTGTTTATGCTTTTCTTTGTTTTTATGTCGTTTGCTTGGAAGATGATGTCTGGCGATATGTTTTTGACCTGTATCTTAGTAAAAAATTGTCACATAGGAAGATTAACACTACTCACTAGAGGATGATGACCCAAGGCGTTAACAAAATTCTCATCGCAGTTTGTGGCAATAGCACGGAAACTTCCAAATGAATATGTGCGAATCATCTTTGCTCTCAACACCGGATGCAGCGTCAAATATTCTTCAATATCAGTGTCTGCCAGGAGCTGGACTAAATATGTCCCTGACACTGCCGAAATCAGAGACGTCATTATTAGTACAGTATTAAGCAGACTGAAGAAATGCATGGCAGTGGTATAAAGAGGGTGCCTGCTGTCAAACAAGTTGCTGGAGCCGAATGAGATGCGGTTTTGGGCACGGAGGTGGACTACCTAGTGTTTTCGTTTTACTTCATTTGGTAATATTGGGAACGCGCATGAGCCGCACCGAATTTTGCATTGTAAGCTAACGCTCGATAAGAATATGATTAATTAATTCATAAATCAATCATATAAAGAAAATTTCTGCAGCCTTTGACTGGCAATCATTTTGTAGACTTTCAATATGTCTTTCAACGCCCTTGAATCTGGAAGAGCCAATGTGGTATGTTATCTAAGTTCTTGATAATGTGCTCTAATTGACGATTATAGGCTCGCTATGTGGCGAACGAGGCCAGTAGACCGGAGTTCGATACCAAAAAACCACTCATCGTGACCAGAGTGCGTATTTATTGATTGTCTATTTGGAGCTGCTTTTTTTCTAAGTTTATGAAGACACCCAAACCCGATTGGCAGCCTGGCGACGGAGCAACAGACGACGAATGGTCAAAACACAAAAAAGTCATTATCGATCCATCTTCGACCGACTCCGGTATCGATACTTACAAACTCCTTATTTCGGCAATTGTACCTCGTCCAATTGCATTTATATCCACTATTTCTGCTGATGGCACGCGCGAGAACTTGGCGCCTTTTAGTTACTTTGAAGTAGTATCAAATGATCCTCCGACGTTTGTTCTCTCAATCTCGGGAGGAATGAAGGACACACTAAGTAACCTGCTAGAGACGAAAGAGGCGGTTCTGAATGTTATCAGTGAATGGTTCATCGACGCTGCAAACTACACCAGTATCACATCACCTCCTGAAATCTCAGAATGGGAATTGAGGTATGTCTTATCTTTCTTCGCTGATTTTTACGTTCATGCTGACAGCTCCTCATTAGTGGTCTTCATAAAGAGCCTTCTAATATTGTGAAACCAAGCTGTATAGCGGAATCTGCATTTAACATCGAAGTAAAACTAGTAAATACACTTGAAATTGAATCTGCGCGTACACCAGGCCAGATTATTTCGCGCGTATGTATTCTACAAGGCGTGTGTATGCACGCTCGAGAAGATATTTTGAATGAGAATAACACTCTTTCGCTTGATAAGCTGAAACCCGTTGGCCGCGCAGGTGGAATTAGTTATGTCAGAGTTAGAGAAACGTTTGAGATTGCGCGATACGAGTATGCTCAGCAGTATGAGGATGTGCCGGTCGTCAAGGAATTGTCGAAGAAGTAGGTGTAAAGACTGCGTATACATGATTTTAGATTATGATATTGTGCAACTGTAATACCATTTACCATCAGTCAACAGCATCTCATATTGTTGTGCCATTGAATTCAGAAAACGGGGGCTAAAAGGATTTGATGATTGGCATAAATTTTTCGATGAACGAGCGCAGGGAGGAAGGAAGTCAGCTTCCTTTTCAACTGTCCTGATTAGATGACACGAATCCAGCAGGTCTATCGTGTACTTTACGCTGTGTTGCAACAATCCATTCGCCGCTAAGGCTACTATTATTCTTTGTATGTCTACTATTATTCTTTGTATGTTTACAGTATTGCCATCTTGGAACGCCACCATTCTTATTCAGCTCGCGACTCTTTAAGCATAAATAATTATACATGCAGCATGCAGCCACGCCAAACACCAAAAAACACAAAAATTAAGAAAAGTAAATTACACACCCAATCAGTTACCCCGCTGCCTCTTCTCAAGATGGTCGAAACTCGACACTGACACGTCCCAGATACTCGTCATCATCCGACGCAGTAGCGACGCTAGTACGATTTCTCTCTGACGAATTTCGATTAAGATACCCCTGTAAATTTCCCAGCAGCTGCGATTCTTGCTCCGCTTGCCTCCGAATCTGATTCAATGTTACAGGGTTTGTAGGAAATGCCATACCGCTACCCTTAGCCGTGCGAACAGGGATTAACCATAGTAAAGGATCATCGCCCATAGCCTGTCGGAAATTTGCACGCCAGCCAAGATCAAAAACATTACCCACTGTTTTCGAGGATGGAGCTTCAGTGTATCTAAATGATGCAGAAGGAACAGCAGATTTATAGCGCTGGGGCTCCATTGCTTCGATTGTGGTCTTGTTGCAGAAGAGGAGGTACAATTGGCATGCTAAGAAGATTGCGACTGAGATACCAAAAACAATAGAGAGAACGAAAAGAAAGACCCAGTTCAGTGATATATAATCTTTGGCCTATAATTGAATGTGGTCAGAAAAACACCCTTTTGAGTGAGACAAAGCAAACTTACAGAGTCAATAGTGTCAAGCCATTCCAGTAGAACAGCTCCGGAGGCCACAAACGACACCCCACAAAGCAACACAACATAAAACAGAAATAGAATAAAAAACTTGTGGTTGTCAAATCCGATACATATTGAAAACCACGGACAGTGATGATCCATTTTTAATACACAGGTCTGACATGTACTGCAATGATGCGTCCGATCGGGTTTCCAGCACTTGCATTTCGAGCAAAACCGTCGCTGGCCGTTCTCTTTAGCCAGAACACCATGAGACAGTAACGACTGCATTCCAGCTTCCAGATCTGATGCTGATGTTGAACTGCTCGCTTCTAAATCATCATCGACAGCTAGTCGTGGAGGTCCTCGAGCTCCAAAATGGACAATACAATAATAACAAAGCACACACATGGCGTATATCAGAGTTCCCAGCGCAACGGTTATAAACGAAGCACAGCCATTCATATGAATCAATCCGATATCGATCACTAAAACGTAAAATACCCAGGTCACTAGTGCGTTGACAAACACTCTTGGAAAAGCAGTTGATAAAGCACAGCAAAACCTGTTCCACTTTTCTGCCGAGCAGGCGCCGCCGCTGTGATTTGACTGTCGAGAGCGAGGGCGCATTCTTTATTCCACTGTATCTACAACTTCGAACAAACTAATAAAAAAAAGGAAAAGATTAAAGAATGAATGTAGTTGTAAGTCTGATAATCGGTGACATCAATATTGTGAGCATGCCGACCGAACCCAGAAGCGGCTTCAGTACAAAGCCCTCGCATAGCACGTAGCTCACCAAGTCGCGTCACTCCCGCGTTCACTTGGTTCCCCGCGCGTCTAGCTTCATTACATTCTTCTGACTCGCCATTTACCCCATCAATAAGCAGCACCGTACTTCGGTGAGCATATACTGCACTGAGAATAGTGCGATAATGACAGCAGCATCAGCAGTTAAGAGAGGTACACCGCTGACGGACTTTACGAATATCCCCCATTCGGCAGCGTCGCAGTCCGCAGGCGACATCAAGCGCGTCAAATATGCGGGCGCGTTAAAGCAGGTCAAACCCAGTAGCTTTGAAGAAGATTTAACAAAATTTGAGGAGGATATTAGTGGGTGTATGTTGTCCATTGGCTTTCGAGAGCTTGATTAGACGCGTTACACGTATGAATTACTGATTGAGAATCCGATATTATAGCTGCTGAGAGTGATCAGAAATGGGCGCGGCCCTCTCTAAAAAACTTCGATCCAAAGACTACGCCGATTGGTGAGTGTGTCTTTTTTATCGAATGACGGTTTGTATTCGAGAGTGCTAATGCGGTTTACTGCAGTATTCCAACAGATCGACGCTGAAGAATCAATGTATGACGGACACCCTGTCGTTCGTCTATTTGGTGTGACTGAGGTTCGTTATTCAATTTTTACTTGTGACGTTAGAGACTTACCAGTTTATACAGGAAGGGCACTCGATTATGTGTAACATGACTGGATTTTATCATTACTTTTATGTGCAAGCGCCATACGGATTTGAGCAGTACCACGTTAATAGTCTGGATGACTATCTAAATGCAAGTTATCACTGTCTATTTTTGAGATATCACTTTACTGACAACAATTTTGTTTAGAACCTATTTCCAGGCGCGATCTATAGTATTGAGATAGTCAGTCGTTGGAGCATAATGTATTATCTCGGTGAATCTGCCAGCGCATTTCTCAAAATCACCGTCAATGATCCACGACTTATTAACCGAGTGCGCAGTGGTTTTGAGCGCGGACAGGTGGAATGGCGCGATGGATCGGTGGGTTTTGCGCTCGAGACTACTTATGATAATATCCAGTATGTGCTTCGTGCAATGATTGATACCAAACTCTCGGGAATGTCGTGGGTTACTCTTCCTGAAGGAAAATACAGTGTAACACCTGATATTCAAAAAATATCTTCCTGTCAACTTGAAGTGCAGATCCCGTTCGATAAAATAGTTGCGCATCCCTCAGAAGGAGAATGGCTTAAGATGGCACCTTTACGAATCCTGAGTTTTGATATTGAATGTGCGGGTCGTAAAGGAATCTTTCCTGAACCCGATGTCGATCCCGTTATTCAGATTGCAAATGTTATATCACGACACGGTGACAGTAAACCTTTTGTGCGTAACGTGTTTACGCTAAATACCTGCTCACCAATTGTTGGATCGCAAGTCATTGAAAATAGAACCGAACAGGAGATGCTGCTTGGATGGCGCGATTTTGTTAGGGAAGCAGATCCGGATGTAATTATCGGTTACAATATCGTCAATTTTGATTTACCGTACTTACTCGATCGTGCCGCTGCGTTAAAAGTTAGCGATTTCCCTTTTTTTGGCAGATTGTCGAATGTGAGACAGGATATGAAGGACTCGACATTTTCATCAAAGGCATATGGCACTCGTGAATCAAAGGTAATCAACATTGACGGACGACTACAGTTCGACATGCTCCAACTTGTACAGCGTGATTACAAATTACGGAGCTACACTCTCAACGCTGTCAGCGCGCATTTTCTGAATGAGCAAAAAGAAGACGTGCATCATTCTATTATTACAGATTTACAGAATGGTGGGGCTGAGTCGCGACGACGTTTGGCGGTGTATTGTCTCAAGGATGCGTATTTGCCTATCCGACTTATGGAAAAATTGATGGCTCTGATTAATTATACTGAGATGGCGCGTGTGACTGGCGTACCTTTTAGTTTTCTCTTAACGAGAGGGCAGCAGATTAAAGTTGTCTCTCAACTGTTTCGTAAAGCGCTACAATTAAGCCTTGTGGTGCCGAATATGCATCAGGAAGGGTCATCTGATGAGCAATATGAAGGAGCTACGGTTATTGAGCCCGTTCGTGGATACTACGATGTACCTATTGCAACCCTTGACTTTTCGAGTTTGTATCCCAGTATCATGATGGCGCATAACCTGTGCTACACGACGTTGCTTACGCCCGAGTATTTGAAACGTGCTGGTAGTGGACTTGAGTTAGACCGCGACTACGAACGAACTCCCAATGGAGATTATTTTGTTAAGTCGAGTGTGAGAAAAGGTGTCTTGCCTGTGATTCTTGAGGAACTTCTAGGAGCGCGTAAGCGCGCCAAAGCGGATTTGAAGAAAGAGGCTGATCCGTTTAAGAAGGCTGTGCTGGATGGACGACAGCTTGCGTTGAAGATTTCTGCGAATTCAGTGTATGGATTTACCGGTGCGACCATTGGCAAACTTCCATGTCTTGCGATTTCATCTTCTGTTACTGCGTACGGTCGAGAGATGATTGAACAGACAAAGTCATTTGTGGAGAATAATTATAACATTGAGCATGGAAATTCACATAATGCACAGGTTATATACGGAGATACGGATTCGGTTATGATTAAGTTTGGACCAGATGATTTGAAGGAGTGTATGCGACTCGGACAGATTGCAGCGGACAGGGTTTCTCAAGAGTTTCCTAATCCGATCAAGCTTGAGTTTGAAAAAGTATATTATCCATATTTATTGATTAACAAGAAGCGATATGCGGGTATGTACTGGACAAAGCCCGATAAACCAGACAAGATGGATACAAAAGGTATTGAGACAGTGCGACGAGACAACTGCCGACTGGTGCAGACTGTTATCGAGACTGTGCTACAGAAGATTCTACATGATCGCGACGTGAGTGGCGCACAAGAGTTTGTCAAGAGAATGATATCAGACTTGCTGCTAAACAAGATCGATCTGTCGCTACTGGTGATTACAAAAGCACTTGCTAAGGCCGACTACGCGGCTAAACAAGCACATGTGGAATTAGCTGAGCGAATGCGAAAGCGTGATGCTGGATCTGCGCCGACTCTGGGAGATCGAGTTGCGTATGTGATTATCAAAGGTGCAAAAAATGACAAAAATTACGAGCGCTCAGAGGACCCGCTTTACGTGCTTGAAAATAATATCCCACTTGACACAAAGTACTATCTCGAAAATCAGCTCGCGAACCCGCTCAAGCGAATTTTCGAGCCAATTCTGGGCACGCGCCAAACAAATAGCTTATTGAATGGCTCGCATACGCGCACAATCTCTGTCGCGGCGCCGACAGTAGGAGGCTTAATGAAGTTTGCGGTCAAGACTGAGGTGTGCATGGGCTGTCGAACGCCGCTTAGCGGTGTATACGCTAAAGGAGCGTTATGCAAGAACTGCCTATCACGAGCACCAGAGTTGTATCGCAAGCAGATTGACAACGTCAACGTGCTAGAGACGAAGTTTGCGAGACTGTGGACACAGTGTCAGCGATGCCAAGGAGGTTTACACCAAGATGTGATTTGTTCGAGTAAGGACTGCGCAATATTTTATATGCGCAAAAAGAGTCAGAAGGATGTGCAGGATGCGACGACGCAGCTTGCTCGGTTTGATAACACGGAGTGGTAGTTACTGTGTATATTTAATCATATAGATTCTAGCTGAAGAGTAAAACTAGATGTTAAGAAAACTCCGCCAGGTGTAGAGCAATCCATAAGAGCGGTACCAACAGAGTAAGCCACCCGAAAGGAGGCAGGCCTTCGCACGAAACTGTCTGCGGAAACGACGCCCGAAATGGTAAGGCGCGGGATATGAAAAAGTAAATATGCCCTTTCTATCAGAGCCACAGCCAAAGCAAAAGTAGCTGAATTTTAGAGTATTTATAAGTGCTGCTCGAGATTTACAATCTGCTAATTTTTCGGTGAGAATTTTGCCTATCTCACAGTGTGGAAACTGTTTCTTCTCCAGAGCAAGAAGAGTTCTCGGGCAGACAGGGTGGGTCGACCAATCAGAATGCAAGTTCACCGATTAAATTGTTTATTGGCATTCTGAGTTAGCATTTGACGGATATTTGGGTGAATAAGAAGCAGACAAGGAAATTTTAACACAGAAGCTTGGCCGGCCTACCGTATGTTTTCTTACAGATATATCCGACCTTAAATAATAGCTGAAGCTCCTGCGTCGCTCTAGTGTCAACTGGAAATATAGTTCCAACATTGTTTCAGCAGCCCCTGGCTTATCTGTCAGTCCCCATCACACCGTAAGGGAATTTCTCAGCAATAAAATGAAAAGAGCACTAATTGTTGTACACGTAATTCAATTCTATTCCTCTACAAAAGCAGCATCCGGTCTTGCATACATTCGACGCACGCAACTCCGGTGGACCGGTGGATGCGGCTCAGTATCCGCCGGCATTGTAGTATTATGGGGATACATGCACTTCTTCTCTTCTCCCCCAGCCGTGGTGCAAAATGTACCAGCACAGAAACTGCGAAAACTCTTATCTGGTTTTGCTGTTCGCGAGAACTTCCCCACAGCCGTAGTTCCACCCCTTTCTTCTTTCTTTTACGTTCTTCTCGTCTCTTTCGTATCGACCACTCCCCAGCATATCTCAGACATCCTTACTCCATGACTGCCGAACTCGAACTCGAGAGCAAGACTGCGTCGCAGCAATTCTCGTCTTCAAAAAGCAGCTCCGAGAATTTTGACCAGAGCGCTGTTGATCACGAGGTTGCTGCTGGCGTAGATATCGAGTCCGGTAGACCAAATCCATTCGTCTTCCTTCTTACTATCCTTGTATCTTTCTCTGGTTTCCTTTTTGGATATGATACCGGCTATATTTCTGGTGCGCTCACCTCCATCGGCATTGACCTCGGTCACGAGCTTTCTGACGGCGACGAGTCCTTCATCACCTCGGCCACGTCACTTGGAGCGCTGTTAGGTGGCATTATCGCTGGTACGCTTGCAGATGTTCTTGGTCGCAAGTGGGTCACTCTCGGCGCCAACACACTTTTTATTGTTGGCGCTATCATTCAAGCCGCGGCGCACACTGTCTGGACTATGATTGCTGGACGTTTCGTCATGGGTTGGGGAGTCGGCATTGCGTCCCTCATTGCTCCTCTCTACATTTCCGAAATGGCACCTTCGCGATTTCGGGGCCGTCTTGTCATTCTCAACGTGCTCGCCATCACCGGCGGGCAGGTTATTGCTTACGCCATCGGAGCAGGTCTCGAGGACGTAGGTAATGGCTGGCGCGTGCTTGTCGGACTCAGTATTGTGCCGGCTACTGTACAGATGGTTATGTTTATTTTCATGCCCGAGACTCCGCGATTTCTTGTCAGTCGTGGACGCATCGATGAAGCTAAGCGCGTTATTCGCTGGGTGTACTCGCCTCGCCACCAAATTGTCTCTGAGAGCCTCGTGGAGAAGAAAGTCAAGCTGCTTGAAATTTACAACAACGATCAGCATCCCGAATGGACCAAGATCCAGCGGTTCCGTTACTCGCTTAGACAACTTTTACTCGTTCCCGAGAATATGCGCGCTGTTATTATCGCTTGTATGTTACAGGGCATCCAGCAATTTAGCGGATTCAACTCACTCATGTACTTTTCCTCGAGTCTTTTCGCTGTTGTTGGTTTCGATCACTCGACAGCAGTCTCGCTCATTGTCGCAGGCACAAACATGGTGTTTACTATCCTTGCCTTTATCCTCATCGACCGAGTCGGAAGAAGACGTATCCTCCTATGCACCATTCCTGGCATGGCTATTTCGCTTGTTGTCGCCGCAATCGCATTCCACTACCTCCCTTCAGATGCCACCGGAGCGGATCCGTGGGCCATTGTCATTCTGCTCTTTATGATGTGCTATGTGGCTTTCTACGCCTCTGGAATTGGTAATGTGCCATGGCAGCAGTCAGAACTTTTCTCTATGCAGGTCCGCGGTCTCGGAACTTCGCTTGCGACCGCTACAAACTGGGCTGGTAACCTTACTATTTCGTCGACATATCTTACAATGATGAAGAATATCACGCCATCGGGAACTTTCGGTCTTTTTGCAGGTCTCTGTATGCTTGGTTGGCTAGGTGTGTTTCTAATGTACCCTGAGACTGCATACCTTACGCTCGAAGATATACAAGGATTTTTGAAGAGCGGATTTGGTATCAAGAAGAGTCAAGCCATGTCGCGCGAGCAGCGACAAAAGCATATTGCTGCGTGGGCAAAAAAAGAGGGAGTCGAGATTGTTGAGGCGGAGCATGTTGCTTATGCCGATTCAGCAGTCGAGAAGCAGTTATAACAATAGTAAGGAGAACGGGCGATGGCTTATATCAGAGATAAAATGGTTAAAAAAATGTGAAAATGTCCATTTGAGAGAGGAAGTAGAGGACGTGAAATAAATGTAGATACAGATCGTGTGAGATATTAATGTCTAATGACATGCTGGGTGTCATGGTGTAATTTATTCTAATAAAAATTAATTGAATAAAAAAAAAAGAAAAAATACTCTATAACAATGCTTCTGCTACTAGTTGCACAACATGAGCAGCCATTCCGTACGAAGACTGATATCCAGCGCCGCCGGCACCGTAGTTATGCACCACCCACCCGTCCTCAAACTTTTCTTTCTCAACTCGAGGTCCACCAATTCGCGAAGGGCGTAAACCTACATTGTGTTTAATGATGTCTAATTTACCCTCATCCTCTAGTTGTGGGCAGATCTGCAAGCACCGCTTGATGATTCGCTGCGCCATATTAGGATCCGGCACGCCGTTCCAATTTCCCAATTGATAGCAACCACCTAGGATAGTGCCGCCGCCGGGGCGCGACATGATGTATGTCATTTCATCGTCTGCATCCGAGGTTCCGGAGACACTATACATTGCCGGTGCATGGTTCCGCACAAGCACCGTCTGCCCGCGGCCAGGAATAACTTTCTCGTCCATGACCCCACCCAATTTGCTCGCCATCAACCCCGTACAATTGATTACTGCCTGTACAGGCACACCTGAGGCGTGGGATTTGAAGGCTTCCGATATGTGCGAGACTGTGCGGGAGCGCACAGATACTCCTAATTTTAAAAGTTGAGATACAAGCCAGGGGAGGTAGATTTGAAGATTTATACAAAACGAATCGTAAGAGATTCCTCGCGAATACTCTTGTGGTAACTCATCTTTGCTCAGTCGTTTGAACTAGATTATCATCAGAAGTAATTAAATTAACGAGTGAAAAAAAATACCTACATTGGGAGTCAGATCTGCAAACCAAGGACGAGGATCCAAGAGACCACCAAGAAGACTAGTTTTTTCTAGATCTTCCTCTCGTACATACTGAATGCATTTCTGGGACTGCTCATTTTATTAATAATTGCACAAAACAGTAAAAGCACACTATACATACCCAAATCCCAGCTTCTGGCTGTTCCTTGACGAGTCTGGTAAATTCCTCGAAAGTCATCCGATCGTAGGTCTTCAACTGCTCGTCATCCTTCACGAAGCCTATATTGTTAATTGTAGAAGTAATGCTATTTTAATATTTTATACTTCAAAACATACTCATCCAATTAGCACCCGCCCATGGACTAGTGTACTCTATATCGTAGTCACCGGGCAAGTACTTTCCAATTACTGACACATCATATAGCCCCGTGCGGGCGAGTTCAAGAGCCGTAGTCAGACCAGCTACACCGGCACTAAACAGGGATTATTGTTAGCTGAAGTATACACAATGCGAATCTGACGCGTACCCGAGCACTACGATCTTTGGTTTAGGCGAGGACATTGCGTTCCAAGATTATCTCGGCGGCGTATGGACGATATATCAACACTGAACCCTACTCAGTTCATTTAGTTTTAGATAGGGGATTTACAAGTTTTGCGGCTTGATTGACGGACTGTTCAAAAGGTTCAATGATTCATTTCGGCTGTGGCTAATTTATATTCAATCAATTCCCTTTTTGCAGTTTTATTAAGAGGATTTAGTGGGTATAGGATAACTAGACGGTTCACGTCAATTGGCATACTTTTATTGTATTTGATTAATGCACATTTCATTAACTCAGTAATCGTATATGTATCGTCATGAGTTGTAATTTACAAACATAAAGCAACATACGCTAAACCAATTGCTCCAATACAAACCAATTGCTTCTCCATTCTATTCACAACCGTTAGTGAGCTACTACGCGCTGTGATCACGCAGACAACGCGGCGCGCGCCCTAGATAACTAACGCGAGATCTGCATAATTTCCCCATTCACATCTTCTTCACCTTATTGTTCACAGCTTAAGCAGTACTGGTGCAATCAAGTTTACTGTCAGAAAGTGCTGGATATTACGTTTTCTGATACTCTCCTTTTTTCGAAAAACTTGAGAGCTGCTAAAAGTCTCGGCCGGGGACATATCTAGATAGTAGATTCAGCATCCAGGTGTTTACCAATTCCATTACCACACGCGCAACAGTCGCATTAGCGCGTCAGACTATCATATTAAAGATATTCAGAAAATGGAATTATCGACAGAATCACTTGCTGACTCAATATTGTCGGAATTAGACAAGATTAGTGAGAATAACAACACAGACAGCGATAGAATTGTTGTAGCACAGAAGCAATCAGCAGTACCATCTTGGCGTGCTTCAGTCGCTCAATCAGGTTCTTTCGAACACGTGTCTACGCCATCACAAGAGTCTGAGACTGTGGATGATGGCGAAGAGGATTACGATGGATATGAATTGATTGATTTGATCGAGGCACATATGGCGGATATGAACATCACCAATAACCAAGATGATGGGAACGAAGAAGGTCTTCCGCGGTCGGAAACTCCGCTGAATGCTTCTACTTTTGAGGATTTGCCGGCTGGAAGTAGCGGACCTGAAATCGAGTCGTTGCATAGTAGCGAGTTTGGATCCGGCGAGAATCGCGGACTTACTCAGTCTCTTAGTATTGGCACAAATGGATCTGTCCTTGACCTCGAGAAGCCTGCAGTCTATGGAGGAGCGTCTTCGGATGCTGCTGCTGATGAGACAGAAGCCATGGTCGTTGTCTCTGAGCGATCGACTGCTGAGGTAGCAAACACGAATGCAGAGTCTACTCCTGCAAACGCGACTGATCCCGATAAGCCAACAGCAGCTAATGATCATCTTCCATCCACCAGCGGCAGCACGTCGTCTTTCGGCCAGCCAGACTACGCCGCGCTCAAGGAGCTAGAAGTCAGCACTGCGACTGAGACCGAGGATGACGTGATTGAAAGCGTATTAGCATCCGCAGACGAGATCGCTGATCCACCGAATGAAGAAGAGGCGTACGCTTCCGACACACTTGAAGAGTCAAAGCTTGCTGCGCGTATCAGTCTGGAGAATGCCGGCCGATCATCATTTGCGGAGAAGGATGGCGACTTTGAGATAGTTGAGAAATTTGCCAAAACCGAAATAGTGGGGGATGACGTAAAGCCTCTCGAAAAGGAAGTAGATGACTACGTGGCAGAAGAATCGTATTTGCCTAACTCATCCCCTGTTGCGAAGAATGAAGGTGCTGTCTCGAAGGATCAGACTTGCAAAGCTGATGAGGCTGAATCTTCTACAAATCCTTCTGCTGAAGATAATAAAGGCTCTTCTGCCGCTGAAGAAATTGCGGCAGCTGAGGAGATCCCAGTTGAAAAGAATTTGACTGCTGACAAGCCGATTACAGCAGATAAAATAGCAGCCGCTGGAGAGATTCCTCTTTTTTCGGTTGCGGAGAAATCATCTGTCACTGAGGATGCAGAAGAGAATCCCGCAGCTAGCAACAAGTCTGTTTCCGTGCAGAATCCTATTATTGAGGACTCCTCTACAGTTGAAGAGACTCCGAATGCCAGCAAGACAGCCGATTTTGAATATGCTAAGCCAGAAGAGATTGCGTCTGCCGAGGAGACTTCCGTTGTGGATAGTCCTGCAACCGATGAACATGAAATTGCTGAAGAAACACCAGTGACTGATGAAAATCCAGTGGTCGACGAAATTCCAGTGGTTGATGCAACTCTTGTTGCAGAGGATGCTGCTTCTGTTGACGAAGCTTCGACTTTGGAAGAGACTGCTGATGTGGAAGAGGTTGCTAGTGCCGAACAACCTGCTTCTTTGAAAGAGACTACTTCCGTTAAAGAAACATCTGCAGTTGAATTTTTTGCGGAAGAATCTGCTTCAATTGGTGCTGATCCTGCAGCTGCGACTGCGACTGAGAAGTCCCTTGATCCAAAGGAGATTTCCGAAGCAGCAGATGCACCTGTTGATGAGATAACTGCCGCTGAGTCTACTGCCGTGGAGTCTTCTGCCGTGGAGTCTTCTGCCGCTGAGGAAGCTTCGAATATCGACGATTCTGATAAGGCTGAACAAGGAATTATTGAATTAGGAGAGATTCCTCCTACTGAAGGCAATCCTGTTGCCGAAGAGACTCCTTTTGTCGAAGAGACTCCTTTTGTCGAAGAGACTCCTGTTGTCGAAGAGACTCCTGTTGTCGAAGAGACTCCTGTTGTCGAAGAGACTCCTGTTGTCGAAGAGACTCCTGTTGTCGAAGACACTCTTGTCGCTGAAGCAGCACCGGCTGATATTTCCACTGCTGAATCTAAAGGGCTTTCGACTGCTGGAATACCAGTTACTGCGGGGTCGGGGTCCGCAGTCAGGAATGATATCTCTACAACTAAAGCTCCTATTAAAGATGAACCGACGGTGACGGCGGCAACCAGTGAGCCAGTAGTTGAACGAAGCTTTGCACTCGGTTCGTCAAAAACGGAGTCTGAACCAATCCCAATTGAGGAATTCTCAAAAACTCTTACTTTATCGCTTGCGAATAATAGATCTCCGGAGCTTGCTCAGGAGGGAGCTGAAGTTGTGGAAGTCAAAGAGCCTGTTGTCGAGAGGAGTTTTGCTCTTGGTTCTTCTCAGGCCGCGATTACAGAACCTGTTGTAGCTACAGAGCCGTCTATATCGGCGCGTACTATGCGCGAACCTCTCAAAGAAGTTGCAGCACCTAAGACTGTTGCTGGGCCTACTTCTACCGTTGACGAAAGTCAGACAATTTTCATTTATACATCTTTCACTGGTGGTATCATGTTTGGCCGAAATATAATGATGCTCACGAGTAAATTACAGACTATTCTTAAAGCCTATGGCATCGAGTTCCAGCTAGTTGATATCGCGACGAATGAGAAAGCTAAGAAGCTATGGGCTAGACAGTCTAAGGGGCGCAAACTACCGGGCATAGTGAAAGGCCAGGATATTGTTGGCGTAAGTTTTACTTTGGTCTTTGTTGTATATACACTAGACAGTTTTCTGATAATTTCACAGAACTACGAGGAGATCGCTGAGTCGCACGAATATGGCGAGGTTCAGATGATGATTGAGGAATTTGTGTAAATCTGATACCATATCTACCAAAGCATACCGTACTTTTTGTGATGTTTTTACGAGTATACATATATAACGATTTAATGATATCGGAGTAATGACTTGAATTTTTTGAAGTTTCCAAATGTGATATTGTAATGTCAATCACAAATTCATATGCTAGTATACAAATATCTTCTTTTCTTTCAGTAGTATTGACCCTGCCCACTGTAACTGACACTTTGCCTTACTGCCGACGGCGATTCATGATGCTCTCCGGTACCTCCCCAATCTATCAAACTTGCAGGTGGCGTCCATTCACCTTTTACAGCGACAACTTCGCGCCCGGATGGCCAATTACGCTTAGTATCCTTGATGTCAGGTATTTTCTGAAAAGACAATCTATCATTCTGGGCTCTATAATCTCTCTCCATCGTTTCCAGTTCTGAGCGGAGCCGCTTCATACTCTCTTTGATATCACCAAGAGACTCACCAGAGAAAGTACCATCGGCAGATATTGATGAAGATGACCGTTTGGGCATCGATAACCGAGAGGACTTTTTCAAGATCGCAGGACCGGGTTTTATTTCTGCGCGGCCGGCCATACAAAGAGCAATAGCGGCACCGACGTCACCTTTTGATTCACGCTCAACAGCCATGAAACGCTCTGCGACAGCCGTTGAATACAATTTCGCGTCTCGAATCCAATTTTCGAAATTGTCGTTTTTGAGAGATGGAGGCAGTAATGATAATGCTGCGGAGAATTTCTCAAGCGCATATATTGATATTCGGCTCATTAGGCTTGGCGATGGTGGTTTTTCTGCGGAGTCGGGTGATGGAAGTGATTTATAGATCACTAGAAGATGAAGAGCGCCACCGATCATGTTGATCAATGGGGACAGAGTAGAAGGCTGAAGATCTAAAGGAGCAGCTGGATCGATTTGGAGGGGATGCGTTGAGAGGTATATCAGAATTGATCGGGCTAGCGTCAAATGAGCAGTAGACTATAAAGGTGTAAGCTATTTGATGCTCAATAACGACAAATGGTCCTTAAGAGTACGCACCTGCTTCCACTTTTCTTGAGAAGTTCCGACTTGATATATTTCCTCAGCCAGCGCCAGTAGCGACAGGGCGTATGCGAGTAGGGTCATTGAAGCTTCATAATCTATTGTTGGAGCCGATATTCGTTGATTTTCAATGATATGTATTGGTGAGCCTGATAATGGCGGTCTCCAGGAGGTCACTGACTAGTTAGCGAAGTCAGAAGATGAAGTGTAAAATAATCGATTTACCAATTTCATTGTCAAGCAATAGATAGCCTGACTCAATGCCGTCCTTGATTGTAAAGACGTGGGGTATATAATCTTCGATGACCTGGGGCCACACAGAATATTGTCAGCTTTCGAAAATATCTCAACGCAAAATAAATATACAGACACACCTTCACAACTTCAACCATATCCTGAATATTCTTCCGCTTTGCCCGTTTCAACACGTCACGTAGCTGGGCGCGTCGGACATCGGCATCGGCCAGAAGCTGATAATGCTCCGATGAGCTGATACACTGGCAAAACGAAAACGCGCCCGTAGTCGGTAATGGGAAAACAAAGGTTACACTCATTCAAAAATATTTAATTGTGCATAAGATTTCTTTATCATAAGCGATATCCAAAATTCTATAAATATGGCGGGGCTAAGAGAGGGTGGAGAGTGTGGTTAAGGGCTCGAAAGTATAAATTATACTTATCACCACAATACGCAGCTCAAGTATATTCTTCTTTTTGCATCTTTGATCCACAGAGCTTCATTTTCGTTAGCTCCGATAAAGGCAAAGAACATCTAAATATGTCGACTGGTGGCTCTACGATTAAGCCTGAGCCGGTGAAGAACGAAGATGAGTTCAGCGTTGGTGGTTACGAGGACGATGAAGACTTGAGTCCTGCTTCTGTTCTAGGAGAAAATGGAGACGAAGACGAGGATGTTTACGAAGACTCTGGAGACCTAGATATGGCAGCGGCTGATAACAAAGTTTGGCTTGTTCGGATTCCGAAGTTTTTAAGAGATCGTTGGATTGAAATGGGTAGCAGCGGCCAAGATTTGGGTACCGTTAGGTTGAATAATCCGAAAGATGTGAGTTTACTACATTTACTTATGAGCATGTAGCTGATATTTACATTTTATTTTTTGATGTAGATCAAATTGATATTAGCAGACGTTCCAGAAATGAAAGATTTACCGCATGAATATAAGCTTTCAGTTACGAATCAAAAGGTTTCAAATACTTATGTATTTTCCGAAGAGAATCTTACACGCTTTCGTGATGGCAAAGAACATACTACGAACGAATCTAGTACTGGCAACGAAAAGAATGGGAGTGGCCAAAGTCATGAATCAGGTTATCAAGCGAAAAGAAAGAGATATCAACCATATCGCCGAGTCAATATACCAAGTATGACGAGAGTCGGATTCTGATTTGATGAATCCGACTACTGACTAACTTTTTACAGAAAAAACGTCAATTGCCGGAACAGTTGCTCACGATTGCTCCTTGACTGTATCCCCAAACGACAGGAACTACAATTCATTCGTCCAGCAGCGGCAGCAACAATTCAATAATATTGCTCCTAGGGCGCAAGTGACGCTATTGGATGAGATTCCTGGAGTTACACTCGCCATGGCTGGTCCGAGTATGAAGCACAGCAACAGTATGTTTATGAAAGCTCAAAAACGAGAAAAGGAGCGCGCACAAGAAGGAAAAGCAGCAAGAATACCTAGAAACGAGCTTTACGATTTACTATTTAAGCTGTTTGAGGAATACGACTATTGGAGTATGAAAGGGTTACGTGAACGGACGCGACAGCCAGAGGTACGTATTCGCTTTTCTTCCAGAGATTACTATTAACACCCGTTATTTTAAAACGCTCAGGCCTACTTGAAAGAGCTACTGGAGTCTGTTGCTATCCTCAACAAAAAGGGGCCATATGCATTGAAGTATAGTCTGAAGCCGGAGTACAAGGGACGGAGAGAAGGCATTTCGTTACCTGATACGGGCACCGAACCACCTGCTGAGTAAATGTTTCTGGGATGTATATTAGCATAACCATAATCTTTTAAATAAAACAACATGACCAAATGTAATGATATAGTTGGGCACTTCTAGTCTCAATTTTTTGGGTTAGGGTGAAGCAAGATTTCAACCTTTTCAGTCTCGGCTCTATTCAAGCAGCTTCACGAATATACATCCCGGGTTTGCCTAATTGGATTGTCACAACCTGCAATAATGTTGTCACATTTATTTTCTTTCTCACGGATTGCTTTGTCCTCAGTCCGGAGAAATGTGGACTTGGGCCTGTCGTGGTCGTTGCAAATGCAGGCCCGCTTTCGTCCTGCTAATGCTTTTCGAAATCTGCCTTCTCCTGAGCCTGCTTCCCGGGGAATCAAAGTCCGCTCGTCGGTAAAGAAGCTCTGCCCTGATTGCTACGTGCGTTTTGCTACTGTTTTTTTTCTCTTGAATTCCCGACTTGTAAGTGTAGCTAACGTTTACATACTTTAGACCGTCCGGCGTAAGGGAAAAGTTTTGATTAGATGCAAGTCGCATCCCAGACACAAGCAGAGGCAGGGTTAATAGATTATTTCGGTCTTGGATGAGGACAGATAGTAGAGTCATGTTTACATCTATAATAGTTGGGGATTTGGTAGCGCATGAGGGCGAATGCTGATTGCGCTATATAAATTAGCTGTACATATTTGGAGATTTTAGCGACAAGTGTATTATAATATTGATACGGATTTACAATTTCAAGCCATTGATTTCATCCTTGAATGCATTTTGAAAACTCTCATTAGATATCTTCAACCTTTCGATAATTAACTGATGTAGCAATGCTTCAAGTGACCACACGTTCCGCGTGTCATCCCATTATATAACATCAGAACTTGTAATCGTTTGTATCTGTCTTTCTTTGGAATCAACCAATCTCGACTCAACATCTACTCGTACAATGTGTTTTCCTGGAACCACGATCATTCCAACATATCTGAATCGTTCTTGTCGCCGAGAGTCGAATGAAATTGGCAGTCGTTCAGTAGCTTCGCTAAGAATCAAATTACGATCCTATGATACTAAATCAGTTTTTCAATCATCATAGCATACAATCCCAAAGAATCCTACCCTGTCAGTCGCAACTAAAGTACCGTAGAATTGACGCCCATCGCTCGTAGAAACAATTAATGGGTTAGATATAAATCGATACACGCCTGCTCGCGATTCAGCTGCCACAGACGATGGACCAGCAGTATTCTGACTCATATCCTTTCACACATTTCCGCCTGTAGAACAGTACTTGAGTAGTTGCTAGACGGTCAATAACTCTTTTGAGTATCTACCAGTTGATGGTGCTATACCTGGGCTACTAACGACAGATGATGAACAGACACTACAAACCCCTCGCCTCTTCTTTCCTCTTCAGGAGTGTGAGCTAGTGCTAATATCCTCTATATTAAATATTCGGATTAAAAATCTGAAATCCATTAGATTGTGGGTATTTACATATCTAAATTCCAAATCGCCAGTCCGGCTCCACCTATAACAAGCACCCGACGGTCTCCAGCCCAGCCGAAACTTATACAACCAGTATCCGAGACAGTAGTATATTCGTCTCTCTCGAGAATCAATTTAGATCTGCTCTCATCAAAGCTCCAAAATCTGACTCGCTGATCAACAGCAGCTGACAAGATTGTGTGATCATTAAGAACCATCAGCGACGAGACAGTCGAGGCATGAGCGCTTGCCAATTTTTGTTGTTGTTCAGCGCAACTTGCGCCATTGACATCTATAACTGATACACTATTGTCATCGCCTCCAGAAATAATAATTGCTTTTTCTGTACGCATAATCTCCATTGACTTAATGCTAGACTGATGAGCACGAATTGACCAGGATTGCTCTGGAAAGGGCAGGCAATCCAGGTTCTGTGTCAACACAGACTCCATAATTGGACCCAAGTTCCAGCAGGTTATGTAACCGTCAGAACCTCCGGTAAGCAGCAAAATATTTTCTCCGTCAATTATAGCCGACACTTTAAATATGCAGCAAGTCTTATATCTCCCTGCTGATTTCAACGTAAACTTTGCCTCAGTAGTATCAAATAGCCACACCTTAATCGTTGAATCAGAGTATACCGTCACAATGAAAAACTGAACTCCTTCCGCAATTTCTACTTTTTTGGCGAAAAAATCCATAACCCGCAAATCCGGCACATCTGACTCTATCGGGGCCGAAGCAATAGGATACATATACACGATACTCCTTCTGATTGTAACTTGCCACACAACAAATTCTTCTCTGGCTGAACTGGAGAACAGATATTTTCCATCATCAGACCATTTGAGCTCTTGAATACCGGATACGTGTTTCCTGAAGATGCCCAATGTTTCAATTCGTCCATCGTTATACACTAATAACCGTCAGTTAACTAATTGACCTAGGTAGAGATTAACGGGCTACATACCATTTGTAAGTCTGATGCACGTGTCCTCTGATCCCGATGCCACTAGAAGAGCATCAGGATCGTTTTTAGCTGAGGAGGCTGAGATTGCTCTGATTTCCCTACCGTGGCTTCCATCTTGGAGTAGCGATGTGGTGTACTTCTGTAACATAGAACTATACGGAGATGCAAAGCACAACTACCAATTATCAGACCAAGCTCAGCAAAAAAAAAATGAAAACAAGCGAAAACATACTGCTGTAGATTTCGTATAAAGAAAAGCGAATTTGGTCAGAGAGCGAATACTAAAATGCCAAAAGCGATGGGGACCGCCGCAAACCTCAGACATAATCTCATACTGCTTACTCTCATTCCACACGAAAAAGTAATTATTTTTGAATCCCCAGAGAATCAAATCTCCGCCGATGAATATGGCCTTTAACAAAAGTTAGCAAGAGAGAACAGACCCTTACAGAAAGTTGACAACTCACTCCTTCAATGCTACCCTTGGCAACGCGGTTAAGATGTATCTTCTGTAATATGACTTTTTTATCTTCTTCTACAACACTGCACACTGAATACACTCCGGTCCTGGAGGTAATTAACACGTCCGTCAAATCTGGTTCTTCATGAGTGACGATGACATTGGTTATGCAATCCTCAGACATTATTCGTCGCCAACACCCGACACTCTTCTTGGAGCTAGCATCGTCAGCAATTGCATATACAGCCAGAGCTCCAAATCTGGATCCAACCACTAGAAGACCAGAATCGTTGATAGCCGCTGCAGAAAATGGAAAAGTAGCATGCGACTCTAACGTTGATGCATATGCCAATGACACAGGGCCAGTCTAAGAACCAGTTAGAAAAAAAAATAAACATTATAATGCACTAATTCCGTCGCCTTACTTTTTCCTCCAGTAAAACAAACAGAGACCACGGCGCTTGTAAGTTGCCATACTGGACAAGTAAATATAGACGGTTGTCTTTACTAATAGTCACCATTTCAACTGTTTTATTACAACTATCGGTGGGAGGTTCTAGCACCAGCACATCACTGTTTCTCTCTTGCGAAAGGATGTAAATCCTACCAAAGCGGTCTCCAACAGCAATGTACGGTTTATCTGTCCAGCCTTTGAGAAGGCTAAAGCCTACAACGCTTTGATTGTAAAAGAGTTCATCCCACGAATTATTCACCGCATCGTAAGACAGAATATAACTGTCCAGAATAGTGTTAATATAGTCGATATGATTATTGGTTAGCAACAGAACTCACCCGCCAGTCGTTGACAACGCATAACTAGTAACATTAAAAGCTGCAAACTGTTTCACGCTACCGCACTTACTTGATAGTCAGCTCAAGTATCCAACAAAGAAGTTGTTACATTTTTGGGATACTTACGGACTTTCCGATAGCTGTTTCAATAGATTTAAAATCAGTGGTTCTTCGGTTTTCTATATAGATTAATGAGTTTTATTCTGCGTCTGATCCATATCAAGGAAAAGAAATAATGCACTTACCGATGAACCGTGGTTTCTCGTCAAGATCCCAAATCCTTATCCGCCCATCGGCCCCGCCAGTCGCAATTAATGTCTCATCGAGCCCATTAACAGCCATTGACCACACATTTCGTCCCGTATGGCCTTCCCATGTCTGCACGCAGTCAAGTTTACCCTGCTTCAGCTCCCATACACGAGCAGTGTTGTCTTCCCCAGTACTGATAATGTTATTCTCCAGAAATTTGAGCTGCCAGATTCTTGCCATATGACCCCATCCTACAGCAAGACATGTCTCTCTATCTATATCCCAGACGCGAATAGATCTGTCATCAGAGCAACTGACTACCTTTGATCCACATTTTGAGAATTGCACATTGAATATGGATCCTTCATGACCATTAAGAACTGAGATGACTTCTCTCTTGTTAACTGACCAGATATCAATGGAGCCGAAAACAGTACCAGCAGCAACGTAAATATCATCGGAAGTTGAATAGACAGAAGCAGAGTATAAACTACATTCATTTCCGCAACTAAACACTTTCTCAAGCTGTTTGCAGTCTATGCTAATTTGAAGTAGCAAATTGTGGGCCGTGACTAGGTAGGCTCTATTATCAAGTCCCCAATGGCCAGCCATCAACCAATCTTTCATTACAAGCTCTGTGAATTCGAAGTTGTCAAGGAGACTGGGTATGTTGATGATACCAAATGAATAAGCTCCCCATAGTAAAATCTTTGACAAACCTAGACCCAAATTTCTGTAAGAGAGGAATAGTAAAAAAGCTCATGCTATAAACATACCGACCGCAATGCCCTGGATTTTATTTCGTTTGAATAATTTGATGTCTTTTAGTAATTCCCCAGAATTCCAGTCATAGATGGATAGCACAGAACCACGACCAGCTAGCAGTAGATTCTTTGGTGCAAAAGCCAGCGAAGTCACAGAACCATAGAATGCCAGACTCTGTTTATTTGAGTTAATGAATTGGTATGACGAATATTCGGCCGATTTGTTTCCTACCTTTTTATCAACTTCATGACCGTACACCATAGCTGCGAGAATTATTAAAGGCTTAGCTAGATATCAACTTCAACCTCAATTAAAGTTTCTAGAGAATAGCAATTTCTCTATATCTCTATAGTACAGTTCTCTGAGCCAAAAAAATGTCAAAACATTTAATAGTCCATATAAAATAAATTTATCTGAGCGTTGGGAGTTTGATCACCTTCGACAGCCGCACATCCGTTATTCATCTTCTCCAGTCTTAAAAAAAGCTTTGAGGTTGACGGAAAGAAATTTTGCAAGATAGACATCCAACTTTCAGTGCGAAAGATCACTACATTGTTGAAATATTTGCTATTTGGATTTTGCCTATGGGCGATACAGAAAACAGCTCTTCTCCTGGATGTCCAGTGAACCATGATACGCCGTCAGATGGAGCAGCGGCTTGTCCTGTCGACCACACTCAGCGAAGTACCTGGCTTTCCAAAATAAAGGGCGGCGATCAAAGCAGACCAGTACCGCCTTCTGCTAGAGGCTCTGAAAAACTACCAGAGGCAAAGCTTGATCAGAAACGAGAAGTGTCTTCAATCCCTCGAGTGGACGCATTTGGTACTTACAATGGCGGAGAAGGGTCACACGGTGGTACAGTCGGAGGTTCATCAAAATGGGTGTATCCCTCGGAGGAGATGTTTTATAAAGCCATGAAACGGAAAAATTGGGATCCAGAAGCTGCTGATATGAGAGTGGTTGTACCTATACACAACGCAGTGAATGAACGGGCATGGAGCGAGATTTTGCAGTGGGAAATACCAATGGGGGCAGCAAAGTGAGTTGCAACTTATATCATCACTAATTTACAGTGATTGCTAATGTGTCTTATGATAGATGTGGCGGTCCAAAATTGGTATCGTTCAGCGGTGACGCAAAGAATATAAGCCCCCGAGCTCGAATGAATGCCATGATGGGGTATGTCTTGAGTCAGTTCCGCATATGAAAGTCCCGAAGCTAACTTCCAATCAATAGGTATTCACTCCCATTCGATCGACATGACTGGGTAGTTGACCGATGCGGAACTCGCATCGAATACATCATTGATTTCTACGCTGGCAAGCCGAATCCACAGACTCCTAACATTCCCAGCTTCTATCTTGACGTTCGCCCGAAACTATCATATGAGGGCGCTAAAATGAGATTCCAAAGGTTTTTTGGTCTCATCTGATGAATTTGATATAAGTCAGTTTCTTTGTTTGTTACATATGTAAATAGTAATACTACATTGCAATTAATACGAATAATCTCCAACATAATATTTTGTCTGCAGCATGGCAACGCTTTAAAATTGGCTAACATATAACGAACATCGACGCTGCACATTAGCTGTTAATGGTATTCCATCAACATATTCTTCAAACCGCTGATAGATCATCGCAAAGCCCGTCTCAACAGTATTATACAGCTCCTCTAGCTCTATAAGCTCAACAGGCCCACCGGTTTCCATCCGAATTCTCTTTGCAGCCACATCACTGGGTTCAAGTGGTGGATTTTCACGAAATCGTTCAAATGTCGACATAGTGAGTTCTAGCTCGTTCATAATTCGAGGAATGTCGTGTTGGACAGTGCCATATGTATCTTCGGCAAGCGAATAATCTAAAAAAAAAGCGAGCGCCATAACGGCATCCTCAAAAAAGTCTTTTTCAGAAGCTAATCTTGCCACTTTTCGCTCAATTGTCCATCGGAACGGGACTGATAACTGACTCTCCGCCAAAACCTCACTATATATGCCCAGTCTGCGGAATGCTGTGGTGACTGCAGTCTGTAACTGCTCTAACCATCCTAAAACCATTGCTGATTGAACGGCCTGGGGATCCTGCACGCTTCTAAGGACCTTGCTCTCTACGCTGACTATCGGGCTCGCACGAGAACTGACGAAAATGTTATCCTTACGAGGCTTAACGGCAATTGGGGTTGGACTCGCTGATGGCGAGGGCTGTATGTGTGCAGTAGTAGCCTTCGTCTTTGTCATTGATGGTTTTCTACTCAAGTCAAATCGGTGCCGCATATCAACGATAGTGCTAAGGCACTCTGAGCATATCTGACTCCAAATAGTTGGCTTCTCAATATCTCGGTAAATATTATTGCGTCGTACACTATCGTTTTGAGCAATATAGCTTAGCTCTTGGTAGGCATTCAACTATCAAAAATATTAGCATCGCAAAGAATTTTGATTTCTTGTAATCAGGCAATACTACTTTTGTAAATGGTTTCTTGTCTGCACGTAAACCTGTTATCAAAGTTCCATTTGGATCGCTAGATTTTGAGCTAAAAGGCTTTCCACGATGAATGGCACCACGACAAAGATAGATTGTAAACATATAGTTTGACATTCTCCACATGAAAAATATCAGAAAAGAATAGCAAAACCAATGATGCAGAGGTAGAGGAAAAGGTGCCATAACATTTGACCTATGAAGTTCATTGCTTCGCGAGAATCTACTCCCAAATTAGAACTTATTCCCGTAACCAAAAAGGGTCCCAAAACGTACCTTGTCAAAGATCGAATGATACCTAAGGCAAACCGCCAAAATGATCCTCGAACCAAAGGATAGACCACGGTTGCAAAACTAGAAACTGAGATTACTGACAATCCAGCCGCTAGTTGTAAAGCTGGTATCACTGCCCGAAGAACTTCTCGCATTGGATCATCCTATGATCAACTGTTAGAACTCTTGCAACCTATTGCCAGGAAGGGATTTGTCATCAAAGATACCTTTGCTCGTAAAAGTCTGATTTTGTCAAGATCAAACCAGCAATAATAAGCGCTAAATATGGCCGCATCGATAAGCGTAAGGACATACATCGAAACTCTCTTCTCATTAAGGCGCGAAAGTTCGAATGCTCTACCAAAGTCTGGGTTAGCTAGAGTCCACGACAGTCTCATACAACAGATGAAACCCACTTTTTGGGCAGGAATACATTCAGAGATGTAAAATCTTTGCAATAGAAATAGGTAACCAAAAACGCAGAGAACGAATACACAATCAGCGTTTTAATGTAAGACTGACAGAGAATTCGCTGCATTATCTGGCTCATAGCACTCGGCGGAGTTCGATCATCGACTGAAATCATTTAGTATGCTACTCCACCAAAAACCTTAATCAACTTACTATGAAGCCTAGCTTTCCGAAAAACATTAAGAACAAACAGCCCAAATAGTAGCACGCCGGATCTGAACGGAAATAGATTCCAAATCCCTATTAACAAACAGTTAGCCGGATCAGCAGGTTCGTGAGAGTTAGACAAGCTCATTACTTACATCCATAACGTAGCCACGTAGGAATAAATCCAAACAAATATAAAATAATGAAGGAAGTCTTGTGCAGTAAACTGAATCTAGATTGTGAAATCGCTGTACTTATGGAATTGTAGTGCATCGCATCAGAGCGCCCGGAAGACGTCTGAGGAAGCGACCGCGGTCCTGCAGACATTCTAGCAAGACAGATTCCAATTACAATAACCCAAATACCACTGCAAAATCCCTAATTTGCAATATCACAGGCGAAAAACTAATTAATGACGTTGCCAATCTTTTTCAATAGAAAAACAATAACTCAACGCGTGAAAACCAAGAAAACGACGCGCAAAGACCTAAACCTATAGTATTATAAGTACCAAAATAGAACAACGTGACCGCGCGTGCAGAGCAAAACAAAACTAGACACGCAAGTATTTACTGTATATACTGGCGATATCTTTGGAGTAGCACTCAACCGAACCAGTTAAATTCGATTAATTCTGCGTGCTTTGATCATATAATAGTTTTGAAGAGCGAAGGGATAGTTTATATTTGTTACCAGTTTGTTAGGCTCTATTTTTTAGCATTTGCGTTGCGATACATTCCGCTGAGAGACGCGATGCCTGCAGAAGGGGACCAACATTTCATTTGGGCTCCTCCACATCCCAATTCACTCATGGCGCGTCAAAAAGGATGGTCAAACAACGAAGCAAGATCTATTCAAGAACGGCTAATGCGTGAACTTGGTCCTGAGTTCGTCTCGCAACGCCCGGGAGCTGGCGGAGGCAAAGTTCACTACTTGGAAGGATGGAAGGTGCTCAATCTTGCCAATGAAGTGTTCGGATTTAACGGATGGAGTTCAGAGATAAAAAACGTCTCTATTGACCACGTAAGACTAAAATGATTTTTTTGCGACTATGCAACTAACTCGGTTCAGAGGGAACAAAATAAGGATGGAAGATACTCCTTGGTAATGTCAGTTACGATTAGAGTGACACTTAAAGATGGCACTTTCCACGAGGTACTAATGAGATATATATGCGATGACAGATGCGAATTTTGCTAATGAATATGGCTGTATCCAGGATGTTGGTAGTGGCCACACCGATAACGCACGCCAGTGGCATGCCGCCTTTGATAAGGTATATTGACTTACTTGAACGCTCGTTGCTGAGAGCCGCCAACTAATGTGTGTTAACAGTGCCGGAAGGAGGCTACGACAGATGCACTGAAACGATGCTTCAGAGCGTTTGGCCCTTTACTTGGCAATTGCCTCTACGATAATGATTACGTCCGCCAAATCACCAAATTGCCTAATCCTCCAGTACGTAATACAGATTGCATATTGCCTATAAGCTTTTAACTAATACTAAATCTCAGCGTCGACAAATTGAAGCTGAGACGCTGCATCGTGCTGTCGAATACAGATCTGACGTACAAGCCGAAGCTTGCCGCCGCCATGCAATGGAGCTAACGGCAGCTGATATAAAACCCACTCGAGCTGTCAACTTGCGACCAGCATCGAACCATTCCAATGCACCCGAAGAGTATCAGGCGATGATTCGGAGCAAGTCACTATCTGATCGACGAGAAGGTGGTGTTTCTAAAATCAGATCCGCAGAACATGAAGACAATCAATCTGCCTCGTCTCTGTCACGAAAGCAAGTACCGCAACAGCCACAGCAGATCATGCATAATGCACAGATATCCGTACAACACTCTGCCCCTAGACCGGAGACTCGAATGGAAACAGATGATAGCTACGTCTCTAAAGGATATGTATCAGCGACGCACTCTCGCCACAATACTATGGGTCAAGATTTTGACATGGATTTTGGAAGTGACTTAATCGAAGATTACAATGGTGTGTAGACTCCAGAAGCTTTTCTTTTTATTTATTTTCATTTTCAGTTTTATTTTTTATTGCTTTGCGTGCTGGATCCTATAGATTGGGACTTGGACCGGAGTGTATCTTAGATTCAACCGCGCTTAGTTTGTCTATATAGGAACAATAGCTAACTTTTATCCTAAGAATTCGATGAGTACAATATAGGATCTGATGATATTTTAGACTATGAGCCGTATGTATATCCTATATCTAAATACTTTTTACGTTTCCACTGACGAAAGTAGATATGATGGAGGTGAAATAGTAACTTATGCGACCAAAGATGATAGCGCAGGAGTCTTTAAACAGCCAAGAAATGTAAATCAGCAGTCGGGCCAAGAAATATCTCAAAAAAGGTCGTTAGAAAAACCTCCTCAGGATCATGTTCAACAGCAACAACGACAACAAGGCTCTACTCTTGAGTATCGAGAAAATCAGCAACGAGTGGAGTATGCGAACGAGACTCACAGCCGAGCTCAATCTGGGCCAAATAGTTGTGTAGCATCAACAGCTGAAAACAGGCCGGACCATTTGCGTGCGGCATCTGTTCCGCCTGTAAATCATCCCCGCGTTCATAATCTTGTGACTAGTAACGCTACTGCTCCCCCTGTTAATCTACCAAGCGCATCCGGCTTTCCCAAGAGTACTCCACCAAATGATGACGAGTCTGACTACGGATCATTATCGTCTGCCACTGAGCTCGCTTTAGTTGAAGGCATCACACCTCATGTAGGGGATGCTGGCAATCAGTCCGGCAATTCTGCAGCAACTCCTATAGCATCTCCATGTTTTTTTAGCGCTCGCGCAGCTGAAGCGGTTCAAAAGGAATTGCCGGTTGATAACTCAGCAATTTTTGATGTTTCCTTCCAGAGTCCGTCTATGCGCAAGACCGTTGATCATACCCGATCTCGCCCAGTGGCTCGCTCGCAACTAGAAAACAGTCCTGCGGCCGCTGTTAGTCCGCGAATGTTTGAGAACCCAAGACTGAATCCTACACGACGAGTAGGGATGCCGCCAGGCAGTGGTGCGTCTAAGTCTCTCTTATCAGTCAAGCGGCCTCTTCATTCCACTTTCACAGCTGCGGCAACTGGTGGATCTGATCAAGCTCCTGATGCTTTGGGTGACATGTCGGAGAGCAGGGTTAATGTCATGAGCAGTGGCTCAATGGCCACCAGTCAAGATGAATTTTCTAAACGACAAAAAGTCTAAAAAAATATTTACAATGTATGGGAAACTATGAATTACTGATTTTACAAGCTGTATTGGCTTAACACTCGTGGGCTCAAGTCTTCTTGCGTTGTAAATAACTTCAATAACATAACTACTAATATTTGCGTACTTCATATGTCAGCCGTGAAAAAAGTAGCTACAATCATTTTTACCGCAGCATGGATCTGCAGTTAGTGAACTATAGCAGTCTATCATGATATTGTAACTTGTCGCGCGGGCGACAGATGTATGCTTTATCGCGATCAAGCACCCTGGATATTCTTGTTGGCACGGTACACCAACATAGGGTTACATCATATGCAATGATTTCATAATTCAAATCAGTGAGACCCAATATAAAGGTTCTATAACAGTTGATAAAGATGTGACCATTAGACTGAATACTGATCATGAAATTTTTCGATACTATAAGACTAGCTGGCACGATCAGCCAACCTTGCACTCATAAACCGGCTAACCTTCAACACTTCACCATTTTCATCTAGAGGCACAAATTCCCTTTCTTCAGGTTTAACATGATACCCATTTTGCTTGTCAATCATTTTTTGGCGGAGACGATGATATGCAACACTTATCTCCTGGCGATGAATGTCAGGATCCAAGTCATCGTTCTCATCAAGATCACTTTCTTTTGCTTGATTTTCGGGCACTTCTTCTGTCAAAATTGCTCGGCCCACATTTACTTCTGCTGATTTTTCCTGCACCATCTTTTTAAATAATGACTGCTTCGATTTACGTGTCGGTTTTTCGGGAGGTTCATAATGCCTCTCTAGAATCGTTTCAGAAAGGAGCGGCTGTTCAGAAACTTCATCTTCCTCATCTGCCTCCATGGCTTCTCTAACCTCTTTAGCATTGAAATTGGGAATAACATTTTCTCTCAAAAGTTTCTCCACATCTATATTTTCATGAACGAGAGGAGGAACGACTATCTTTTTAGGAACAGGTCGACTGATGGTTGTAGGCTTTGGTCGATTCGAAGTTTTGCGGCGCGCCAAGTTTTTTGTTGAATCTATCGGCGGCAGTGAAGTTACTGCCGACTTTTTAGGGACCACCGACGGCTTTAGAATTGGCGGTGCTGCGGCAGCTGAATAATCTCTTTCAATGACATCACCAAACACTTTTCCCACTGGCTTTGGATCCACTGGCTTTGGATCAGAGGTAAGTGGTGGTGATCCAGCCGCATCATCAGCTTCTGTTGTATTCAAAGCACTGAAAAAATTTCCGGTTCCAGCTTGCCGCCCAGCAGCCGATTTCTGACGAGATATCTTAAATCGAGACATTTTCTTTGTATTTAATACAGCCTCATCATCAACGCCGGGTTTGAGGGTAACGGACGATAATTTATTGCTCTCTTTTATTTCAACAGTCGAACTGGGAGATTTTGAATAAAATTTCTGTACGGCAACGGATTCTAAAAATCTGACTTGCTTTGAGGATTCAGACTGAGATGAGTCCTCAGGCTCAAGGTTTGCCTCAGTTTCTAGAGCTGCACCATCGACCGCTTTCAATCCGGAAAAACTAGAAGATATATCTTCTGGTACAGACGATTCGCTCCCGCGAAGAGGAGAGTTGCTATATCTGACTGGCGTATTTATACCGCGGGGGAGCCATGGAAAAAAGCTACCCCGGGTACGGCCAAACTCATCTTCGTTCTCTTCGTCATCATCGTCACCGTACGAGTTATCAGAGTCATAATCTTCATTGTCGCTATTTTTAGCTAATGACCACGCAAGAGATCCCTCAGAAACTTCAATGTCTAAAAGCTCTGAATCGAAATCGCTGTCGTCTTCATCCTCCTCCTCCAAATCTAGAGCAATTTTTTCCAGCTCAAGAAGGCCATTCGGTATTCTAGAACCGCTTGACTTTACAGGCTTTGCAGGAGATCTTGATGAGGGAGATACTGGTGGAGAAGGCTCTGGAGGAGGAGGAGCAAAATTCTTAGATTTGAAAGAGGATATAGATGACTTTTTTGCTTGTTTGGCCGGCGCGCTTGGCTGGTTAAGCGAATGTTCTGCTATAGATGTAATGACCGGTTTTGCATCCTGGGTAGCATGATAATTACTTGCAGACGAATTTTTGCCGTCAGTAACATCGCCCGACTTCTGAATAAAATTCGCCTCCAACTTCGGTTGAGCATTTGATATCTGAGAGGCTATAGAAGAATGTGCCTGCATTGCAGCTGGTGCCTTTGGAGGCGACTTCATTTCTTCGGTGTTGTCAGAGACCTGTTGACTATCTAAATCGCTAGACAAGTATTTGGAAGCGATATCAACATTAGACAGAGATGTCGTATCCTTTGTCGATCTATCTTTAACAGTACTTCGCGCGGAAGCAGTCAATCCGCCGTTAGGGATTCGCTTTGACTGGGAGTCTTCTCCATCTTTGAACCCAGAGCCATCTTTGTTTTTAGCGTTAAATTTTTCCATGATATCGCTCAATCTGTCTTCTGCGAATTGCTCTAGACCAGTTGTCGCTTGGGGGGTAATATTAGTTCCTAAAGCACAATAGTTAGAGATCAGTAAAATTTTAGAAACCACAGTAGATCAAACCTATAACATTTCCATCCTCATCCAGATCTTCGCGTATTTCCATCACAGGAAGGCCGGATTCTTCGTCAAGAACCAGTTGATCTGGCTGGCTGATCATTTCTAGCTGCGACAGCTTTCGCTCTAGATCAGAGACTTGAGATATGAGTTGCACCTTTCCTTCCTGCAAATCTGAATACTGAGATAAGCAACCATATTTTTAGCATCAAAAATTCAGTACATACTTTTTGCTTTGCGCTCTGCCATTCTGGCGGCGTTATAAGCAGATTGCTGAATAACATAACCATCGCCGATTGAGGTATATATCTCATTTGTGTGGACAACTTGAGCTTTGACGATTGCTCTAGGACTTACCTTGACATTTACTTCTTTACTCAAAAACCTTGGATAAGCCTCTAAAGTTTCAGAAAGAGATTTATATTTTTTCGCTTCGGCTTCGACTTCAGTGATTCGCTTTCGAAAAGCTTCTAAGGTGGTCTTCAGCTGCTCCGTATAAGGTGAAAAGAAGGACTGATTAGCAAGTACATCCTTGATTGAAGACATTTTCCGCCAATGACTATAAATACATTGATTATCTGGATACCCAAAGAGATTTCTTCAAAGGAGATAAGCAGATAAGCAGCTGATATACATTGTATTTTTTTCAAATTTCACTGAGCCTACGTAAACTTTCTGCATCTCCCAATAAACACCCTAACCCAAAGCCTTATAGTCAATTTTTCTTCCCAGAGAAATTTTTGTGTATATTTTGCATTTTGGCAACGGAGATCTTAAGACGCCAACCTTGCGCTTTTCAAAATGAGGATTCGAAGTAGGCATATCTTACTAGTTTGTATATTATATTGTGAGTCTTTACTAATATATTGGTATGTTCTTAGGGCCTACCAGCAAACGCACTTCCACCAAGATGCGCGAAGGCATCAAGAAGAAGGCAGCTGCCACCAGACGCAAAAATAAAAAGGAGGCCAAAAAAGACGTTACTTGGAAGAGTCGGGTGAAAAACTCTGGGAAATTGGATATTGATCAGATTCCGAACTCCTTTCCTTACAAAAATAAGATCATTGAGGAGTTAATGCGTGAGAAGGAAGCCGCGAAACTTGAGCGAGAGCAGAGACGCAAAGAGAACAAGGAAAAGGGTCGACTGGCAAAAGAGAATGATGTAGACGATGATATGGCCGTTGACTCCGAAGATGACGACATGGAAGTTGACGACGATGAACAACTGGAGAAAGGAGGCGAAATGAACGCTCTAATGGCTTACGCTAAGAAGATTGCTAGGAACTACGAAGAGGATGAAGACAACGATGATGAGATGGAAGAGGATGGTAACGAATCAAATGGGGAGGCTGACGATGACAGCGAATGGTCTGGTTTTGGAACCGGCTCTAGCTCATTAGAAAATTCGCGAAAGTCATTTGATAAGGTATTCAAATCAGTCGTCGATGCATCAGACGTTATCCTCTATGTACTTGATGCTCGTGATCCCGAAGGCACTCGTTCTATTGAGGTCGAAAAATCAATTTATGGATCCATGGATAAACGTCTCATCTTCGTCTTGAACAAAATTGATCTCGTGCCTGCTCATGTTCAGAAAGCATGGGAGACGTACTTGAAGAACTTCTTCCCAGTTGTATGTGTTCGTGCATCCTCCGCTGCTCCAAATGCCCAACATTTGAACAAAAAAGATATCACAACTCAAGGAACTGCTACGAACCTCCTTCGTGCCCTCAAATCTTTTGCCAATAAGTCGAATCTGAAACGATCCATTTCTGTTGGAATCATCGGATATCCAAATGTTGGAAAATCATCCATCATCAATGCACTTACAAACAGGATTGGTGGTCGCAAGACTGTCTGCCCAGTTGGTGCTGAAGCAGGTGTCACAACTTCGATGCGTGAGGTCAAGCTCGACAGTAAATTGAAGCTGCTTGACTCCCCGGGTATTGTATTCCCGTCCACAACTGCAACAGTTGATGGAATGGATGAACAGGTAGCCAAGGATGCTCGATTACTACTTGTTGGAGCTTTACCTCCTAAGCAGATAACCGATGCTATTCCCGCAGTAACAATGCTCATTCAATATCTTGAGTCTGTACCTGAACTATGGGAGAGTTTGATGAAATACTACGACCTTCCCGCTCTTATGCCACGGCTTACTGAGAATGGAAGATTTGACAAGTCTACAGATTTTCTTGTAAATGTAGCTCGCAAGCGTGGAAGAATTGGAAAAGGTGGCATTCCTAATTTGCAAGCTGCTGCCATTACTGTTATTACTGACTGGCGCGATGGTCGTATTCAGAGATGGGTCATGCCTCCTGCGGAGTCCCCGAAAGACGCTATGGGAACAGGTGTTACAGTATTAAAAAACAAGGAAGGCAAGAATGTTGAACATAAGGAAATTGTTCAAGAATGGGCTAAAGAGTTTAGTCTCGATGGTCTCTGGAATGCTGAAGATGCGAGAAGTGACGAAGAGCTTGAGGGATGATCCAAGTGTATCAGTTCATGGCGATCGTACGATTTGTTTTAGTATAATGGCAAATATAAAAGTTTTTAATTATGGCATAGTATTATACATAACTTACATAATAACTAATGTAAGCTGTATGGGCCTGGTACCAGAACTAAAAATTAAGTAGGCCAGAAAAAAATTGAATGGGGAAGAGAGGACCTTGACTCACAACTTCACAGTCATTGATTAATCTCGACTTTAACTTGATAGTTACCTAATATATCCAGCTATTATTTAGCAGCTTGAGTGCCTATTCACCACGTCGCTGATTAGACTATCTTCTGTGCGGTGTAGCCGTCGAATTGCTCGTTACGGATCCTCTTTTAACCATCTGGTATGTCCTCGCTTGCCTAGCTAGAGTATTGCCTCATTTCCGTAGTTTTAATATAGTGGTTAACGATATAATGCTTAGGACCCTCATTATCGATATTTTATAAGTCGCAACATGGCCTCTGAAGCAGGTAGTGTATTATTTATTGCTTTGAATATCTATAGAATGAGTGCTGATCGAAGACATATAGCTCCTGCCATTCCCACGGCAGAACAGCCCAAGCAGAAGACGGCGAAAGAGCGTATGTATTTTATATTTTATTAAAATATTATTTGGATTTGCCTGAATTTAATTTGATGATACAGTCGAGAAGGAGCGGAAGAAGGCTGAGAAGATGGCCAAGTTTTTAGAGAAGGAGAAGAAGGTAAGCCTCTATTGATATGAATGACGAGAGCCGTTGTCTGATTGTGTGTTTAGAAACAAGTCGCGAAGCCAGGCAAAGCTGACAAGGCAGAGAAAGCTGCCAAGAAAGAAGAGCCTGTTGCGGAGTACGTCGAGCTTACTCCCGTCGGAGAGAAAAAGAGTACGTTGCCCTATGTATTGCACATTTCAAGCTCTGTTATTGACAACAATGCTGTAAAGTTCTGCAGGATCTTGATCACCCAGCTTTGAAATCTTATAACCCTCAGATTGTTGAATCTAGATGGTACGAATGGTGGGAAAAAGAGGGGTTTTTTGAACCAGAGCTCACTTCCGATGGCAAGATAAAACCTGAGGGTGTATTTACCATTCCAGCTCCCCCTCCTAATATCACCGGTGCCCTTCATATTGGCCACGCTTTAACTGTATCCCTTCAAGATGCTTTGATTAGATGGGAGCGTATGCGAGGAAAAACTGTTCTCTATCTTCCTGGATTCGATCACGCCGGTATCAGTACCCAGTCTGTCGTTGAGAAGATGTTGTGGAAAAAGCATAAAATTACCCGTCACGACATTGGTCGTGAAGAGTTTGTAAACCGTGTCTGGGACTGGAAGAACGAGTACTATGTTCGTATTAAGAACCAGTCTAAGCGCCTTGGAGCCTCCTACGACTGGACTCGTGAAGCATTCACTATGGACGAGAATTTGTCTGCTGCCGTTCGCAAGACATTCATTCAGTTTTTTGAGGAAGGTATTATTTACCGCGACAACCGACTTGTGAACTGGTGCGTGGCTCTCAATACTACTCTGTCTAATCTTGAGGTCGACAACAAAGAAATCAAAGCAAAGACCTTACTTCCAGTACCTGGATATGATCAGCCTGTCGAGTTTGGTGTAATTACTTCTTTTGCTTATCGCGTCGAAGGCTCGGATGAGAAACTAATTGTTGCCACCACCCGACCCGAAACCATGTTTGGTGATACGGCTGTTGCGGTCCATCCCGACGATCCAAGATACAAGCATCTCCACGGAAAGTTTGTTGTACATCCTTTTGTTAACAGACGCTTACCGATTATAACCGATGCGGAGGCTGTTGATATGGAGTTTGGTACTGGTGCCGTCAAGATTACACCTGCTCATGACGCCAACGATTACGCTACCGGAAAGCGTCATAGCCTTGAGTTTATCAATATTTTCACAGATGACGGTCTTCTGAATGCAAATTGCGGTGAATGGAAGGGAATGAAGCGATTTGATGCTCGTAAGGCTGTTGTTGATAAACTGACTGAAGCTGGCCTTTTCATTGAGAAGAAGGACAACGAGATGAGCATTCCAATATGCTCAAAGTCCGGCGATGTCATTGAGCCTGTTATGAAGCCTCAGTGGTGGGTTCGCCAGCGCGCTATGGCTGATGCCGTGGTTGAGGCTTTGAAGAAGGGTGATATGGTTCTTGAACCAAAAGGTTTTGACGCTGAGTTTTTTTACTGGATGGAAAATATTCAAGATTGGTGCATTTCTCGTCAACTCTGGTGGGGACACCGAGCCCCCGTTTATTTTGTCAAGATAGAGGGTGTTGAGCAGGACAGAATCGAAGACAAGTGGTGGATTGCAGGTAACGATGAGGAGGAAGCCAGACAGAAAGCTGCTGCCAAATTCCCTGGTCAGGAGTTTACTCTTGAATGGGACGAGGATGTTCTTGACACTTGGTTTTCTTCGGGATTGTGGCCCTTCTCTACCTTGGGATGGCCCAACACTGACAGCAAAGATCTTGCAAACTTTTACCCGATGTCTATGTTGGAGACTGGATGGGATATTATGTTTTTCTGGGTCGCCAGAATGGCTATGATGGGAATCAAGCTGACTGGATCAGTTCCATTCAGGGAGATTTATCTTCATTCGCTTATTCGCGATGCTCAAGGCCGAAAGATGTCCAAGTCCCTGGGCAATGTCGTTGATCCTCTTGACGTCACAACCGGTCTCTCTCTACCGGATTTGCACGCCAAATTGCGCGAAGGAAATCTTGATGAGCGTGAGATTGCCAAGGCAGAGGCTGGACAAAAGCAAAGTTTCCCTAACGGAATACCACAGTGCGGAACTGATGCTATGAGATTTGCTCTCTGTGCCTACACTACTGGAAATAGAGATATTAACCTCGATATTCTTCGACTTGAGGGTTACAGAAAGTTTTGCAACAAAATCTACCAGGCGACCAAGTTTGCTTTGATGCGTCTTGGAGAGGGCTATGTGCCTCCTTCGGACATTGTCGTTACCGGCAAAGAGTCTCTCGTCGAGAAATGGATTTTGCACAAGTTTAGTGCGGCTGCCAAAGAGACTAACGAAGCTCTGGAGAAACGTGACTTTTTGGGTGCCACGACAGCTGTTTACAACTTTTGGTTATATGAGCTTTGCGATGTTTATATCGAGAATTCCAAGTCTCTTATTTTAGAAGGCACTGCAGAGGAGCAGTTGAGTGCTCGGAATACACTTTACACTTGCCTGGATGGTGCCCTCAAGCTTATTCATCCGTTTATGCCTTTCTTGACCGAAGAGCTCTGGCAGCGCATCCCGAGAAGAGAGGGAGATAAAACGGTTACCATCACCAAGGCCAAGTACCCGACTTATCTTGCCGAACTTGATGACTCAAAATCTGCCGCTGTTTACGACCTCGTTTTCTCTGTGGTTAAGAGTGCTAGATCGTTACTTACTCAATACGGTATTCTCAAGGGCGGTAAGATTTTTGTTCAGGTTGTCAAGTCTGAGGACAAGGCTGCTATCGAGGCTCAGGTCAGTAGTATCAGTGCTCTGATCAAGTCTTACGATTCGCTCGTTGTCATTATGGCCGACGAAGCTTTCCCTGAGGGAACTGGTGTTGCTACCGTTTCGAAAGACATTACCGTCGGTATTTTGCTTAAGGGTCAAGTCGATGCCGATGCCGAGATCAAGAAGGCTGAGTCCAGACTGAGCAAGGTACTTTCCAGCCAAGCTGCTTTGGAAAAGACGATGGCTAATAAGGATTACGAGACAAAGGCCAAACCTGAGGCCAAGGAGGCCAACAAGACAAAATTGGATACATTTCAGTCAGAGATAGAGAGTTTGAAATCTATGATTTCTGATTTTGAGAGATTGCGTGTATAGATTTTATATTGTACTCTGAAGATTTGCTACTATAAAGCCGAAGTAATACCATATTCAAAAATAATTCAAAGAACACCTTTATTTCATTTCTCATAGATCTGCGTAGCTTATGTATTCGAAGATTCTAGTCTCTGTGAGACCTGTAGCCACTATCAGACTGAGACTTGCGCATGAACGATAAGTAAATGCGATACATAATCGCTTTGAAGGACCTTCAGAAGCCGCGACACAGCAGCCGCGAGGATTGTCCTGACTCGCAATACTTTATAACACCGCTTGCGCGCTCGAGTCTAGAAATCGAGGAAGTATTCTAAAGCTGACAGTAGATTTTGTTCTTTTTCTTCAGCCCGATGCAGTTGAAAGACGATAGTTGGGGCTTTCGCGCGTCGTACTTTTCCTCACGCGTTGGTCGAGGGATCGAGACCGTCGAGCAATCTAAAGGCGTCGCGAGCATGTTTGAGAGCAGCAGCAGCAGCAACTGAATGAGCACCGTCAGATCGTACCATTGCTATAGCTTGTTCGAGATTTGTATTTCTGTGTTGAGGATTAGATGACTACTGCGTGCATGAGTATATGTAAGACGATACTCACATTTCTGAACAGGTGAGGAGTATTTTCTGTAGCTCAGTTACAACTAGTTTTTCCTGTTCTGTCAATTGAGACTGATCATTTTGCTCCTCAGAGGCGGACATGTCGTGGTTGTATTCTAGCTAATGATTATTGTAGTGATGCGATAATAAAAAGGCCCCGCCTGAGAACGAGATTATCCCTTTGTGAAGAGACGCGTCGCGCTTAGAGACCCTCCGCGCAAACGTGTATACTTACAATATCAGCTTTATGTGAAGATTTGCTTGATTTTTGAGTATATTTCATACATATTCATTACTGTTTATAATCCTTTTCTATTATCTTACTATTTGCTCATTACACAATACACGCAGATTTTAAAATACTTGGATGATATTAAACCGATATCAAATGACTTATTCCACATTCTAGCTTCGATTAGATGGAACTAACTGCCTAGTACCTGCTTAACTGCTTAACGATCCTTTTTCTCTCCTTTCTGAAGTTAACCGAGTCTAGAATAATAAACAGATCAAAGTATATAAAGAGATCCGAAAGACCTTCAGATTGCGTGACCCTAACCCAAAAGCACATTGCCTTCCATCCACTCTAGCTCATCATTTCGGCTTTCAAAGCAACAATAGCCGCCTCCACGTTTATACTCGCATAACTTCGCTTTTATATCTCGAAATTGTGATCACTTATGGTTTTACCGCTTGCTATTCTCTGGAATATTTAGCGTCTTGTTTAGCCATTTCAATGATTCCGAAATCCTATACTCGGCAGCGAATATATTGAAAATTGTCAACATGGATATAACAGACTGTATGCTCAATTTCATGCTGATTCATATTGTTGTCTGGTTTGGTCTAATAGCTGTTTTTAGTCACATCATCAATCTCATCAGTGCACCTGCAAGACGCGACCTTGTCAGAGGCGGCTACTCATCTCTCATTGACTTCCACACTCTCATCTCTTCCCGATTCAGACGAACCAAACCATATTCTACATCATCATCAACAACTGCCGGTACATCATCACGACTTACATCGGCATGTTATTGATCACCAACTACAAGAGTTGCAAGAGCAACAAGAGCAAGAAGAGCTTCAAAAAGGCTCGCAAGTTGAAAATAATCAGATTTCCCAAAACTCTGAAAAACAGCAACAGGAACATACAGAGCAACGAGATTCTGACCGCATATCTGAGGGAAACGATGTAGATTTTGCTGCATTTGCATCGTCTTTACTAATTGCTCCGGACGAGAAACTTGATCTGACACAGACATTCCCTTCTAAAGATGCGCTTTTACTACATCTTAATCGATACGCAACAGTCTCTGGGTTTCGACTATCACGAACATCTTCTCGTCCTGAACATATCAGAATACAATGCTGGAAGCGATCGAAAACTTCAAAATACACCCGCAAAGATGACGATAGTCGCAAACGCCGAGCTAGCTACGGCACTACCCGTTCTACAGACTGTCCATTTTTTCTGAACTGCTGGCATCACAAAAAATCAGGATGCTGGTATGTGAAGTCATCCAACATTTTACATAATCACGACTTTTCGCAGGACTTGATTTCGCAAAAGAGCCTTTCCAACGATGAGCGGAATTTACTAAAGGATTTGAGTTATGCTGGAGCAGAGCTTTCTAGAAATATTCCGGTAACAATCATCAATGCTAAGCGTCGAGAGCGAGGCATACCAGACGTTGACCCCAAGTTAGTGTCTAATGCTTTGGCAAAATGTCGCCAGGCCAGAGATGAAAGTTTGAAGGCCAAGGATATGGGCCAAGACCATGAGCGGCGTAATGATTCCAATGATAATGATGACCAGCCTCCTGCTAAATGAAATCAGTTATTCAACTTAAACACGAGATCTATTCGCTTAAACATGAGTTTTATAGTGCTTGAGTACGCATAACTAAATTAATACCTGGGTGATTTTCACCTTGACTGTATGTGGCGTTTACTGTGTTTTACTTTTAGCCGGCTAATGGGGCTAATTTTCTTTTATTATGCTCTAAGTGTTCTTTTAAATCTGAGCGGAATATTTTTCAGGCAATGAAGTTGTGGCTGTGAAAGTAATTTACGAAGTTATCATAGCTCTCAACAGGCACGCGTAGAAGACGCGTCAATCTATAAACCCTTAACCCACATCCTATGAGACAGACGCGTAAAGCCACACATCCCAAGCCCATTCTTCATAGCCTCCTCCCCACCGTCTCTATATCTTCTCTTTTCTAATTCAAACGTTTGATATCATAGTACATAATCTAGAAGATGAACCAGCCGCAAAATGTGGTGCCGAAGTACGCTCATCCACCTGGGTTAACACGGGTCGCGTACTCTGGAGACGGCAAGTACTTACTCTCCGTCGGCACCAACCGACTTATTCGCAAATTCACTGTCGATTCCCCGAGCGATGAACCAGTATCTACAGAACATCACGAGAGTGATATGACTGGAATTGCTGCTTCTGTGAGTACAACGTGTATTCGTAGTTTGATCCCAGTGGTACGTGATTACTAACGTCACTAGAAAACACATTTCGCAACGTGTTCGGAAGATGGCACTGCCTCTTTGTTTTCTATGGAAACAAGCGATGTAGAGAATATGCTGATGCGTCAATCAATGCCATTTCGGGATCTTGCGTTCAGTGCAGATGGCCAGTGGGTGGCGCTAGCTGGAGAGTAAGCGATTGTGATCCTCTTTGATGTATTGATAGTACTAACATAGCATCTAGTGATACCACTGTCAAGTTGGTGAACACAAAAGATATCACGCGTACTCTTTCACTTTCAGGCCATCGTCAAGGTGTAAAACACATTTCGTTTCACCCTAATGGCGTCTTAGTCTCGACCGCAAGTTTTGATGGTACAATTCGGATTTTTAGCATCAGCTCTGAAGAGCCAGAACTTGTCAAGTCTTTTGAAGGTATTACAGCCGCAATTGAAGATGAGCTTGATGAAAAGTCAATCAAAGTTGCGTGGCATCCTGACGGACGCGTTTTCGCTACGCAAAATAAGACGAGAGATGTAATTACAATCAATCGAAGCACTTGGTTAGTCGAACGCTCGTTCACTAGCGGACATATGGGACCAATTAATGATTTCTCATGGTCGCCCAACGGTGCTTATTTGGCAACTGCAGGCTCGGATGGTAAAATTCTGATTTGGGACACAAAGACTCAGAACATTGTCAGCAAGTTTAGTTACAGAAATGTGATCTCTTTGGCCTGGCATCCCCTCAAGAACCAGATTTCATTTGTCACCAATATGGGACAATTGTATACAATCTTGGAAGTCGTACCCGAGAAATTGGATATGCCGTTTGGTAAATCTATTTATCCTGCGCCATTGATCAATGACCCCGACGCTGGCGCAGCCGTTCCTCGAGCACGGATTAACACATTTAATTCTGAGGTTGAGGCAAAACTTGATGGACATAGACCTATTAGTGTTCGTAATGATGGAGGGTTTGAAGATATGCTTGATTACGACGACCTAGAGGAAGTTCAGCGTGAGTGGATCGAGGATGACGACGGTGCAGGATATATTCCTGACCTTGTGCCAGACAGCGACTCGATGGGTAGTCCCCGGAAGCGACATTACGCTAATGAACGATATGCGGATGACTTTGCTAGTAATAAGAGACGGTTCGTGAGTGTGTTGCAACGTACACAGCATGAAGCATTTCAGCCTGGAAGTACGCCGTTCATTAATGAACGTCGATATCTGGCTTTGACACCAGTTGGATACATTTGGACTGTGAATCAGCTAGAATATAACACAGTGACTGTTAATTTTTTCGATCGCGAGAGTAATCGTGAATACCATTTTACTGATCATTTTCGCTATGACAAGGCATGCATGACTGCAAACGCGGCACTCTTTGCTGCTGATGATGAGAGCGGCAAAGGGTCGCGAATATTCTTTAGAAGTCACGGCAGTCTTGCTGATAGCTGGGACCAGACGTTCCCTGAAGAGACCATAACCTCTATTGCTCTTTCCGAAACTGCTGCTGTCGTATGTTCTTCAAAAGGATATGTGCGAGTATTTAATAATTTTGGTTCTCCTATTCGAATCTATCGGCAGTCTAGCAACTCTGTCGTTTGCTGCGCCTGCTTCCATGACTTTTTGATGATTGTGAGAAACCAAGGCGATGGATCTGGGAAATTGATTTACACGCTTGAAAATGTAAAGTTTGACGAGACTTTACAGAAAAATGATTTTGTTGATATTCCGTACGAGGCCAGTCTTAAATCTCTTTTTTTCTCTGAAGAAGGAGATCCTTGCATCTTTGATTCAGAGGGCGCGCTTCTCGTTCTTATGCATTGGCGTCAACCACTGCAGGCAAAATGGGTCCCTCTTCTCGATACCAAAGCCATGGGCCGCAATAATCCAGATGAGTCGTTCTGGCCTCTGGGAGTGACTGAGAATAAATTCAGCTGTATCATTTTGAAAGGTGGCGAGAAGTATCCTTACCTTCCTCTTCCTATTGCATCTGAGCTTGAGATCAAACTACCTTTATTCTCTGCCTTGGCAACTAAAGCCAATGAGACCGATGGTGCACAGCAAAGAGAAGCAATTGACAGCATGAAGCTTGAAGAACAGTATTTACGAGAAAAAGTGCTTCTACAGCTTTACAAAGACGGCGTATTGGCTTATTGCGGTGGAGACGAGTCTGCAATGGATGATGAGCAACGAGACGAGATTTCAAAACGAGAGCTTGCGCTTGATAAAGTTGCCTTACAGCAGTTGCAGATTTTATGCCGCATTGGTGGATATGATGCAAAGGCTTATGGACTGATATTGATGATTCATAAAGAAAACGCATTAACTGCGGCAAGTAAAATTGCAGTGCGCTATGATATGGATTCGTTGGCAGAGAAGATAAATAGGGAGATTGAGCGAAGACAGGGAGAGCAATATGATTGATTTGTATTAGTAGTAGACATATGTGAATCTATAAATGTTATAATATTGTTGTAACCCAAAACATAAATATAAAAAAAAGGACGGTAGTAATAAAATGAGAACCACATGCCAGACCGACACCGACATACGTCACAGACTGTACAATATAATAAGAAAATATCCGACGCGACAATTTGGATAGATTCAAATGCTGTGAGTTTAATGAATTTAGAAGATGAAGAAGTGATGCGAGGGGATTGTGAGATTTAATCTAGAATCTTGACGTTTCGCTCATGAACTGGTATTCCATCAGCTCCAGGAAGGACTTTATCCAGGTTCTTGAAAGCGGGGTTAGCATTAAACTCGAAATATAAAAAAAACTCATAACATACTAAAAAGGTCTTCACGCATTTGTTTAGGTAGGCTTCTTCTAATCTACACTTGCTCAGTTCGTGGTTCGCGTTCTCAAGACAGGTATAGTGAGTCTTGAGAGTCTCGGCGCAATGCTTGTTAATATCCTCCAAGCTACAACGGACAACAATTAGCAACTAGTATTCAAAAAGATTAATTCTGGTGACCACAACATACACAGAGATAGCGCATCGCGTCACTCGTCGTCCCTCATAAAGACAGTCTTTTTGAGGAGTCTTACTCTGACTCCGACAGAGCATGAAGTTGTCATTATATGCCTGACATCTAGCACCGATGAAATAACCTATAAAACAAGAAAAAAATGAGACATAGTCTCAATTACAAAATCACCGTGAATTTCATACTGACTGAAAGCAAAGGCGCCGAGGTAGCGCCAACCTCGGGAACCTTGGGGATGCCCTCAGGCAACGGGGTCGGATCGGCAACGTAATATGGCAGCGTGCGAAGGTCGTGAGGCGCCATTGCTGTATATTATATCAAAATATATATCTAGATATAGATTGATAAGGACAAACAACCGCAGAGTTGCTGAGTTAACAAAGTTGCCAATGTATTTTGTGAATGACGAAAAACGAAGGAGCGCCAGGCGTAACACGAAAATCACCGACTCTGATTTGGTGGATTCAATGTAAGCAATATATGGGCTTTGTAGGATCACGTGCAATTGTAAGTACTGAAAACTCTTTAGTAAACACTGAATCGCGTACCACGAACAATTACTGTTTATTGCTGCTTGTAATGTCTTTTTCGTTTGGACAACCGCAGCAGCAGTCTCAGCCGTCGATGTTTGGTGCGTCGCTGAATCAGGCACCACAGCAGCAGCAGCAGCAGCAGCAGCAGCAACAGCAACAGCAACAGCAGCAGCAACAACAGCAACAACAGCAACAACAACAACAGCAGCTGCAGCTGCAGCTGCAGCAACAGCCGACCAACGGACTGTTTGGAGCCTCACAGTCGACAAACTTTGCAAATCCTGGAATAAACAATGGCATAGGTGCATCAACATATGGGATGAATAACAATCTTGCGCAGTCCACAAATATAGCCATGTATCCCACTCTACGTAAGTCTACGCTGATCCTTGATTCAATGACCTATTCGATATTAACAGTACACAGCTATGGTTCCCTCAATACCGGACCAGTTGTCACGAATCAAGAACTCATGGGATCCGTCATCGCCAGAATGTGCTTTTCAGTTTTACTTTTATAACAAGGTGCCCTCTGAGCAAGCAGCGTTGTATGGAAAACCGCCTCAGCATGATCAACAGCGATGGGATAACGCGATAGCCAACCGACCTGATGCAAGCTCGGTACCTGTACTTGCAGTTGGATTTACCGACTTGCAAAAGAGAGTAACGGCGCAAGAAGAGCGCGTGGTTGCGTACCGGTTACGAATGCACGAGATCAATACAAAGTTAACGGAGCTGATTACGCGGCATGATTTATACACTACTGTGCGCGTAGCCGAAATGAAAGCTCGACACGCAGCTCTATCGCATCGGACAATGAGCCTGGCTGCCAAAATCCAGGTTCTCAAGAGCCGTGGGTACGCGCTGCGGCCTGATGAGGAAGTATTGAAGCGAAAACTTGAAGCTCTCACAAAGACCCTTGAGGATCCGGCTGTGTTTGGCAAGATTAATGAAGTGTGGGCTAGATTGACTGTTGTACGAGAAAGGATTCGGATTTTAAATGAGCAAGCCAAACAAACTGGTGAGCAGTGGGAGAATACGATTGATTGGGAAAAAGACGACGAGCAACTAGAAAAGTTAGCAAAGGTGAGTTGATCTATCAGTTTTGTCCCCCTTTAATATTTACATTTTCTAATGACAGTTGTATAGATCTTGAAAGGTCAGCAGACCGGGCTGATTTATTTGGCTGATATTTTACGAAACGACACGGTGGAAGTAGATCAAATACTGCGAAATTTGGAGCAAAAGCTTCAGGAGCGGAAGCGGTGATCTGAATAGTCAGATTTAAAATATGTGAACTGTACAATAGATTTAAAAATTATCAATTCTAGCATGACGAAGAAAAAATGAAGAAAATTTTTGGCTCTTGGTAAGGAACAAACTTGTCAGGCCCACATAAAGTGAGTCAAGCGCTCCAGCTAGAACCAGCACTTATAAAGCGAGATCTTGAGCAGAAAGTAGAGATACAGCTGGGGTATAAAATATAGAATATCAAAACCAGAGCACCTACAATAAATTCTGCCCGAATGAGTATGAAAAAAGAAAATTAGAAATAGAAAGACTGGCAAGCAATTTATTGGATCAAGGTTGGGGTTACTAATACTGAAATATACGCATATGCAGCGCAGATATCAGACTGCTACACGGCCAATCAGGATTCTCCCAATATTCATGGTCAACAGGCAGCTCGGAAGACTCGCTTTTGCTCTGCATTTCCCCATCCCAATTCCTCCTCCAGCCCTTCACTACCACAAATTCGCCATGATTGCGCGGCAGATTCGGTTGGCTAGCCGGGCCTTTGCTCAACAGGCAGCACGACGGGCATTTTCGACTTCGCGGCCGACGTTGGCCGAGGTAGAGGTTACCGTTGACGGCAAGAAGATCATGATTGAGGCAGGCTCTGTACGTCCTCCTCCCACTATTGAAAGATCAGAAATACTCTGCTGAAATTGAGCTGGATAAAATTGTTCTGGGCCGATTACTAACCTTCTTAATTTCTATTATAGGCCCTAATTCAGGCGTGCGAAAAGGCAGGCTCATTAGTACCTCGCTACTGCTACCATGAGAAGCTCGCGGTCGCTGGTAACTGCCGTATGTGCCTGGTCGATGTCGAACGCGCCCCCAAGGCTGTTGCATCATGTGCCTGGCCTGTTCAGCATGGTATGGTTGTTCACACAAACTCGGAGCGCGCTATCAAGGCCAGAGAAGGTGTCATGGAGATGCTACTTGCCAACCACCCGCTCGATTGCCCAGTTTGCGACCAGGGAGGAGAGTGCGATTTACAGGATCAGGCAATGCGCTACGGTTCAGATCGTGGTCGATTCCGTGAGATTGAAGGCAAGCGTGCCACTGAGGACAAGGACCTTGGTCCGCTTATTAAGACTGAAATGACGCGTTGTATTCACTGTACTCGTTGTGTACGATTCTCAAACGATGTCGCCGGCATGCCTGAGCTCGGTACCTCTGGCCGTGGTAATGATATGCAGATTGGCACTTATTTGCAAAAGAACTTGACTTCGGAACTTTCTGGTAACGTCATTGACCTTTGCCCCGTTGGTGCGCTCACATCTAAGCCTTATGCTTTCCGTGCTCGCCCTTGGGAACTCAAGAAGACCGAGTCAATTGATGTCCTAGACGGCCTTTGCTCTAACATTCGTGTTGATTCGAAGGGAGTTGAGGTTATGCGCGTTTTACCGCGTTTGAACGACGACGTTAACGAAGAGTGGATTTCAGATAAAACTCGCTTTGCTGTCGACGGCCTCAAGACTCAGCGACTCACAATGCCACTGCTGAAGGCCGGCGACCGTTTTGAACCTGTGACTTGGGACGAAGCTCTTTCTACAATTGTTGAGGCATACGAGAAAATTGCGCCGAAGGGCAATGAGTTCAAGGCTATTGCTGGAGCTCTTGTTGATGTCGAAGCACTTGTCGCTGTAAAGGACCTTGCCAATAGCTTGGGATCCGAAAATTTGGCGCTTGATGTTGCTGGTGGTAATGCTCCGCCGGTGTACGGTGCCGATGTGCGATCGAACTACCTTTTCAACTCTACCATTCACGGTATTGAGGACGCAGATGCGATTTTGCTTGTCGGAACGAACCCACGTCTCGAGGCTGCTGTCTTGAATGCTAGAATACGTAAGCAGTGGCTTCGGTCTAACCTCGAGATTGGTCTTGTTGGTGAGAACTTTGATTCTACATTCGACTACGAGCATCTTGGAGAGGATGCTGCTGCGTTAAAGAAGGCACTTTCAGGAGCTTTTGGCAAGAAGCTGCTTGCTGCACAGAAGCCGATCATTGTTGTCGGTAGTGGTGTTGCTGAGTCTGCTGATGCGGCTGTGTTTTTCGAGCTCATTGGACAATTCGTGAATAAGAATGCCGAGAAGCTCGTTACCTCTGAGTGGAATGCGTACTCATTACTGCATCGTGCCTCGTCGAGAGCGGGTGCGCTTGATGTTGGTTTTGTGACTTCTGACCCTGCTGTGACAAGCGTAACACCTAAGTTTGTGTGGTTGTTGGGAGCGGACGAGATTACTGCTGCTGATGTTCCAAAAGATGCGTTTGTAGTGTACCAGGGTCACCATGGTGATGTTGGTGCACAGTATGCTGATATTGTACTGCCGTCGTCTGCCTATACTGAGAAGGTAGGCACCTATGTTAACACTGAAGGTCGTGTTCAGGTTACACGTGCCGCAACTTCGCCGCCTGGTGTTGCTCGCGATGACTGGAAGATTATTCGGGCCGTCAGCGAGTACCTTGGCGTCGGTCTTCCTTATGATGATATCTACGATATTCGATCGCGAATGGCTGATATCGCACCTCATCTGGTGCGACATGACATTATTGAGCCCAGCAGTCGCGAGGCGACTGTTTTTGGTTTGAAGACACAGATTGTGGACGCAAACAAGGCGGCTAAGCCTACTGGTGCCAAGCTTGGATCGGTGATAAAGAACTTTTACTTTACTGATGCAATTTCGCGGAGTTCGATCACCATGGCGAGGGCCTCGGCTGCTGCGGCCAAGGGAGAGAAGGCGGAGCCGATTGCGGCATATGCATGAGGGAGAACGATACAGGATAGCATTTACCAAAGTTAAATATGTGCGTGAGAAACTGAAAAAAAAGAAAGAAGACGTCGGGTGTTTAGATACGGTTCATTTGTATTTTTTTTCTTGTTTATTGATTCGTCATTATTTCTATTAATGAATAAATGTTTATAAATCTAAATTGTACGGAAACTGTAGACAAGGCAGACATAGCGGAGATATGCCTAGATATGCAGTCAAAAATGGTCAAGGCTCTACTAAATCTGGAAAGCTAATCCCTTAAGTGTGGAGCTGTGGTCAGAGCGCTATGCAGCTCGATTGGAAGATATGAGTCAGCGAGGAGATTCTGTATCCTGATACCTCTTCTTGACGACTGTCTCTAGTTGTTTGAGGGATTGAGTCAGATCGTTGGCAAATTAGTGGCGCCTTGCGATTTATTGTGGGTTGGCTGCATGGAGCTGGTGCAATGCTTATGGCAGATAAGTGGAATATGGTTCTTATCAGAAAATCCAGATATTGGTTGTTAGGGGTCGAACAAGATAAGAGAAGTTTTGAGGATAGTGTTCTATGGAAACAGAAAATATGATAACTTACTTTAGAGAAAACTAGCAACTCGAGTTTTTTAAGCCATGGCATGATTTCGAGCAGATTTCGAGTTATTTGGATAGGTTCTCGGGACCGCGTTTCCTTAATCGAAGACCAGTCAAGAGCCGCACGCCCAGTCTTTAGATACCACCGTTGCTCTCTTTATTGATCTTCGAGTCTCATATATTTTGCTTTGTCATCTTTGTGTGTGCTTCGTTGCTTATATAGAGTGGGATTTGAAGACAATGCAGGTTTTCGTCAGCTTATTCTTGCTTGCCGTGGTAGCCTCGATCGTTTACATCCTCACCTCGAATCGAAAGCAGCAGCGGCAGCAGTCAGACTACAAGTCCAAATATGTATCTGACGAACCACTACCCGAACCAACTCCGTTGTGGGATCTTACTCCGGAGAGACTAAAGACATATGATGATCGTCCTTGGAGACCGTTCCGATGGCCATATCATCAGACTATGTCAATTTTCAAACTTGATATTAATCACTGGCTTGATATGGATAAGTGGTACCAGTATGTTTTCCCGCAGTATAAATTCGTGCCGCCCTCTGGTGTAAAAAAACTAACACGTTAATAGCCGCTACGTGACGGAGAAGATGGACATTATTCGACGAACCGGTAAAGAATACTGCGATACTCTTCCCGACGGCGAAGACGCAGCCGAAGAACTTCTTGATATAGTAGTGGATCACCTTACAAAACGGTACCCGCGACTTTTTACTCGCTCTCCAATTGGCTTGGATAACCATGTAACTGGCGAGAAGATGGATCTACGTCGACCTCTGAAAGAACCTGCACTGCATTATGTCGCGCGCCTGGCGAAGGAAGACTTTTATCTCGTCAAGAAGCGCGACGATGGACGACATTACCTTGTTGCAGCAGTTGTTCCTGCCCCTGGAGGATTTTTTGGTGTGCAAAACAAGATTGGCCAGCATTTGGACGTTATTCATACCGAAGTTCCTTATTACGAGGAGAAACTCAAGGTCTCGATGGAGCGGTGGTTTGCGCGTATGAAAGTGAGTGATCCAGTAGAGCGAGCAAGTTGGTTTATTTGCTGGGACCACGAGCTTTCATGTAACGGGATTTACTCGCTTGAGGATGGGGCCACTGTTCCTAGTGATACTAGCTTCAGCAAGTATAACGTGCGAGTATGTCGGCAGACTCTACGACGACTTCCAAAATCCAATGCAATTATCTTTTCAAATCATCCGATTTTCTATTCAATTGAAGAAATGAAGGATGAGCCGTTTGTTCCTTCAATTCTAAAGAAAGTGGTTCTTGAGGGCCCTGAAAAGATCTTGAAGTACAAGGGGTTTGAGAAATTTGATCAGCACCTCGTGCCTTACCTTGACAGCCTTATCCAGCGACAAATTGATCTGGGAATAATCAAAGCCGATGATCCTATCAAGACCAGCAAAAGCTATCCGTTCGCTGATTGGTATGATATTGCGGAGAAACACACCGGAAAGGGTTACACTAATCCTTACTGGGCGAAACACGACTTGCAGATGCCGGAGCCGCTAGGTATTCCTGTGCATGACGAGAAAAAGGGTCCAAAATTGTAATTTTTAAAAGCTGGTAGTAATTACACTTACGAGTTGACGAACGTATATATATGAGTTCATATATATATTCTAATTTATTAAACCTACATTGGCACTCAGACTAATACAGTGCAACTTTCAAATAAGCTTTCTCCCAAAATTATTGTATACTTAACAGAAATACACACAAGCCGTTTCAATGCTGAAAATAAGACCTCATATTCATTTCTGTTGCAAGAAATTCTTCATCTCTCGGTCCTGAGCCGTCAAATGCGCAACTTTTATCCGCCGATACTTTGCAGCCATGCTAGGACTCTTCAACGCGTCCATAGCAGCTCGAAACTGAGCATCAGCACGATTAGTCGCCCATCCTTTTCCGATATTCTCGTCTGCAACCACGCATTTGACTGTATATCCCGCATACTGTGCGCTTACCCCAGCTGCGACAGGAGTGTCGATATATGCAATAGCTTGAGACTGGCCGCCAATATAGCTGTACAGTTTGTCTTTTGCTTTTTTGTCAACTTTACCTGTTCGAATATTTGCCATTTCAATTGATATCAAAGTCGGCGACAACAAATCAGCAATGAACTTCTCAGCAATGACTCCACCTTCGACTGGATTATCGTGTAAAATGCCTCCAATATAGGCCTCAAAAAGATCCGCATAAACTTTTGAAATCTGAGCCGTGGGCTTAGCAACCTCGCGGTCACTTGTTATTAATTTTTTATCAAATTCGTAGATGTTGGCGTACGAAGCAAGTCTTGAATTCGATACCAGGTCATTGCGCATTTCAGAGAGCTCACCATCGGATGCAGAAGGAAAAAACAAATATATGACACGAGTAACTGCGTAATGTATAAAAGAATCTCCAAGATATTCTAATCTTTCGTATGACTGAGCTTTGCCTTTCCCAGCCGATGAACGATGAGTGAAAACGCGACTTTGAATCTCGGGGTTTCTAATTGGTGGTAGCTGTGGGGGCCAAGCCTTCTCGCATCTACTTAGACGCTGCTGAAGTGCGAGTCGCGCGTCGACGGTGCCGAGCGGTTGAATTGATGGAATACGATGAGTCCAATGACCTTTGCCATCTATTTCTGTTGTCCGTGATTCGTCGGTAAATAAACGATAATCCGCAGTAACAAACTCCAGTTCTCCTTCCTGCGCCATGCGCTTAAGGCATACTGCAAGATCAATACGTGGATCTACTCCGTGCTGCCCAATTCGTGTCTTGTACTCTCGAGGGTTATACGACGGGTCTGTATAGTCAACATCCAGCGTTGACGGCGTTTCTGCGAGAAGCTTGCGCATTGATTTAAGCATTGACTCTGTGCATGATACGACTTTTGCGCTTATAATGTCAGCTTCTGCGGGAGTGTGTGGCCTAGCGGTATCTAGTTGCGAATCTGAAATATCCGCTGACTGTCCGTTCGCTATTCCTTTTTGCCATTTTCGTTTGCTTTTTTTTTTCTCAGATAGTAACTGTTGATTCTCCGCATCGTTTGGCCCTGTAGATTTCTGGCTTCGATCATATAAATCATCGTTATTTTCAATTTGCTGAGTATCGTCAATAATGTGTCCGATCTGTTCTGCCCCCTTTGGCTGACTTATCTGATACGCCTGTCTATCGTCCCCTATAACAGATTTTACACCATCTTTACTATCACCATTGTGCTGCTTATCTCCGTGGTGTCTTTTGCGCTTGGCCATCATGCTATAAGTACATGTATTTTGTAGAAATTGATTTTGCTCTTTGCTCTAACAGAATTTATTTGGGAGCATAAATAAGGTTTGTCTTTGACATCACTTCTACTTTTACAGTCCTCAGTCTTTACTTTTTACTTCAAAGTATCTCAACGTCAGCAATTGTCTGCAATCATCATCAGTTTGAGCAATTGCATTTGAGTTGAAGTTTGATTGATATACGATGCAGTACAAATCACTACTGTTGTTTATTGCCACGTTGGCGCAGGCATCCGCTTACACAGTCCGTGGCTTCCTTGATCCATTCGCGCCCGCATCCTCATCTTCTTCCCCTCCCATCCCCCTCAAATATGCTTCGTCAACCGAAATCACTCTTCGGTCATCTACTGAATCTTACAAAACTTTCTTACAAGCAGCCTCGCTTCCTGTGGAAAGCAGCGATTTGACTGCGTTTGCCTTCGTGAACGTCACTGAGGGTAGTTATCAGCTTTCTGTGAACAGTATTAATCATGTGTTTCCGGTCTTGCGAGTCGATGTTGCGGAGAATGAAGTTTTGGTGTATTTGTCTCATCGAGGAAACGATTGGAGTGTGACGGGTCCACGACAGCCATATCCCATCGAGCTGAAGCCTCTCGGCATGGCCGTGTATTATCAGGTACATTCTCATCTATAGAGTAATGTTGTGTTTTAAGCCTTTTTATTCTAACGCTTTGAAATTTCTCTTTCTTCATAGGTTCGAGAGGGGTTCAATATTCTGAAGCTGTTTAAGAATCCGATGTTGATTATCAGTCTACTCACACTGGTGATGGTATTTGTACTTCCTCGATTGATGAATAATATGGGTATGCTTTCTTCATTCAATCAAATTAAAATTTCGTTCTGACAATATATATTAGATCCTGAGCAATTAAAGGAATTACACGAGCAGCAAGCGAAAAGTATGCCTTCTGTCCTTGCCAATCCAATGAATTTCGACATGGCTAGTTATCTTGCTGGAAAGTCATCTGCATCGTCAACAGAGACTGCCGGTGCTGTTAGTTCGGGAGCGAGTACGGGTTCTGGTTCGAGTTCTACAAAAGGTGGCGCCCATTCGAGAAAAAAGCATTAGAATTTATTAGTAATTTCTTAGAATATAAAACGGTGGGATGTAATTATTTTATGTATTTCGATAAGAACCTATGTAAGCAGTATAAGCATGAACAATATTTTTGGTTATATTCTACGAGAACACAGATCCTCACTTCGACGTCACCTCATGACACTAAACAGCATTCACCACATGATCAAACAGTCGTAATTAACAATGAAATGCGATATCGATTCAAGATCTACAAAGAAATATTCTCAATATAGAGAGGCGCAGTCAAAGCATAGTCTTAGACTAGACGGGGCTGAGCAGAGCATGAATTTCAGCCGCGCCCGTACACGGCTGAATTCCCGCTCGCTTCTTTTAAGTACCTTATCGCTCTTCCGTTCATGCCAAGATTTCTTTTGCTTTTTGTGTAGTTCTTATATTTATGAAGCTAACTTTACATATTCTCATCTTCGCGCTCTGCCTCGCTCTCGTTCTATCTATTGCTGCGGCGTCCCCAGCCAGCACAGACAAAAAGCAGCTTTGGGCGCGGCGCGGTGGTTCTGGTGGTGGTAAAGGAGGCGGCAGTGGTGGTGGTGGTGGTGGTGGTAAAGGTGGTGGCAGTAGCAGTGGTGGAAAAGGAGGATCTAGTGGCGAAGGATCCTGTACGTATAATCTTATCAATATCCGCTTATCGTCATACTAATTTCACAAGCATCATCATCTTCCAATTCTGGTGGGCGCACTTCATCTGGATCAGGAACTAAACCTTCCCTCGCAGGCGGCCAATACTACGCCGGCGGCTCAACAGTTCCCTATCGTACAGGTGCTGTCAGCTATGGCGGAATTAGTCCATATTTTGTGCCCATAGTAGCAATGGGCGCCGTTTTCCCAGGAGTCTGGCTTTACGGCGCGTACGCATACCCTTACAATCACACAATTACATACGATAATCACACTGATGTCAATGCCACTTGTTTGTGTGCTCAATATGCTGAATGCGGATGCGACGAGAACGATGATGCTGATTATCTTGCTGAATTACCGTCGAATAGCACCAATCTCGAGCTAATCAATGGCACTGAACATCTGTATATCAACGGTACGCTGGATAATGGTACCACGGCTACTGGGGGCGATAGTTCCAATGATGCTGGGAGAAGACTTGTCGGTGCCGGTTCTTGCACTGCTGCACTTTTGGCATCTGCAGTATGCGCTTTTGTCTTGTTGTAGAATATCATTGAGCAATAAATTTTTGAATGATGCGTTCTAAAGTGCGATCTCTTATATAGATTGTGCAGCCTTGGCGGCTCTCACCTTGTTAAGTTCGGCCGCCAAGTCTCGAAGTAAAGATAATCTCAATCCTTTGGTATCAATAACACGACCCGATGTCGACGGCATCACAAGAACCCTTGGTCTCCACCTTTTGCCCGCATCAGAGGTCGAGGTATCTTCAGCAAAGTGAAATGGGCATGAGTCCTGCCATCCGAATTCGAATGGTGGCTGCGAAGAAGACAGCGGACGACCACATTTAAACCTATAGATCGCCTCCCAGATGGATTTTCCAACAACACACAGTAACGCTGGACGTAAAGGAATTAGCGTACTTTCAAGTAGCGGAACTCGTATTACCATTTCTTCTCTAGATAACTCTGACTCTGAGCGCGTTACCCGAGCCACTAAATTCGCAATTCCAAGATTGAACAAACGGGGTAGATCTTTGTCATCGGCGGCTGAAAGTGCGCGTGGTAGTACGCCTGATCTGAAGAGTAATTTCCAAAAGTGATTGGAGTGGTGGGCAAACATGTGCTGCGATGTACCGGTTGCTATGCCTGGATTAATGCCAATAAAGATGCAGTCAAGGTCTGGCGCAAGGATAGGTTCTACTGAAGAAATATGACTATATTGAGAAGGGGGCGCATATCTTAACGTCTGCCTAGATCGCAATTTTCGCTCCTTTGCGACTTCGGTTGAAGAAGACGAACTTGAAGTAGTTGGAGAAGGGCAAGATGAAGGATGTATAAAGCGATCAAGAGTCCCGCCAAACGAGAGCTGGCGCTCACGTTGCTCAGCATCCTCTTCATTTTCGTCTTCTTTGCAATCGGCATCACTATCCTCTTTTTTGATCATGGTGTCCTGTCTTTGATTCTCCGCCTCATTTATGCAGTTGGTTGCTTGAAACCGAAAAGAATGATGTAGTCGATCCTTCAAAATTGGAGATAGGGTGTGTAGGGTTTTCTAGCAGTACATCGGATCATGTGATATCAAAATTTGGATCCTCAGTAACAGGGTCAGAGTCAACGATAATATTTTCTTTTATTCTAGATTTCAGCAAAAATGGTCAAATATGTGGTAGAGCACATGGAGGAAGGGATATTCCCATGGGTCCTTCTTGAGTACCTTGCCGTTTCTAGAGACGTCGGTGGACGCGAGAATTTCTTTTTGACATCAATGAAACAATCATTATACGACTCGCTACCTCAAGAACTAGTTGCGAACGATGAGCACGAAGCCGCTGCGACGATGACTACTAATGAAGTTATTGCTATTCCAGAAGTTGCGGAGGCTGCTAAGCTTGGTCGTGTGTGCTTGCTTGATCCAGGTGCTGCGGAGGAGTTGGAACCTGCAGATGGAGATCAGTTTGACTGGTATGTCTTTGGTGGGATTTTAGGCGATCATCCACCTAGAGACCGGACGGCAGAGTTACGCAGATACGGATTTACCGGCAGACGACTTGGGCCTGTTCAAATGACCACTGATACGGCTATTCGGGTAACAAAAATGGTTGTCGAGAATAAAAGTGAGTGCTTGCAATTATTTTTCAGAATGCTACCTTTTTCCTAATCTTCGTGTAGCTGCTCTTGATGATATAGCGTATATTGATTTCCCAGAGCTACGATTTAGCAGACGCGAAAGCACGGAGATGCCGTTTCGATATGTTGCTGACGACAAAGGCGAACCTATACTTCCTAATGTACGAATTCAAATTTTTTTTTAGGCAAGACGCGTGCTAATGTAGAAATCATTTAGGGAATGCGAGAGCTTATTAGAGCTGATTCCTCGCGAGGTTTTGGTGATTTTTTGTAATATTTGCTGGCGACTATCCAATGTAAATAGAATCCATAATGTCATGACATCATTTAGAATAACCTACAAACTATTTTCTCTTCCTCCGTTTGCGCAAGATCGCAATATCATCAGCAATTTCCTCACTCTTTAACCCAATCAGCCCACCAAGAGCTTTCTCGCGATGCCTGCCCGTGACGCTGCCACCATTCGAACCCGAATTTGCACCGGGACCGTTCTTCGATCCTTCATTCCGCGCTGAATGGCCGAACGGTAACGCCTCTCTATCACTCCAAAAAGCAGCAATTTCGTCCTTGTCACCAGCGACAGCGACGCCAGAGCTTGCGCCTCCCCGTTCATTGCGTTTGCGTTTCTTAGTGATAAGAAGACCACTAGCCTCGGCTGCTGCCGTAGTGGGTATTAAATCGCCTCTTCGTCGAAGATTTTTTCTTCGTTCACCTACAGAACCCATTACACCGGCTCCACTTCCAGCACCAGAAGATCCACCGCCAGGAGAATCCGGAGGAGCCTGGTATCCAGACACCGAGAGGAGTAAAGAATGGTCATTAGCAATGTCAAGCAACTCACGGTCTTCCCGCAGTTTACGGCGCTGTGACTCTAGACGGTTGAGAAGATGCTCACGCACACTTCTAGCCATATTCTCGTATTCTTCCATGGCGGCTGCGACGTCACGCTTATACTCTTTCTCTGCTCGTGAAAGTAGGAATTCCTGGTTTAAATACAGAGTGACGAGTTCAGAGTCACGGGCTTCTTCCAGATCATGCATTTGTTCAAGGAAGCCAGGATCAGTGCCTGCATGCAGTGATCCCAGAGTAGCCTGAAGCTCACCGAGTGAGTCGCGGTAAATGACGTCCTTCTGCGCCGAGAAGAGCGAGGTGAGGGAGTTGTAGCGTTCGCTCATATTATGCCGCCGTCGATCGCGTTTCGATCCGTATTGGATTTGCGAGGTCTGATAAGAAGCCGCCATAGCTGGCGGCGGAGAGGGAGTGGAGCCTGGGGAAGGAGGGTCCATTGTGGTGAAGTGTAGAGATGGGATGAGATTAGAGCGAGTGAGATGTGCGAACAGGCAGCGAGCTACCGAGTACATATTATGTCATTCATGATTAATTATTATATTGTAATATATTACTAATCATATCTTACGATATTGGCGAATCAGACAGCTCCAGCAGGAGAGAGAAAAAATAGGAAGACTTTGAAGAAGAATAAAATTGATTAAATGTTAACAAAAATAGAGCAATGTAATTGTTTATAGTCAATTAAAAAAATATAGAAGTAAACACAAGCGAATGTAAACCTTCCGAGGCTTTTGCTACGTCCGGTTCAAGCTCTCGTCACTCGGGTTTTTTTCCTCGTCTCTTTCCTCTTTCTCTCCTCCGTCATCCTCATCCTTCATCTACTTTCTCACAAATGCAACCTTCAGCTGTTCTCCGCCGGACCCCGCTCATTAAATTCGTCGGCAAGCGTGTCTTCACTGGTTAGTCGCATTTGTTTCGAAAAAAAAATTCAAAGATAACATGATCTGACATCACCAGAAGCCGTTGACCACTCTCCCCGAGTCCACTCGCAAGACCCTCACGGTGCCCTTCCTACATCGTTCCAGCAATACCGTCTCAACGCACAACAGCATGGTCCGCTAGCTTCTAGCTCTGCTCACAGACTGTCGGGTTCAATTGCTCCTGCACCCGGTGAGTTCTTTAGCCGGAATGACCTGCCTGCTCGGTACCGCTACACGCCGCTTGACGAAGACGAGATGGACATTATCAATGCCGGTGGTGCAATCTAATTGCTTAAATTCAACCTTCTATAACTGAAGTAGTATTTAGTTAATACAAAAGAAAAAAAGGCATTTCCGTATTCAGTGCTTTACGATCCGTCCTATCCGTTCGGCACATTTTTTTCGTCATTTCCTCCCGTGTTCGCAGGCCGTTAGTATTATTATTGTTATCATATTCCAAAATCAGTTTGGTGTGTTTTTTGAAGCATGTTTTCCCTTGTGCTTTTTTTTTATTGAAATATGGATGGGATGGGGGTGTTTGGTAAAGAATGTCATTGTAATGATTGATTACGCAATACATAAGATTTTATTCTATTCAATATATATTTTTTTCTTAATTCTCTGTGATATGTAAAATTTGGTACAACTGAAGGAGGCCATCTACATGGCAATGATTAATATTCATGTGTGTAAATGATAAAAATGCGCAATATTAACAAAAGACATGTAGCCTATTTATCCTGTTTGCTTATATAGCCAGCGTAGTAGCTTAATCTGAAGCTATGAGGCCAAACTAATATGCTCTCTTCTGTTCAAGATCAAACTCGTGCTCGTCTTCGGCCACGCTTCCCAACGGCTGCATTTCAAAAGACTCATCGGCATCATTCGTCGCAATCGGCGCATACGTATGTCGTCCTATCACACCAGTCTCAACCTCGATATCCGTCTGCGGAGTCTTTTGAGCGTGCAGGATTTTCTCATGCATACTCTTGATACGAAAGTAATTGTAAAAAGCAATAGCAATTAATGTAAGTATGAGCCCAGATACATTGACGGCCGTTAGCTTGTCACCATAGACTCCAGCCGAGACACCGATCGTGAGAACTTCCTTGAAAATTCCGACGATTGACAAAGTGACAACATTTGTGCGATTGAGTAGAAAAAACTCGGCTGTGGTCATGAGAAATGCAATCACGCCCGGGGCAACGAGAATTAGTAACCACATTCCAAAACTCTCTTCTCGCCATATTGGCGCTTCAAAAAAATCAAGAAGCCCTTCAATTGGCAACGCGAGTGCGAAAAGCGTAACTCCCATAATCGGCGCAAGAAAGAAAATCGTAGAGAAAGGGTTTGATGTGGCCTCGTTGGATTTTAAAAGGATTTGCGTGATTGACCAGCGTAAGCCAGATAGCATTGCTGCAGTGAATGCGAGTAGAAATCCAATCAGTACAAATTCCGTTTCTGAAGCTACCATCATGACAACTCCTATCGTCATTAAAGATATGATACCGATAAGACGTAGTGTTGGTCGCTCTAATCGTAAAAGAAATGCAAATAGTAGCACAAATACCAAGTTTGACGATTTGACCATCGCTAAGTACAGCTATTAATTTCTGCTGTAAACTTTGAATCAGGAAATGACTTACTGTAAAATCCTAGAGTAATGTAACGTAATGACATATTTCCTAATCCAATATCTCCACCGGTCGCGAGACCGCATGCTCCTACTCGAAATCTAGACAAGTCAGTCTCAGTGGTTATATGTCAGAGACAGTGGCAGGCTACTTACATATATACTCTCCACGTCATCTTAGCTTGGGGTCGGAAGCGAGGAACAAAATATAATACAAGTCCAGCAAGTACTGTCTGGGTAATCATATGCAGCGATGTTGCAAAGAGCGGGAACTTGAAATTCAAAAACCCATCTGAGAACATCCATTTGTTGTACAGTGATAGCGATAATGAAAATGTATACCATAGCAGAATAAAAATTACATTTATCGCTATCTTATTAAGCAAGATCCGCGTCGATCCGGAAAATCTTGTCCGGTTGAATAGCCTTGTTGTCCACCGCTCGTTGGAGTACCCGATCGGCGCAGGATTTGTGCTATATGGATCTGCATCGTCTAAATCAAACGCAATCTCATCTTCCATTTCAGATCTAATCGACTCGAATGTCCGACGCGCACCACTTCCAACCTGACTTGGCATGTTCTGAACGGACGAGCTGCGCCGATGGGCCTTTTTGTGCGAAGTGACTGCTGAGGTAGCTACGCGGTCATGACCGCCACCATCATCTTCGTCGTTGTCACCACCGCTGTCGAAGCCGTCGTCGATCATAGGTTGTATCGGTGATACGCGGTGGAGATTCGCGTAGTTACTCATGCTTCAAAAATCATATATTTTGAGATACAGAGTGCGACGCGAAGGAGTTGGACGGATAATGGATTTAAAGTCGACTGTGCCGCAAATTCTTGTATCCTGCTCTTATAAATAGTAATAATATTCAGCCGTAGCACCAAATCAGATACTAATCAAGCTAATCGAGAGTAGCGAAGATACAATTGAGAGCTGAAAACGAGATATTGATTGATTGACTGTACACTTTCCTCGAAGCCGCACCGGTCTGTGCCGCCGCGGTGCAGCAGTCTTTTATATTACCTTTCTACGGCGCACGTGGGTATGAATGAGATCCATCACTTGTATTACATAGTAGCACTTATAATAATTTTACATTGTGTATTTCAAAAGTGTGTAAGTATCTAAAATAGTACGATTAGTTTATTGGTCAATAAAGCTGAATCTAGGGCAACGCAGCGACATAAAAAATATACACAAACCCCTTTTGCTCACATCGACAGCTTACCTTTTTTAACACTCATCGAGACAGCCGAGTAGATCAGATTATTGCGCATCTTTCAGGAGAGAAATAGCAAAGTGGAACATTAGAATCAGAGAAACATATACTGTTGTTGATATATCCAGCCTTGCGCCTGAATCTAGCTTGAATCTGTGAGGCATGAGTGTCCGAAAGAAGTTTTTGATCTATACACAAGTACAGCCTCGAAGCGTGATCAAAGCCACTGTCTTTCAGAAACATTCACGATAGATAGCTGCATAAGATAATTGAAGCACTAGTTAGTACGAGAGATGTCGGGTGCGCGGAATGGCGGCAGCGCAGATAGTTATGGACACCTCGCGTCCTCACAACAGCTCGAGACTAGACGCGAAGTGGCATCTTTCAGGCCAACTTCATTGTTGACTTGTGGATTATCCAAATTTTACGCGTCAATTTCTCATAATAGTACAGAGATGCTGGCTGGTATGTGTTAGTTTTCTTCAGTTTAGAGAATCTGTGTGCTGATATGATTGCAGAGCCGCTGCTTCTACATCGATACCAACCACTCCGCCTGCTAGGTTCAGGTGCATTCGCTACTACTCACCTAGCTCTTGACACGTACACATCCACGCATGTCGCTATCAAACGGCTAGCGCAAGAGCATACGCCAATAGCACGCCACGAACATGAAGTTCTTCTGCGACTTCGCAGACGCAATTCACGGCATTTTGTCCGTTTATTGAGTTCCTTCCGCGACGAACAATCTCCCGATGTATTGGAATCCTGCCTCGTGCTCGAGCTACTTGATTCCTCTAATCGTGTAGCTTTACCTGATTGTGCGCATGGCGGTCTCGGACACGATCTTTTCTCTTGTCCTGAGCGAGTGCATACGCTAGCCGATCTCGCGGTGCAACTACTTGCTGGCATGCACGAACTACACACCCTGGGATTTATACATGCAGATCTCAAACCCGATAATATCATGTACGTTAGCTCTTTGAGTGGTACGCGTGCCAAAGTCAAGATCATCGATCTTGGAAATGCAGCAGCGAAATTAGACACACATCTTTATCATGACGACTTTGAAATTCAGTCGTTAGGATACCGAGCTCCTGAAGTTTTACTTGGCGATCGTGGTTTTGATGAGCGTATAGACATCTGGAGCGTCGGTGTTATTCTGCTTGAACTGCTAGCTGGAGAGCAATTGACGGGTGGTCGAATAATAAAGGGGAATACGCGCGAGGAGGTTGTAGCCGTCATGATGCGATGGTTTGGTGACCTTGACTGTTATAAAAGTACTGGATTATTATGGGACGATGCTTTTCCATCTGTGTCTGCTACTGCTACAGCGATCAAAATACCCAAAACACCCTCACCGCAAAAATCTTTTCGCACAACTTCCGATACAGGAAGTGCGCGACAAACAGTTACCAACTCGTCAGAGCGTCGTCGACGGTCATCGAATATGCTACGAGATTATGTTAAGCGGCGCCGAAAACCTCGTGATGAGAATTTATCAAGTAATACAGCTACTTCTTTTGCATCCTCCAATGAAGAGCAAATCATATCATTTGCGAGACGAAATGGATCAAGTACAAGACGACGAAAGAAAATGGAGAACGCAAAGGTGTTTGATTTTTCAACGCTGGATACTGAATCAATTACTCCGCCCCCAAAGCTAGAATCTGAGCCAAACAAGATGTTTGCAGATGATGCTTTTGAGGCAGCAATTATAAGCCGCACATCTCTTTCCTCGGCGCCACCAGTTGTCAAAGTTGAAGATAATCAAACGCCGCCCCCTCCTCCTCCTCCTCCTCCTCCTTCACAATCTACAAAACTAGATGTATTACTAAAAGATCCGCGGCGACAGGACTTATTACAGTTTATGAAAAGGCTACTGAATGTTGATTTTAGACAACGACCGACTGCTGTAGAACTTTTGCGGGATCCATTTCTCGTTGATGAGGTGTTGGGAGTTTGGGGAAGCGTGCTGATGAGCAGGTGATGTGTTATCTATGTACACTAGGTGTATTTCTACCATAGTTTTCAAGAAATGATTGGCGTTTTGAAATGATTGCTCGGTTTCTTTGTTTTTTGGATTGATTAAAATGTACAGTACTGTCAAAATAGAACTATAAGATAATTATTCACATGAGCACACAATCTTCCTTTTTCTTCGGCTTGCCGTTGCTTTTGAACGCTGCTATTTTTTTTCCTCCAGATAAAACACCAGAACTACCATTATCTGGAGCTGCACCGCCAATCAACTTTGATAAATCTCGAGGCGGTATATGACCAATCCTCTCCGCTTTCGCTAATCTGGAGGCTCTAGTAATCTTTACAGCCTCTGTGAACGCTCTTGTGATATTTATATCGTTTCTAGCGGAACTCTCGAAAAATTCACATTTCAGTTTTTTTGATAGATGAGAACCTTCGATTGAAGGTACCTGTCGCTCACCTACTTTGTCAGACTTCGTAGCGACGATAATGGCTGGCACTTGTTCTCCCTTTTGTCGTTCTACGGCCGCCAGCATCGGAGCGATTTTCTGGAATGAGGCACGAGAAGTTACAGAGTATACTAGTACAAAGCCTTCAGCATCGCGAATCCATTGCTCTCGTAGACCGGCAGAGTACTCTTCTAGACCGGCTGTGTCCAAAATTTCGAGAGTACATGATTGGTGAGCTATGATGAAGTGTTTGTGATACGAGTCTTCGATGGTGGGGTCATATCTCTCAATGAAATGATTTAAACATAGCTGATAAATAATTTGAATTAGTCTATGTGTCTATTTGTAACTACTGTTGATAAAGAAATGTACGTACCCGAATTGCTAGAGCGGTCTTGCCCACTCCAGCATCACCGAGAACAGCCAATTTGACGCCGGAGTTTTCCTTGCGCGGAGATAAAGCCATTTGCCATTCACTGCCTTCTTCATATCATCAAGAGAACAATTGATATCCGCTTCGTAGATAATCAATTGCGGCTTTTGAGGCTTTACATATATCCTTGCGACGTGAGAGAAGCAGAGTCACAGCGGCATCCGCTGAGTCCACCAATGTCCCCACAAATGTATCTGAAATTTGATAGGGTTTTGTGATTGAGTTTGGCGAGAACTTTCATTCATTCATATATCTTGTGATAGATTAATTTCACGATACGCTTATTGAAAGTCAATAACTAATATCGGAAATGAAGTTTATTAAAATATTTTTTCTTCTACTTTGTGGAGAGCCTTCTTATTGTGGACTCGGATAGACAACTGAGTAGCAGAGATGAAAAGCAAATCCTCATCTATCTTGCCAAGAGAAAATGAACTAGTATAACTATTGATAACACATCAAATCGATTACAATTAAACAAGATGTACAAAATAATGAATTAAAGAATCGCAAAAAAGCAGAAAAACATATAGTGACAAGCAAACAATTTCAAGAGACTTTGCCAACTCCAAATGCACAAAACGTCATTAAGAAAAACAAAAACACAAAACACAAACAAAAGAGTTTTCAAAAAATGAAAATGGGATTTTAGAATCTAATCCATTTTGACAAACCGACAACTTAATAAAACCACAAGAAGAAATAAAAGATAAGATATATCACATAGGCCTGCGATATCTCGTCTAAGATAATAGCCAAAAACGTTAGTCGCCTCGCCCATTTCCGTCTCAAAATTATAAACAGTAAGTTTACAGCCATTGGTTCTAATACTTCATTATTAGTCTAATGATGAAAAAGATAATCAACATTGGGAAACGTACACGATCCCACTGAGGGTCTTGAATGAATCCACACAACACCTTTGAGCCAGTCTGCAGCAATGGATGACCGGCGACACTATGATGGCACAATTAATATACTTTACTTATGCAAATACAAACAGTAGAAATATAACACAAGATAGTAAACATACACTTGTAGGAACCGTTCTAAACCTTCGCGCCTGGACTCGATAACCTCATCCGAGAATCGGTTTGTAAACACCTTTCCAGGAAGAGGAGGGATAGTGACACGAGAGGACTCGCGTTCTAAAATATCTCTGAAATATTCAAAATCACTATATCTCCGTCGCACAACAGAGTATTTTAATTTAAACGCAGGAATGTTTGTCTATTAGTATAAAAGTGTCAGCCAGTGTGCAAACTAAACCCCTCAAATTATTGAATACACACCCTGCAAATAATTTCGTAATCTGTGTACATTCCTCGACCGTACCCAACTACAGCACATTAGCATAAACTACACAAACAAAGTGTATTACCCAATTGAAATTATTCACCATGAGTCTCCGGATTGCGGACCTAATAGGACAGAAGGACTCATTAGCACAACCAATCTCCATAACTTCTCTTCCATAAAGCAAAAGAAAAGCAGAAAAGCTACATACTTCAATTTCTAGAAAGTTCTCGGGAACTCCATAAATTTCATCAAAAGTCTGCTGTTTGAACTGCGGCCGCGAAATAAATTCGAAATTTCTCGACGAGGGCGAAGTCGAACCAGACCTGGAATTTCCGCTTCCGCTGCCTAGCGACCCACTAGGCATTGGCTGAGGTAAAGAGTTCTGCATATTCTGCATTGCCTTGAAATATTTCTTTTGTAATCGGAAGAGAGGAAGACGAGGAGGGTTCAGTTGTCAAGAATCTCGAGGCTCGTATTCGTTGGATTCGGCGGCGGTCATCAGAATCGCTTTCGTGCTCGGCCCCTTCTCTTATTAGCAACAACCCTGATCCTAAATTAAAGTTGAACTGCACGTGATTCGTTATCGGACTGAGATTATCTGATATTTGATCTGGTGAAATCCTATGTGTGCTTAGCTGTACGATTGTAGTTGTCTTGAATGAGAATAATATAGACTACAATTTTGACTCGCTAATGAGCTGTTCAATAATTAGTTGTAGAGCAAGAAGGGTATGCGCTGCTATCGAAAAATTCATCTCACAAGTGCAGTTTCGTGGCTGCAATCTCGATTTGCAGCAATAAATTGCTCAGTCGAGGCAGCAGTAATCCATATTCTAAGTTTATTTCCATATAAATGTAAGGGACTTCTTCAAATACAAATCATCAATAAACATAGCTCAGATAATAAAAATACGAATACGACATGGGAGTAGGGTTCTATCTCCCAAAATATTTTCTATTTTCAATGTGCGGTTGGGAGCAATAGGAAAAAAATACTATTTTAACGATTGCACTATTTCGACTCTGCCTGCTTGAAATACACCAATTTCAGCATGTCACTTTTTGAAATTGAAGGATGGTCAGTATCAGTGCCCGTTCAATCATCTGACTCATTGCAACTTAATGCGCCGACGACTGCCGCGGGGTCAGATACGCCGATTCCAAAGAAACATAGGAAGAAAATCAAAAAGGCACAGACACACGCTATTGAAGACAAATACACGAGGTCTGAGAGCGGGAAGAAAGTGACCAGCGATGAGTTGCAAAAGCTTTTTGTCGAGCAATTTGGTGTAAATGGTGAAATGGTGAAGGATGAGAAAAGTAAAAAAGAGATCAAGAAAAGCACTTTGACGGCATCGTCAGATACAAAGAGCGATAGTGTAGTCGAGAGCTCAAAATTGAAACGAAAAGCGGAAGATGAGAATATAAAGTCACCAAAGAGGGAGAAGGAAAAGAAATCTGAAGCAATTCATCAGGTCGTCCCGAAACTATCCAAAGACAAGAATCCCAGGCAGGATGACAAGAAAGCATCAACATTCAACAAGTCAGAAGTCGCTACCGTCATAGCAAAGCCGATACAACAGGTAAAACTGACACCACTGCAGCAGAAAATGAAGGACAAGCTGGCTGGTTCTAGGTTCCGCTGGATCAATGAAAAATTGTATACGACTACCTCAGAGGACGCTATAAAGCTAATCAAGAAGCAACCTGAGCTATACAAGGAATATCATGAAGGATTCAGACAGCAAGTGCAGTCTTGGCCTGAGAATCCTGTTGATATTTTTGTGACGCGGATCAAAGAGATGGCAAAGAGCAGAATGCCGCCACCTAAAGGTTTACCAAAAGACAGAGACGGTACAACGTATATAGCAGATATGGGCTGCGGAGATGCCGAACTTTCAAGACAAGTATCAACCAAATACGCGCCACAGAAGAAGAATGGAAAGAGAGCTGGACGATTTGATCCCAAGATAGTAGTGCACAGCTTTGATTTGGCAAAGACTAATGAGAGAGTCACTGTTGCTGATGTCAAACGTGTGCCATTACCCGATGCTAGTGTTCATATTGTCGTTTTTTGCTTATGTGAGTATCTTTCGTTGGAGGGGTGACCAAAAAAGATTACTAACAAACTGTAGCGCTAATGGGAACCAACTTTCTTGATTTTATCAAAGAGGCCAATAGGATATTAAAATCAAGGTAGATATCCTCTTCTTTCATTATTATTAGATTTTAGAATTTAGCTAATGATTTTTTTAAGCGGTCAATTATGGATTTCTGAAATCAAGTCCCGGTTCTCAGATACTGACGGTACAGATTTTGTAAATGCAATCAAAACCCATGGATTTGTTCACACCGAGACAGACGACTCGAACCTGATGTTTATTCGATTTGAATTTTTCCGTCCCTTGTCCGAGAAAAAGGAAGCTCGAGCGATAGCTGAGGGTAGTGGAGCTCCGTCAAAGAAACCTAAGCCTAAATTTATCGAAGAGTCTGATGACGAGGAGGAGGGGACTTCCAATGGTGGTCCGTTACTCAAGCCTTGTTTATATAAAAAGAGGTAGATAACCAAAAAAAGTTATGTCGTTCTATTATTTACAAATTATGTACATTACCATCGAACAGGAGGCTCATTTGATCGTCTTTCAATGCGCTTAATCTCGTAGTCTTGCTTCGCATCTTTTACTTCCAGCAATTTCATTTGCCGTTCCTGTAGAGCGTCAATATTTTATGTTTAATATTAATATTTAATAGTGGCACTTACATAATATTCTTCTTTACTCTCTTTGGGTAGCTGCTGGCTTGTTCTAGGCTTTGGCAGCAAGTCTGCTTCTGGTGTCTGCATGCAGAGTCAGTTTCAGTTTTGTTTAGAGTATTGCACTCGAACAGATTCAAAAACTTACCAAAACTCTGGCCTTGTCGTAGGTCTTGTACCGAATCTCAGTAAACTCTTGTAAATAGTAAGAACCAATTACCATTACTGACATAAATGGCAATCCGTAGAACAGAAACGGGTTCTTTTTTGCGTATTTGTAATATTCAACTTTGGTACGATAGATAAATAGAGATATCTTCTGAATTAAAATAGGTCGAGTATCTTCTTCTTCTTCAAAAATAATCCGCTTGTACTTTTTCGGTGGAGGTGGTTCTTTCTGTGACGGCGCACTTTGCGCTGCGAGATGAGAGATTGCAGTCGTTGAGAAGGCTGAGTATATTCTTTGAAGATCGACAGTACCTCTTCCTGATATTCTAGCTTGCCGTAAGATTATGCTAGGGAATGCCATGATTATGAATAATATGGAAAGTCTCGGCAAAATGTCATAAGAGACTGCCACAGACGTATTCAATCGAGCCGTCTGAGGCTGAGGCTGAAACTGAAGCAGCTACGCGTACAGCCTCCGCCCGATGTTCGTTGCCTCTATATCTATTGATTCACCTTTCTCTTTCTTCTCTCTGATAATCTGTCTTTTGTTTGAATCTGTTTGTTGATGATTATGTGATTTGGTCCATTTCTCGGTATTGAATCTGCATACTCGAGCGTGTTTACGGATTTCCAGATTAACTCAATTCATTTGGAGTAGTCTAGTTCAGCTTCATACAAATCAGCTCCTCACACACATTCGAATTTGCTCTACCGCCGTTTATATTTCCTCAATAGTTGAAGACAGTATACACAATGCAAAGATTTAGTCGTCGTCAACCGTCGCCTTCGGGATTTAAAGTCCATTCCGTGGTTCGTCTGTCCGATTCTCCTTCGGACGCTATTGCAACGACGCAAGCAACTCAATCAGCATATACACATGAAATCTCAAATAGTCGCAGTGAGAGCTATTTAGGTGACTCGCTGGAAATTCCTACAATTGTCATGACACCTCACGAGCAAGATATTCAAAATGAGAGCGAAATCGCATATTTTGATAGTGCTCAGCGACAACGAGCTTCATATTCTTCTGATTCATCAAGTGTCTCGGCTGCCATGGTGGCTGATTTCCATCGGCTATCTGTTAACTCTCGATATTCTGAGGATGGATCAATGACATCTGATAGTAGGCGAAACAGATTTAGTGCCTTGTTCAAAGACAAATTGCAGTTACGATCCAGATCGCGCGGTGAAGAGGACGCCGTAGCCTCACCTTCTGGCGGAAGTTTGTCATCGCCATACGGTCGTGCGCGAAGTAATAGCAACACCAGTGCAGGTCGTAATCGAAGCAGTTCATCACTTATTCAACCAGGTCACTTGAGCCTGCATCTTCCGGAGAATTTACAATCGATTACACCCGACGAAGCACTAGTTGCACGACTTAAAGTGAAAAATGACGAGGACAAAGATGCAGAGATTGAATCTGAATCTATGTGGGAGTCGAGAGCCGTTTTACTCGCTAGGAAGGAAGGCGAGGTTGATAAAAATAGCGTTTCAAGTCGGCGATCTGGATTCGCTGATTTATCGCAGTCTTCGGTGGATACGCTATCATTTGTCGGCTCTGCAAACAATCAACAGTCAGCTCAGAGAAAAGTTTCTAGTGGCTCAATTGCACATAGTGCAGTGAGCGACGGCGACTTACAAGCTGCTATTGATCTACACGAATCTGGTGACTTGGAAAAATCCACTCTGTTATTCGGTCAGTTGGCTGACCCGGAAGGCGTAAACAATCCGTTAGCTCAAGTATTGTACGGATTAGCTCTCCGTCATGGATGGGGTTTACGTGCCGATCCTGACGATGCAATCCACTACTTTCGACTCGCGGCTTCAAACTCTGCATTCATAGAAGAAGCAGCAAAGAAAGCTAATGTCAAAGTAAATCCTCGAAATCGGAAAGCCGGAGTTGGCGGTGCAAAAGGTGAGCTCACGCTGGCGATCTTCGAACTTGGCAATTGTTTTAGGTATGGATGGGGTGTCGAGCAGGATGCTGTGGCTGCAAAGCATTATTATGAAACTGCTGCCAATCTTGGGGATTCTGATGCTATGACTGAGACTGGTAAGTTAGTTTTTCATTTCTTGTTGCTCTGCGTGCTAATGAGTTATCAAAAATAGGATGGTGCTATCTTGAGGGTTTCGGGTGTGAGAAGGATAAGTTTATTGCCGCACAGTTTCTGCGTATGGCTCAAGAAGCAGGAAAAGAGGAAGTTGGACAGTCATGGATTTGGAAACCAAAGTATGATCCTACGACGGAGAATCTATCTTTACGCGAAAAAGGTAAGCGGAGACGACATGCATTTCGAACATAAGGCATTCATAAATACTATATACAAAAAGAATGAAAATAATGATAGGATAAAATTCCAGGATATGTATCGTTGTAGTTGAACTAGCGTAAGCGTAACTTAAAAGAAAATTATCCTGATTTCGACTTATCCCTATCCAAGGAGAAACTAACTGAGTTTTTCAATTTCTGTTTATACTCATCGGCATATTGTTCTCTAATTTTCTGTCCAGCTTCTCGACCATATATATCTTCAGGTGTTCTCATTTTCATTTGTTCGAATAATTCGTTTTTAGCTCTTGCTCTTGCATTGTTCTTTTTTCGTTGTAACATTCGTGCTTCGTGTAGACAGCGGTTCATATCATCTTTAAGATTGTTGCATCGGAATTGTCGTTCCATGAATGCAAGACCTTGGTGGCAGTCTTGCAGAGCGAAAATTATATCTGTGCAGTCTGTGAAAGATGTCAATTAATAGTGCTCTGAATGTGTTTTGTTATGAAGACCGTACCGATGTAGTTTGGATCATCGAGATTAGGATGCATTGTTAATTAGCAGTGCCGCATATGATCTGTATTTTTCTCCAATCTTTTAAGATATATACGTATATACTAAATTTTGAACATAAACAGTCGAATGTTAACAGTGAGATTGAACATGATACGATTGGGAGCAAGTGTAGGAAATCCCAGCCACGCACGCGCCTTGATGTGCGCCACACCTTTTCATGGAAATGCTAAGTGATGCGCAAGCGATGAAGTTATCTTTCGGCATATTACACCAAAATATATTCCGGTTAACAATTGATTGTGGAGTATATAGAGACGTATTAGCCATGTCTGAATCGTCATCAAGTAGCGCTGCTACTGCTGCTGCAAACAAAAAGCAGGCTGGTATATTATATTCCTCGACTATAATTTCATAAAGCGTGAGACGAAACTAATAGATCAAATAGATCTTCAAGCACAATACAACAACTACAAATCAATATTACAACAATTAGCTCAAAAGATCGGGGAACTAGAGAGCGAAACAGATGAGCACAAGCTCGTTCTTGATACTCTAAAGCCTTTACCGGTTGATCGCAAGTGTTTTCGTATGATTGGCGGTGTACTTGTTGAGAGAACTGTTGGAGAAGTTATCCCTGCTTTAGAGACGAATGCTGGCGGAGTTGAAGCAGTGTTGAAGCAGTTGGTTGAAGAGTATCGCAAGACTGAGGAGGATATGCGAAACTGGCAGGTATGTGCCTATTAGCTACGATATTAGATTTGATGAAGTTTGGCACTGACACTACTAATCTAGAAAAAGAATAAAGTCCAGGTGGTGCAGGGGTCATGAGAATGATTGACCGAATGCAGTCAATAATGGAGATATATTGTAAATAGTTACGACAAGTGATTAAGAATGTCACAGTGAATACATGTGATTTAGATTCGATTCCAAATCTTCCTATTTCTTTCAGTCTCCTGCAGACAAAGTCTTCTATCGAGAGTAGAACAAATTTTAGAAAATATGAAGATAATATAGCTCAATGTGCAGAAATTTGATTAAATATATACAAAAGAATGCTAAAGAAAAGAGATGCCGAACAACAATAGTTCAGAGGTCACAAAAAGCACACTGAAAACTAAAAAAAAAAAAAATAAAAAAAAAATAAAATTAGGCAAGCAATACAATATTCCAACAGCAATAACTCCATTTTGCTCATAGGCAATTTTATGTATCCACTGAATTAACTCAAATAGCCGATTTCCGCCGTGCAGCAAGATCATTAAACACTCTGACGTTACTGAAGCGGGAATCATTCTCGACGACTCCCTTCTCGACTTCCTTCTCCAGTGCATCATTGGTGATTCCGTACTTATTCCATCGAACAATGGGCGCTCGAACAATGTTTTGCATAGAAGGAACGCCAGAAACCTTGCCTTGCTTTCGAAGCATATCAATGAATGCATCTGGATCGTCAAGAGCCGTATTTTTTAGTTTCTGCAGGGCAACTATATCCCCCGACGCAGTCTCTCGTTGAGAGTTGAGAAGTTCCAAAGTAGATGAGAGAGCGATATAGTCGGTGTTAGTGTCAAGGTCAATGTCAACGCTAGGCACGCCAGCATCAGCAGCTAGTGGCGACGGTGTCTGCTCAGCGTTGACCGAGGCCTCGACTGCGGCTGATTCCGCCGCTCGCTCTTTCGAACGGGTAGTGACTGGTGTAATTGGCGGAAGGTTTGCCAGCGCAAGACGGCGCTGAAGCGAGATAGCCTGGTTTTTGGCATACGTGGACGCTCGGCGAGGCTGCGGTAGCGGTGTCGCGTCAGCGTAGTAAGCCCCTTGCCGCTCCTGCTCCTGCTGCCGCTGCGCCTGGTTCTGATTCTCAGTCCCTGATGTCAGATGAGTCGAAAGGTCTTGTGCAGAATGAGCATGCCCGAGGCTTATTTCGTCGACGGGTAAGTCTGGCATAGGGAGATCGATACGCTCTGCGGCCTGGAGCGCGGCTTTTTCGTCGAGCAGGGGCTCGCTGACAAAGTGCTGAACCTGCTGCTGCTGCTGTTCTGCTGCGTCCTCAGCCATAGTGTAAATAAAGGCAAAAGGGAGTAGGCGGAGTAGGGGAAGAGGAGGGCTGGGAGTAGGGAAAGAGGGCGAGGAGAAGAACGGAGTCGGGGAAGGAAGCGGCACGAAGATGAGGTCACGGTTGCGCGATGTTGCGGCGCGTGTGTCGCACTATCGTTAAAACCCTTTCCCTGATTTGGTCTAGCCAAAGTTTAAAATTGATTATATAGTGAATTATGTCATAAGAACTGGTACGCAGCGTATATCGAATACAGTATTACAATAGCTATGCCGGTCTCTGCTATCTACTCGCGAGCGCCTGCTTTTCAAATAATAACTGAGTTTGATAAAGAATACCGATTACTGTGCTTTGGATTTTGTTCTCTATTGCATCTAAAGTATATTAGTATTCTTAGCCAATCTCTGCCTAAAAAGTACGCTGATTATCAGGGGTTCATGCAAACTAATATGCATTAGTTATGCCATATACATTGTATTATATCTCAATTAGTGCATTTAGGGAACCCGAACCCTTTCCGTTCTCGCCGCTCGCTTCTCTCGTTCAATCTTTGCCGTCTTTACCTTGTTTGCCTGCACTTCTCTTTTTTTTTGTTTGCCTTTTGTTTGCTGTCCTTTTCCTTTCATCAGCCTGATTTCTGTCTGGTCTGCTGTGCTGGTTGCTGCATATTCGGCGTTGATTGTGCTCGACTTCTTGTTTCACTGGAGTACGTCATCGCCGCCGTTATCTTTCTCTCTTCCCCGGATATTCGTCGCTGACCATTCGTTATCGCAGGACTGGCTGGCCTCTCTCTCCCCTCTCGTCTCATTCCCCTTTAGCCTCCTCTCAGTGCGCGGCGGTTTCTCCTATCATTAATGCTCTCCCCAGCTAATTTTTTGCGTCGGAAATTTCGCTCAATATTCCTGACCGATGTATCTCCTTCTTCGACTCTAGCCCGCCTAGAGACCTCTTGGGACATTAATAAGACTATAAGTCGTGTTCAAGCACACCGGTTCGTCATTACAGATCTGCAGTATCTCCTGGACTTTGCTATCATCTTCTTTGTTCTCTGTATTGTCACCGAGCCCGGTCCTATCCTTAGAATTCTCATCGCCATCGGCTTCTCTCTCCTACTCCTAATTCCCATTACTTCGCAGTTTTTTTTTCCTTTCCTGCCCATAGGCACATGGCTCTTCTTATTCTACTCCTGCCGTTTTGTTCCCGCATCATGGCGTCCTCCTATCTGGGTTCGAGTGCTACCCTCTCTCGAGACAATCTTCTATGGTGGAAATCTCAGTAACGTGCTCGCCGCTCAGAAGTCTCCAGTTCTTGATATACTCGCGTGGATCCCGTATGGTCTTATCCATTTTGGTGGGCCTTTTGTCTGCTCGGCTGTCATTTTTCTTTTTGCTGCTCCGGGAACTCTTCCCGTCTTTGCTCATGCCTTCGGCTACATGAACCTCATTGGCGTCTCTATCCAACTTATGTTCCCTAACTCACCCCCTTGGTACGAAAATATGTATGGTCTTGTCCCTGCCACTTATGACGTCAAAGGTTCGCCAGGAGGTTTGGCTCGGGTCGATCAGATTATTGGTCTTGACCTCTACACTTCCTCCTTTACCGCTTCGCCAATGGTGTTTGGTGCATTTCCGTCCCTGCATTCTGGTTGCGCCGTCATCGAAGTCCTCTTCATGTCCTACTTGTTCCCCCGTCTTACTCCTTATCTGATGGGATATGTTCTTTGGATTTGGTGGTCAACTATGTACCTCACCCACCACTACTTTGTCGATCTTATCGGTGGTGCCATTCTTTCACTTTCAGTCTTTGTCTTAGTCGCCCGCTCGTATCTTCCCAAAGTTCAACCTGACAAACCATCCCGTTGGGCCTACGATTACGTCGAGCTCGGTATTCTTCCCGCCCCCAAAGCTCGTCTTACGAAAGAATACACACCTGGTGACTGGACTCTTTATAATTCTAGTGACTCATCTGACGCTTATACTCTGACGCCAACTTCGGAATGGGAAATCGAAACCTTGGCGGATAATGAGGACGAGTTTAATAGACCACTTGTTAACGCGAATAATGCAAAACCTTCCAGGGCATTGAATGAAAAGGCGGTATATGAAGGATGAAGAGGGCGGTTATCAATTTTTGATGATTTTTGGTCGCCTTTTATGTAAAGTAAAGCTATCGCATACATGCAAGTACACGATGAACATGAGCTGCATGATTTAACAGAAATAGGTTTCTCAATGTTTAATTCTCCCTTCGGTTCTGCTTCTATAAATATTTCCTCTATTGTTTAATTTTTTTATGACATGTTTTTATGCTGAATTTTCATTTTATCTCTTCACACGACTGTACGATAATGTGATTTCTTTACTTTAATTTTTTTTTACATGGATTTGTATAATCTTTACTATATTAATTTAATCTCAAATCATCTATGCCATTATATTAATCGATTAGTATATATATATATATATATAAAAATATAAGTCGCACCCCATAGAAAATTCCAAAGCGCCATAACAAGAGTACATATAAAAAACGGAAGGTGGAATCATGCCTGGCACTTAACCAGATCCATAAAATTCCTTTAACGAATGGCAGCATCTTTCTTAGCCGTGGTCTCCTGCTGCGCCTTCATTTCCGCCATCTTCCGCTTCATCATAACTTTTCCAAAAAAATTCAGCGAGAATGGCAGCATAATCATGTCAATCACTATCCATGCAGCTAGTACTCCGTAATTTCTACCTAACGTATTATGCGTGTTGAACATAATAGTTCGTGTCGCGTCAGCGAGGTTCTTGATCGGCAACGCGTATCCATATCGATAAAATACGTTCTGTAATGGAATCGAATAGAAGGCTGGAGATATATTACTGATTACTGTGCAAATTAACCCGAATCCGAGAATGGGTGGATAGGTAGCGATGCAGATTAAGGCCAGGTTCTCTAGAAAAATTCCCATTGCCAGCATGCCTAAGTAATTTGTCATCCAAAATACAACAAAGCCGGCGTGTCCAAAAGCACGAGAGAAATCCATCTGGAAGGCTAGCGAGACGAGAGAGTAGAACAATGAAAGAAATAAATATGCAATCCAAGAAGACATATACCGGTATGCTATCATATGTGACCGTTGGAGATGAGGCGAAATCAGCTGATGAATTGGCGCAAAGAAATTAAACTGGAAAAACGAGGTAATGACGATTAAAATTAATCCGACCTGCGTCGTCGCCGTTGCTGTTGGATTATCAAATGGGAACAGATTCGCTAAAGCGATCTCACTCGGACGAGTGACAAGTTGTGGCGAATCGTTGACGATATCGGAAAGTGTGTAGTTCTCAGCTGCAAGCGCTAGAGTCTGTAGCGCAAACTCGCCGGTATAGTTCGCGCTGAGCTGCATTACCCACGACACAATGTATCCCATTGCAAGCATATCTCTAGCCTGAGAATACATGAACGTCACTTGGCCTGTACCGTTATATGAAGTACCAGTCGTGGAAGGATTTTGCAGAGCACTTGTAAGTACTTCGGTGGCGTTGGGCGGGATGTAAAAAATACCCCACGTCCGCTCATTCTGGATATCATGCACGATTTCATCATATGACCGGCTGTCTACTGTCTTTACGTTGACAGAGTTTCGAGAGCCGGAAAAGGCTTGCGCATAGTTGATGAAAGAAGGGCCAACAATGTCGCCCTCGTCGTTGTTGACAATCCAAAGATGAACACGGTCGAGATACGAAAGTCGTTTATAGAAGGAGGCCCAATATATAGAAAACAGCATCTACTGAAATTTAGCAAGACGAAGAGCAGGTTATTTTTGGAATAGTAAGCACATACCAGCATAAGAACACCCATTAATAATACAGACAATGCCCTCTGTTTAAAGACCGCATGTCGCTTCTCTTTCAAGGCCGAACTGAAAAAGCCGTATTTGGGGGGAATTCCTCCAGGCCCTGTAGGTCCACCAGGACCAGGACTAGAACCAGAACCAGCAGGCTGAGGTTGTTTCTCCGCAGCATCTAGTGTAGCAGCAGATGAATCTTTGCCAGAGCCTTTTTCATCGTTTGCTTCTCTTTCTCTACCGGCGCCGTCGCTATTCACTAGTACCTCGTCAAACAGATCGCCACTGAGCGATTGTCTTTCGGCATTTGAGAATTTCCTCAATAAATCCTCGTCTCCGTAAAAGTCTGGTTCTTCCAGCTCACGGCTTTCTGACGCTTGATTCGAGTATGCCATTTTAAAGACGAATAGATATAATTTTAAATATACCTTTGACGTGCTATACTGTTTTTTGCGCACCAATCTTTGATGTCAAAAGAAGTGATTATGCGACAAAATCACCAATTAGATGATGCAACAAAAGATAATGCCATAGAATATGAGGCATAGAAAATCGGATTTTATACCCTCTTTGTGAAGATTTAGAGACCTTGATCATCCGAGTGTTGGTCAGCATTTTTTTTGTTCGGCTCCGAAGTGGTTAAAACAAGAAACCCTACTTGAGCGTACCACACACAAACCTCGGATCTACGAGTTGCTTCGGCCGATATGCTGCAGACCTTTTATGGTCTATGTCAAAATCTATATCTTTCTATTTACTTAGGAACATTTTTCAGATATTATCAGCTCATCATATGATAATTATGGTGGTGACGATGATAGTAATTCGAGTTTAACGTCCTTATGAGTAGGTTATGACTTACACTCTATCGCGCGAAAGGCTTGCGGCAGTAATTTGTACTTGTTTCCGAGAAAGGTAATTCTGGGTCAATTGTACTATGCATAACTCTGAGGTGTTTGAATGTTGTGAGATAAAGGCGCGTTTGTAAAACTTATATCTATAATTACGCTCCGCTCGTGCTATCTTTCAAATGCCGTACGACAATTTTGTCATTTTCAATCAAAAAAACCCTTGATTGCGCTGAACTTGAGTTATCAAAATATCTGAATATGAAATATTTGCCCAAGAATACTTGTCGCTAACAAACAGTAGTTAAAATAAGATAGTGATTTTCTCAGCTATTAGCAATTATCGGTGAGGCAGAGATACAAACTCCGGTCGATGCTGCTCGGACTCTTCAAATATTCCTGATTGCTACTCTTGCTCTTCTCCACATACGTGGCATACTTTGCATCTAAGAGGAATACTGCTGAAGAAATTTTTTGTTGATTAGAGATAGTGGGATGATATTGTGACATGCATGTGCCGCTTGATCTAAGGTAGAGAGTATTACCAGATTGTCCTGTGCAAAACGCTCTTGCCTGAATAAATCTAAACTTTTTCCATTGAACACATTTCTACTATCTAATATAATATACAATACAATACAAATTTGTTGGGATGGTGCCATCTCTTTAATGAATCTTGAACTATCAGAGAACTTCTAGTTAAGATGTCTGGTCGTTCTCATATGGGTGTACGCGCATCCAAGACCGCCACTATTGGTATAAATATTAGGTGTTGCTATCCGTATAAGTCTATTGACTAGTTTCAAATTGCAATGTTGGAAATGGTTGAAGTTATAATAGATTTTGGTTTATTTGCTAGATTTGGGTCGTCATTCATCGATATGTAGCTTTTTATCCATATGCTCGGGAGCTGAAAGACCTTATACTGTGATTTTCTTTACGGCTGCCAATCGTACCACACTTAATATTATATATTAACTTGTTATATTGTCTATTCCTCCTGAAGAGGTGGAACAAGATTATGATTGACGCGGTCCATGTGCTAGATTGATTTTGCGGCTTCTAGTGAGATTGCTCGTAATTAATTTGGTTTGACCTCCCAAACGCGAGAAGCAACCGTTGTGTTATCCTTAGAGTAGAAGTTCTGTTGTTCAGATTGTATATGTTTGCTGTTGATTGCATACTATCTTCGGGGAATGAATTTTCTTATTGATGAGACGTGCGGCTGACAGAAAACCAATAGGCATTATATTTCGGCTATAAATTCTCTAAAAGTAGAAGCTCATACCCAAAATCTCGCTAATTCACGCAAGGTCTCATTTCATCTTTCTATATCATCACTTCATATAGGCTTCTACTTAAGATACCGCTTCGAGAAGAGTGCAAAGCGTACTATTAATTTAATTTGTCTCCGTTGTGTTTGTCGCAACTTCCGCTAGGCCCATGCGCGCTCTCGGGCCCGACCTCGATTAGCGATGGTAACCCTAATCGGCTGGGCCCTGTCAAAAAAAGGATAAGGCCAAGTGGAGATAGGCAGCCTTTATCAAATCTTCCTCCGTGAAAGCTGATCGAGACGGGTGCGTTGTCTCTTTTTGATTACTTTTGATGCTTATAAGAGTCTTGCTCTAGGACATCCAGCAACGAGCAAAACAAGATGCATACTGAGACAAAAAAGTTTTGGTCACGACCTGTTCGTGCAGTGTTAGATTTATTTAAATCTGTCTTATCGGCAAATCTAGGTGAACAGATGCTCGAAGTGACTAAACGGCAATGGCATATCGGAACCACGTCTTTTGGAGGACCTATTGTTCAGTATGATTGATTCTTTTGATACTTTTACTAGCAGTGTATGGAGATCGCTAACGATTATTATATATAGAGTTGCTAATGTATGTTCGAGGTTATCGAGATCAAGATTTCAATCTGAGTTAACAAAATGCTAGTTTAACAATCTATTTGTACAAAAATACCACTGGCTGGATGATTCGACATATCAAGAGCTTTTTGGAATCGCTCAATCACTACCCGGTTCCGCGTCTACAAAACTGATTTTCATTATCACTCTCCTACGCACTTCGATCCTTCCCGCTTTACTCTCATTCATGTTTTGGGCTGGTCCAGGAGCGGCTGGAATGTTTGTATTAGCTGTTGGAATTGGTGAAATAGGAAGTTCGCTGCCTAATCCTGTGTATGCTTTACTAAGTGGCTTAAACTCCGCTATCGTTGGTGTGATTTTTGTCGCTGGCCTGAACGTTTCGTCGAGGTGTATCACCGACAAATTAAGTCATCTGACAATATTTGTGTCGGGAATGTTTGGAGTCATGTACACTTCGCTTTGGTATTATCCTGTACTGATGATTGCTGCCGGTATTATAACCTTAGTTTTTGATTCGCCATATTTCAAATTGTTGGTACGATTTGTGAGCAGGCATTGTAAGGCAATAAAGAGATCAATGGCGCAGACTGCCAGAGATATGGTTGACAGCGCGCTTAACAGGAAAAAATCGCCGGATCAGACAATTAGCTTGGAAGACTTAGGCAGCATGCAGCCTGATCAAAGACCGGAACATGACGAGCCATGCGCATACAACGCCGAAGAAAGACCACGCCCGGAACCAACCAAAAAATCCGACGAGATCCTAATCCGCACAAGGACGGGCGCATCTGCAGTTTCATTCACGGCGACAGAGATACATAATGAGAATTCACAAGACGCCGAATCCAGAGCATCGGTAGAACCAAATTATCCCATCAAATTCGGAATTTCTGTCGTTATATTCTTTGTTATATCATTTGTCGTAATCATGGTTATTCGAGCCGTTGTTAAAAACCTCGGTATGCCGTATTTGATGTTCAGTAATATGTACCTGGCCGGTACAATTATTTTTGGCGGTGGACCCGTGGTTATTCCCTTATTGCGTGAATATACAGTTGGACAAGGCTGGGTATCTCCTCGCGACTTTGCAATCGGTCTCGCGCTAATTCAGGCATTTCCCGGTCCAAACTTCAACTTTGCTATATACCTAGGCGCATTGGCATACAAAAATGGGGGGCACTCATCATTTTGGGGAGCAGTTGTCTCTTTTATTGGTATATATACTCCCGGGATGCTTATCGCGGGCGGTATGTTTACATTTTGGCATAAGCTGCGGAGATATGTTGTGATCATGAGTTTTCTCCGAGGTATAACCGCCGCAGCAACAGGCCTTTTATGGACTGCAATCTATCGGATTTGGGATTCCGGATTTCTGTCGTCGTCAAATCAGGTAGGCGAGTCACTGGGGAATGAGGCATGGTGGTATGTAGTGGCTGCTACGGCTTTTGTGTTGGGCTATTTGTATCAGGTGCCGACGCCTTTTTCGATTGCGGTCGGTGGTTTAATGGGTGTTATTCGATGGGCCTATGATGGTGCGCCGATGTAGGTCAACACGGTTTTATCAAAGCACGTTTCGTATGCAATGTCTTTCCAAGTTATGTAATGAATTTTTACAGTACCCGACATCCTTGAATTATTCTTATGTAACTACCTATAGATAGATTGCTGCCCTACTAATAATATCCAGCAACAAAGCTAAGAATGTCGGCTCTTTTATGTAGGTTGACTCGAGAATCACAAAGCATTATTGTAACTGTCGTCTCCGTGCAATTGTACAGCACGACACTAAAATCAAAATGTTTAAAAAACTTGGGCATTAGATATTATAAAATATCATTAGTAGTTTCGATGGTCACTTAGATACATTTTCTTTCATCCTAACCCCGCCCCCGCAAAGTGGAATCAAACAAGATCTCCCGCTTTATATTTAGTATCTACCAAGTAGGATACCTTTTTAGAAATAGGACATCAGTTGTGTAGAACTGATTGCTGATCTAGATTTTAGATTAGATTTTTCTCGTCATACTGAGCAGAGTCGAACCTGACGAGCCCAGAATGTTTACACTACTTACTCCATCTTTACTAGCTGATGATGACTTCAACGCTTACCTCGAAGTTTGGGCCCGATTATGGGTTGTTACTAGAAATGAATACAGATATCCAGTCATTTTTCTCATGCTCGGGAGAAGCTATCAAGTGACGTAATATAAGGCAAGGCATGGTGAAGTCAGTATCATAAAGTGTGTGGTCTTCGCATATCCGCATGTTTCTTAGCGCAGCGGCAAAATACCGCTGGGTAAAATTCACTTAACTCGACATATTTCATCGCTTATATATCTGCGTGGTGGGTTATCCGCTTTCGTCTATACTCGGACAGCAGGCCATCAAAGAGTACATTGGAACACCACACTACTGAATAGAATAGCTGACACTTTCCCTAATAATGCCTACAATCGTCTGCCTATCTTTTTCTGCTACGAAATAAATCAGATATTCCTCGACTGTTCGCGCGAAATATCGCTATATCGAGCTTTTGCTGACTTAAAATATATTTATTTTTGAGCCCTGCTGACTATGTTAATGCAGATCAGGAAAAGACTTAAAAACAGACACAAATCTTCACATCCTGCTCTTCTATTACTACCCACACATCTGCTCGCTTTTTGAATATCAATTAGTCCCTGTAAACACAATGCATGTTTTTGTTACCGGGGCAACCGGCTTTGTCGGTTCAAAAATTGTCGACATCCTTCTTTCTAGAGGCCACACTGTTCTTGCTCTCGCTCGCAACCCCGCAAAGGCAGCCGTCATAGCATCGAAACCCGGAGTGACCATCCATACAGGCTCACTCACTGATCTTGAAAGTCTCAAGGCCGGTGCACTGGCAGCTGATGGTGTCATTCACACTGCATTCGTGCATGATTTCACGCAGTATGCGACGAGTATAGCTATTGATCTTGAAGCAATCAAGGCAATGGTTGGAGTTCTGAAAGGAACAAATAAACCTTTTGTTTCCACTTCTGCAACATTGCTTGCCGGCCAAGGTAGAGTTGTTACAGAAACTGATCCTGTTGAGGTTGTGGATATGCCAACTCGCGGTCCAGCAGAGACCTTTGTTCTAAAGAGCTCTGACGACGGTATACGTTCCAGTGTCGTCAGACTGCCTATCGTCCATGGTGAAAATGATCCTGGTTTTGGAACAATCTTGGTGAATCTTGCTAAGCAAAAAAACTATGTTGGATATATAGGAGATGGCACGAATTTTTGTCCGGCAGTCGAAGTAAACGACGCGGCACTGTTATACGTTCTTGCTCTCGAGAAAGGTACTCCGGGTTCTGTTTACCACGCTATAGCCGAGCAAGGTATCGAATTCCTCGAGATCGCAAGCACTATTGGCAAAAAACTTAGTCTTGAGGTAAAATCGATTCCTAGAGAAGAAGCAGGCAAATACTATGGCTGGTTCGCTGCATTTGCCGGGTTCAACTTCATGGCTTCTAGCGAAATTACTCAGAAGCAGCTAGGCTGGACGCCAAAAGGTGACGGAATGATTTCCAATATCGTTCGGTATTACTTGTAAAGTTATCCAGCTGCTAGGCTTAGTCTAAATGTTGATAGTTGAGAATTTACAATATTCAATTTTTCAATTCGTGGCAGACTGGTCCCAACTGTGCCTTAGTTACTGCTATCGGCAGGAATCTGAAATCTTATAGCTTAATCCTTAATCTTGGAGAGTGGCTAATTTGCTTGATGCATGATTGTCGATTTCCGAACGACTAGCATGCAAAAGGAATTGGGTCGGAACCTAGATCTGTAGGACTGATTGTCGATCTAGATTTTGGAATAGATCTTTGTAGTCATAGTCTTATACTCTTTGCTTCAGAATTCAGAAAAACAATTGAGCAGAACCGAACCCGGCGAGCCCAAAATGTTAACGCTACTTGCGCCATATTTACTAGCTGATGATGACTTCAACGCTGACCTCGAAGTTTGGGCCCGATTCTGAATTTCCACCAAAAGCGATTCCAGATATTCAATCATTTTCTCAAGCTCGGGAGAAGCTATTTAGTGACGTAATATAAGACACCGCATGGTTAAGTCAGTATCATAAAAATTGTGGGGCCTTCACATTTCCGCAACTTTCACCGCACAGCACAAAAAATAATTACCCAAATACTTGGATTCTGACGCATATTTATACAATTCTTACTTCTAATACCCGATTTACTGATGCAGTCGTTGCTTCGAAACACGGTGTCCTGTTATAATATGTGGTATATCCAAACTCCGGTCGCTTGGCATATCACCGCAATTGGCAAATAAACTCCGCGTCCCAAAAGTTAAGCGAAGCGCATCTAAGTTAACGCCGTGAATTACCTCCGTAGATAGCTTGATATATGCGGAGATTTGCTAAGTTAACGTTGCTGACGGCGCCAAAAGTCTGTCGAGCTAACTCTGTTTACGCAGGTCAATTACAGACTCGAAGATTTAAATGGCATGGCCACCGATCGTCTACCACTACTATTGAACAACTACTTGTATCTCACATTTCTTTGTCGATTTCATAGGCAATATGCACGTCTTTGTCACTGGTGCAACCGGCTTTGTCGGTTCAAGAATTGTCAACATCCTTCTTTCTAGAGGCCACACTGTTCTTGCTCTCGCTCGCAACCCCGCAAAGGCAGCCGTCATAGCATCGAAACCCGGAGTGACCATCCATACAGGCTCACTCACTGATATTGAAAGTCTCAAGGCCGGTGCACTGGCAGCTGATGGTGTCATTCACACTGCATTCGTGCATGATTTCACACAGTATGCGGCGAATATAGCTATTGATCTTGAAGCAATCAAGGCAATGGTTGGAGTTCTGAAAGGAACAAATAAACCTTTTGTTTCCACTTCTTCACCATTGCTTGCCGGTCAAGATAAAGTTATTATAGAAATTGATCCTGCTAAAGTTATGGATATGCCAACTCGTGGTCCAGCAGAGACCTTTGTTCTAAAGAGCTCTGACGACGGTATACGTTCCAGTGTCGTCAGACTGCCTATCGTCCATGGTGAAAATGATCCTGGTTTTTTAACAATCTTGATGAATCTTGCTAAGCAAAAAAACTATGTTGGATATATTGAATCCGGTACAAATCATTGGCCGTCGGTCGAAGTAAATGACGCGGCACTGTTATACGTTCTTGCTCTCGAGAAAGGTACTCCGGGTTCTGTTTACCATGCTATAGGCGAGCAAGGTATTGAATTCCGCGAGATCGCAAGCGCAATTGCCAAGAAAGTTGGTCTTGAAGTAAAATCAATTCCTAAAGAAGAGGCGGGCGAATACTATGGCTGGTTTGCTGCATTTGCCGGGTTCAACTTCATGGCCTCCAGCGAAATTACTCAGAAGCAGCTAGGTTGGACTCCAAAAGGGGATGGAATGGTTTCTGAAATCGGTCTTTATTATTCCTGAAGGCAGCAAGTCTGTTGAATTGACTTCGATAATTTATTCTGTTAATTTTAATACTCAATCTTTTTATGTCGTCGTGGCAGTCAACACGCGCTAATCCGGTCGTGTTTCTTGTTAAGTTGCCCAAACCGGATTTGGACAGTTGACGGCACAAGGACGCCGACGACGCTTCATCAGTGGTTACTAAACTGCAGTGGACGGCTGAACAGCCTGTGTTGCTTTATACATTTGGTCAACGCGCTGGCAGAGTAGAGTCCTCGTAGTTGTCAGGGAGTTCTAAAACAAATGCCGGAGGACTGGCAGTGTCTGCAGGCAGATGTAGGCTAGTCTTGCGGAAATTCTTGCCAGACCATAAGTAAAGCGGTTAGCTTCAAAAGGTGCGAGGTGTTGCAAATTATTTTGTGGTTGGCGTTGCAAGCGCTATTTCCAGGATACAATCGGAAAGCAATCTATACGCGTACTCTGTCAGCTTCCAGGATCAATATCAGTTCGGCAGAGTAGGTAACCCAGTATACGACGAAATTGACTAATTCCTTAGATACCAGACAGCTTGATATATGCCTCTGGAATTTGAAAATTATACAGTCTATGCTTATCTATTGCTCGGATACGTGTCAAATATGAAGTGAGGTTGCGGGTGAAACGACTATGTCAGCGATATCGGTCGGAACAATCATCACTCCCATGTCAGCAATTGCACAACACAACACGCCGTATTAATACTCGGGTTTTGCAAAGAGTTAGTAACTATTTATTTTATATGCACAAATCAGTTTTTATTCAATATTTAAAATACGGTCGTTCATCTCAATTTATTGCCTTGCTCATTGCCATCTATTAAACTTTGGCATAACGACGTCATACTGTCTCCGACTCTACTAACGTATAAGAACAATTGCACATCTATCTCTTTTGTGCGAGATAGGTATTTGCTAATACAAAGGGTAAGACTTGCAATCATCTGCATGATAGTTAATCTGTCTGATGACGTGACTAAATCTTTACGAGCCAGTGAGTAGAGAATTTAAAAAGAGACTACATCCGTTGTCCTATTCTACCATCACCCATACATTTCTCCCTTTGCCAATCTCTTTGTCGATTTCACAGACAATATGCACGTTTTTGTTACCGGTGCAACGGGCTTTATCGGCTCAAGAATTGTTAATGTTCTTCTTTCTAGAGGCCACACTGTTCTTGCTCTCGTTCGCAACCCCGCAAAGGCAGCCACCATAGAATCGAAACCCGGAGTAACCATCCATACAGGCTCACTCACTGATCTTGAAAGTCTCAAGGCCGGTGCACTGGCAGCTGATGGTGTTATCCACACTGCATTCGTTCATGATTTTTCAAAATTCGAGGAGAATATTGCTCTTGATGTCGCGGCGATCAAGACAATGACTGAAGTTTTGAAAGGAACAAGTAAACCTTTTGTATCTACGTCCACGCCCTTAGTCGCTGATCCAAGAAAGGTTATTACAGAAACCGATCGAGCTCAAGTTGTGAATTCTCCGGGTCGTGGGCCAGCTGAGAATCTAGTCCTGAAGTCCGCCGCCGATGGCGTACGTTCAAGTATAGTCAGAGTTCCTGTCGTTCACGGCGAAAATGACCAAAATCTTTTACCATCCTTATGCAAGATTGCCAAGGAAAAAAAAATCGCTGCCTACTCTGGAACTGGCTCCAATCGTTGGCCGGCAGTCGAAGTAAACGACGCGGCACTGGTATTCGTTCTTGCTCTCGAAAAAGGTACTCCAGGTTCTGTTTACCACGCTATAGCCGAGCAAGGTATCGAATTTCACGAGATCGCAACCGCGATCGGTAAAAAATATAAGCTTGAAGTAAAATCGATTCCTAGAGAAGAGGCCGGCGGATATTATGGCGGGCTTGCTGGATTTGCCGGGTTCAACTTCGTGGCTTCTAGTGAGATTACACAGAAAGAATTAGGCTGGACCCCTAAAGGGGATGGGATCATTGCCAATATTGGCAAGTATTATTGAGGTTCAAAAGTATGCTGCATTGCATTTAGGATATGTATACTATTGACTGGTGTTTTTTTCTAATCATTAACTCTGTCTGTTATCCATCTCGTCTCGTTTATCATTCTCAGGGGCTACTTATAACTCATGACTAAGGTAAAATGACCCTTTTATACACAATTTCTGTAATCGCAATACGAAAATAGGGACTAGTAATAATAAGACCGCTTAATAATATCATCTGTCGATTTGCATCCAACCGCGTTTCCAAAAATCTCTTTGAATAGTAAAATTATATATATATTCCATGTACGTTAATTACAACCTAATCCGAATCCCAAATTTATTCCTTCCATCTTTCTTTCCATGAATCATTAATAAAATAAAAAATAAAGCCCTAGGTCCATCAGCTTTCAAATATACAGCCAACGATCAGAACTTATCATCTCCATATCTCAATACACAAATTATCCCTTCGGGAACAGAATACCATGCCCTACTATCAATCCTTTCCTTCCACCTAAGACTCAAATAAAAAACCCTTGTAACATTCAAAAATAAAACAATGAAGACAAACTTGCAGGTTCTCCTGACAGGCGACAGATAACAAGAAAGTTAGTCAAACGAGCCGGCAATCCCCATTGCGATCCCAGACCAGTCGCTACAGCCATCAAGGCGAGCGCCATCTGTCTGGATCTGCAGATTCTCGTCACTGAAAACAAGAAATGGAGAGCCAGTCGGACATTCAGTCTGATTGTCGTCATCGGTCAGAGTAGCGGTGCTAATTGTCTGGATGTCTTTTTCTGCGCTAAGAGCTGAGACGTTGGTAGAGATTGTCGAATCGACGGTGGTGGCGGTGATTTGTTTTGGTGAAGCTAGTTCGGATAAAAAATTTTCAGAGATGATGTCGCTGTCGTCGGCGGAGCCAGTAGTCTGAGTTCCAGTCTCATCCTTCGAGTCGAGGACGGCGTCCCAGTCGAAAAGATGAGACTGATTCGAGTTCACCGAGCTGTCAAAGGTAGTGGACTCGGAAAAGATAGTTGCATTTGGCAAAACGTCAAAGAGCATATGTGGAAGAGAATCATTGCTGACATAACTGTAGTGCTCGCGAGCTTTACCATCCAGGGGCCCCAGATGAGTGGTTGGTTCTTCAAATGACGCTGCAGGTCAAGGAGTGACATCACCGCTGCGGGATGATGCATCGATTTGAAGGCCATCACATCGAGGGCGTCAGGAGTGGCAGGGATATCAGACGAGTCTTCAGGAGATGTGCTGTACGAATCAAAAAGTAAACCAGAGGCTGGAGAGAACGACGAAAGAGAGGATGAGGAAGGCGAATCAAAGACAGAGGCTTTATCGGTGGATATAAAGTCAGACGAGGCCATCTCGGTCTTTATCCGAGGTTCCTGTGGTACTGTAGTAGATGATGACGATTTAGAAGCAGACAACTGCGCAGAAAGCTCATCTAACTTCGCGCGAAGAGACTTATTCTCGGCCTCGACGATCGCCAAGCGATCCAAAACGGCACTGTTTTCTGAGCGAAGATCGAGATTGATCGACTCGAGTTCTTCTAGTTGTTTGCGCTTCTTCTCTCGAGAAGACTGGGCGGCTTGACGGTTACGCAGGATTCGCTCTACTCGTCGCTGCTCCTTTTCGATAGCTGTCTTTGCACGCTTGCGCGGAGGCAGGGCGCCAGGGGGGAGAGGAAGTGAAAGACTCTCACGACGTTTTCGAGATCCATCGAGAGAGTAATCTGGAGAGCTGTAGTCCTCGGGTGACTCTGACATGGCTGGAGGTATCAGAGATTTGACGTAAAAAAAGTGATGATGAAGAGAGAAGAGGAGAGAGAAGGTGGAAGTAGGCTGTTAGTTAGGCACCCAATTTGGGGCGCTGGACGCGTGGCCGCAGCAAAGTGGACACGCTGGCACCTTTATGCTGCGCCTTGGACCCGGCTCTCTGGTTTCTGACCCAAGAGCTTTACAGAAAGTGCAACCGGGTCAGGAGATGGGTGCCAGTCGGTTTGCGCACGTGCCGGGCCTGAGACCGCTCACGCGCCATTATTATCCAGAAACAGGGAGAACAGACGAACTGATAAAGAAGATAAGTGTAATAAACTGAGTAGCATTGAATATTGCAGGAGAATCCAAAAGAATCCGAGAGAAAGGTGCGGTTGAGCATGACAGGGGCCGATCCCAGCTAACGAGTATTATCCCGTCACATCGAAGCAAGGAGTCGCGACCAAGATTATCATCAACCCACAGGTGTACGGAAGTCAAATGTATTTAGCTTATGATAGTCACCACTGATTACTGCTCAACCGTATATGAAAGTTTACTCATCCATGATCCGAGACGACTGCGACGTCTGAAGGCTTACATGAAAAGAAAGGCTACTATTGCGCGGCCTCTTTGTTTTTTTGTAATTTTTGTAAGAGTTTATATCATTCGTGGCTAAAACCGAGACTGTTGTATCAAAGACTCAACAGCGATACTTAGTGCGTATCGACTGATATTGCAATACGCTGAGAGATCATTAACATTACCAAGGCGGTTCGGGCGTGTCAAACCCTTCAACTGCCTCGCAATATATATCTGAAAGCGCAACGCCATGACCAGCGATGATCCACTTAATATATATAACCGAGGTACTAGTATCGAGCAGACTTGTACATCCTCCAATTCCTTCATCGTTTATCTTGTCTGGTGTAATTATCTGTAGATCCTCTTTGATTTGTATGATTGTGCTGTCCTGTGTCTCACAGTTGCTTCTGTCTTTTGTATATCTGTAAAGACAGTATACTATATCAGATGCATCGGGTAGCTCATAACACTTTGTATTGCACCCATAGTTTCCATACTGATACTTTGAGCCGAATACCAGTGATTTGACAATGTTGATCATAGAATATACTATAGATCTTTGTTAGTTACTGATATGAAAGGTTCTCACAAGAAAATCCTCGGCGCTGCCATGAATGCTTTGCCAAAGTGGATTACTGCTGCCTTATCAATCCACGGCGGATATCATATCTCAGACATAATAGGCGAATTCTGCTTAAGACAACTCTAACATTATCAAACCATCGCTAGAGCGGCAATGCAAACTCTTCTAAGATTTTATATTTCTAATAATGGCAAGTGTATTATCCTACCGTTATCAATCAGAAACTCTGGCCGGGTCATAGGCACAACACTGATCACGATATTAATAAAAATAACTAATGTAAGTGCGATCGGTAGTTTAGTTTTTTCACCCAAAGCCATGACGAAGACTGCGAATTACACACGTTTACGCTGCACTTCCTACGAGATATAAACTGATCCAATATAGGAGTTCTGTTCATTAGTCATTAATTACACAAACCAAGAGTCATCAATGCGGCTCATATTGAATTCTGTTAGTTGCAGTCATTCAAGCAATTTTTTCGTTTTAAATATATATATGTAACTACAATAACCATCCTTGGATCTCTATATCTGTCACTATCTACAAAAAGCAATCACTTCTAATAAAAATAGAGTCATGTCGTCAGCAATCCGTGCCGCAGCGCGCCGGGCGTCATTGCATCCGCCTTACTGCTCCCAAGCACTCCGATTTCGCTCAGCTATCCGCCACGGGTCCTCTCAGCCTGCCGAGGTATGTCACTCCTTTCTCCTTTAGGCATTTTGCTGCTGATGCAGCAACTGACATTCTTTTAGGTACAGGACGCGACATTGAAATACATTCGTGAAACGGATCCGCACAGTCTTACTACCTATGCCCGACCCGAGATGGTCCTGTACAAGGGCAAAGGTTGCTATCTGTATGATTATAACGAAAAGTAAACATTTCTTTCATTTGCTTGATGCAGGATCTCTCTTGAGTTAGATCAAGGTGCTGACTATTTTTTTAGGAAATACCTGGATTTCACTGCCGGCATTGCTGTCAACGCGCTCGGCCATGGCGATATCGAAATTGCAAAGATCCTCTTCGACCAAGCAATGACAGTCATTCACACCTCAAATCTTTACTACAATGAGTGGTCTGGTCCTCTCGCAAAATTGCTCGTCGACCGGACATTAGCCACCAAAGGCATGACGCAGGCATCGCGAGTATTTTTCGCAAATTCAGGAACTGAAGCTAATGAGGCCGCTTTGAAATTCGCGCGCAAGTTTGGCAAATATGCGGCTAAGAATGCTAGTGAGGAAAAATTCGAGATCATTTCTTTCTATCATTCGTTTCACGGACGAACTTTTGGAAGTCTGACTGCGACACCCAATGAAAAATATCAGAAACCCTTTAAGCCTATGGTTCCTGGGTTTAAATATGCGACTTATAACGACATTGATAGCGTGGATTCGCTTATTAGCGACAAGACTTGTGCTGTGATTATTGAGCCTATTCAAGGCGAGGGCGGAGTGTACACAGCATCGAAAGAATTCATGGTTGCCCTGCGACAGAAGTGCGACGAAGTAGGCGCACTTCTCATCTTTGACGAAATTCAATCAGGATTAGGACGCTCAGGACATGTGTGGGCGCATGAGGCATTTGGACCTGGAGCTCAGCCAGATATTTTGACGATGGCTAAAGCTTTGGGAAACGGCGTGCCGATTGGCGCGACTATGGTTACTGAACGAGTAGCTGAGGCAATTAAGATTGGCGACCATGGAACTACGTTTGGAGGCAATCCTCTTGCCTGCCGCGTGGCACATTATGTTGTTGGCAAGCTCACCACCCCAGAATTTTTAAGCTCGGTGCAAGATAAATCTCGAATCTTCAAAGCCGGCTTTGACAAACTCATGGCGAAGTATCCAAATCTCGTCACGGAGATCCGCGGAACGGGAATGATTTGGGGGATACAATTAAGCACTGATCCTACGCCTGCAGTTAACGCGGCTAGAGAAAAGGGATTGTTAATTATCACTGCGGGAACGAATACTATTCGAGTTGTTCCGCCGTTGATTATTAGCGAGCAGGAAATTGAGGAAGGATTACAGATTTTAGATGCGTCGCTTAGCTCTTTGTAAGGTCTACTGACAAGCTAGCATAGAGTAAAAAGTTTTGTTATTTGTGACTTGCGAAAATAGAATGCTAAATGATAATTTTAATGTTATTCATACGTGGATTTAGATTTACAATTAGTGAATAGAATTGATTATGAATTATGTATTGATCTCTGATCATTCTGGCCATGCGGCGGGCTGCCCTTTTCTAATTCCCAACTGTGTAAGTCGATCAAGATAATTCACCCTCATATCTGCAACATAATATATACTCAGCGCACGCCTCTACTTTAATCAATTATTATATTTTGATATTCCCAGAATTAATCAACTGAGATATTATAAAATTTTTAATTTGGTATTTATCCTTTTTTATATTTTTTTTTTAATTTTCTGGGGAATTTATTATTTCGAAGAGAAGTTGCCACTGCGAACAATGATCCGATCAATCTCACGAATCTCCACCCACCGCCCTCTTCTTCGTTTCACAACTTTTCAAAATTCCCCCCTCTCTATCAGACTATACGCGGATTTTTCTAAACCTCGTCCAGCACCGCCACGACTTCCCGAAGATGAACAAGAAGAGTTTGAGCGCTTACTAAAGAAAGCTAACGCACCATTTACTCTCGATGCCGAAGAACCGGAGATTGAAGTAGATATCGAAACTCTTACAGCTGTTATGGAAGGGAAAGAAGTTGAGAGTCCGAGTGTTGAACAGGAAAGTCTGGCGAGATTGAGAGCTATGAATACGAAGCATGCTGATTATGTCGGACGTACGATTCCTGAATTTGAAGGTGATGTTAATCCAAAGGTACATTACCCATCTCGTTCTGCTTATTATTATTTTTTTTTTATTTTTTATTGAATTTGAATTTGAAACAATGAGCTAACCTGGACGTTAATTTTTTTTCGGAATAGACGGGAGAGATCGGTGGACCAAAGCAGGATCCACTAAAACATGGAGATTATAGCTTTAATGGCCGTGTTACTGATTTTTAGTTGCTATTTTTTAATGATATAGATAATATATCGAAACTCTGAATGGTATTAGAATAATCGTGTAACAGTTTCATTAGTTCTTGCATCTTAGAGATATATGAAACCATTTCAAAGAACTCTGTTCCGATTATCAGCAGTCTTCATATAGATTAACCATTTCAATCTATTTCTCATCTAATCGAATACCTAGAGCATTCAGAGATGATCATTAAATATATCTATATGCATATATAATAACATTGTAATTACATAATGTTCCTAATTCGAGAACAACCTAGTCTTTAGATATCGTTAGATGTCATCGTTTCAAAATCAGCGCCACCACCCGTCTACCTCACCCACAAAGTGAAGCTCAGAATACACTCAAAAAAAAAAAATTCAATAGAATCTCACATTCTCATTCTTGACTAGGATTGTTTCACGCAAAAATACGAAAATTTATATAAATGTTAGGTCCTGCCCGGATTCGAACCGGGGTTGGCGGAAATATCTCGATATAAAATCAGAATCCGCAGTGATAACCAGCTACACTACAGAACCAATTTTTTGAAAAATAAAAATTTAAGTATCTCTTAGCTCTTAGAGTAATCACGTGACGACGTTTTTCTCTGTCTACATACTCTCTTGAGATGTGGTTTGCATGTATGTCATAAGTCTTGATGATCAGTCGATGCTGGGCTATAGCCTTTTTTAAAATTATATTGCGGCGGCAGCGTGCTAAGAGCTGAAAATAATCGACGCAAATGAATTAGTTTCGATCGCGTGTTGGAGTAACAGTGCGATCTTAGACAATAAATGACGATCCAGCGGGCTTGATAATTATGCATGGATGATGACATGTTATGATAGATAGCGCAGGTAAATAATACATTGATGAAGAGGCCTCAATTCCGCAGCTATTTAACAAGAACTAATTTCCTTGACGCACAATTACCTAATGTCTGTATGACAAGCTTGCTACGATTATCTATGGTTGAATCAAAATACTGGGCTATGATGTGAAGTGATGTGCTTTGCTGGTGGCTTGCTTACAGGTGTCTAATTAGCAACTGAAACGAATCCCCAGACTTACCGGATCTATAAATGTACGAAATAGGCTGCGAATTCGAAAAACAAGACTCTAAATTTGCTTATTCAAGTCACGATACACTAGAGATGCCGTTCTAAATAGCGAATTACAGAAATCGAGCAGCACTATAGTTTAGTACGAGAATGAGAATAGGGAGAGATAATAGGAGAGAGTGAATGAGTGAAGGTGAGCATGCACATATTATTACAAATACAAAAGTCAAGGTCAAAGTTCAAAGTTCAAAATGAAAAATCCAAACCGTTGACGACAGAAACAGAAATATGGGTACACTGAGGCCAAAAATTACAGCACTGTCTAGTTCAAAAGAGGAAAACCAGCAACGCTTATTCCCAAACGAGAGGCTTTCTTGTTTGTTGTTCTCTCTAGCGCTTGTCACTGAATATTCTGATGTTGCTATTCTGCAGATCATTTTGGTTTTCTTTTTTTTTCTACTTGTTTGTTTGTTTTGGTGATAAGACCTCAGAGGGCTTCTGGTTAGTAGGTAAATGGAGCACGACAGCATATTCTATTGCTCATCTTTTATCACCATCATCAAGCTAATAATAAAGTGATCGATTGGAAAAAAAGATTCGAAATAGAATGGTCTGGCTCGCTGAATGAATCAGTGAGTCACTGTCATACAACAATCATGCGCATTACAGACACCGCCAGTGAAGTAACTATCTGCTCGTAGAAAGTGGAGCACTTACTATCGCAGATACTACTTACTGTCTGGCTCCTATTGCCCGGCCTATAGCACAATACTACTCTGTACTATACTGTCAGTGCCATTCCTCTCGAGATATAGATACTATAATCACAGCAATATCAACGATAAATAACAATTTTTAAATATTAGTATAATCACAACGATCACAAGACATAACCCAGTCCGATATTTTTGTGTTAGCCTACGGCGATCGCAAGTTGTAGCAGAAAGTTCACTAAACACTCTAAAAATAACCGAGCAAGCAGTACTAATCCAAATTAGGCAGTACGCTAATCTCCAGTCTGCCCGAAATAGTACAATGGCCAGACTCCGTAGTACTCTTTTTCTTTGACAATATTTAATTTTTTAATTTTTTTAGGTTTTTTTCATTTTTAGCTTAGTCTGTGAACGAGCTCACAATTTGTGACGAGCTGCGTTTCATCACTGCTTGATCTCTTTCTATTCGCTAGTCTAAGTAAGAGGAAAAAAAGATAATCTACTCATCCAGCCATTTTTCAAAACAAAGCAAGCTATAATCTACCAATGCGTACAGTGCATTCGCTGACAGGCGGCTGGTCGAACAGCCAAATAAAGACGGGCGCCATCACTCCGTCGGCTCGCCCGTTCGCTCTTTTTTCTCTCTCGACCGTCTCATTCCATTTTCGGAAAAACTCAAAGTCGCTGTACTGTATCCGCCAATGCTCATTCTATTCCCGGCCAATCATAATACACACTCTTAAACCTTATCTACATTCGATTCAGCCATGGTGTGCTTCTCAATTGACGTCCGCAGCGTCATGTCTGATGCACTCAAACGGCAGAACGGCATTAAGATATATATACTATGAGAGTAAATTAGACGGACAATCAGGTTCGTCTCTGCTAATCAACTGCACACTTATCAGAGGTCAGAAAATAGACTCAGGAACCAGTTCCGCACACGAGAAACTCTAAATCACATTCCGGCCGCATAAGAGTAGTCTATTGCCCGTTCCGAACACTCAAGAATGTTCGCTCATTCTACTCTTCTTATCTACAACTTTCATATCATTCATTCGCAGATCAAAGCAATTCCTTTCTTCACTATTCTATTATCACAAACCAGGCTGCCAGATATCTGATTACAAGCGTAAAAAATTATTATTCATACTGTACACTGCAATCGCTCCAAAAGCTAGCCAAATAGGATATCACAATGGCACAAAAAAAATTACCCAAATCCACAATTAAAATAATTTTATTAAAAAAAACATCCAACAGTATATTAAATAGAGAAATTCAATTGATCACTATTCTCTAACCACTTTGTATATCTAAAAAAACGCGTGCAACGCTTAAAAGAAAACCAAGAGCCAAAGATCAGAAACAAATCAAACCCCCCAAATCCAATCACTGCTGCACATCTACCACAGCAAGGATTTGTCAGGCGCCAAACCGCTTACAAAAGGTAAGCAGCCATGGCGACAACACCGGCAACGGCACCACCGGCGACCTGGGCCTTGTTAGCAGCACCGGTGAAGGTGGAGACAGCAGGGGTGGTCGACGAAACGGTCACGATGGCAGGGGTCGACGAAGAGCAGACGGTGACGGTCGAGGTGGTGTAAGTCTTGGTGCGAGTGCAAGGGCAGTCACTAAAAAAAAGTCAATCAGCAAATCCGAATTAGAACGCGTTATGATAGAAACAGTAAAACATACGTGATGGTAAGAGTGGTGGCCGAGGTGATGGTGTAGGTCTTGCCGCCCTCAGTCAGGGTAGTGGGGTAAGGGCAGTAGGTGGTGTAGGCAGTGACGACCTCGGTGGTGGTGACATCGTAGTACAGAGTCGAGGTAGTGCCGTTGGTGAAGGCAGCCGAGGCGGTAGTGGCCAAAAGGGCGGCAGCGGAGAGAATAGCGGTGAACTTCATTGTGTATTAAATTGGTTGGTTTGCAAAGTAGCGAGTGACTAAGGTGGGTAAAAGCGAGTGTATGAGGAGGAAAAAGGAGGACGAGGAGGGGGGCTTAATATATGTGAGATGGGCGGATATCTCAGCTAGCGGCAATGTACGAGCACTGCATGCCAGCGCCTTAAATAAGAACATTGACCTAACCGCATCCGGACAGAGAACGCCGCGCAGTGGGTACCTCAACAAAGGTCGCTAAATTTAGGCCGCACACTTGGCCCGCGGCATGCTGGCTGATCACGGCCTGTTTACATTCCTACGTCATGCGCTTCCATGGCAACGCTAGTAAACACTACCCATAGTCATCGTCGTATAGAGTAGTATGATTGTGACGACTTGCCTGTTTTTGTTACTGTATGTTTATTAGTGCAGGCAAAGTGTTTATGCAGCCCGGACAGTCAGAACCGCAGACTCTCGTCTTCGTTCTTCGTGGTAAATCAGCTCACGCTTTTGCTCGGATTCTGCAAACTCTCAATATCATCTCTCGGCTTGTTCTTCCTCCTGGACGACCGTTTCCGTTTTTTTTGGTTTCTTTTTTGTTTTTGGCTAGTTTGATTTCTCTACTGTTTCTTAATTCTATTTTTTGTATATTCATGCTTTTCATAGCCTTCATCAAAATATTTATCGGAAAAGAGAGCCGTGGCGAAGATGTGTGACTTGCCCTCGACAAAGTTGACCGCTGCCATTCCTTCACTGCCATTCCTTCATTACATTTCCTCAGCCGTGCACCGTTTCCGTCCATATCTCCAGCCGTCTTGCTCAATCTCTCATGTTTTACCATCCAATCACCCTTTCGTTACTCGTCATTTTGTAACTCGACCCTCAGCAAGACTACTAGAAATGAGAGCTCCTTCTAAGTAATGCGTCGAACGCAGAATACGAACGAGAAAAATAAAACTGGAAACCAGAACAGACCAGATACGACATCACCGATTTCAAGCAATAAAACTCTGATTGACAAATTTTACAATTAAAACTCTAATTGTGTGTAGAGAACAGAGAAATTTCGGGGACTAGGCTGAATTCCGAGAAAGAGTTTTGACGATTGGTCTCAGCTTTGCGAATCTGCATTATTCTTAATAAGCGCTGACCTAGTGTCATTCGCAGACTGAACTTCATTGGACATCCTACGCAGTATATTTTTGTTCATGATCTTCAATCTATTCATCTCCTGGTTAGTATTTAACAGTCGTCATCAAAGCGAATTAAACACTTTGCATGAAGTGCATGTGGGTTGATTCTTTGATCATTCAACCGTCACATGCGTCTAATTCTGGATATCCCGCTCGTGTAAAAATAGATAGATAAGCAACCGTAGGATTGCGAAAAACATAACGCCCGACACCTCTCTTGCGCTCGCACTGATCAGGCATTGATTAGACTATTTTCTCGCAATTGTGACTGCTTTTGTTTGTTGAGATTCGCGCTGTCAGTTCCTCGACCGTTTAAAGTGCGCGAATTAAGCCGACGGCCAAGGTGACATCTAATATTGAATACTCAGACACGATGTACATTCACAATCTCTAACCTGTTCTGTTATTGTAAAAGTAGTCAAATATAGAAATCATCTTTTTATAACTTAGCTATTTTTTTGTATTACTGATCTATTTATGGAGTGGCTACTTGTTTATTCTTCGTATCTGTTTTATCTGCACCTGATTAGCGAGTATTATGTAACTTGTCTTGTCTTTGTAAGCCGTTAACCGTCACTCGTTTATACGTTTACCTCCGCATTATTGCACCTAATGGCATAAAACCAGCACAATAGTAGGCTAAATTAGAGAAAAAAATGACTATCTGACTTGCCTTTCTGTCATGCTTTGCTTGCTGTGCTCCTCGCAATTTCCGGATCATGGTAGATCACATACCGCTGAGCCTGGGAACATTTAATCAGTTGGTGAAACTGTTGCTTCCTACTCATACCAGCTTTGACTAGAATTTTCGCCATCATTAGAAATGATGTATTAAATAGAAGGATCATTTAACTCATGATCTGGATTTGTGTAGCCGGCTTTTTTATGAATCCAGTAAATTAGACTAGGCAGTCAGGCAGTAGAGATATACAACGACGCGTAGACTAAAAACTGAAACTCCATAGACTTGGTCTCGCAAGCGAGCTGCCAGCTCAGCCTTACACAACTCAACCTGCATTTAATCGTGTGCTCACTATCTCCGAAGCTAACTATCCTCCTTGCTTCGGTTTATGTGCCTACGATGTCCAACACTGCGGGTGACTTTTAAACCTGAGTTCTATGGACTCAGAACTCAACAGACCTGGAAGTCCAATATCAAGCATCTCGTTTGCTCAATATTAATTGCGGTATCTTAGTCTAGTCATCCAAACGCGCTCCATCTAACATTCCTGGCCAGCATGGATCGGCAAATAAACAAAAAAAAGCTACAACGACCGGATGATTTTATCCGTAGGGAGTCTTTGTTGTGATCCTGCAGTACCTGATTTTAAACTCTGTCAACTACAGGTACTGTCAATAGTTTGCTTTTTCAGTTTTCATATTTCTACCTTTAATTGACTCTTGGTATGCACTGCGTATGTTATTGTACTCTTTTGAAAACATGCGGAGCCGAACCAGGCACCGTTTTTTTTTTTTTTCCATTCCATATAATTTTGCTATTTCTGTGATTTCAGACAGTTGCTTTTTACGATATACTCCTCAATCATTTCCTTCGCGTAATAGGAATAAAAGACAGCTTTTAAATGTTTGCCTTGAAAAAATGAATCAAGACGCGCCGCGTCGTCGCGTCAGGTACCATACACGTCGATTAACCACGCGGCAACTTTAGTCTTTGGTCAGCCGCGCAACGCGAGAAGCACGCGTCCCCCTTTCTTTTGACATTGATAACTGCCGTGCCTGCCTTTCTTGAAAGTCTAAAATAGAACTTTCTACAATGGCTTACAGTTGTTTGTCGATGCTACATCTTAACACTGAGGAATCATCGCCACGCATGTCGGCTAGGTTGGCTAGCAGACGAGTCTGTGGTTTAGTCTTTCTACGACAGCAATTAGCGAGATGCTGTTCTCAGTAAAAAGGAGGTTTGTTCATTCCAGGCGCTTGCAATCTGAATAAGCAAAGCAAGAGAATGTGCACTTACTGGTAACGGCCAATAGCATACTCCTCTTCTAATAATCACAAAAGAGATAGTCCGAATACTGCCAATGCTCAAGCTATATTTATCTTTTGTTGTAAATATAGCACAGAATGTGGGAGTTTACTTACATTCCCGTAGATACAGTTACTGAGAGCACAAATTAGCAATCAAAGCCACATCTTCTCGAGTCTCTCGGGGTTCAACTCTGAATGTAAAAAATATTTGAAGATTAAATAACGATAGAAGCCGAATTGTAACTCAATGTAGATTTTTTTTCTGTTGATATTGAAATACTAAGAGTGATTAATGCTTCTTCAGATTAAATTTTTTAAAACCCATAAATTCTTTACTAGATCCTCCGTTTGTTTATTATGTTGATTCTGAATTCTTGATATTGTGATTTAGTAGTGACTTGTATGACTAACTACCGCAAAATTCCCTACGCTCTCAGCCAACCTACCGATCTAGCTGGCTTACACAAAGAACAACAAACCCTTACCCGATTTACTACAACGGATGCGTTCCACTCGATCTCAATTCCCGGCGCAGATCAAAAGAGATGGATAAATGGGTGCGCTGTGTACGAATCTTGTAATATATATAGCTTGCGTTTTTGTGACAATTGCAGTGTATATTGCACTCGTGGAAACAACATGGCTGCAGTCGACTGCTTCTGGTGCGATCGTTATTGAACGAATCTTTCTATTCTTTGGCGTCTTTACAGTGACTTCCGCTGTCTCCAAAATCGGTTTGTTTTTAATAAACTCGGTATATAAACGGAGAACTACGAAAAATGGTGAAGTAGAGGTTTATAATCTCGCTCATGTGATGTTAAACATCGACTCGAATCTTTCCTCGACTTGGAATAATATGGGATACTGGCCCATTCGTGAGCCAGGATATCCTCCAAGCACGGCATTCGCATCGGCAGCCACTTGCCTCGCTACCAAACTTGCTACAGCTGCAGAATTAAAGTCATCAGATACACTTTTAGATATCGGGATTGGCTGTGGTGATCAGGCGCTTGTGTATGCACCGCTTGTCAAGAAGTACATTGGCGTCACATCTCTTGCCGAGCATGCGTCGCTAGCACACGACAAGCTCGAGAAGAAAGAAATGCTTGATAAAGCGAGTGTATATGCACTTGATTGCAGCTCTCCTAATGAAAGAACCTGGCCTACTGCGTTGCTAAACTCGGTCGTGTTGGATGGTTCAGTCAATAAAATCATCGCATTGGATTGTCTTTACCATTTCTCTCCCTCGCGCGAGAATTTCTTGCATTTTGCAAGTGCCTCTCTCGAAGCAGCGTACGAGAGATTGCGAAATGAAGATCAGAGTGGCTGTCAAGTTAGTTTTGTCGCTGAAGATATGTTACTCGCTAGTCGTCCCCTCCCAATTATCAAAATGCTGGGTTTACGTATAATTTGTAGCCTATCTCAGTCGCCCCTTTTGAATTTCAAGACAGCTGATGAATATCGCTCTATGTTGCAAGATAGTGGCTTTGGTTCTTCTCGTGGATGGACTATTGAGATGCAAGATATTTCTGACAGAGTTTTTCCCGGATTAGCCGATTTTCTTGATGAGAGAGGAAGTGCTCGTGATGGGATTGGTAGGTGGTTGCGTTTTGAACGGTTTACTTATTTTGGAAAAGTGGTGAGGTGGTGGTATGAGCAGCATGTCATTAGGGCGTTTATAATCTCTGCAACGAAAAGGAGTTGATATTGTGTGAATAATACTTTCTTATATATATATATATCTCTTTTTTTACATTTAGGTACTCATTTCTAGTGTCATTCACAAATCTCTCCAAAAATCATTCCACTGCAGAGGTTTTTTGACCGCATTTGAAAATCCGTCGTGAAACTGTACCCAGACTCTGTTCTCTCGCTCGAGTTTACTTTTCTCTTTTGTCTCTTGCATTGAGTTTTGTCGTGAATGGGGTCGACCGCCGCCATTTTCCATATCCGAACCAGTAGAGCGGGGAAAAAATGAAGCAAATGAAGGACGGATTGGCTTGACGTCTGCGACTTTGACTGGCGAAGATGACAAAAGATTATCAGACGCAACACGTTTATCGCGATGTTGAATATCCTCACTCTGCTCTTCATTTTCCCGAGCCCCATCATCATCGTCGCTACCACCTTTTCTCTTCACGCTATCAGCAAGACTCTTCGGTCGTGTCAATCGTCGCGCAAATTCCTGCTCGAGTGCCTGACTTATCAGCTGTCTGATCAGATACTTTCCAACTGAAGCACTCCCCTGCTCTTGCTCCGAAAACTTTGCAATCATCTCAATTGGCGGATCGGCTTTATACACATAAACTCCACTATCCGTGCGCTGCTGCAGGTACTGGAAATCGAAATCTATCATTATTTCTATCGTATGTGATAGTTTCTGCTTTTCGCGGTCCAAGATTAAACCAGCGTTGACGGGGTTTAAAACTGGATTGACGATGGTCATCAAAAACGGCGCAAGTTCGGTCGCAATCACGCTTTCCTGACGAAACATACGCGATGTAGTAGCCGGAGCGTGCGCGATAAGCTGTTTAATCAGATCTCGGTTTGAGCGCTGTTGTTCATATGCTTCAAAATCCGTTTTCGGAATCGCAAACTCTTTAACATCATTCATTGAGTTGCTGAACATGGTATGGAACGCACCGGCCGTGTACGGTAAATATTGATGCAAATCGCGATTCTGGTTGTGATAGATTGAATGTGAGAGTGTATCGTAAAAATGAAGCCAGTCGCCTGCAGCGACTGGTTTTGAGAGCATATTGTCTGCGTACTGCATACCTGGATACAGTGTAAAGCAGCCAGTCGTAATCTTATCAAATTCTCCATTTCGCTCAACATCGTCAATCACACCTTTCAGTCGCTCCGTTACTGTCTTTTTGTCGTTTCTTTGCTTAAAGATATGACCAATTATCGCGTTCGGATTCGCAGATATATCTTTCTGTCCTATACTTTGCTTTCCAACTCGTGACCCACCCATGTCAAACTGTAGTGTATTTATACAACCGCGCACGTCGCCATCCATATTGTCAACCAACTTCTTTAATGTACTTGTATCAACACTCAACTTTTCGGCCGCGCAAATCTCCCGCAGCCGTGTCACGACCGCAGACACCGGCGGCCTCTTGTACGATATGATTTCAGCTAATGGACGAAGACTGCGCAAAGCTGATACGTAGGGGTCATTGCATATTGCAACAATTGGTCGTAAAAGAAATTTCGCTGTCGATTTCTTTTTTTTGCGACCGCCGGAAAGAGAGGTTGTTGACGATGGTCGCTGCTGAATTGCTTTGGCATCGGAGTTTAGTATGTCCATTATCACGCGAATAAATCCCTAAACTATTTTAGTCGATATGATTCAAAAATATAAAAGCTTAAAGAATTCTTACAGATTCGGCACCACCATCAATCTCGTCAATAATTAAACATACCGGCTTTTTGCCCACCCGATGAGATTCCAATGCGCCCGATATTTTTGCCTGAACTGCCGGCCCACCTCGCTCATCGCTAGCATTGATCTCAAGAATATCGTACCCTGCCTGCTTAGCGGCTACGTGCGCAACTGTCGTCTTGCCTAGTCCCGGTGGTCCGTGTAGAAGTATGAGCTTCTTTTGGGGTCGGTGAAATGGGTCGACTGCGATAGGAGGACCGCTGGATTGTAAAGACCTTGATTTAGGGAGGTCCACTACTGATTTCTTGAATACGGCATGAGACCATTGCTGAATCCAGCGAAGAAGATAACGATGTGTTCGCTAGATATAGATTAGAGACCCGTTTTGACAAATATCAAAAAAATATACTAGACATACCTCGTCTCCTACCAAATCAACCCATTTCGAGGCTCGCCATTTCTCAACCCAAAGTTCTTGCTCTTTTCGAAGCGAAATAACGTACTCTCGCTCCTCCAGCATTTTTGCTTCCTTCTCCTGAATCTCTTTCTCGATTTGAATCATCATCATCGAAATATCCGAGCCATAAGTTTCTGATTTCGTATTCGGACCGCGCTGGGTCCAATTATTCGATGAAGAAGAGAATCGCGATGTGCGTTGCCGTAGCGTGACTTGTTTCCCGCTTGCAAGAATAGCGCGTCGATAGAATGCGCTGGTTAATTCATCTGTTGAAGTAGAATTTGTTGTTGAATTTCGGTTTTGGCGCGCATCTGCGCGCAATTGCTGTAGTCGCGTCTCGACATCCGCACGATTATCAGTCTCCTCGTCGTCAATTGATCTCTGTTTTTGGGTGTTGTATTCATTATTCTGGGCGTTATCGGTCGAAATCAGCCCAGCGTCGCAAATTTGATCCTCATATTTCATTTCGTCTTCTTCGATCACATCAAATGGCGGAGGCGCTTCAGGGTATTCTGGTTGAGATTCTCGTAGGGACATATGTTTCACGATCGCCTCTTCATCCGTCTCAACAACCACCCTTCCTTTTGTCAAACTCGGAAACTCATCTTCCAATCTCGCTCTATTTTGCCGCCCAAGCAACATTCCTTGCTCCACATGATACTTGTCGCTTTTACTGTTCGCAAGTATATTGTTATCCACATTTTGAAATCCAAACGCGCTTTCATGATCTTCGCAATCGGCTTCATTAACTAAACCAAACGGTGTACATCTACCCACCCCTAGCAAGCTCTCACGATCAAGCACGTTCATCGCCGTTTTATTCTCGTTTCCTTCCTAGAGAAAAGCGTCGACACGAGACCGTGTGCGTGTTTGCTGTTTGAGTGTTACAGATCCAAGAGACGCGTCGCGTCGACAGTTAGAGTATACAGGAAAACTTAAAAAGTTTCCCTCCCAGCTTCAAGTCACATGAATCCGCTTGCCGTGTGAAATGGTCGACTCTGCGTGTGTCTCGCAATTGTAAATAAAATGAATGGGATTATAATATGACTTGTTTCGCATAATAAACGCTGAAAATGGAATTTTTTTTTTGGATGGGTGCTGAAATAGTTAAATTCGCTGCGTGTTGATCTATATTGGCCTTTGAAGCCCTTATAAGCGATCTTAGTCGTTATCATGAAGATCACAAAACTCAATATGCTAACGCAAATATTTATCGGTGAACATAGTTGACTATTTGTTGTCAAGCAGAACTTATCTTGGAAACAGTTTAGAGATATAGCAGTAATCAATTAAACCCATTTAGCACCACCGCTCCCTAAATCGCACAATACTCCTACACCCAGACTCGAAGATATAAACCATAAACAAAGCACTCACAAAATATTAAAAAAACCACCAGCAACCTCCCAAGTCCATATGCGATACCTAGTACTAATATACACAGCCTGGTTAAGCGGTCTGTCGAATTCTGGGTCGACGTAAAGGAGCTCTCTCATAGTCACTCTCATCGGTATCATCCCCAGCTAAAGATCCACTACTGATTTCAGACTCTTCGTTGTTAATATCGCTTACAAAATCAAAGTCTGACATTGTACTCCCTTCAGCTGTCGTTGTGGATTCGTGATCGGTTTCTGGTTCGATGACAGTCTCGACTGTATTTTTAATAGTAATAACTTCGGAATCGTAGTCGTCTGTGTCTAGACAAAAGATGTTAGCATTTACGATCTTTTCCATAGTATGGTTTCTTCGTTTATAACATACCAGTCGCGAAATCCTGCTCATCCTCAGTAGATGAAGAGACCGAAATAACATGCTGCAAGACATGCTCACTTCCAGAATCATAAGATTCAAGAACTCGCCTACGTCTGAAATTCTCATGTGCAGCCTCTCGAGCAGAGCTAGCGCTCTTTTCACCAAACGCAATGAGATCAGTTGATTCACCACCGTCTCTTGATGACGAGGCAAGTTCATCAATATCAGCCATTATGGGACTTTTATGAATAAAATCATCCGCATTATCGTAAAAATCAGCAAGTTCCTGATCATCAGATGATGCGGCAAGTAATCTATGCATCCGACGGTTCCGATCAGCTTCAACTCTCTCAGCTGCAAATAATTTCAGTTCGTTAAACTTCTGACTGAACGTCTGTGCTATAGCTTCTCGCTCATGATAAATCACAATTCCTAAAATTACACCAGTCGTCACGCCAAGACCGATTCCGAATCCGAGGGCGGCTGCAGGCGCTATTTTTCTGTTAGTTGTACTAATAGCATGCTGGTCATCGTGGGAGCTTACCTGGCATTTTTGGCAGTATTGATCTTTATGAAGCGAGAAAAAGCGTAAGCAATAATTTGGATATGTAAAGACGTACTGAATGCAAATATAGTGAAATGTCAAAAGTGTTCAACAAAGATCCAGCAAAGGCAAACTTCATAAATAATGAGAAGAGACGCCGTCATCTAGTCGAGCTGGGAGTTTTGCCGCCACTCGGTTAATTAAATTACGCAGGCTGGACTGTTCCCCAGAATCCACTGCGTAGTGTAGTCTTGCAAAGCATTCTTACAGCATCAGCATCCTTGAGGTTTGAGTTCACTCGTTAATCATTAATTGCATTTACAAAAATTGTTCATATTCTGTTTCTGAATTTTTTTAATATTTTACCAGAAAAGACTGCTAAATTCTACGCTAATTATTACTATATTTCACTTGATGGACGAGCTCGGCATACAAGATTGGCAACTTCCAGATGATATTTGGGATATAGGTATATACGACGCGCACTGTCACCCAGTCGATAACTATAAAAAGTTACCAGCGGGATTGAAGAATTTGCGTACGTCTAAATTGACGGTGATGGCAACTCGGCTCGATGATCAGCATAAGGTCCATGAAGCTGCATTGCAATTTCCTGACCGTGTAGTGCCCAGTTTTGGTAAATACTGCAGGTTTGATTTTGAGATCTTCAAAGGCTAAATAGTGGTAAAAAGGATATCATCCATGGTTCACACATCTGTTGTATGCTAGCAGCACCCCGCCCGAGTCCAAAAGTCAGCATTATCGATCCGTCTTATTTCCTGAGCCCACAGACAAATTTCTTGACCTACTACCCGATCCAGTTAGTTTACATGAATTCATAAAAGATCTTACTATCAACTTCGAGCGACATCCCTACGCTTTGTTAGGGGAAGTTGGAATTGATAGATCATTTAGATTACCTAAAAGCGGCAAACAAGTTACCTACGAACTACCAGATTCCGACGATGAGCAACCGTCCAGATCCGAGAACGAGTGCTGTGAGCAAGATAAGAAAAGATTAAGCCCATACAGAGTCACACTAGATCATCAAAAACAAGTTTTACTTGCTCAACTTGCCGTGGCTGGAAAATACGATCGTTCAGTGTCCCTTCACGGCGTTCAAGCTCATGGCGTGCTTTTCGAGATCTTTAATGAACTGTGGTCCGACTTTCACGTTCCCACCAAAAAGGAGAGAAAAATGAATAAGGATGAGAAAACTCAGATAGCTGATACCGGCGGCAACGCTTCTTCAGCTACTCCGTCGTTTCCTACTAGGGTTTGTCTACATTCGTACTCTGGTCCTCCTGATCAAATCACATTATGGATCAATAAACGTAAGGTTCCTGCTCGTATATATTTTTCCTTTTCTGTATTGATAAATCAGAGATATGGTGAGAAGTTTAAAAAAGTAGTGCATGCGGTACCTGACGATCGGTTGCTCGTCGAGACGGATTTCCCACTCGCGGGTGAGAAAATGCAAGCGTTACAGGCGCATATTGTATCGGTCGTGTGTGAAATAAAGGGATGGAAATTAGATGAGGGGGTTAAAATTCTCAAAAGAAACTGGAATGAATTTGTATACGGCGAAAGCAGTGCGCTATAATGTCCTTCTAACAATAAATGGATGAAGTAGTCACCTGCAAAGAGAAATAAACATAAACAATACAAAAACACCATTCTAGTCATTCTAATCCAACGCCAAACAAAACCCTTCAATAATATTTATACATAGCCCAATTCACGAGCAAACAGAAGACTGTCTTACTACACGGTCCATTCCCGAAAGGTGTCTACAAATTCTGACAAACCACAACGGACACGCTCTAAGAATCGGCATAAGATTTACATACATCGGGCTCGAGATCTTTCCCGTTTGTCCTAGTTCGATAGCTCGCACAGTTTTTCTGGCCAAATCTTGAGGATCAATAAGGGGAGCCAAAAACTGGAGTGGTGGAGCTATATCGCTAAACATTGAAGTAGTCATTTGACCAGGAACGACCAGTAATGTCTTGACGCCATCCTTTGGAGATAGTTCAAAGGTTAGAGATTCATGATATGCAAAAAGAGCAGCTTTCGAAGCACCATATGCAGCTAGAACAAATGTCAGAAAGAGTGCCATAAAATAAATATTGAACCTACACACCATAGTTAATGGGACTTTGGTATCCTAGACAAGACGCTATTGTCACAATATAACCTCTATTAGCCGCCAACATTCGAGGAAGCACTGCCTTTGACAAAAAAAAATGGGAGAGTAAATTAACATCAAGGATCCTGCAGCAAATAGTCAGTGGACTATTCATTTTTGAAGCTCGTATCCGAAGATTGTACTTTTGTATATCTTTGATTGACGTATTGACGATACTACCTCTATGAGTAATACCAGCATTGTTCACTAGCACAGTAACGACACCCAGCTATTTCCATATAAATCAGTACCTCCAACCTCTGAAAAATCATCAATATTACAAACCTCCCGCCTGACTGTCTCAAGAACAGCAATTACCTCGTCATTGTCTCGTACATCGCATAAATAGTATTTCACACCCGCAACTTCGAACTCAGGAACTGCAATATCAAGAACAGCAACAGCAAGTCTTCTTCTTGTGAATTCTTTTGAAAGCTCATATCCAAAGCCTGAACTGCCTCCTGTGATAACCACCACATCGTTTTCTATATTGTAATTAGGAGTTCGGGTTGCGTCGACGATTAACTGAAGTATGCTATGTATAAGCACTAGTATAGCGTATATTTGCGGAATCAAATACTCCAGGTCTGTAGACTGCGCTCGCCCACTATAAAATATTATTAGATATTTGAAATCAGATTATGCATTGTGGAAACGTACCTCCGTAATAAGAATATAGGCACAAGAACTGCCAATAACGGATTCCATAAGATTCTGCCAGCTGCAGATATTATAGTATCAATAGAAATCATAGCCTTCTATAAAAAGCATCAAAAATCATAAATGAAATCAAGTGTGGTGATATATCAAGCGCGCTGGTAATCTGGTATATTCAGGTTTTGCCCGCACTTTGGACAAATATTAAGCGAGATTTTTCAGAAGTGATGCTGAAGGATGATTTGATTGCGATTTTATATGAATTTCTGATAACCCAAGATCATTAATACAGCGCTCAAAGGTCTCGTATCTATAATTAACATTTCAGATACAAATAAACGCTGCCAAAGCATTTGTCAGTAGATTCCAATCAACCGTTAATAATTATTTATTACGTAACAATTTATTGTTGCTGACGTTATTAGAGTATCAACCCTAACCCCAAATATAAGCCGACGGTGGACTGGCAATCACGAAATTTTCTGAGAAGCAATTCTGACCACAGCTGGACAAATCAATTTCAAGTGTTCGTTTACTCTTAAGAAGACAAAAAACGAAACGAATTTCTGGAGAAATCTGATTGGCTTTTCAATTTTGTCTCTAGATATATCTTTGAAGTTGTTTGCAGCAGCACAATGGCAAAGAAACCTCTTCACTCCGGAATCCTTCCGCGTCCTCGTCGAATTCTTGAATTCCCGAAACCAGTATCGAAGAACCCTGATCAAGGATACGCGGAGAATGTTCCAAATCCACGAGGAACTTCTCGTTATCAGCTATTAAAACCATTTCCGGACCTTGATAATATTTTTACAAAGACAATTTCGGAACCAAAGTCCGCGCGACCTGAAAATTACAAAAATAAAATGGCGGAATTACGACGACGATACCTTCGCGAGTCTTTAGCTAAGGAATATCAACGGCATATGGAGAATTTGCGAAAGCAAGCTGCAGAAGCGCAGAAGCAGATTGAAAGGGCTGAATTTGAACGGCAGGATTTAGCGCAAATGCAGCAAGATAAGATATTCACGCTACCGACGGTGGCCAGTTATATCAAGACTTACCATCCGCCTTCGTCATCTACGGTTGATGAAGAGGCAAAGAAACTACTGACGAAGTCTGCTAAGTACAAATTTCTGGCTGACAAACTAAAGCGGCGAGAAGAGCACGTTTACAATCTCTGGTCTCAAGAAAAGAATTTTGCTACTACTGCTGAGGACGTCAGGGCGCTTGTTGACAAGGGGTTCACCGACCAGAGAGAAACTCGTTCAAACCAATACGACAGACGGAACATCAATTTCCTTGTCTATCAATCAATGAAGAAAGAGATGGCCAGAAGCAGGGGTAATACCGCCAAAGAGGCAGATTGAGCAGAAAGCTGATTTGAGATTTGTATATATGATTTTTTCACTATACTTAATGGCATATAAATGTAATTGTTAGAATTGAAGCACATGCATATACTAAATTGACGCTTTTTGATAAATAGTTGAGAGATGCAATTGGCTCACAGCATGACTGCACCGACACCGCTTCTGTTTACCACATCAAGACTTTGATCAGGTAGCAAACCTCCAGCAATCGGCCGAGCCTTGTAATTGAAAACATAGTAATTGAGATATCCATCGCCGGCACCGAACTTCAGCTCATCCAAGAAAAGCGGGTTGTCGAGTAAAGTGAGGGCGTTAAAAACGTCGAAGTCCAGCTGCAAGAATATCAATATAACTGAGATAGGCATAGAAAAACAAAGAGTACTCACGTCTCTAGATAAAATCAGAGCATTTTCGAAGAGTTTGATAAGTCGAGCTTTTAACTTCGCCGTTACCGCCACATCAGCTCGTGATGGAGCCTCCAAAGCAACAGACGAAGCATAATAGAATGAATAAGCAATATTTATCGAATCATGTTTTGCGTTTCCTAGAACTGTTGAAGGAAGCTTATAAAAAGAAACAACGTCCGTGATGGCACCCTTCTCAGTCTCAACCACATATGCCCAAATAACTCGATCAGGATCATTCGCGTCGTTAGATTTGCCATTCAGACCGTGGTCATGCATCAGCCAATGCAAAAGCTCATCTTTTTCAAACACCTGAGCAAGCTCAAACTTTGACAAGTACGTAACCAAAAGATCATATACTTGATCAATATCTCCGCGCTCCATGAGTCGGAGTCCAGGTAACGAAGTCTTCGCCGGAAGTAAATACTTTGAGATCATCTTTGCACGCGTAGAGTTTGGTGGTAGAGGACTGAAGCCTACGTCATTAAGCTTCGCCCAGTTGATCGATCGGTGATAATATCTACATGTCGATACAGGACTAGGAAGTATCACACCGCCAGTGTACAGTGCATGCCAAATATTTTGCTTGTTGATTCGCCGTGTTACCTCTTTTATAAGAAGAGGGGTAAGACGCTTTGACCGTAGCTTCTTGTGCACGCAAAGAAAGTTGACTTCAGCAGACGGTAATGTTGTGTTGCGTACTCTAAGATGCATAGGTATACCACTTATAAACGCTACCAGCTTCTTTGTAGCAGCAACTCTAACACCAACGAGCCATTCTGGTCGACAACCAGGCGCACGCAAAGCCCAGTCGAAAAACTGCGGAGAATACTTGAATCTAAACGTCTCGTCGGCGTCCTCAACGTAATTAGCGTACAGCAGGTCATATATTTCTGTAATTTGCACGGGATCGTTTAAGTCAAGCGTATCCCATTCAAATTCCTTCAAAAGCGGATACGGATGATCAGGAACTTCGTCGGGAGTTTTGGGTGCGTCAATCGAGCCTTCATCATCGATTTTCTCGTCGAATTTAGTAACCGGCTGTGTGCGCCAAAACTTGTACTCTTCCATACTCTTTTGTTGCGGCTATCACAAAATCAGATGTGAATTAGTAAAAACCACAAAGAATCTAAAAGATAAAAGCATCATCATACCTTGTCGCGGGGCATAGCAAGCTGCCTCAGCAGCTCTTCTAGATCCCGTACACTATTTGAGGACGGAGCCGATACGACAGGCGTTATCTGCGCGGGTTCAATCGGAGCAACGGCCGCAGAATCTTCAGCAGAATCTGTTTCTATCTTTGCAACTTTCTTTTTCTTTTTCTTGTTGGTTTTCTTCTTTTTCGGTTTCTGGGTTCCTTCGACAGAAGGTGCCCCGTTGGAAACTTGGACTTCCTCGGAGGATGATCTATCGTCGATGGTAGTTGCCGTTGCCATGATATCAGTCCTCCACCTTCAGATAAGCACTATTCCAATTGATTGATTTGTGGGATCACTCTAATGAAGAGTAGTTGACAGCACTAGAAGCCAATGAGCAAATATTATATTTTACAGATTGAACTTTTCTGCAAACTAATTCGGTGCAGTGACACTCTTAGACATTTAGTGGTTCAAATGTACGCACAGTACTCAGTTATGCTGAAGTTTTACGCATCATTGATACCCCTGAATTTATCGGTAGCGTCGATTGCTCCGGGAAGGATTGATTCTTTATACGAATTCTAGCTATTCAAGTAACCTTCACTGGCATTGAAGACAGTTTACTAGAAGAGAGATGATTTTTGCAAAAATTATTTATCTGACAATTACGCTATTTGTTTTATATTTTGGATTCTTGTGTACTTTGACATTGGAGCCCGTTCAAAGAGGGTGAGATAGCAACCTCAGCGATGTTGATGCTTTATTTAGATCCCTAGTTAATGAAATTCTAACGTAATATATACACAGCCTTTTGTTTATAAATGGACTTACGATTGGCAGCAATGAAACACTTTATCATCCCGAGACATCCGGATTTGCCAGTACGTAATTCTCACGCTCTGAACTTGATCTTACCTGACATGTCAAACTAGAGAACCAGGTTGCTCCTTTCTGGCTTGAAACACCTGATGGAGAAAAACTATTTGGATGGCATATTTTGCCCTTAGATGTTTATGAATCGCACCAGGCAGAGCTGCGCGCGATTGAGACTACGCAGGACACTATCGATAGCGGAGAACTTGCGCAGATACATTTGAGCATCTTGAGAGATGATCCGCATGCTCACGTTATTATTTATTGTACGTGAATCATCACTGTCATTTTTATTGTCAAGAATAATTGTAAACTAACGGCATGTAACTTAGATCATGGCAATTCAGGATGCATTTCATCAATGCATAGACCAGATATCTACCGTGCTCTTCTCTCTACCTCGCCTGCCCACACCCACCTCTTTATTGTTGACTATCGTGGATTCGGAATATCTACTGGTGTTCCCTCTGAAGAGGACCTAATTACAGATGGCGCACATACCGCACAGGCAATTCTAAAGCTTACAGGTGTCTCTCCGGCAAACACAGTTTTGGCAGGCCAGTCTCTAGGTACAGCAGTCGCTATAGGGGCTGCCGACCTACTCGCTCGAGCTGATCCTCCTGTTGAATTTAAAGCTCTTATTCCAATCGCAGGATTTGCGTCAGTTGAGGAGGTCGTAAAAAGCTTCAGAGTGTTCGGACTTGTCCCTATTATTGGACCAGTAGTGTATTTACCGATAACGCAGACCCTGATCTCAAGGTTTCTTCGATATCCATTCCACAGCGATGTTAAATTGGAGAGATTTGTACGAAACAGTCGCAAGACTAAAGTGCTGATCGTGCACTCGTTTGAGGACCCCGAAATTCCCTTCTTCCACGGCGAGAAACTTGTAGAGGCTGCACTACGTGGAGCCCTTGAAGCAGATGAGGATATTTCAGAGAAAGACTATCTGGAGATGGAATTGACGCATTTGGAAAGGTTTGTGAGTATGGAAGAAGACGAACGGAAGGGAGTATTTGAAGTTGTAAGCATGGCAGAGCAGCAGTCGAGAGAGTACGTCTTTTTCCAGCGATTCTCTGATAATAGTACTAGTGAAGAAAGAGTTGAAATTGAACGATTAGTGAAGGAAGAGGAGGAAAGCGTAATTTCAGTACCGATCGGAGACGAGGTTAGAAGGATCAGCATGCTTGCTATCAAGTGGGGAGGCCATAATACCATTCCAAAGTCATCGGATGTTGTTTTAGCAATCCGTAGCGTCTTGTATAACGACTAGACGAACTGGATAAGCCAGGAAAATAATAGGGTGGTGAAGAAATCAGCTATTTACTAGAGAAGTATTGCGATGACGCAGAGGTAGGGGAGAGAGTCATCTGATGAATAGCCGTAAATGGCATCTAGACGGATGGCTGCCGTTCGTGCGAGGATTGTTCATCCCAAGTCGTACTCATAAAACGACCAGCGAGTCTTTTTTGAAGCTTTTTAAAATTTCAGAACAAATATAACAAAAAAGGATAAATTCGAATGAAAGACAGTGCAGTAATAATATATTCTGCGGGGAAAGCAAGGGACTGGTCCGAATTTCCCCACAGCAACCCTTAGCGCCATTTGCGGAAGTGCTCCTAGCACTCATAAGTATAAAATACTCCGCTGCCTCTGTCTGTTGTCGATCGAGTCTACTCCTTTGACTGTACAGTGCCCCATTTTCTTTGTTTTTTCTTTTACTCTTACCGTCGAAAGCGAAGGAGAACAATAGAGTATCCTGCTGGAAGCGTTTTAGACAGCACACGAACGCTTATCTTGAGTGCATGCAATTGCTAGAGATTTGACATCCACGGACAACCTGATATTTCGATTATAATTCACGGCTGTACTACGGGTTTCCAGCGTTATGCACACAACAGAAGAGCCGACATAGCAGCCGTGGTATAGATACGGATTATGTCCGAGCTGCACTCCCGGCAACATGGGTTAATCGGAGCTGGTAACGACTGTAGGGCTTTCTGACTTAACGCCGGAGAAAGTTACGTCCTTTATAATAGAGCCCCGAACCCCTGCTTATCTCAGTATATATCAGAGAAGTGTGTGCTATGGAGATCAAACCAAACAGGCTCTATTTGGAAAGAGGAAACAGAAATAGTGAAAATGGTATAGAAACGCACAGTATTCAGATAATTTAATCTGAGAATATCAGAGTGCAAGAATGCAAGGTTCAGCGCACAATAAGAGCAGAATCAGATGATTAAGCTCAGCAAGATATAAAAATTTAACAGTTGATTATAGAAATAATAGAGGTTTTTCTCTGATGGCACACTAGTTGAAGCTGTGACGTTACTTAGAATGGGGATATCTGTGTCTTGGAGGGGTCTGCTCAGCAAACACGATACCAAAACGAGGAAGAAACCAACAGAAGAATAATGTGGGGACCCCGGACCCTATTTACATTAGCTTTCGACAATACTAGCAAGCATTTGCTGCGCTGCTCTGAAGTATCCACTACATCTTGGTGGCCGTCAGGCACTTCTCCGGAGCCGGAGTCGGAGACGGAGAGCCAAGTGCCGGATAGCTGACTAGTTATTACTACTGTTTAATCCTGAAAACCTGCTGGATCTAGCTACTGTTTCTGTCTTTATATGAGCGTGAAAGGATTTTCTCGCTCTATATAGAAGAGTTTACTGATTTTATCTGAGTGTTGTCTTGTGCAATACGTATCTAATGAAGAAGAAAGCTGTGTTTCAAACAGCCAGAATCCATTTATCCGCTTATATTGCTTGTTTTGAGTAATAGACTGTTCGCCAATGCCAAACCATTGCAGAAATCAGGCAAGCTGTGAGTAATATTTGATTTGATGATATAATTTTATTCAATATTATTACGGATATAGCGTGTATTATTTTGCAAGAAGCACAGATATAGGTAACAAGTCACGACACTGCAAGTCTCGCACCGCCACGGCTACAGTTAATAGTTCGCAATGCGAGTACGGACAAAAGACGAATGAGAAGAGGGGTCGATCACATGGTGACATAGAGAGCGTCAGACGATTACTTTGAGTAGTGATTGCGCGCTCTAGCGGTGCTAGAGAGTGTGGCTGTTGCCGGCTAAGTTCAGAGGGCGGAGGAGTGAAGATTCAGCTAGGCAAATTGCGTCAAATAGCAGTCAGTCATCATCTTTAAAAAAGCGATAGCAGAGTAGAGAGAAGCGGCCTTCAGAAAGAGAAATTATGACTAGTTTAGATTGTATCATGATAATAGCAACATCTGAACAATGAACTGCGGTGAGGAGCAGAATACCAGGTCAGAGTGAATTTGCAGTGGATAAATACCGATTGACTCAACAGTGATTGTTGTATAGCCGACAGCAAGAAAGTACTGATGCGCAGAAAGTGCTGATTGGCTCTACTTCTGTTACTGTATACTTGTGAGACCAAGCTACTAATTTTCAATGCTATCTATCAATATCATTGTTATTTTTAAATTAACGGGAGTTTTTAGTTTTTTTCAAAGATATTTATTGGAAGGCTTTTGTTCACAGGTACTAGTGAATGTGAAACAAGTACATACATAACAGGAAGCAGCTTGGATGCCTTGTACGCCTATGATTTAGCTGCAAACAACGAATGGCCTAGGAGGCCCCTCAATACAGATGTCAAAATGCTCGCGGCAAACAGAAACAATCGAATCTCGAAAGAAAGCAGAGGAGAAAAGGATATACGCAGCAAAAGAAAATAGAGAAGCAAATATAACTGGATATGCTACACAATAGGAAAAAAACAGAGACGGCTAGCTGGCTCCGAGCAATGGCCGAAGAAGATGCGCTAAGAAGAGTAGCGGCTACACGGAGCAGAATCGGAGAGAGGCAGAATGATTGGCGTCTGATAATAGCCAGCCAAGCCAACAACGAAGCTACAAACTGAACGAAGCCTACTGAATAAAAAAAAAAATCCAAACCTGATCGGACAACGTCAGCTATACCAAACAGAATTTCGGTATTCTTATGAATCCCCGCGCTCATTTATCTCCATCTCTTTTTCTTACTCGCTCTCCCATCAGTTTACACAAAAAATAGCACAGAACGACTGCAGCAACAAGGAGTCCTAAACGCCGAAAATAAGGCCGATCAGGCTACGTGGCGGTGCAATGACGTCGGGGCACGGTTAATCCGGACTCGGGCGAGGTGGTCAAGAGACACACCATTTGGCAGCGCGTGAACGAGCTACAAGGGCGCATAGGTGTGTTTGATGCGGCTCAAAGTGCCGAGAAACAGGCCACTGCGGCAATGGCGGCTTTTTGTAGCACTTCACCAACGCTGATCACGTTTGCGCGCGAGCACGCGAAGGAATAATCTTTTAAGGCAGATTACTGCGACTGTCGACAGAGAGGCAGTATACAAGAGTTCCCTAAGCCCAGTGAAGTGAATGCGAGAGCAGGTGGGCTGCAGTGGCCTTGCTTAGCTTCGGCTCCCACTGAGTTTCTTCAGGCGCTTACCCAAAGTAAGCATCCGGCGGAAACTTAGCGCCAGTATGCAAATCACGCACTGCCACAGCGCCACACCACCGAAATTTGCAGCACTGAAACCTCGTCATGCGAGAACCCAACAAGAACTTTCTTCCCCACGAGCATTGCGTTTGTCTGTTCAGGCTGAGTAACGGAATTTGTCGCCAATCACGGTCCGTCAAATTGCAGGGTGTTTTCCAGCCACACCCCACACTGAGCTGCCTTTGCCACTTGCTCGCCCGCCCTTTTTCTTTCTATCTGCCTCGGTGACCGGCACAGCTCTCCCCACCTTGCCTGCTCCGCTGCTTTAAAGCCACCGCTCTTTCCCCACACTTGTTTACTCTCTCTCTCACACAATTTTCTTTGCATTGCGTTGCACTTACCTAAGTAGCTCCTCTATCACGTCTGCTTCTGTCGCTCCAAACGCCATGTCTTCTCCTTCCACGGCCGCCTCCTCCACCAACCTGCCCATACATGAGAAACCCGTCGACCTCAGCCAACTAGAGGCTGGCAACGGCAACAGCAACCACGATACTCAAGATACTGAATCGAGTGACCAGCTCAAAATCCACCGCATCATTACTCACAATGGTGACCCTGATCTTATTCGAATCGGTGACAGCTGGGTTTCTCGTAGAGAGCTCATGAGTGCCTTTGGTGGTACCCTTAATCCAGGTATGCACTTTTTTTCCCTCTTTTTCTTCACTTCATCGTCATACCCAAAGCATCAGCGGCAGCTTCCTGCTCTTATAGCAAGACTCTGAACGTGCCAGTACAAGCCATATTTGTCATATTATCAGCGATATTATTGCCTAGCTAGCTGAGTGTCTGATGAATTAATATGCTATCAGCATTTGTGAAGTAGGGTGACTGGCTAAATGAGTGATTGGCTGCCTGTGACAAATCATGTCATTTGAGATGAAACAGTTTCACTGTGGCACCAGTACCAGCCGTCTCCATGCACACAACTGCTGCGAGCAGCTATTTGATTCGGAAATACTTTTTGGCTTTTGGAAAGCGAGGCGAGGACAGTGACGTTTATATATATCATAGCTTTTGCGCCGTGAGATATCAGTCGCTGGTGGTGGTGCGCATCTAGGCGCTCCGAATTATCGCCGAGGCCTAGTCCTCCGAGCCTGCGCCGACTGCCTCTGTGTATCTCTCACCACTTTGGGCAATTAGCTGCAAAATGATCTGCTTGTGCTCGCCGAGCCCATGCCGACCATGAGTTACTTGTCTGCCTTACCGCTTTGCTACCTTGTGTCGGCTGACGATCTTGCTGCTGCTGCTGCTGCTGCTGCTGTTGCTGATAGGCCCAACGATATCCATCCATAAGGGAATCTTATACTAACATGATTCTTAGGTTATGCGCCTATTCCCACACGCAAGTTTGGTAACCCGGCTCCCCTCGGACTATGTGCCTTTGGGTTGACCACCTTCGTCCTTTGCATGGCCAATGTCCGTGTTCGTGGTGTAAGCAACCCTTCTACCTTCATCGGTCTCGGATACTTCTATGGCGGCTTCATCCAGCTCCTTGCCGGTATGTGGGAGATGGCTGTTGAGAACACTTTTGGTGCCACTGCGCTCTCGTCCTTTGGTGGCTTTTGGCTTTCATTCGCTGCGATCGAGACCGATGCTTTTGGAATCGTGTCTGCCTATGGTGACGATATCCATGGCCTTAACACTATGCTTGGCATCTACCTCATGGGCTGGTTCATATTCACTTTTATCCTCGTTCTTTGTACTCTTAGATCCACCGTTGCCTTCTTTCTGCTGTTCTTCACTCTTGATCTTGCTTTTATGTTCCTCGGAATCGGCAAGTTTTACCCTGACAAAACCGCTATCACTATTGTTGGTGGTGTCTTCGGCCTAATGTCGGCTTTCTTTGCATTTTATAACGCCTTTGCTGGTTTGGCCAACAACGAGAACTCACTCTTTGTCATCAAACCTATTCCCATGCCCTGGAATCCTGTCTTGAAGGCTTCTCGCAAGAACAAGTCTACTTAGTTCTGGATCTAATTTTGGATTTGTTCTTTTCTTTGTCCTGTTTTGAGTTTGTCATTTTGTTTTTGAGTGATCACGTATCTTTTTCTGGCGCAGGCTTATAAAAGTATTGTTTCGCGCGGGCGTGAAACCTTCTTTTTCTAGCGGTTTCCTTCTAAAGGTCAGTTTCACATTTTTGTCTCGTAGTGGGTGTATTGTTTTTCCTCTGATTCTGTAATGTCTCGGTGTACTCATTGTGGTCTCTTGTCCTTATTTTCTAGATTATCTGCAGTAATAGTCATATCATCCTTAGTCATTCCATTTGATGACATAAATGATAAACACATCCACGATGTTTATAAAGAAAAAATAAAAGTGTGCGGTTCATCAGTTGTTTTTCCTCTCTAGTGCCAGGCTTTACCAGCAGCCTCATATTAGTAGTATGCGGTTACGCACAGCCTGCTATGTTTATGAGATTTTTTTCGGCTAGTGCGATGCTCATCGTGGCTTCTCAGTTGGTCTGTGTGTCAATTGAGAGTTGCAGATTATACTAATGCTCTGAGGAGACGCTGTTGTGCTGTGAGTGAAGAAGCTTTGTTAATCTAATGGATAGCTTGATGGGAGATAGAAGGGGTTTGCAGCGTATTCATCTTGATCTTCTGAACAACAGGTGCTTTGGTTGGCAATGATTGCCTACTTGCAAAGACAAAGACAAAGACAAAGACCCAAGACAGTGACCGTATCTTCCCGTCGGTAAAGAAGAGAAATCACGACTTACAAGCGAGCATTCCTTTTTTGCGTATTCCTCAGGCCGATATTTTATTTTGACTTTCGATACTGAAGTGACAATTATGTACATTGTTGTACTTCAAGACAGACAGCTGCGAGATGTCTACAAATTACTAATTATACTCGTCGCTTGCCACTGTTCTAATTCTGTATTCGATTTCTCCTGAAAATTTCTTGCCGAATGGCTACATCTTTAGCGTCTTTAAAACAATATGCACTTTGCCGACTTTGATCTCGAATAATAAATCAAGAAACAGCACACAAGATACAATAAACACAAACTGACAACCGGATCCGACGCGCTGAAGAATGATTAAGAAATGAAGAGGCAGGAGGAGAGAAGCAATGCCGTCGCAGGAGATAAATAAAAAATTCTTATGCGGGGCGAAAGCGGAACAACGGAATAGTGAAACTACCGCACATCGCTTACTCACTGTCCAATGAATACTAATACGTATTGAGAACAAGGGCGTTGATACACCACCGTATATCTCTATTGGAAGTCGTAATATGCGAATTCTATCTGATTTGCCTATGAAAAAAACTGATAAAGTATTATGCCGACTTCAATCTGAATCGCGATATGAAGGGGCGAAAAGAATTTTGCGAGACTTCAGTTTTTTCCCTTCTGTCTTCTCAGTGAATTGAGGTTTACTCTTAGTTTCACTCTTACCCACATTCGATTGATCTTAAACGATCTCGACTATTTCAGAATATCTTGTGCAAGATACCTGTCATGAAGCAGAAGGTAATGTTAAAATTACAAATATCTATGACAGGTGACAGGAGCTGAGAACGCGCTCGCTTTAAGACTACTAATTGGCTCACTCTACAGCTTAGCGCAGTTAATCTCTTATCTGCCCCTCTTAAGAAGTATCCGAATCATGATTCCGAGACAAGAATTATTTGTGCGCATCCACCGGAGATGATCTGCTGTGCTATTTTTAACTGCGAACGCGGGAGGCACAGTCCTCGAGGATGAGTGGATTAGATAACGGCAATTATTACTTTTCGGTTTATTACACAGAATAATACGCCAGCTATAATTCTTGCTGCTGATGCGATAGATTTTCACTTAGAGTAATAGATAACAAAGACAATTATTTTGTAAAATTGATCGTACCTACCTGTTCGGGTACTTTAATTTTTGCAAGCGTCGGCATCAAGAATTAATTACACATACATTACATAACAAACCACCATACCCTTAATCATAGATAATATACTAAAGTTTATCGCTGATTGTCCTCCACACACTCGGGCTACCTTTTCAGGTCAAGGACACCTAAGTAATGCCATCTCAAACCCCAGACATTGAGCTAGCGCCTCTTACGGGATCTTCCTCAGCTGTAGGGTCTTCTGCTCTGCCAAAAGCGCCTCCCAATTTATCAGCTCCTTCAGCAGATCATTCGCTGGTGGCTTCTAACGCTATGGCAAAGCGAGCGACTACCCTATCAACCGCTTCGACCGGCTCGCTGAGACAGAAGCGGCCGATCGTCTTTCAGGTCGTGCGCGTCGCCACGATTGTGATTTATTTCACGACTGCTGTTCTTACGTATGTGGTCATTTTCATTTGTGGCTGTTCAGCGCCTTGTTATTAGTCAATTGGGGTGCTGACATGAATGTTTCTAGAATTAATCTTACCCAGGTATGCTCCTCCATGACATAAATACAATCTCTGACCATATATTATATCTGTTCACAGTTAACTCTGTTCTTTGCTCTGCGCAGTTACTTGGTCTTCCAATTCGACTATTTTCAAAATCGTGGTTCCACGCTTATGTCGACTACACGAAGCAAAACTTCGGTCTCCTGCTAACGACTGCGACACAATGGTGGGCACCAACGCCCGTTCATGTCGTCGGCGACCAGTCCGTATCAGGTCTGATCAAGCGCGCTAAAGATGGCACTCTTGAAACGAATTTTGGCGAGCGATTGGTCGTGCTTGCGAATCACCAGATTGATGCTGATTGGCTTTATATGTGGTGGATCGCGTATACTGGCAAAAGTCATGGGGGCGTGTACATTATTCTCAAAGAATCCCTGAAAAACGTTCCTTTTCTTGGATGGGGAATGCAATATTTCAAGTTTAGTACGTATTATTATAAATTGAGAGTTTTAAGACTAGAAGTTTTAACGTCATGATAGTCTTTTTATCACGGAAATGGGATAAAGACGAGGCGCGTATGCGATCTGCGCTTACGAATATAAACAATGAACCCGATTGGCCGGCCTGGGTTCTCATCTTCCCCGAAGGCACAAATATTACCGAGAATACCAAAAAGCGAAGTCACGAATACGCAGAAAAATTCAATTTGTCTGAGCCTGAGCATCTGCTCTTGCCACGGGCTCGTGGTCTGTATTTTACGTTAAAGAACTTTGACGTGCCGTATCTCTATGATTGCACTGTTGCTTACGAGGGTGTACCAAGGAATGGATACGGCCAGGATTACTTCAGCTTACCGATTATTTACTGCCAAGGGAGACCACCAAGGGCGGTACATATGCATTGGCGCCGATTCCATCGGTCAACGATCCCATTAGATGACGAATCTGAATTTGAGAGATGGCTTCTAAAGCGTTGGCACGAGAAGGATGAACTATTAGAAAGCTATTATGTGAATGGCCATTTCGATGGCGATGAGCATGTCGATACCGAAGTTCGATTGAAGCGGATGTCGGAGATTCTTAAAATGTACGCCGTCCCTGCTGCAGCAGTATTGTGTGCTAACATAGCTTGGAAACTTTGGAACATTTTATCGTAATTGAGGCCATGATAAACTTACCATGATAGTATAATAGCTTGGGGGCCATGGGTGTCTCAGTTATATCTATTCATCAGGTAGGTAGTAAGAGCTGTTGAGTCGGGAATTGTTGGTCGCGTGCTCCCGAGATTCGTATGTACTTACACTGTCCGCTGCTGTCGTCTTTATCTTTCGATGATTTTGATGTCAGAGCGTTAACTGTAATATGTTTCTATTTTACATTATATATTTATTCACTTTTCTTCTAGTGCAACTGAAATATCTGGTATAATGAATAGATCCATCGTTAAAGACTTGGATAAGGTAGGAACAGAAGTAGCGGCGTAGATAATGCATAAACGTCAAACATGAATAGGCTTTGCAGTGGCGGGCAGCCAAGCACGAGATGAAGTCCCAAGAGATTGTCCGGCACAGCAGCCAAATCCCGAACACAACCCAGCACAGTTTATGAACTTATATCTACCTTGATATTTCTGTTGATTTAAAAATAATCGCCTGAAGAGTTTTGTTAAGATGTCGACTACTGCTAGGCGAAGATTAATGCGCGATTTCAAGGTATGTAGCGTCAACTTCGGCAGCCACTCAATAAATGCATATACTTGCTTTGTGTGTTAAGGTCTTAGTGATATTCTTTGGTCTTATCATAAGTCTATTATCTACTATCTACTATGAATTGCCGTTATTTTCTAGTGAAAGAGCTGATGCTAACAGGTTCAATTATTCAGCGCATGCAGCAAGATCCCCCAGCCGGCGTCTCCGCATCTCCAGTTTCCGATAATGTTATGACCTGGAACGCAGTAATCATTGGTCCGAGTGATACTCCATTTGAAGATGGAACATTCAGACTTTTGATGCAGTTTGACGAGCAATATCCCAACAAACCTCCTTCTGTGCGATTTATTTCTCAGATGTTCCATCCTAATGTTTACGCATCTGGCGATTTATGCTTGGATATTTTGCAAAATAGATGGTCGCCTACGTACGATGTGGCAGCTATCTTGACATCCATTCAAAGGTATTTCAAGGAATATTTAATTCATTGCAAATGCTTTGATTATCAAATGCTAACACTTTCTATAGTCTGCTAAACGATCCGAATACCGCCAGCCCGGCCAATGTCGAAGCTTCTAATTTATATAAAGATCACAGAAAACAATACGAAAAGCGCGTCCGCGAGACTGTTGAAAAGAGCTGGGAAGAGTCATGATTTTGACGGTGGATAAGCATCGTTCGGCAGCGATCTGAATCTCTGCAGATATCGACTGATGCGTTTCACCATAAGATGAGCTACTTAATGTAATTGTCTTGATTTTGATAGAGCCACAACTATCCCTTATAAGATTTTCAAATTATTCGTTACCTTCATGATTGCGTCTTTAATACGTACTTTTTTTGCGACTCGCATTCTTTACTGGTCGCTTGTCTGAGTATCGTTTCATTTGCATAACGACAAATTATTTCGATTGCTTAAGAGTTTTTTAATATTGCTGTGTTGTGTCGGATCTCGGAGTTAATTGATATAATTCTCTTTTTCACTGAAAAATTCTATTGCTAAATTTTCAAGTATTTCATCGTCCGACCTATACCCCCAGCTGACAAGTAGACCAACAACCAAAATAATGCATAACCACACAATAACACACATAAAAATTCACATTATCAATGCAAGGCAAGCACTGACAGAAGCTCAAAGTAAACGCCAGCGCAATTAATAACAAACATATAACCCCATCGACTATTGAGGTAGTGACTGTTACTTATATAGGTTTAAAACAACTAATTTAGACTAGACCATCGTATATGTTTATTAGACTAAGCCATCGTAAATATTTAGTGCTGAAACAATTGTAGGATCCTTTGAGTTAATCATTAGTAGAGGTTCAAGGCGGCATCGGATAGAACGGGGATACGTACCAATTTTGAGCCTTCTTTGAATTCGTCGATTGTTAATTCGCCGTTCTTATCTTTGTCCATCGCATTAAAAATTTTTTCGACGCGCTGAATAAATAGAATTAGTTATAAGTGACTGCGGACATATTTGAAATACTGGTAATACCTTTTCTGGAGTAGCTTCGTCCTCCGGAAGTTTCATCATTGAGCCCACCATCTTGTAGATGGCTTCAACGATCGCCAACATCTCCGAATATGAGATTCTGCCATCATTGTTTAGATCGTAAAGCTGGAAAGACCCTACATCCAGTTTATCACAATCAGCTTGCAGTTCCAAATCTGTCCCGAACAAGATTGGACTTACATAAGAGTTTCTCTTCAACTGATCCACGAGCAGTGATCGACAAAGCGCAGATAAATTCTTTGAAGTCAATAGTACCAGATTTGTCGGCGTCAAAGACATTGAATACATATTCGGCGAAGGAAGAAGGATCACCAAAGGGAAAGAATTGCTTATATATCCTCTGGAACTCGACTTTGTTGAGCTGGCCGGACGGACAATCTTTCAAAAAATCTGCAAAACAGTTAGTATTCATGCTATTGACATATTATAAACAGTTTTGATCCCACCCACCCTTGTACCATTGCTGCAGTTCCCGACGGTCAAAGTAGGTTGACTTCTGGAGCTCAAGCAGCTGCTCGCTGCTTAGTTTAGACTGTGCCTTTCCCATTGAATTTGAATTTACAGATGATTACTAGTTAAACAAAACGTTCAAGTCAGAGAGGAATAGGACTACCAAGGATAGGAAGATGAAGTGAAGACCAGCTAGACAGGTTAATGAGTAGACCAAGAAAGATAGCAAGACTCGAGCGATCTTCGCGATTAGGGCGACGAAGAGAGGCTGTGCGCTTGGCGTAACAAGGTATAAATCACGTGTCTGTGACCGTAGCACCATAATAACTTTAGAACTTTTCTAAGAGAAGAAATATTATTATGGATGCAGAAGCACTCTGCTATAAAAGCCGCACGCACGTGATATGAGTCAGTTTCCCGGACGAAAATTATTTGGAGTCCACCTCCGCAAAAAAAATACATTTCCCTGTCTTCTTCTCCAACAACCGGCCACTTCTCGAAAATGACCACTCACGTAGAGACAACTCGTGTCTCAATTTTGGGAAAGGACTCTATTGTAGTCGGATATGGTCTCATTGAGTCCATGATCAAGGAAATCGTGTCCGGGATTCCTTCCTCGACATACATCCTCATCACTGACACAAACATCGCCCCCATTCACCTCCCGGTCTTTCAGAAGACTTTCAAAGAAATAACTCTTTCTCTGGAGAATCCTCCTAGATTACTTTGCCAAACAGTGGCCCCCGGAGAGCATTCGAAATCCCGAAAAACAAAGGCCTCCATTGAGGATTGGATGCTGCAGAACCGATGCACTCGCGACAGTGTTCTCATTGCCGTCGGTGGCGGAGTTATTGGCGACATGGCGGGTTTCATTGCAGCTACTTTTATGCGAGGAATTAAATTTGTCCAAGTGCCTACGACCCTCTTAGCTATGGTTGACTCCTCTATTGGAGGAAAGACAGCAATCGATGTCCCTCTTGGCAAGAACTTGATTGGTGCCTTTTGGCAGCCACAGCGTATCTTTGTGGATCTTGCCTTTTTGGAAACTCTGCCTGAGCGTGAATTTATAAACGGTATGGCTGAAATCATCAAGGTATGCATATGCTCTGAATTAATTGCTGATTGGCAAGGTGTTACTTAAGTGTCCAAACGCTCATTTTAGCCTATCTACAGACTGCTGCCTTCTGGGATGAGAATGAGTTCAAGCGTTTAGAAGACAACGTTGATGAGTTCTTAACCGCCTTCCGGAATCGTAACGCGGAGACCGGAATTGTGGATTTGTCCTTAATTCAGACTATGCTTCACGCACTTGTGGTCGGATCAATAAAAGTCAAGGCTCACGTCGTCTCCGCTGACGAGCGTGAAGGTGGATTGCGAAACATTCTCAATTTTGGGCATACTATCGGGCACGCCTATGAAGCTATTCTGACGCCTCAAATTCTTCATGGTGAGTGTGTGGCAATCGGTATGATCAAAGAAGCAGAGCTCTCTCGTTATCTCGGCCTGCTATCTGATTCGGCTGTTGCGCGTCTATCCAAGATATTAACCGCTTACGGTCTACCGGTCTCAGTAAATGACCCCGTTGTTCGTCAACGTACAAATAGTCGCGCTACGCCGGTTGATCAACTTATGCGCGCTATGGCTATTGACAAGAAAAACGCTGGAGCTCAAAAGAAAGTTGTTCTTCTCACTGGAATAGGTAAAATATATGAACCAAAAGCTACTGGCGTTGCTGACGATGCTATTCGCGTTGTATTATCTCGTGATATTATTATCAAATTAACTGCTCTCGAGCGTTACGCGAAAATTGAAGTTACTCCGCCGGGATCAAAATCTATTACCAATCGCGCTTTACTCTTGGCGGCTTTAAGCAATACCACAACAAAATTGCACAATCTGCTTCGCTCTGATGACACAGAACATATGATGAATGCTATTACTCAGTTGTCTGGTGCTGAATTTACTTGGATTACTGGAGAAGCGGGTGACATTCTTGAAGTGAAAGGCAAAGGTGGTCAGCTTGTTGCTTCTTCCGATGATATCTACCTTGGAAACTCGGGTACCTCAGCTCGGTTCCTGGCTGCGGTTGTCACCCTTGCCGAACCCTGTGAGAACGCCGATACTGTCGTGTTGACTGGCAATAAGCGCATGAAGGAGCGACCTATTGCGCCACTGGTAAATGCTCTGCGAGAAAACGGATCCGGAATAGAGTATTTAGAATCGGTCGGATGCTTGCCATTGAGAGTTACTGCTGGTATGCATCTCTCTGGAGGAAGAGTCGAGCTTGCGGCTTCTATCTCATCGCAATACGTGTCAGCATTATTGATGGCTGCGCCTTATGCTGAGGATCCGACGGTATTGGCACTTGTTGGTGGAAAACCAATTTCACAGTCCTACATTGATATGACGATTGCAATGATGGCTTCGTTCGGCGTGCATGTGAAAAAGTCAACGACAGAAGAAAATACATATGAAATTCCAAAGGGAGTTTACTCTGCGCCTCCCGCGTACTATGTCGAAAGCGATGCAAGCTCCGCTACTTATCCTCTTGCATTTGCTGCGATCACTGGAACTACATGTGTTGTGCCAAATATTGGATCTAGCTCACTACAGGGCGATGCCAAGTTTGCTGTAGATGTCCTGCTGCCGATGGGATGCGAGGTGGTCCAGACTGCTACGTCTACTACCGTAACCGGACCGGCTCCCGGTAGCCTGCGTCCATTGAAACGAGTTGATATGGAGCCAATGACTGACGCCTTTTTAACAGCAAGTGTGCTAGCTGCCGTTGCTCATGAGAATAGCGAAAAGCCCATTCCGACACAGATTGTGGGAATTGCAAACCAGCGAGTCAAGGAGTGCGATCGTATTGCAGCGATGGTAAAAGAGCTTGGCAAGTTTGGAGTTTTTGCTTGCGAGCTCCCTGATGGTATCGAAATCCACGGTGTTGAATCAATCAGGGATTTGACTGTGCCAAAGGATGGCGTGCATTCCTATGATGACCATCGCGTTGCTATGAGTTTCAGTTTGTTGAGCGTCGTTACTGAAGGACCTGTACTGATCAAAGATCGTCGGTGCGTTGAAAAGACATGGCCTGGATTTTGGGATGTTTTGAATGCGAAGTTCAAGGTTGCACTTGAAGGCTTTGAGGATGCTAACGACGTTATTGGCAAGAAATTTGTGCCAAACAATGGTCGCAGTATTTTCATTATCGGTATGCGTGGAGCCGGTAAGACCTCATGCGGTGGTTGGATTGCTGATAGCCTTGGAATGAAATTTCAGGATCTCGATCCGTACATGGAAGAGAAATTTGGGCGAACTATTCCCCAGATTGTTCGTGAAGATAAGTGGGAAGGTTTTCGCAAGTTGGAACTTGTTGTACTGAAAGAAGTTATGGAGAAATATCCCTCTGGATACGTGTTTGCTTGCGGAGGTGGCGTTGTGGAGTCTCTTGAAGCGCGTAATCTATTGCAAGCCTACATTGAATCTGCCGGGATTGTGATTCATGTTCATCGCGATGTCAAATTAATTATGGAGTATTTGTCAGTCGACGTCACGCGTCCAAGCTATGTCGACGACATGTTCGCGGTCTGGCAACGTCGTGAGCAGTGGTTTGCTGACTGTTCAAATTTCTTCATTTACAATTCCGATTTGTCAGATGAAAAAGATGTCGCTCATTTCAAGTTGACGCTAAGAGGTGTGTTGGAGACCATGATCGGTGTCTCAAAGGTTCACGAAAAAATCTTAGCTAAGCCGCGATCTTTTTTTTTGTCGTTGACGTATCCCGATGTTCAGGATGCTATGCCGGATATTGAAGAGCTCACTGCCGGATCCGATGTGTTGGAGCTGCGTGTTGATCTGCTGCAGCCGGCGCCACACGAGCAGTCTCCTAGTCTAGCTTATGTTCAGGAGCAGATTGGTATTATCAGAAAGTACACCGCTATTCCTCTTCTTTTCACAATTCGTACAGTTACACAAGGAGGTAAATTTCCTGATCATGATTATGCAAAGGCCCTTGATTTGTATATGCTGGCATTAAAGCTCGGAATTGAATACGTCGACGTCGAAGTCTCTTGGCCTAATTGGATGATTCAAAAGATCATTGACGCGCGTCGCTTCACAAAGCTGATTGCTTCTAATCACGACTTTAGCGGCAAATGGAAATGGGATGGACCAGAATGGCAAGCAAAATACGAGGAGGCAATTACTGGCGAATGGGCAGATATAATAAAATTTGTCGGCTTTGCCACGTCTCGTATGGATAATATTTACTTGGAGGAATTTAGAGACCTTCATAAGACAAAGCCATTTTTGGGAATTAATATGGGCAAGACCGGACAGCTTAGCCGGGTGCTCAACAAGATATTGACTCCGGTTACGCATCCTTTGCTACCGGTTAAAGCTGCTCCTGGACAAATCTCGGCTGAGGAGATTCTTGCTGCGGCAGAATTGATTGGAGAGTGAAAAGTCAAATTAATTGTAATTAAAAGTTTGGTATTGTGTGTATGGATTTTAGCGTATTAATTTGAGATTAATTGTTATCAAAAATGTATTTTTTTTCAAATAATTTGATTTAAATCACATTAACATAGAGGAGGCCGATAACGTATGCAGCTTCGCGTCAATACAAAAGAGAATATAATACAGGCGAGGCGGGGAAGAAAAACACGCTAAACCAAACCAATAAAGATAAGTTTTTATAGACCGCATTTTAATAAAAGGGGGATGGGGGAAAGAAACCGTGCCGAAAAACCGAAATATAGAACTTGCAAGAACACAACAGAATTACGCCTCAAGCTATTGCGTTTATTCGTTAGCCTATATTCATATTTAACAATAGATTTTTGCAAAGCCAAACTTACAGGTCTCACAGCAGGAGCAGGAGCAGCAGGAGTCATCATTCTCGAGATAACCATACCGACACCTTCAAAGACAGCAAGCAAGCAACCGCAAGTAATTGCCGAATTTCTAGCATGCTTGAAGCCACCACGCATGGCGAGCGCACCGCCTGTACAGAAGCCAGCCATTATAGGATTGAAAGGATCTTCTTTCCGACGAAGTCCTTTAATTGAGCAGTCGAAAAATGAAAAAACACCACCCCATGAACCAAAATTTCCGCCCACGACAGGTGCACGCGAGCGAATTGCTGTCAGAGCACCTGAGCCTCGCTCGCCCTGTAGAAACATTGTTATTAGCGGTACGTCCTACTACTACCAATAGCAAATAAACATTGATGAAACCGTACAGTAGGAGAATTTCGAAAACCCTTGATACCATGCCAAATGGTGCCTCCAATAACCTGCACAAATATCGTGAGCCACAAGATACACAGAGGAGCTTCGTAAGCCACGAAAAAGGAAAGCATACACCCATCGCAAAAGCACCACCAAAATCATTAACGATAACGATTGGGCAGGGATCTCTGGTATGATCAGCCATGTTGGATTAATACTGATGAAAAAAGGTCTCGAGTAAAGATCGTCAGGCTTCTGTCGACGATGAATAATTGAAATGCACTCTGAAGACGGAAAAAAAAGCTATCGCTCAAGGTCTTAATACAATGCAACTACCTTCAGCAAAAATTACGTCAACTCAGACGCGTATTTATACGAAAGTGGTCTAAAGGTCACTATTTCACTAGACTTCGGTGGAGCAGATTTTTTTGTATGATTTGCCCAGTAGAGTCACGTGAGATGATTTAGTGATGTGTAATCTTTCTAGAATACTGACATAACAGGACTATGATAATGAAAATTTTAGCGTATTACAGTGTTTTGAGCTTCTGGATAATAAAAATTGCCTAAATATATTATATTATGATCTAATTGATACACGATATTGTATGCTTCATCAAGAAATTGTCAGTTTCTACAGTTACTAAAGAAATAGACACTCATCCGAGAATATTGCACAAGCGGCTCGGAATTTTGTCGGAAGCCGGGATTAACCCTGTTCGACTCAATTTTTTGATTTCTATGGCCCGCGACCTTTGCTTTCTCCTCCTTATCGTTATCAAGTGCACAGCTCAGCATCCATGTACACTCGCTATATACGTCTAAAGCGCGCTTTGGCGAACGAATCCGCTTCTCTTTTTCGTGAAGTCCGGAGACGAATGAGCTCTGATGCTGCCAAAGCCCCCGACACTCCGCCGCCTGCACAAGATACCTCATCCGCTTACAAACGCTTCCATGACCGAAGGCCTCACACTACTCAGGTCCTCCAGAGCATGGCCGTTGGTTTCATTGGCGACTCTCTTTCACAGTTAGTTATTTCTCCAGAGAACGAGTACCAGCCATTGCGAACGGTCAAAGTCCTACTCACGGGTTCAATCCTGTCGTTGCCTACCTATCGCTGGTTTCTCTTCATGGCTCGTCGCATCAACCACCCCAATAAATTCGTATCTCTGGCAATGAAGATCGTCGCTAATCAAACCTGTTTTGCTCCTTTCTTTTTGTCATCCTTCATTTCATCCGGCCTGGTGTTCCAGGGCATAACTGATCCCAATGAAATACTAGCAACCCTTAAACAGCGCGTGCCAGTGGCATGGATGAACGGCTGCATGTTCTGGCCTAATATCGTCATCCTAAACTTCACCCTGATTCCTCCTCATTTCCGTGGCCTAGTTAATTCGGCAGCTGGCGTTGTTTGGCAGGCATATTTATCATGGCTTACTTACTCTTCGAAAACTACCGTTCAGCAAGTAATTGACAAGGAAATCGCTTTTGAGCACAAGGTTGAGCATAAAGTGGCTGAAGGTCTTCATTTAGATAGAGCAAAGGTAGCAGTGTTGGCCACCGAGAGAAAAGTACCTGATGCTGCTTCCTCTTCTTAGAATTTTGTAGAGCGATATTTGATAGAAGTCGGCTTGTTCTTACACTCGGGAGTTTTGGTTTGATTTTTTTTTTTTTTTTTTGGTTTTGTAAGTGATGAACGAGATCTAAGTTGATTCGGTTTCAATTGTTGATGCGTATAACATTTGCTTTATTCGTACAGAGGCGCTTCATGGTAGAAACTAGATAAAAGTCATTAACGCCAGTTATGTGTCAACTAATCTACATACTATTATGCCCATCAGTAATATTTATAAAATTGTAAATCTCAGTATCTACGACGAGGATCATTCAAGTGAGGTTGCTGCGGTCCTCCAATATTAGGTCCAGGAGGCTGCTGCTGCTGCTGCTGCTGCTGTCCTAAAACTCCAAGAACATTCAGCTGATACTGCACCTGAGCAAATGCATCCGTAGGATTATTGACCGAGGTAGCAGGTGCTGGGCCATTGGTCGCTGGCTGGCTAGCGTTGACCTGCATTTGATGCAGTAATGCCTGTAGCTGTTGCTGCAGCTGCGCTTGTGTTTGATTTTGCAGAGACTGCACCGGAATTGGGGGTGGCGCGGGCTGCTGCACTGGGGCAGGCTGGGGCGGTGGTACCGGAGCTTGCGTAAGTAACTGCTGTCGAAGTTGAGCTTGAAGCATATTCAGATAGTTTTGTGTCTGCTGCTGCTGCGGAGGTAAAGGGGAAGGTTGGCTCTGGTATTGGTTATAGGAAGGTTGAGACTGAACTGGAGGTGCTGGTTGCGGTTGCTGTATAGCTAACTGGGCAAGAAATGCAGGATTTATATGTGCCCCGGGAGGTAATTGCTGCGCAAAATTTTGCACATTAGGTTGGTAAGGTGCAGCATATGAGCCAGAATATCCACCATACTGATCTGGAACCGATGACGTATGCTGTTGACTGAAGGATCCGTGAGAGTCACGGGATGTTGGTCGGGATGCAAAAGAGTTGCCGCTGCCATATGGAGGCTGACTACGATTATCGTAACTCGTCTGTGATCTTTGTGGCGTGTCAGAATACTCACGGTTATCGCCTCGATCACGCGGCCCAGACCATCGCTGCCTCTCCTCGGCAACATCGCCAAACCGCTCTCGAGCTCCTTTCCGTTTCCTTCTTAGGCGTCGCTTTTGACTGTGTGAAAGCCCTGAAACATCGGAATTTCCATCCTCACCACCAGGGCTCATAGAGTTGTGTGGAGATAGTGTACGCTTTCTCTGATTGGTATGGAAACCTTGGCGAGCTGGAGGCTGGCTTGTACTCAAAAGAAGCCCTGTGGGACGAGTAAGAGTGTGATATGGCTCTTCGTCCAAAATATCGGCGGCTTTTTGTTGCGGAGACTTCCGCTCTTGCAGTAACTGATTTTGACCACTTTTAGATGCACCATCTACAGTTGCAGTACCCTTTGAGTCTTCCGGAAGTCGAGGCTCATAATCATCGTCCTCCTCAGACTCGTTTCTCTTTCCCCTAGAATCTGCAGCAGCCAACTGGTCAAGAAAAGCGACATCCTCGCCAGCTAAATCTCCAAATGACACAATTGAGGGCTGAGAGGTATTTCTCTGAAATGCTGAGACCCTGCTATTAAGTTTTGGAGGTTCTTTCTTTTTGCGCTGACTGTCCTTTTGCTTTAACCGCCTTTTGTGTTCTAGCTCAGCTTCGTCATCCGAGAACTCCTGCTCATTTTCATCCACTTCTTCGTCATTCCAGTTACTTGCATCGCTGCCCTTGATAGCTTTTATCTGTTGTGTATAAACAAAACTACTGTATTTAGGAGCATAATAAACCTCTTTACCAACTTGAGCCCAATATTCAGCAGCCTCAGCGTCAGTCGCAAATTTGACAGAATAAATCGGTTTTTGAACTGGTCCTAGTGTTTCAAACACCTGTCGTAACCACAGTTATTAAAATGATCACCAGTAAATGTATTATCAGGAAATCTTACCCGTCCAAATGGTTTGCGATCGGCAAGAACAAGAATGGAGTCTTGATCTAGTACCTGGTACTCGCCGGTGGTGAACGCAGACACTATAACAGTTTTTCCTACGATCCGTTCAATTATTCCAAGCCTTTCAATTTTCTCATCAGGCCCAAGTTCAATAGTAATGGGCTTGACTGGCTCGTCCAGAATCTCATTTTTGGTCTTGAGTGGGCCAGTATCGCCTTCCTCATATTCATCGTCACCGACATCAGCAGGACTGCCAGGTTCAGAGTCTTCATCTACTTCTCCTTCCTCTTGTTTGCTGTCATCGTCCTCACTGTCGGACTCGTTGTCAGAAGAAGAACTACTTTCTTCGGCCTGCTCTGCTGCTGAAAGCTGGTTATCGCCATTGACATTGCTGATGATGGCATTTCTTACTCCATCCTGGTTTATTACCGGAGCCTTAGAAATACCATCAGCAGCAGGGGCCGAGATACTAGAATCTGGCACATCAATGGATGTGCCAGTCAAAGAGGAAGGGTCATATTCTTCATCAGATTCAGCTTCAGATTCGGGCTCCTCGAGGAGAAATGGGTGTGTCGCAACGGGAGCCTCGCCATCATTGCTTGCCTGACTGCCAAATTCCTCATCTGATTTGTAACTGACTTGCCCGTCGGGGTTGGCCAAAGCATGCTCGAAACTAGCTTCAACGGAAGTTGATGCCGCGGGTCTAGCATCTGAAAGATTTTCGCCAGCCTTCTCGACAGTTCCAGCGGGCGCAGGACTGTCAGACTCACCGTGCGCCGCTATCTGGCTTTCACTGTTCGCATCGGCTTCTGTCGATTGCACAACGAAGTTGGCATCTATTGCGGGTGCCCTTGATTCGCTCAATGCAATATCTGCCGGTAGAGAGTTTGTTGGTGGCAAAGTTTGCTCCATGCTTTACGATCCTGACAGGAAATCACAGTAATAAATACTGATAACAAAACATAAATATGCCAGAGTACAGGAAATTATGATTAGAGCAGATTTGCTGTGGTATGGGATGGTCACTGAGAATGGTAAGGCGCGTCTATTAAATACAAAATCGATTGCAGCAAATTTATTTGCTTGTCCATTCTCACCAAACCCTCAATCCCGCTGATTTTGCGCCGCACGATATTCGAATTCTATTATTCAGTTGGCCTCTGACGAGATTGCGCTAGAAAGAACAAACTGCTTATTAATGGATAAGCGATAGATTCTTATAATGCCTGGATCTGTCACAAAGGCTAGCACTCTTTTGGGAGCCGTGAACCAGGCCTCGGCGCAACATTTACTCTCTGTGTTTGCTGTCGTGGCAGGTATTCGGTCATTATGTGCTCGATTTAGTATTATTCCAGATTGCGACGAAGGTAACTACAATAGTCAATACGTAGTGATCTCTGTTGACTAATATTTACAGTTTTTAATTATTGGGAACCGACACATTATTTGACACATGGATTTGGTCTGGAAACATGGGAGTATTCGCCAGTGTATGCTATTCGTAGCTGGAGCTATGCTTGGATACATGCTCTTCTAGTCAAATTATGCCAAATAGCCGGATTTTCGCAGGTACGCATTGGGAAATCATTGTAAACTTGCTTCTCTAACATAGGGTGATAGACGAATCTATTTTTTGGTTTAAGAACAGTCTTTGGGACCTTTTGCGCCTTTTGTGAGGTTCAGCTGTACGGTTCGCTTTGGAGAAATGTATCCCCGTCAGCGGCTCAATGGTTTATATTCTTGTCGGTTACGGCTACTGGCATGTTTCATGCATCAGTAACCTATTTACCTTCGTCTTTTTCAATGTATTTTACGATGTTGGCTCAAGCCGGCATATTAGATCATGACAGCATACGCTCACCAGTGTTTGTAATTTCAATGTTCGCTATCAGCGGTATTCTAGGATGGCCATTTTCGCTTGCTGTGTCAATTCCGTTTCTATCTGCGATACTGATTCAATTGAAAAATCGCTCGGTTAAAAGACATATTCTGCGAAAGATCATTAAGTCTAGCATACTAGTTCTAGGGTTTTTTTCTATTGTAGTAATCTTTGACTCGATTGCTTTCAAAAGATTACAGATTGTGCCTCTAAACATTGTTTTATACAATGTGCTGGGATCCAATAAAACTGGTCCAGATATTTTCGGAACTGAAGACTGGACATACTATGTATTGAATCTGGTTCTCAATTTTAATGTCATCGTTATTCTTGCTTTATTTTCAGTGTTTATTGTGGTAAGCTTCGCCTATGCTATGTTTATATAGGAACATTGACGCTAAAAAAAAGATTAGCTGATTCGTGTCCTGATTCCTTCTTCTAAAAAAGTGCTTCAGCCCAATGTATCTACAACGCATATTGTGATGGGTTTAACTCCCTTATTCTTGTGGTCAATCATATTTTTTCTTCAGCCTCATAAAGAAGAACGGTTTTTTTACGTTGTTTACCCACTGATTTGTGCTAATGCGGCAATTTTCCTTGACTCTCTGCTAGTAATCGGCAAGACAGTGCTTTATCAGTTAGAAATCCCGAGGCCCCTAGTTACATGGATGGAATATGCAGTTCATATCAGTATTTTGACGATTATAGCTCTTATAGGACTTCTAAGAATCAATGCTTTGCATCATTTCTACTTCGCTCCCTTGGATGTTTACAGTAAATTATTTGAAGAGCAGGAAAAATTTCAATCGCGGAGTGGGGACATACGTAATGTATGTGTTGGACGCGAATGGTACCGTTATCCTTCCTCGTATTTTCTCCCAGATAATATGAGATTGAGGTTCGTTCAATGCGACTTTAACGGTATCCTGCCTACTGAATTTATTGGAGATTCTTGGCTTGACGGGGCATCCAGAGTTCCAGAGGGGCTAAATAATATCAATAAGCAAGAAATGTCATTTTATGTTCCCTTAAGCGAATGTGATTACATGGTGGACTCTAACTATACTATATCGGATGCGGAAGGAAGTGTTGAGCAGCAATACATAATGGATACAGAGTCGTGGGATATAGTGAGCTGCTCGCATCTGCTCGATAGCGATGGCAGTAGTCTCGCCGCGAGGATACTTAAATTACCAGCCAGCATCGAGCGTATAATTCCACAAGACAATACTTTGTATCATAGGAGCTGGGTGTCCTACTGCTTACTGAGGTCGCGAGCAAAGGCCATATCGAATAAGTAAATAATTGATGTGCAAGCATGTGAGAAAAGTGGAGCTGAAGTTGGTGGTCAAAAGTCCGGATAAAGTCAACGTTAATAGCATGTTTTTAAAGCAGACTGCTTTTTATCTCTCTATTTTTTATCAGCAACAAGGAGTTAAAAATTTGCCTGATACTGATGAACAGAAAAAGAATATAATGCTTATAAAATTGTCGTTATGCCGAAGCCTAATTGCTAAACTTTATATGGAGAAGATGTCCCAAAAAAGTGAGCCCTTGGCGAGGACTCAAAGTCTGATTACGAGCGACATTCGAGCCGCACGGGTTAAGTATTCCATTCATGCTACCGTGCTTTGGCCGCCACCTAATCAGGACAGTCAAATCACTCGGGATTTTTGGATAACTTTGAGCGACTTCTAGACTCGTCCTGCTTATATCCCTGCAGCATTCCATTTCATTAGCTACAGCTCATAGCAAAGTTGTCGTGCCGTGCTCTCATTAAGACCATTATGGCTGAAGTGATTGACAAGATAACGCTTTACTTGAAGACGGCGGACCAATATTTGGACAAGGTCATTTTACACGTTCAAACTACTGGTCAAGACCTGGTATCATTTGCCCAGACTCACTTTTCAAATGCGGGTCGACGCGAAATTACATTGGGGTTAGTCGCCGTTATTATTGTTGCACAGATTCTGTTAATCTCGGTGAAACTGGTACAAGTTTTCAGAGCTACTGGCACCGCCCCAGCACCGAAAGCAGTAGGGGAAAAAGTAGGTGAAATAGTAGACGAAAAATCAAAGAGCTCATCTGAATTGAATAATGGTAACTATCTGTTGGTTGTTGGTACTGGCATGTAGAATCTAATGGTTTCTTTCATATAGTGTGGCAGTCGGTGGAATTCAAGACCCCAACGCCAAAGCCTTATCCAAATTGGGATATCAAGACTACTAAGGCGATCTCCTATCGGCCGTTCAAGCACAACTATCATGTTACCATGGGAATCAGAAACTTAGACTGGAACGACTGGATCGAACTTGACAACGAGTTTCTGAAATTTCATGATAGAAAGGTAGAGCGACTGGCAGAGCGCGGCGACAAATTGGTGGCGACTTTTCCAGATGCATTTGATGCTGCAATAGAACTCTTAGAAGAATTTAGAAACTGGCTGCCGGCTCGATACCCCTCCCTCTTCAGGCGCACAAATGTCGGAATTGACAATCTGGTTACTGGTGAAAGCTTCAATATCGTTGAACGCCCACTAAAAAAGGACCCTATGGAAATTGCAGCGCTGCTGCTTCAAGATGATTTAGCTATTATGATGCCGGGTGAAGATGGTCAGTACTATCTAAAAGCTGGATGTATTCTTCTTGCAGGTAATTTATTCTTTTTTTGCTATAAGATTTCGGGTGAAGCTGACTGTGTAGGATTTTGGAGATTGTCCGACAAGCTGGGAATGCCCCTTTCTGAGATCCATACCTCTGGTGATGTTCCACAGTTTCGTGAAAAGCTGCAAGCGTCTATGGAACGGTTTTTTGTTCGTATGAAAGTCGATAAGCCGATCGCACGAAACAACGTAAGACTGCTTCTCAGAGTATGTAAACTATGACGAGATATAATTGCTAAAAGATGATATAGTATTTCCTTCAAACTGATGAGGATCTTGGATGGTCAGCTGCAATTGGTTCCGAAGACAGCAATGATATTGGCTGGAATGCGGCGGCTTTTGCTTCCGACATAACCAAGATGCATTTTCGTTCAGAACGGCAATCGCTTCGGCGATTGCCTAAATCGGGTGGCATTGTGTTCACAATCGTACGCGTTGCATTATGTTTTAATTCATTTGAAAAGCTTCTAACTGAATATATATAGCGTACATACCTTCTCCCGCTTACTGAAATGGCTAAAGAGCCTTACCTTCCAGGACGTCTGGCCGACGGTATAAGGGCTTGGAGCCATGATGTTGCAGACTACAAAGGAAAAGAGAAATATCAGGAGATTGTTTTGAAATTCTTAGATGAAGAACATCAAAAACAGGTTGCGAATGGACTCAAAGTCGATCAGGAGCCGAATAACTATCCGTTTTAAGCTAAGAAAAGATGATTGATTAATGATGGTAGAGATTTTTATGTTCTAAATTTGTATGCATATAGTTTAAGTCATAATTTATACATGTTAATTTACATAAAACACATCCCCATCCGCGACATTTTACTTGCCGAATCGAGATAGAGCTGGTCCAACTTCCGTATCGTCCACCGGCAACCCGCGCTGTTGCTTTCTGTAATTCTGGCGCATAGTTTTCTCTTTCTCCCAAGATTCCTGGACACGTAGCCGTCTTTCGTCAATGACATTATTAGCCTTCTTCCGCAGATATCGTCGTAGCGCCGAGTTTTTGCCTCGAGTTTTTGCTTTTGGCTGGAGTTTGGTATTTTCTTCTTTAATCTTATCGGTTTCACTTGTAGTCACTAGCCGCAGAGCTTGCTTCCGTTCATCAGGTGCTCGAGCGTCAATTCCACCAATAAAGTTGGGATCTAATGCAATCATTTCTGGTTGCAACTTGTTCAGCAAGCCTTGAACCTCAGTCTCACGACGCTGCTTCACAGTCTCATACGGGTTAGCCTCCAAAGCATCGAAGTTCGCTTCACCGGATCCAGGCACAATAAGACTAGAAACGCCATTGTCATGTCCCATAGCAAGAATATCATCAAAGGGACAGAATCTAAGATCACTGACGGCTGATCCTGGACTGAGGTGTGTCATGTACGGAGATTTCTGTTTGACTTTAAGTGCGTCTTTCCAAACACTGACATGGGGTCCCCATCCAACTCCAAGTAATCCTCTATCACTAAGAGTAAGAGTAGTAGCTGGAGTCGGTGTATAGTAAGCATGAACTTCTTTGTACATCCGAACGTCCCAAATCTTGAGCTGACCATCGGCTCCCGCCGAAGTCATATAATTCCCACCACGATCAATCGCAACTGCATTTACAGGACCTTTGTGACACAGCATACTTACAAGCGGGGTGGTCGAGTTAGGAGACCATAATGACACAGTACCGTTTGAGTGTCCAAGGTGTATAATGGCATTATAAGGATTTTGCGCCATTGCTGTACTCGGACCTAATTTCGTTCGAAGTTCGCATACTTGTTCACCAGTAGAAGTATCCTGGTATTTTAACCATCCTGCGTTTCCCACAGTTGCTAAAAGAAAATGGTATCGTAAGAATTCCATATGAGTGACCTCTATGTGCTTCTTTAAGCAATGAACTTCTGCTCCGGTCTTGTCGTAAATGAAAACATATTTTTTCTGGGAAACGGCAAAAAACTGATCATTGTGGAGATATTTTACGTCACGTACTGTTTCGTTGACGTTGAACTCAACATCAAGAACTCCTTCACGAAAATCGAACGATGCAATGTGACCTTTACGCCCGCCGAGAAGTATCTTGCGACCGTTGGTAGTGTAATCAAGCTCATATGGCCCAAAGTCGGGTAACTTGAGGTCAAAAGCTTTTGAAGCCGTCGTTATATCAACGCTCTGTTTCAGCTCCTCTTGATTAAATTTGTAGGTCTTCTCCATGCCCTCAGCTTCGAGGTACCCTGCCTCTTCCTGTAGAAGTAGTTCGCTAGACTTCGCCGCCGCCCTAGCTCTCCGAAATTTTTCATCTGATCGTTTCATAGACTGTCTTAGCCTTCCATCTTTGATTTTATAATTTTTCTAGATAGCAAAGTAAGTACGTATACAAAGAGACAGCAGATTGAAGCTGGACATACTTTCTTCGGTCTAGACTTAACTGATCCATTTGCAGATGTCGGCGCAGATGCCACCTCAATAGCACGGTCTTCATTCTCTAATCCTAGCCCGCTGGCTACTTCAAGAGCAGACATTGCTATGTATTAAGAAGGCTAGGCTAACTATACAGAATGCAGCAGAGAGATCAAAATTTCAAAAAAAGATTTCGCGTGCGGCTTCATTAAGTCCCAGCAACCACAATATAAAGTTACCCTAACATCATTGTCATAACTCCCAAGAAGTCAAAAAAATATTTGAAAACTAAATAACTGGCTGTTGATTCTCTCGTGTGCCACTGTCAGTAATTTGCCGCGATTCTATATTTGTTTGAGACAAAGCAGTAGAGAATAGCATTATGTTGCACCATCATCGCTCTTCACTGAAGCAGAAACAAAAGCCTTACAAATCAAAACACTCCAGCAAAAGTGCTCTCAAGGCAACGAATAAAGGTGAGTTCACCTCTTAAAAGCCGGCAAATATCCTCTCACTGACTATTTTCACAACAGGAAAAATTGAAAAATCAAAATCTAATACTAAGAATACGCATGTTCCATCAAAACTTGAGCGCCGAAATAAAGCAAAACAGCTTATGCTAAACAAGAAAGACGAAATTAGTTTGACTCGCAAACTTTTTGATGGCCGCCAGGGAGCCCCTCGTATTGTGGTACGTACTTATGATGTATGATTCACCATATGTGCTAATACAATTTTTAGGCTATTATTCCTCTGTGCCCGGATGTGGATGCTGAATTAATTGTTCGCAATCTCAATGCAAGCCTTGATGTCTCAATCGATGTACCTAATAGCGGCGTATTCACTGTCCCTATCGAGCGTTTTAATCAAAAGATACAATATATCGTCACTCCTCGTCATTTTACATCGATGGTGAATGCTGCTCAGGTCGCTGATTTTGTTGTTTTTGGGTTGTCTGCCAAGCAGGAAGTTGATCATTTTGGAGAAACGATTTTACGCAGTATTGTTGCTCAAGGTGTTTCAACTGTATATACAGTTGTTCAGCATCTCGCCGAAGTAGAATCAACGAAGATGCAAACTGAGTTGCGCAAATCATTGCTGTCGTACATTACACACTTTTTTGCAGAACAAGAGAAAGTTTACTGTATTGAAACTCGGCAGGAATGTCTTAATGTTTTGAGAGCCTTGACACAGCAGTTTCCTAAGGGCATTCAATGGAGAGATAGTCGATCTTATCTTTTAGCCGACCGTGCCTGGTACGAAGAGACCTCGTCGTCAACCACTGGAGGATTGATTGCAGTTGAAGGCGTCGTGCGTGGAAAGAAATTGAATCCAGATCGATTGGTTCATTTACCAGGAGTCGGTGACTTTCAGATTGAACGTATTTCCTCGGTCGGCTCAAATGATGATAGCGTCTCCATGATGGTCGATACCGATGGTAGTAAATTTTTTGGAGAGTTCTTGATAGTTCCAACTGAAGATCAGGATGATTTGGATCAATATGTGGTGCCCACACGTGGCTCCGAAGACGCGGAAGACATACTGAATGACATACCGGAAATTTCCGAAGGAGTCAAATTGGATGATCACTTCTACTTACATGACGAAGGTGAAGATGAAATAGAGACTCCGACATTAAAGGATAAGAATCGCGTTCCCAAGGGCATGTCAGAGTATCAAGCGCGATGGATTATTGAAGAGAATTCAGACGACGAGTTTGATAACGACGCTGATTCGGATGAGGAAATGGAGCTAGATGAACATGATGGATATGCGGCTACGGCTACAGAGTATGCGGCTACGGAAATAGACGCTCAGAGTGAAATGTTCGTTGATCTTTCTCCAGAGGAAGAAGCGCGACAGTAAGTTATCAACGAATATCTTTTCCCCAGTAGCATTGCTAACGATTATTAATTCAGATTGAAGGCATATCGCGAACGTGAGCGCGAAGAGCTAGAGTTTCCAGACGAAGTTGAACTTACTCCCGAAATGTCTGCAAAAGATAGATATGCTCGATATCGCGGCCTGCGGAATTTACGATCGAGTCCCTGGGATGCTGATGAAACAGACTCCCGCACTCCGTCAGATTGGAATCGTCTCGCACGCTTCCAAAACTTCAGAGCATCTAGAAATAGAGCTATGAAAGAATCTGGTGTAGTTGGTGTTCCAGTATGTTTGAAATTATATTTAAACATTGCGATTAGTGCTAATAAATTGCTTCAGGCCACCACACGCGTTATTTTGTACATCCGTGCAACCAAGGATGTTTTTGATGCTCTTTCTAGCAGATCTTTGCTCCCTATATTTTCTCTACTAAGATATGAGAATAAAAAGGTGGTTCTAAATATGACAGTTACTCCCAACACGGAGTACGAGGAGCCTATCCCCTCAAAGGACTCTTTGATACTGCAATGTGGTCCTCGAAGATATGCCGTCAATCCTATATTCTCCGAAAGCGGAAGGACATCTAATCATGTCTACAAATTAGATAGGTTCTTACATCAAGGCAGTACTGCTATGGCAACAGCTATTGCTCCAGTATCATTTGGCAATACGCCAGTGCTGCTACTAAAGGAAACTGATAAGGGTATAGAGCTAGTAGCATCCGGAAGCGTCGAGAATGCCGACTCTGCAAGGGTTCTAGCTAAGAGAATTGTCCTGACTGGATATCCGTACAAGATTCACAAGAAACTTGTCACTATTCGTTATATGTTTTTCAACGCTGATGATATCGCCTGGTTTAAGGCTGTTCCTCTATTCACCAAGATGGGTAGGCTTGGATATATCAAGGAGAGTATTGGAACGCATGGATATTTCAAATGCACCTTTAATGGTCCTATTAATGCACAGGACACAATTGCAATGGCACTGTACAAGCGCGTATGGCCTCGCGACTCGGAGCTTTGGAATAGCGCTTATTAAACGGTTGTTAATCGTACCTTTAGTGGGGTAATGATATTTATGGTTTGAGTGCATAGCAGCGTAGGAAAATAATGGTTTACGCGTTCTCATCTAGAGTAGACGAGGTTTCTGTGAATTCCAATCTTTGAGTCATAAATTAATTTCGAGCGTCCAGCATGTAGTTCGTAAATCAGATTTAGTGATTTACAAAACCGCCATGACGCGACTCAGTGAATAGTTCTATCTTATGATATTGAAAGTCATACAAGCTTTACTTTCCTCAGCCCAATTTAAATAAATTTTGTTACTCTCGCAATACTCTTTACGGGTAAACTGATGTTATTTTTGCCTGTAGCGTCCGCAAAAGGGAGTACCGAACAGAAAAAGTCATTCTCAGTGTCGATAACTTTGTCAGTTGATATTGGTCTTTTATTGGCAATCTGTATTCGACAGTAAAATAAAAAATAAAAAACAAAATCAAGAAAAATCGGATACAAAAAATAGGAGTCCGTTAACAGAGCAGGAAGAGGGAAGACAAGCAACTGTTCACTAACATAATAGCGGTTTTATGTCATTTTGAAATTAGAGGTTGAATTTCCACTGTGCGGCGTGGAACTGATGCATACTAAAATGATGCACACGCTAGCCAGGAACGCTGAAATCATAGAAGTTTTTATCTTTTATGTGCAATTTAAATGCGCGTTATTTATGAAAAGACAACTATGCATACAATACAATAACATCTGCAAATACTAATAAAAACCAAAGAAAAAAAAATTAATGCCCACAACAGTAATCTAATCGATCAAACGCCAAATAACGCAGACTTTAATGTTTGGCAACTCCGTCTTTTAACCCTAGTTCGTATACAAGGGAATGTGTATATGCATAGTATGCAATTTGTTGGGCTTGACGGAGCCATTTCCCGAATCTCTTTCGCGCAACGATTCCTTCCTATTCAGACTTGAGACAGCGCTCTGTATTTCGTCACACCCTCACATTTGCACAGCGACGACCACGCGTGGTCATGAGCGCTTGAAAAGCTGAGTAACACGGCGTCGTAATCGCAGCAAACCAATCTTACTCCACATCATGAATTCGATCCAAGCAGTTTTGATGCGACGGGTAATGGAGGGCTGAGACTGGGCATTGCGAGTAGTTGTTCGTGGAATAGTTGCTGGAATACCGGCAGCTTTTTCCTGCTGCGTGGTGTGGTCGACCATTTTCAAAAGAAGGAGAAATAAATCGAGTGGCAGTTGGCAATTTTTGGAGAAGGAGTATGAGCTAAAAAAGGAGGAAATACACTGGCAATGGCTGACACGGCCGAAAGAAGAAGTGCAGAAGAACCAAGTCTGAGCTGTTCGGCGCGGCTTCTGTAGGTGCACGTGTAAACTGACTGCAAAGCAGGAATGCCATAAATGCATAGATATATGATCAATATAACCACAACTTAGGCGTTGTTAAGTATAGACACCGGGTAGCTGCATGTTTCAATAACTCTAATTATAATTACCCCTTGACAACATCACGTGTATGAACGGCGGCGGCTACGTCATTGACCGTACGTGCTTGCTCAATACTCGAGAGCAAAGAAGTATCCAAACCGAGTTGGGAAAGGCAGTAGTCTGTAGTTTGTACTTATTAGCCTAGTTTATGTGTTTCAATTGTATGCCCGCTTCTATCTGTTACTTGACTGTGAACTGACGTAGAGCTTGCTATCTGCGCTGCCGAATCGAGCACGTTTAGACAAAACATAGGATAGATATTGTAGATTATATACAACAAATTGTATTCTTATCCCAACGATTTTCTCGCTTGGTGATTTTGTTTGCACTCTCAACACCCTGGTAGTTTGCAAAGCACTTGCTCTTTGATAGACACATGCTCCAGACCTTGTGCGGCAATTGGCCTCTGCAACGCCAGCCTAGATCTCTCCCAGCAGCCCGAGCTTGTCTTATCGGCTTAATTATGCACCACTTAAACCTTATTATCACTTATTATCAGCCGAAAGCCGCACAGCACTGTCGCCTAGACAGAAATTTTTAGAGAGAATGGTGATGGATAAGAGTCTACAGAGAATTTTAGACCGACTACCTAGCATCACCCTTATCATTCCTCCTATCAACAAGACTTCGAACTATCTCGGTTTCTGACAGTTTTCTTCTGTGCTGAGTGCGATATTTTGCAGCTCTATCCGATACGGCAGCGCAGATAACAAGCTCTACGTCAGTTCACAGTCAATTAAGAGCCGATTTGGGCCACTTCTACTAACTGCGCAGCAAAGATCAGCTTTCGCATTCGACACCTAAACAATGACGCTATCTGATACGGGAAGAGCATGGCTGCTTGCAATCTGCTCAGGCATTGCATGCGTTTTAGGCAGTTTCATTATTTGCTCTGATCTCGTATTACGGCGGTTTAAGCGTTTCCAAAGCTTCGATATCAGAGAAGACAAACGGATATTAGTCTACGGCTTCAGTTTGAGTTCTGGTGTAATGGTAAGAAATCTGCTATCAAACATTTCAGCAAGTTTGCTCTAATTCACTAACACATTTTAGCTCTTGACTTCGATGTATGAACTACTTCCAGAAGCAATGGAGAATCTAGTCACCTCTAAGGCTCTCTTTGAGAAAGAAACTCCCTCTGGACTAGTTTTGATGGCGTCATATGTGCTTGGAGTTGCCATTTTTGCCGCTCTTAACCAAATTATTCATGCTCTTACTACAAAGAGTGTCGTCCATTGTGCTCATGAGAACCTTGATGATGGTGAAGGTCACAGTCACGGCCACAGTCACAGTCACGCCTATAGTGAGCCCGATAAAGAGAAATCTCACGCTCATTCGCATTCTGGTTTGCAATCAAATTTGCATTCTCACCAACACAACCATGTGCCTGAGGCACCAGCTGTTGTTACCAGCTATGGTTCGACAGTGTCGGAAAAGGATCCCCTGATTCGAGTCATGACACACCGTCAAAATCTAAACGATGAAACCACTTCTCTCGAAGACGATCTCAATTCGTATATACAAAGTACCTCATCTTCAACTTCTTCAACGGTGATCATAGAAGAGACTGATTCTGCCATTCAAACAGCAACCGCAGAGCCCAACTCTAACTTCGTCGATCTCCTAGCTATTGGTCTGCAAACCTCTCTCGCCATCTCCCTTCACAAAATTCCTGAAGGGTTCATCACTTATGTGACTACATATGCCGACCCGGAACTCGGTCTATCGGTCTTCATCGCGCTCGCCATTCACAATTTTATAGAAGGTTTCACCATCGCTTTTCCTCTCTACCTAGCCCTCGGATCTCGCTGGATGGCTCTCGGCGCCGCGTTCGTTCTCGGCGGTCTGTCTCAACCGCTAGGTGCGCTTATTGCATGGCTTTCATTCCGTAATTCTGAACCTCCGAATGCTGACGAAGGATCCGTTATCTACGGCGTCATTTTCGGTGTTGTTGGCGGCTTCTTAACTATCATTGCTTTACAAATGTTTGCTACCGCTGTCAATTTCAGTAAGAAGCCAAGTGTCTGCATTAATTGGGCCTTTGCTGGTATAGTACTGGTTGGCATTGCTATGAGTTTAGGCGATGTCTAGCCTTTTTATTTTCGTTTTCTTTCTTTCAAATGTGTATTTGTGAATTTTTCTCAAAAGTGGATAGTCATTCTGGGTTTCGGTTTCTTCTGGCGTCATATATATATTTATGTATATATGCATACATATGTTTTTGTTTCTTTGCTTATTTGCGGATAATTATATCATGAAAAATCCTATTTGACAATTAAAAACCTATACTCCATCATTTACCACTAGCCACAAATAATATTGCAAACTCATACGATCTTCCTCATCCCTCATCATTGTCTTTTTACCTAATACACAATATAAGCTTTAGTTTCACTATTTTGATCATCCTTTAGTAACTGTTTATACACCTAGTCACTAACATTAGGTTCACGCCTTTCCCAAAACATCAGTGTATGCACCTTCTAAACATTCTGTTAGTAATTCCCCAAATGGATTATAAAATATCAGCATAGATCACGTACCCCCTTTGCGAGCCATTGACTGCAGCGTTTTTATAATAGCCTGGTGAGTCAATCCTGGCAAACGATCTCTATTTAGACCCAGCCATTCAATAGGAGGCGTTGCTTCACCCATATCCTTCAATTGCGGAGTAGCGATAACCGGTGGTTCCAGAGGGATGTAATTATATATTTTATTCAATTTTACCTCTTTGATCTTCTGTCCCAGCTCATCGCTATCCATCAAATGTCTTTGCGAGAATGGCTTGCCATCAGACTGAATCTGGTGTATAGAAAAGGCATTGACGTGCGTATTCCACATATCACGAATGAAATTAATCGATCCTAAATTCCATCCGACGTCAACTCGCCCCTCAAACATACTCCAAAAGATAAATTCGACTGTGGTCATATCATCCGGAGGTTGCCATGTAGTCATCTCGACACTGACAGCCGGAATCCTAATGATAGTACCTCCCTTTGACTCTTGAATATACTTCACAAACTTATCAATCGCAATTGTACTGACATCCTCATCAAGACGACGAGCAGTAGAAAGCGCAATCAAAAACTGGCCGAGTCGCAGCTTCAAATAACTCTTGAGCTTCTCATTCTCAAGTCCCAAGTTAAATCTTGCCAAAATATTAACTGCTTCAACTCGCAGAACCTCACTATCGGCAAGGGTAGTTGGAAAAACGTCGACACGAAATCTCCTGATTTGCACATTAAGATTAGTCGCAAGCTGGATTGACTTTAAATCAATATTCTCATCATCTATATCAGCCTCACGGATGCTGGGAACGCTATGAATCTTAAATCTCTCTGAGTCGCGCAAGACTGCTTGATATGACGACGCGCGATCCTGTTCAATTCTTTTGATAGTCTTGAGAATCGCCAGGATATTCGATGGTGCCAGAACTGTTAAATAAACACCGATAGAATCACAATCAGCCATACCGACCAGAGAATCGCTACCATGTGCGTGGAGTCTCTGATTCAACATTGTCAAATGCAGAGCTGATCCTGTGGCAATCAAGAACAAATGATAATCAAAGTACAATTTTGACTTTAGCGTCTCGATTCCGGCTGTAAATTGGACAAGCGGTACACCAAAGCGACCGTCATCCAAAATCTCCCAGCGGACAATAGATCTGCCTCGAAGATCGCCGACATGTAAATGACCACCGAGTCGACCACGACAATCAGCAAGCAGAGTACAGACACCGAATGTAAGATGCTGCTCCCAGTCTGAGGACTTGCGAAAAGTAAGCCATATTTTGTCAAGACTGCACTCGAGCTTTCCAAGAGACTGACCAAGATCCAGTTTACCTGTCACATCAACCAGCTCAAAATCAACGTTCCAAGGAAAGGCATTGGTTGAAGTTACACGATGGTACTTTTCAACCACCAATATAGCACGCTCATTGGCTGTCTTTTGAGGCATAACAGACGAAGGAACGAGGGAATGATCAGGTGCCCAAATATCTTGGAATAAAAGCAAATCATGGCTTTGCTTCAGATTGAGATAGAAATCAACACCTGCAACCTTCACTACAAATGATAGTCCAGTATTGCTGCTGATTTTCTGATCAGATAAAGCAGCCACTGTCACCTCCTTTACTGCTATCTGAGCACTAGATTCACGAGAGTAGATATGCTGAAGAGAGGCTCGCAAATTATGCAACTGAGTAGTAACCGTAGCAAATTTTGGAGAATTCGGCTTATGAAACGTATTCATAGAAAAGAACACATCATCAAACGAAACCGAAGTTGAAACCTTTGCAATAGGCTCGCAGCTAAATGTGAACTCCTGTCTTTCAAATCTTAATTCAAAGTTAACTTCCAAATCTCCAAAGAGCTTATCTGCAGTTACGACTTGAGAAGCTTCAGGCGTATATTGCGTGGTAGACATATTTAAAGACTTGCCATCTGCGTCATCCTCATACTTCTGCTCCCGAAAGCTGTCTCTAAGATAATGTAGCATCTCTACTACCACAGGCATCACTTTAGGCTTTAACTGATTAGTTGATGACTCAATAAGAACTTCAGCCCCTAAAGAACGAGAACTTAAAGAGACTGCATAGTCCGCCAAAACACGCACGCCAGGAACATGTAATGTTCCCAGAGACTTAGTCGATTCGGCGTTCTCAGCACCATCTGAAGGACCAAATGATGTCGTCCTTCTGATCAGAGTTGGTTCTTCTGTATACTTCATGTTCGTATTGCCAAATAACTCAATAGTAGCACCAGCAAATTCGGCTTTCACGTTGATGGCACTAAACAATAAACTCTTTCGTTCAGCTGAGATCGGAGCCTCATTGCTGGACCCTCGTGCTACTGACGCATTATGATGTGCAGCAACATGATTTTTGTAGTCTTGAATTTTTTCGGCAGCCGCAGCAGCCGTCTTCGCCACAGATGATTTGATCTCTTGAATTGAGTTGACCACCTTCGGTATAACTTTCATTTGCACTGCAGAACTTTGCACGATAAAACCCAGCGCACGATTGGGACCATCATGGTTCAAAGAGACGTATATTGATATATCCGGCATCATCGCCGAACTTTGTCGAGGTATCTGATGTGAAGCCAAATTCTCAAGCTTTGCCAGCTTCTCTCTTGCCACAATCGCAAACTGTTTAACCTCCATAGCAATTCTGCCTTCACCCTTGGATGCGAGGCGCAGATGATCAGATCCAATCGATAAGAAAAAGTTATAGGGATCATCTCCAAAATCATCAGATATCCAATGCAAGGCACAGTTTAGAAATTGAACTCTTACCAAAGCCTTGAAAATCCCATCCCATGTCTGAATCTCAGGACTGGTTTCTGGTGTAGTTGGAATTTGCGGCGCACTTGATCCTGGATCCTTCAAGAAATCCTGAAGATGGAACTCGGGGAGGTCCAGATTCATGAGAGACTCCTCAAATTGACTTAAAAGCTCTACCATTAATGTTGAGCTATATGGGGAAAGGGTGAGTATCCATTTGGAGCTTTGCACCGCAATCGCTTGACGAACTGAATTTTTGTCCGACTTGTCCTCATTCGTCTTGACTGACAAAATAACATCAGTATCCAGAATTTGGAATTTGCTGCAGTTGAACTTCTTGTTGAGCAGAAATAGTTGAATTTTTGGTAGTGAAACTCCGAGAGACATATTGTGAAATGGCTTGTCCTCCAGACCGTGATTGGGATTTGAATGACCTTCAGTCTTGATATTTTCAATCGTCATGACCAATTCCGAATTAGACGATTCAGCCTTCAAGACGATTCCCTTTATGTACAGCGATCCCTGTATCTTCACATCTCTAGGAGGACGAACAGTCTCCATTGACCTTGTATTTGAAATGTCCGGAGTGTACTGTCGAAGTAAACTTAGAGTCCTATTCCACTCCTTCTGTGCTACCATAAGTTCTGCTTTGGTGACATCTCCAGACAAGACACTCGCGAATGTAGGGAACGACGAAGCATCAAAATTGACAGTATCGAGATTCATGCGAATATCAACGGCGCGACTGTATTCTGAAAAGTCCTCAATTCGCATAATAGTCGTTACTCGCGGGAATTTGGTAGCAGTAATCAGCGTATCTCGAGATTTCTTGCGCTGTCTAAACTCATATATCTGCTCACCTGCCTCAAACGCAACCGAACGAATTTTGTCAACTCCTGGAGTCACGATAATTTGGACTGCGGAGCCCTCCACGTTGAATCTCAGTGAGGGTAGCATATTAAGCACAATTTTATAGTTTCGTAGATCAATGGATATACCAATTATATCTCCTGGAGCAGGTTTGTGAGTGGTAGCATGGGGTTGGGCGTTTCGGTCTTTCTCGCATGAGATCTGTTTAGGCTCTGCTGAAACGGCAGGCGGAAACAGTTCACACATTTGACGGACTTCATCGCTGACGATATCAGTGATAAGTCGAGAAATTCCAATTGTATCCTCTTGGATCTCAAGAGTTACATCGGCTACTCGAAGGTATGACCGAGCCGCTTTTGGATTCGGCAGTCCTGATAGTGAAACCCAAATGTCCGATTGCTGGATTCCAAGAGATAGCACCCGCTTTTCTCTGGAAGCTTTAGGATCAAGAACATCAAATTCCAGAGCAGTAGCACGCAATAAAAAGGATGACGGATTATAACTCGCCACTGACGAGGATGATTGCTTGTCAATATTAACAATAACGCTAGATTCGATGCTATGCCCCGCGTACTGCAGTCGGAAATTGCGGCTGTGAAGAACAGTAATAACTGACTTCACGCTAAGCACCACATGAACCTTAGCAATTTCGGGACTCCTATTTGCGACATCAGATATCGGACCAGACTTCACCGAGGAAACATTATTGACCTGCGAGACACAAATATCTTGAATATCATGGAGTCTACTATCTAACACGCCTTTTATCTCTTCATACAAAGGAATAGAACTCCAGATTGTTATAACGCGGATTTCTTCGCATCCAATTGATAACGACATGTGTCTCGCTGATGCATTACCACCTAGAACCAATTCTTGAGACGGTGAAAACTGTAGATCTGGCTCAGTTCTCTGAGCGCTCGGCTCGGCGCATGTCATACTGAAGGTTAGATATGACATCTGCAGATAATCCTCATGTTCCGTGCCGTTTGCAACATACAGGGTTACAGATTCAATGTCAATCAGAAGTTCGCGAGCAGAAGGCGATAATTGAACTAATTTCGTTTCGCCATCAAAGACATGATTAAAGAAGTAACATGTGCGGATGTCAATCATTTCCCAGTTTCTCCATCTCAAAAGTATATTGATTGTCTTCTCTTTGGCATCTGAAGGAGGAGGAATATCCAACTCTAGATCACACGCGATATCTCTGTTAATATCTGGCGGTAAAGCTCGCGCGATATGACGGAATCGAGAAATAAGTTTCCAGCTATCATTTGTACGAATGTGATCACTAGAAGAACGCAAGATATAGGCAGGACGAGTTAAAAAAGATGGATCATGCGCAATTTCGTAAACGGCGCTAGAAGCAGCAATCAGATAAATTAGATTCTTTGTCCGATTTTTCTTGCGAGTTGCAATTGCACCTAGCTTCTTAGATATTGGCAATAGAGGACATATAATATCAAGAATAGAATGCGTGATCCAGTTCATTTCCTGTCGCACAGCCATGAACCCAACTGACTGGATCTTGACAGATGAAATATCCTTTTCTGTGCCGTCACGATTCCAGATTTCAACAAGTTCAACCTTCAGCTCAAGCGGAGTTGTCCGCCCCATATGATCTTCTGTGTCTTCGTGCCGTACTAATCCAAGACTCATATGATCCAAGGTGAAACATACTCTGGCGACTCTCTGCACGGGATGTCGACGGTAATCTCCATGATTCATACTTTTATCACGAAGTTGAGCACTTATCACCATAGCTTTCCCTTCCAAGTCAACATGGTCGCGCATTGTGATCTGTGAAGGTTGCATTGCGCAATCTGTGAGCTGGTTCTCTACCTGTCCATACCGTATATGAATACCAGGAATTACTATGCGGAACCCAATAATTTCATTCACGTTATTGAGATTGCTTTCAAGTCGGTCAATGATATTGATTTGTAAACTGTCGTATATTCCAGAAGGCTCCTGTCATTAAATTATTAGCATCGTATACTTTATTTTCATCAACATATTGGCTATTTTTACCGGGCGACTAAGAGCATCTAGCACTTCTACCAGAGTCTCCAATCCATCTGCAGACAGAAACCCGTCAATACCACCGCGAAACTCAACTACATAGGCATCATAGGCAACCTCAGAGTTATCGAGTGGACGCATTGACCCAATATCGCTCTGTATTATTCCTTCATCCATTTTATATATCTCGCGGTCAAAGCCGTTACTAACAGCACTCAAATCCTTAGAGAAAAACCCGATATATTAGCAATCTATCTGGCAAACCAAAGGGGTCTGAAAAAATATCATACCTTGAATGCAGTCATACACGAATATGGTGGCAAAAAAGTACTATGAACTTTGCTGTTCTCTTCTTTATCTGCACTCCGACAAGTGGTATAAAAATCATCTATCAACCAAGTTAGCTGATTGTCCATAACCATCCTATCAAAATAACAAAGATTACCTAAATATGACTTTTCATATTGTTGCTCCATCCTCACTGCACTCAAATCATGATGGATTACCGAACTGTTTTGGGACTTAGCACAAAATCATAAACTAAACTCTAGAAACAAAACCGACCTAATCGAAGCAGTACTAGAGTTTTCTCTAGACATAATATCCGTACTTTGCCATCCATAAGATCCGCGATCAATAAATGATTGCCTGTTCTCGACAATTAGTGGCGGAGGTAAACCGGGAGTCGGCAAGGCAATCTTCAGTCTATCGATGGCTTCTGGATCTATCCGATCGGATGTGTGCATTTCAAGTTCTGGGATTAAAAGAAACGAGGCTCGATTAAAGGCGGCATCCTCAGCTCTAATATGCTCCTGCTGCAGCCTTTGCCTTTCAATACCAAACTTTTTGCGATCAAAATTGGTTATGAAAAGAGACGTATTAAAATACCCTAAAACCCTAGAACCCTGTGATTTGTCTCTCAGCTTCTCACGACACAAGAAGCTGATATCAGGAATCTCCACACAAAGACGCGAATTGTATGATCCCGTCGCCAGATCGTTCAGTTGAATCGTTAATTCAGAAGTAAGAAGCGCTAAGGTGGATTTCTCGGTGTGACAAAGTGCTCGCAGAGACGGAATCTTGACTCGCAACATAGTAACATCATATAGTGGGGGATCAGGAACAATAAGAGAATTTTCTTTGTCTAAAAACGTGTGCCTGAAAACTGAAACAGCATCGCCTAAGCCCTCGTAGAGTGTAGGACCGCCTTCTGTAAATATCAGCCCAAGATTAAAGTCCCAGTTGCACACATAAGTCGGTTCCGTCGGAGGGAGTCCGAACATACGATGCCCATAAACCGAGATGCCTACAGATTTCCCATTAGATACCAACTATAATATCAACTTGTTCGAATACTCACCGTCTATGAAGACTTCCGGGTCACGTACACCCACAGCTTCACGTGTCGTAGTCAGCACTTGTTCCACAGGGAGATACAAAGCAAATCCACGAATTGGACTGATATCAATTTGCAAATCTGCGAGCCACATTAGTAACTACTTGATCATATTTTCATATTCAAAATATAGAAGCATACCCATATAGAAGTTTGTGAAACGCAGGTCGACGTCAAGCATGTCAAAGTCAAGTCTGAAGTGACTCTCGGCTGTATATATCATACGGGGTAAAATCAAACAGCCACGATTTGTTTTATAAGAAATCAGCACATCTGTAGAGTTTTGTAAGACAGGTAGCTCGGCTTGTGGAGGCGCTGACGAGAAAAAAGATTGCTCATCAGTGCTGCGCAAACTAGAGTCGAACAATGAAGAGTCGCTCAGGCTTCCCGCCCCATCCTCGGAGGAGCGATATTCATTTCTTCCCCGCGTAAATTCTTCAAGAGTTTTGAAATGGACGTTATCGCCGAAATAATTCTCTCGAATCTTGATGAGATAGCGAATTAGAAAGCCATAGGCAATCAAACTAACGTCACCGGTAGAAATGTCCATGACTAATGTGTCGATAGGCATAGGTAGTGCAGAACTCATATACGTATAGGAGCCTGTAAGTTCTAAGTCTTTAATTTTTCCAAGTTCACGCAATTTCAAGAAACTGGCTAGTGTATTCCATCCTGGAGGCTGTAAATTTAAATTTACTTTTTCGCCCTAAATTCACAGTCAATATCATTAATCAACATTACAATAGCTGAACATACCAGAATCTTGTATGACACAGTACTGTCAGTAGGGAAAACCTGTGTCAGAGGAACATCAATCTGAGCCAACAATTTTGGGCTCGCAAACGAAAGAAAAATATTGTCCTCAAAATCAGTCAGATTACTGATAATATTGGAGTCATTAACGTTGAGATGTATTTCAACGTCCAACAGCGCAAGATTGAAAATATAGTGTTGAGGAACAAAGCACTGGTACGGGGTTCCAGGGCCGGATGTAAAGTCAGTCAACATATCAGAGATCATTGTTACATGCTCACGCAGGAAGAACGCCTGAGTCCCTGTTGCCTCACAGTCAAAAATCCAGGTATCAAGTCCATTCCATTTTAATGAAGACGATAGATCACCATTCAGCTATCAGAAAAAATTAGTGTGCAGCTTCAAATTAACTTATGAAAATACTCATTTCGTACAGAGAATTTTTTGGAAGACCACAGAATATCATGATTGACACTTGAGCGCACATCAAGGCCACAAAGCTCAACAGACAGCGTATGTGGCCAACCATGCGAGGAAGCGACCAGCGCAGTGGAGTAGCTGATAGTAGACAACTCGGCCATTTTCAGTTCAATCCAACCAAACGATCGAATCTCATTAGCTACTTCGTCTAAAGCTTTCTGCTTTTTGAACTCTATATCTTTGCTAGATTCGCGAATTGGAACACGCAGAATAGTAGACTCGTCAAGCTCCACATAGAATTTCATATCGGTATTGATTCTAGGTTCTCCTGGAGATAATTTCTCTTGCGGAACACCATCGACCCGAGCAGACGGGAAAAAGCTGTTAAAGAAGAAAGCACGCTGTCGATCTGCCCAGGGTCCATATTGTATGGTTCCATCGAAAATACGCACAGTCATTCCCCATTCAGGAGGTAATCCTCCGACTCCAATATCAATCGTCTCCGAGCATCCTACGGGCAACGGCTCAGGATCTTCAGGAACCACTCCAGCAACATCATAATAAAATGTGATACTCGCTTTTCGAGCATCCAAAACTGATGTGCTTTTTGCATATTCTTCTAATTGATCTGGATCTTCGTTTAATGCAATATCGTCGTCGTCGAGATAGCGCTGAAGACCTTGCCAGGCCCCTTCAGATTCACTCTCATTATTTTGAGCAGCGTAAGATCTCCTACTGATTAAAAATGACACAAAATCCAAGAAACTCTGCCATTTACTATTTCGATCGCGAAATAGATTCATTCTCTGATCTACCTTTTCCGTTTCTGCGTAATTGTCGGAGTAGTCCATGTTCGCCTTAATCTGAACTACTGGCTGCTGAAACTCAAAATCATAGGTCATTTTATAGTGATCTAACTCTGATCTTGAACGAACCGCATCAATACTTCCTGCTCCGTCCGTAAATTGGTACACCATAATTGTAGGCGTTGTTCTGTTTCCGACTACCAATGAGCCTTTCTCACAAACCAGTTCGATTGGAAACATTTGGAGCATAGGAGATTTCTTGGGATCTTCGATATTGTAGAACTTCGGCGCATGCCTACCCGTTGCCTCATCTGCGTCCGACAAACTTGGATCTTTATCATTGTGGAAAGTTCTGTCAGATTTCTCATTCATAGATGAATCGAGCGCAGTGCTTGGAGGAGTCAACCCCGATGAGTCTCCAGATCCAGATCCATCGTCTCTGGAGTCAGTTCTAGCAGTGACACTGATCTCGCTCTTTTCATCATCGAACATATATCGGCCATTCACACTCTCTCCCTCTAAGCCAAGTTCAGAATCTCCCGACGAGTGCCGCGTAGCAGCATTCTCGTATTCACTTAATGCAGATTCGTATGCCGGCGTACGATTATATACGAACCATTCAAGGCCTTCGACGTAGAGCAAGAATCGGCGTGGTAGAGCCTCGTTTTTCTCGCGCATAGCTGGATCAGCAAAAAGCCCGCATACACACGTACGATTGAGCCAGTATCGCCAGGTGAAATGTCCCTGCACTGCAAAAATTGTTTCATTTGTTCCTATATATCGTATATCTTTAAAAAAGATACGCCCTCCAAGAAAAGATACTTGTATAGCCCTGACGTCGACAAAAACATGATACTTGTGCCAAGTATACCAACGAATGGACAAAGAAAGTAATGTCCCGACAACGCGATTGAAGTAGAATAAAACAAAAATAACGGCAATTCCAATCACAATAAGTTCAACTAAGAATACCCAGCTAAATCCGATCGACGAACGGAGCGGAACAGCCGCGAATTCTGAGCTCGAGTCGAGCATCACTGAAGCAGGTTGTGTTCCGTTTTAGTAAGTTTATTATGACGTGTATTGCTCCAGGATCAACGGCATCAGCATTCAATAGTGGCCCTCATAATATTCATTGTCAAGAATCTGGAACTGAATTTTGAAAGACTCGGAAGTGATAAATGGCAGTTACTCTCAAGCGATGAGCTACGGTTAACTGTTGATGTTGGATCCGAATGTTACGCGTAGTGGCAGTGCATATTTGCGCCACATATATTAACGCCACACAACTGTCAGAGTGACTACTGCTACATCCGCTCCACCAACTTTTTTTTTTACTTCTCAAACCAACCAAATTTTTGAAATTCTTATATTGGTACTGATTTTTGTTGCACTGCTTATCTTTCATCAGGCTTTTTTATATTTTTGTTCTGTAAGTTTTCTTCAGCATGTCTTAATACAATTCATTGCGTGCTCTACAAAATGATGATCATGGTCCTGTTGGACCAAGAGTTACTTAAACCCAGCTCTTCGAGGTCTTTACCAATGAGACAACACTATTATCTGATCTTTTGCGCACGCCAATGAGATTTATATTAAATTTATCGCTCTAAAAGAGTATTGCTAACTAGCATCAACGCGTTAGGTTAATGTCAGCATCTACAAAGCTGTTGCTAGAGAATTTTTGAGCCTGATAGTTTGACATATAGCATGCTAGTATTTACTAAGTTTACTTTCATTTTATACACACTACACAACTGAACTCGCTGCAATTTAGCTTCATAATGTTATTGTAGTTTATGCAGTAAATTTCATGCATAAGAGTAAAATTTTACCACGACAATTTGAACAAAGCATTTACATGAAAGGTAACACTGAACAAGTCACTAATTTGCTTAGTTCTTTCCAGCACCAGCCTAAAAATTTCGATCAATGTTAGCATATGAGATTCTGAATATCCAATAACACCAAAAGAATAACGCACTCTGAAATAAATAATGTCACCGTCCTCAACAGCGTAATCCTTGCCCTTTTGCAAAAGTTTACCCTTTGCTTTCACAGCAGTTTCATCGCCCAATTCCTTCAAGTCCTCGAATTTAGTAACTTGAGCTAGAATGAAAGTGTTCATAAGATCTAGAATAGTAGAGTTTAGTTATGAGCTACAAAAAAGAATTAAAGTTAATATTTCACACCTGTATGAATGACGCCAGCAGCTTGCGGTGCTTTGGTGCCTTTTCTGATCGTCCACTCGCGCACCTCATCGGGGCCGCTCGTGAAGAACGAAATAAGGTTCAATGCACTACGCATGGTGGTGATGATTTTTGGCAAGATGCTGACAGCTCCGACCTTCTTGCATTCCTCATCAATCTCTCCCTGTGTTTCGAAGCCAGTCAGGCGCTCCTCAAACGAAACACTGAGAGGTATAATGACATCACCGGGCGAATTTTCATCGATCCATTCCTTGATGGCAAGTAAATTCTTGTTCTTTTTCCGGATATAATCACGCTCTGACAGGTTGACGAGGTAAATGCAAGGTTTAGCGGTAAGCAAGAACATCTGATTGATGACTTCGACTTCCTTGGTTCCCCAGTTACCCTTGGCAACACGCTTGCCATCTTCTAACCAAGCAATGATCTTCTGGACAATAGCAACTTCCTCCTTGGCGGCCTTCACCTCAAGCGATTGTCCACCACGCTTAGCAAGCTTCTCGACACCTTCAAGGAACTTAGTTGCAAATTCAATATCCTTAAGTCGTAGCTCGTCGAGGATAATCTGCAGATCACGAACAGGATTGACATCGCCCTCAACGTGAATAATTTCAGCATCATCAAAGCAGCGGACAACCTGGTAAATAGCATCTACTGCACGAATGTGCGACAAGAAAGAGTTACCAAGACCTTCACCGGTAGAAGCACCTTTCGTCAACCCGGCAATATCAAAAACGGTGATATTTGCGGGAACCTTCGACGCGGGCTTGTACTGTTCGCAGAGCCATTCAAATCGGGGCGACGGAACAATGACGCGAGCTTCTTCAGGCTCAATGGTTGCATAAGGGTAGTTGGCAGGCTGTATTAACGGCAAGAATTAGTATCCAGCGAATCATACGATATAGAAAAAATATTTTGGTAATACTAACATTTCCAAGCTGAGACTTGGTGAGCGCCTGGAAGAAGGTAGATTTTCCGACCTACATATCAATATTAGCATCTCTTTCAATTACTTCAGTAGCTGAAACACAAAAAAATTGCGGCATACATTAGCCAGACCAACAATACCACTCTGTAGTCGTTCAGTTAGTGAACAAATTCCAAATTGCAGGTAAAAAATTCCAAAGCAAACCTGAGTTCAACACACCTTCAAATTATTTCCCGGACGACCAAGAAGGATTTTTTCTTCCTTAACAGCTTTTTTAGGAGGCATTTTTGTTTTGTTTTTTTTAGCGGCGTAGAATCTGCAGAACTGAAGCGAAGGATAGGCAAGACGTTGCAAACTAGAAGTTTGGAAACTTGTACGCGCAAATAATAGACTAGATGGCGTTGATCGGAGTATATCAAAAGAAAAGCGAATGATGGCTGATTTTAGAGATGCAAATGACAACAAATTAGCTGTCTCTTTGGATCCTTTTTCTCACCTTTTCTCAAAGTGGTTTCAACAAATAGTAAAAATTTGTGATGATACGAAGCTAACTAAAATGGGGGGTTTGTACTAGATGACTGGTTAAGGTTTAGAGATGGATGATTCTCCGCTCTAGTTCTTTACAATCTTCTGGTTTATCGTCAATTCGCTGTCAATCGCATCAGCAATTACACCGATTGCTGCTTTGAAGATCAAATGAGGGCAGTTGCATTAGTTCAAAAAATTGCGTCGGGCACTATTCGTGCGTTTAGCACAACTCGCCCGATTTTTTCTCAACCTTCTCTAAAAATTGGCTATGTGCCTGAGCATTTCTCCACACCAATGTTCTTCGCAAAGCAAAATGGGTATTACGATGAAGCTGGAGTAGCTCCTGAGTTTTTTCCTTATATCTCTGGTACAGGCCATATGATTGAGGCACTTAAGAATCGTGATATCGGTGAGTAATGATTATAACTTCGAGCTTCTTCACAACCTCGGCTTAATTAGTAAATACTCAAATTAGATGTTGCCGTTGGATTGACTGAAGGATTTGTGGCAGGGCTTGGAAAAGGCCAAGACTGGTTTAAAATTGTGGGAAATTACGTTAAATCTCCGCTGTGTGAGTTACAATGTACATCATGGTCAACAATCTGAGGACTAATAGGAATGTAGGCTGGGCGATTAGTAGTGGCATCAACAGAGATGATATCAGCTCTATCTCTGATCTGCGTGGTGGAAAAATTGGAATTAGCCGTCTTGGAAGGTAAGGCTTATTCGAAGGCCTATTAGTACTTTGAAAAATGTAACTTGGACTGACATGGCTACAGTGGATCGTACGTGATGCCTTTTGTTCTTGCCAAGCAAGAAGGATGGAGTGAGCCTTTTGAGTTTAAAATTCTTACGAATTTCAAAAATCTGCGAGATGGCGTTAATGATAAGACTGCGGACGCCTTTATGTGGGAGCTGTTTACTTCCAAGCGCTACTATGATATCAAGGAAATTAAATATGTCGACCGTATCTATACTCCGTGAGTTTTCTTTGTCTTAATGTTTTATGAATCGTTGTAGAATTAGGGGATTATTCCATAGCTGTACTGACCAAGACGATATATAGCTGGCCCTCGTGGACTGTGACTGCGCACAGCGAAATCATTGCCGCTGAGCCCAAGACCGAGGCTGTTGCTCGATTTTTTTCCGCTGTAAACAAAGGGATTTCTTATTTCCGTGAAAATCCCGGCGAAGCTGTTACATATATTGCTAGTAACTTGGATTATACGGCCGAAGATGCAAAAGAGTGGATGAAGACGGTTGAATTTGTAGATGATGTCGCGAAAGTGGATCAGATCACGATTGTGGAGAATACGGTCGTTATTTTGAAGAGCGCTGGAGTTATTGAAGATGAGAAAATCACTGGGAAGGATTTTGTGTATGGTATCAGAAGCCTATGAGGAGAGAAGAATAGTCGAAGGTAGGCATCTGAATTGCCCGGCATGAAAAGGCGCTGGTTTTTACCAGAATGCGGGTTTACAGCTCCAAAAAAAGGTTACATCATATGAGAGGGATATTATTGCGTTAAGATATCTAGTAGAGTTAAACCTTTCCCTAGGAATTGAAAGCTAGTTGATGGTGTAGTAGCTGTTACGTCCAGAAATCGGCCAATATTAAACCCGCCACAAGTGAATGTTCTTAAACTTGTAAAAGTAAAACAGCAAGGGGTCTGACTTGATAAACTGACTAATGAAGAGTGCAGCAGCGGTTGTCTACAGGAAGCTGATATAAGACTCTGAAATACCAAAGTTGGCAATCGAAATAGAATGAGTTACAGTTTGTTGAGCCCTAACCTGCAGACTTTGAATCAGGTGTATAAGCGACACCAGAGCGATGACGTACGAGTGCCGGTTACTATTGAACTAATCAATCTTGCAGAAAGAGGAATTAACAGACATTAAATTGTTTTACAGTAAAAAGTAGCATAAGTATATAAAATATTGCAATAAAAATAAAAGTTTATTTGACAAGCCTCCGGAACGCTCCGTTTTCTTTACTCGCTCTATCTCATAGCTAAGGTTTTGACCAATACTAAGGCTCTACGCTTATTGTTTGCGAAATTATCTAGCAAAACGGGTAGAGTATTGTCGAGAGTTAATCTATATTCAGCGATGCGAAGCTGATAATCATAGTCACGACCATTTCGCTATATTATTCCTCATTCGCCAGTTGCGGCCACTCAGCTTCCGCTCTAATGGACTTTGTATAATCCAACATAGCATTCTAAAATCTACCAATTTAGCTAATTTGAATAGTTTTCCATTCCTGCAAACCCCTTGTCTGACCGGAGCAGGCCCGGCCCAGGCCATGAGGCCAAAGGCAGGCCCGAATCAAAGGCGGGCTCGAGCTAAGAAAGAGCTAGCAAAAAGCAATCGCCGCAGACTATGCGGCTCCGTTCTGAGCGCCGAGAACGCCACACAAATGGTGCGAGGTTACGCATCTATGGCTTATAGACAATAATAGCAAGTGCACCAGTTGCACAAGCGTCGAAAATGCTAGTGCATCGGCGAAGATTCGGAGCTGGCGGCTTCGTCTTGCTTAGGCTGCTGCAAGCCCATCCCGAGTGACAAATAGCCCAGTGCTGCTCGCTGCTTGAATAGACTACTAAATGCTCTTTCTGCTTGCTGGTTGTAGTGGCTCATTGTGGTTATGTAATTGTTTTGCTCTGCGCGGCCTGCGAGTGTTGCATGAATAATTACGTCATATGGAACAATGGTCGTTGATTTTCTCAAAATGTCAGCTAGCGGACCTAGGCGCGATGAGGTAGATAAACCTTATTTAGCCTCGTCGCATACGGCGCGCCGCCGCTCTCACCTCATCTAGTCTTGATCTGGCCGCTCGCAATCCCGAACTCAAATATATCTATATAAGTGCGCCGTTACCTCTTGTGTCATCTTCTTTTCTCACTTCCCTTAGGTTATACAGCTTACGCTGCAGTTCCAATTCATTTACATTACTTCATCACATCAATCAATCATCGATCATGGCTGATTTTGACGAGCATTCGTCTGGATCATCCACCTTCGCGGACAACAACAACAATGCTGGCGCTACCGAAGCGAGAGACAAAGTACAGGACGATTATCCTATTATCTCTAAGGACTTTGAACCTGCTTCCCCTGTCTCCGGCGGCCAGCCAGACTCCACCTTTCCCTTCGACACCGTTAATATCGAGCGCGCAGAGTTCCCAGCCGAATACGAGACAGAAACAGCAACCGGTCTTGTGCCAATTTCCTCCCTAAGCGAGGAAGTTGTCCAAAATAGCACAAGCAACCGCATCTACCGCACGGAAACCGCGCAGTCACTAGCCAGTGCTCTTTCTCGTACTGCCACCACCGACTTCAACTTTCCTTTCGCCACAGAGCGTGCTGATCACGCTGAATTTCCTGACGAGTATACCTCTGAGACTTTCACTGGTTTAGTTCCTCAATCCACTATTCGTTCATATCGCGGCAATGCCGGGCCTTTTGAGCAGATTTCCGAAGAAAACGAAAAAGGCGAAAACGAAGTCGAATACGTTACTTTCTTGATTGGAGATAAAGAGAATCCTATGGTATGTGCATCTGTCAACGGTCTATATACTTAATCTATAATGTTAACTTTATATTAGAATTGGAATACGAAGTTCAAATGGTCCGTCACCTTAATGGTGTCCTTGCTTGTTATTGCCGTCGCCTTTGGCTCTTCCTGCGTAACAGGTGGTCTTGGCCTCGTTGAAGAGAAGTACAACGTTTCTCAAGAAGTTGCAATCTTGACTTGTTCCATCATGGTCATTGGTTTCGCTGTTGGTCCTCTGATATGGTCTCCTCTATCTGAGCAGATTGGCCGACGACCAGTTTATATAATCTCTTTGACTCTTTACACAATCTTCAATATTCCTTGCGCATTGTCTCCAAATATTGGCGGTCTGCTAGTTTCACGATTTCTTTGCGGTGTATTTTCTAGCTCTGGACTCGTGCTTGCTGGTGGCACTATTGCTGATATCTGGCCTATGGAGCATCGTGGTAACGCAATCGCTTACTTTGCTGCTGCTCCTTATTGTGGGCCAGTCTTTGGACCTTTGGTCTGTGGTTGGATTAACATAGGTTCCGGCAGACTTGATCTGATCTTTTGGGTCAATATGGCGTTTGCTGGAGTTGTTAGTATCATTGTCTGTCTAATTCCCGAGACATACGCTCCTGTTATCTTGAAAGCCCGTGCGAAGAGATTGAGGAAAGAAACAGGCAATTACAATATCATGACAGAACAGGAGCGATTAAAGGCTCCAATGTCTGAAGTTATTCGGACCGTCTTGATCAAGCCCATAAATCTCATTGTTACCGAACCGGTTCTTGATCTGATGAATCTTTATATTGTTTTGATCTACTCGCTTCTTTACGCTTTCTTCTTTGCCTACCCTGTCATATTCTCTGAGCTCCATGGTTACAACGATGGCATAATTGGTTTGATGTTTATCCCAATCTTGATCGGGGCATTGTTTGCTCTGGTTACCACTCCTATGCTGGAGAAGCTCTACACAAAGACAATCTCAAGACGTCGCGCCACTCCTGAAGATCGTCTCGTTGGTTCTATGATTGGTGCTCCCTTCGTTCCAATCGCACTATTTATCCTAGGTGCTACTTCTTACAAGCACATCATTTGGGTCGGACCTGCCTCTTCCGGACTTGCTTTCGGATATGGTATGGTTTTGATCTACTTCTCTGTCAACAACTACATCATTGACTCGTACGAGTCTTGCGCGGCTTCAGCTCTTGCGGCAAAGGTCTTTACGCGTTCCGCGGGCGGTGCCGCGTTTCCTTTGTTTACTACCCAAATGTACCATAGATTAGGTCTACAGTGGGCTAGCTGGTTGCTCGCATTCATCAGCCTTGCTATGGTTGCGATTCCCTTTGGCTTCTACAAGTACGGAGCTAATCTAAGATCTATTTGGGGAAATGGAACTTACTCTCTTGATACTAAGCATTAATTTTAATTTCTTTTTATCATCGATGACTGCACTCTTTAGAGAGTCAAAATTTTGGCATATATATTTATACTTGACAGGATTCTTAATTTCTTTACCATTGGTTTTTAATTTTAATATTGCTGTATGATACAGGGGTTCCGGTTTTGTTTCTAAATAAAATAGAATCATTTTATGAATCAAGATAATCACTAAATTCATCGTGATATACTGAGATGTGTGAACGCACTTTAGGCATTCCTATATTCTGCAAGTCGTCCCTTCAGTTCAAACCGATAGTGCTCACCGACGGCGTTCCCAAATCTAGACAGTCACCCATATCAGTACACATACAGAGTTGTATATTACTTCAAAGAAACTCACTTGAATATAACTCTCGTTCAAAAAGAGAATTTCTCGTCGAATGCTTTCGACATAAAGATCTTGGATTTTGAGCCATTCGTCGCGACTCTTGTCTTTGACTTGTACACTGTAAACGTGCTTATCTTCCACAGACTCGTGGGTGACGTTTGCGACTAAATCATATAATACTGGCTCACTTGCTCCTTCGATATCTAGAGTTTGATTTTCCCTGTTAGCAGACATTGCCATTGAAAAAAAAGTGAAGATCACGTACAAGGTGCCATGTTGAGTGCAAGCGAGTTGAAAGTCACAACAGTGTGGTTGACTTCTTCAATTAAATTATTCTTTATAATGCGTTTAATATGAAACGCCATAAACGGAGGTGCTTCGGTAATTTTGTATCTTTTTCGATGTCCTGCGAGTTCATGAGCTGTGATACCATCGTATCGGCTTAATATAGACTGTAATGGAATCTGCGGGATAATATTCTTGTCGATCTCATCTTGGAATAGCGGTGCAGGAGGAAGTTCGAGTGAAAGAAACATGAATGGAGTTTCTGTGATTTGAATCTGCGTGTCTGTCTCGAATCGTAATCGGTCACCGGCATCGGCATGCACTGTTATTCGCTGCGACTCAATCCGTATTTTGCCTTGAAAAATCTTCTGCACAAAACTTGATCTATACCGAGTCTTTGATCCACCAAGTGCAAGATGTAGGTTATTAAGAAACCAGCTCAGAAAATCAAACGGGTCAGCTTGTTCGGTGATTTTGAAGCGTTTCTTAGAAATAGCACTCACATGCTGCAAAAGCTCATGAGGCGAAACGTGGCCTCGGAATGCGTGTGGGTTCCATAGCTTGCGAATTAATATACTGACTCTTTGTAGTAATTCTGATTTCCCTTCAAAGTTTTCTAGCATGAAGAAATTTCGAAACGGACTAACGTGAGCTAGGCTCTGAATAATCACATTCAGATAATCATTCTGTTTGATGTTATTCATTCCCACAAATCCCGGTCGATACGGTTTATAATTCAGATCCAGAGCTTCGATAGGAACTTTGTCAATCTTTGCAACGTCAGACTTTGTGAATGTTGGATTAACCACGAATTTTATGTCGTCAAGAGTCGCTGATTTAGATTCGTAGGACTCGGGAAGGACGTACACTTTGAGCGTTTGCAGATTGATAAATACGTGGTGGTTTTCGTCTACGCTGTGGAAATATGCGTATGATGATTTCCCTCGACCTGAAGAATTCCATTAGCTGTTTTGCGTGAGTGAATGACGTATCTCAACAAGTACCTTGAAAGTATTTTCCGCAGATTAGACATGCGTAGACATTGACGTTTGACAGAGAGACCGAGCACAGTTTCTCAAAATCAAAATCAAGTCGTTTCCGATCAATCTATGCAACGATCCTTATCAGTTTCTATTCATATGATCACATCACGCAAACAAAAAAACTCACAGTCTCTAAATATAAATCACCAGCTGTCTCCGCGTTGACTTTATCAGGCTCAGCAACCTCCACCGACTCGTCCGCCTCTTCATCGTCACTTTCAATCTTTTGGATTTTAGAGTTCCCGTTCTCATGTTCTGTTATATCATTACTGAATTGAACGCGCTTCGCTGCCGGCTCTTTGATTATTCCTTCCTGATCTGGCTCGGGAGACGACGAGGCTGCGCGCTTCGCCATTATTTTGACAGACTCAAACTAATCAAATGCGTATTGTTCAGAGTAATTTTTCTGGCCACAACGATAAATATTGCTAATGCCTCCTTTCTATTATCCTGCTCGTCAGACAAACAAACAAGAATTGTTATTGACGTGAACTTCGAAAAGTATCTTACATTTCAATTACATAATGCAAGTTGTATAAGGGTTATTTGCGCGTTTTCGTGCAATCGCAAATTTTGGAGCAGTTGCTTCGCAGAAGACAAACTCGATAATCGAAATTACCGGTCTTTCATTTGACTTGATCTACTGAAAGTATTACTGATTAAAGTGTGTTATTCAGAGAATATTGCCAAGATGAAGCTACCAGGGATGAGCCCAAATGCGCAAGCGGTTTTCAAGAGTCTTCCCGACAAGCTATCAAAGTTCTTTTTACGCTATCCACCTCGACAAATACAAGAATATGCGCAAAAGCCAGTTTCAATCTCTGATCCTACGCGGAATCCTTTTTTAGCAACGTTTAACGAGATCACGCAAAAGTACCGGAGTCCGGCTTACTCGTTGCGGGAGCAAAGTGACTTGTTTAAACTTGCAGAGCAGTATGGAATTGAGAAGCTGCTACCTTCTATGAATAAAAAATTTGGAATTCAAAAGAAATCGGAGAAGAGGACTATGTCTGGTGTTCGTCGGCCTAAAGGATCTAAATATGATAATAACAGACCTGAACGGTATGTGTGACATATTTTTAATATTTAGTGCATTCTAAAGGCTTATACGGCTGAATACTAATGAAACTTTTTACAGTATGGCTAAGCGCGAGGATGCCATTAAGAGGGCAGACGAGATTATCAAAGAAGTCAGAGGTGTAAGTATCTGAAAAGGTTTACATGTTGAAGACTTGTCTAACGAGTAATCACAGAAACGGTACGAGAAAAGAATTACAGCAAAGAACAGCGTCCCCAAGAATTTATTTTAAAATATGTTTTGAAGGAGTTGGCATGGAATTAAATTCGGAAGGCGGAGCTCTGTGTCAAAGTGTAATATAGTAAGAGGGCGGGCATGTAAATATTCTATGCAGGCATTTTAATGATATTTTTTTGATTTTTCATCAATAATTTACTTTTCAGAGCCGATGTTTTAGCGTACTGGTTTAAACCCGAGCCGTCCTGTAATCTCACATTGAGTAGACGCGACCGAATATCACTAGTTAACAGATGATGAGGGAAGAGTAGTCGATCTGCTATTAGTAGCCTCGCCAAACAGACTATTTGCTTTGTTACTGAAGTGCCATCATATGATTTTGAACTGATGTATTCCTCTGAATTTGACGCCATTGCTGTTGAATTCGGAGTCGAGAGGCATCTGTGAGAAACGTCACACGTATTGGTGTCCGTCAGCTCTTTCAGGTTCATGCAATAATTTTGAGATCCTTGTTGGTTATACAGTTGATTATTTGATTTCATGCACTTTGGATAAGGACTTCATTGTTGGAAATCCAAGGTGCCAAATTAAGGGTTTCAAATCATGTAGACGGTTTGGTGCGCCAATCGCAAGAAATCCAACGCTGCAGTGGCCATAGTGAGGATATTTTTATCATTTTCATCCTTGATTATACTCAAATGCAGACACAAGTCTCAGAGATCAAATTGCCGCAGACAACCCCTTGGACGCCTTGAACAAGGATCAGGAGGCGCACCTTCGTGGTTACATGACATGTTTTCGATATCTATGCCGAGGGCCAGCTTATTATTTCATATTCCAGCATTTTGTAATTGAAAGCAAAACACTTGTACTGATGAGTACAGGAATATTGATAGAATCAATTCCTGACAGTTGTAAGATCAACAATATGACTTGTCGTATCATTGATGGCACAGGTTGTGAGTCATACATTAGATTTTGAATACAGATTTGAGTTGATATCATTAGATGTCTTAAAATAAACATTGAAAAATTGTAAGAGATCATAGACAATCGATAGAGTAATTTCTGTTTATTAAAAAAGCATGAAGGGGATGTATTGAGATCAGCTATTTCTTAAACGGACCTATCAGCGAGCAGATAGTTTTGGACCACCTTGGTAGTTACAGCCCCTCCATAGATTAGTTCATCTTCAATTCTACCTTCTACATTTCACGAAACAGATATTTGCTCTATCTAGAGTGATGAACTTGTCTTGAAGCGCTTCAAGTTAAACTGTGAATACCTTTTTGTCATCTTGCTGGCAAAGCAGTGGGATTGCTGGTGAAGAGAGGAAAGTAGTCGAGCGACTAAATAGGCAATTCGCAGAACAGGTAATATGCACTCACATTGACTGCTCCATTATTTGTTCGACAAGAGCTTACCCACAGCGTACAATCTGTATGCCACCAAATTCTCATAATACAACTAGCACTTATATGACGATCAATAGTATACTCTATATATTACTATTCTAGAGCTTTTCGACACACATAACAGTCTTGTAAGCAGAACCGGAATTTCACGCGTTGTGTGCTACTAATGAGACAAAAGCGGGTGCGGCTTAATTAAACTCTAAAATTAAACTACCTCCAAGGTCCTCTTGCTCGAGAGAAAAACTCCTAGATAAGATATAAAAGAGAACGGTTCGGCAGGCACACTCAAGTCCGAATAGGGTCAGATTTTAACTGCATTTCCTCGCAACAAAGATGCTCGCTCAAGCTCTTTCAGAATTTACTCCTCAGCTCGTTAGTGCGCTTGTTCGAAGAGACGATGGGGCTGCTACCCCAGAGTGTCCCTCTGAGAATGGCTACGACGGACGTATGGGTCTTCGTGTCTCTGCCATTTTTGTTATCATGTTCTCCTCATCTCTTGGTGCGTGTCTTCTTCTATATATCTGTTTGTTTTCAAGTTTACTTATCTGATTTTACTCCAGGCGCCTTGTTCCCAGTTCTGACGAAACAGTCGCGAATTCATGTTCCAGAAATTTGCTATTTTGTCGCAAAATTCTTTGGCTCAGGCGTCATCATCGCTACCTCCTTCGTTCACGTATGTACCTACATGTTTGTTGAATCATTCCGGGTCATTTGTCTAATTGAATCTAGTTGTTGTCTCCTGCCATTGATGCTCTGAGCAATGAGTGCCTCGGAGGCACGTGGCAGCTATACCCCTGGCCTATTGCCATTTGCATGATGGCAATCTTTATCCTCTTCTTCATCGAGCTGGTCACTTATCGATTTGCGACGTTTGGCTCTCTGTCAGGTGTCTCAAGCCAGCCTGCTAAACTCGCCGTAATCGAGAACGATACACAGACGACTGCCGTCCACTTCTCGCACGCTGATGACCACGTTGATACCGACAACGGCCCCGAGAGATCAAACACAATAAGACTAAGTGAAAATCAAGAGTTTGATTATAAGTCTACGGATCTTGAGAAGATGACTGAGGATCACGCTCATTCGGAGAGCGTTACTGCTCAAATGGCTGCCATCTTTGTCCTTGAATTCGGCATTATTTTCCACTCTGTCTTCATTGGACTCAGTCTCGCTATTGCTGGTGATGAGTTCAACACTCTTTACATAGTTCTAGTTTTCCATCAGGGGTTCGAGGGTCTCGGTTTGGGAAGCCGACTAGCTGCGACCCCATGGGCGCCAAACAAGCGATGGTTGCCTATCGTTCTTGCTGTTGCCTTTGGATTAACCACCCCCATCGCAATTGCCATCGGTCTCGGCGTCCGAAAATCATACAGCGATAGCTCGCGCAAGACTCTTATTTCCAATGGTATCTTTGACAGTATTTCAGCCGGTATTTTAATCTACACAGGATTGGTCGAGCTTATGGCTCACGAGTTCCTCTTTTCGCATGATATGAAGCACGCGCCTTTCAAAACCGTCTTACTTGCATTTGGTGTCATGTGTCTTGGTGCTGGTCTAATGGCACTTCTTGGTCGATGGGTGTAAGAGTTTTATGCCTCAGCATGTAGTTGTTTTGCGAAGAGAGCATTAAGCTTATTCTTCGTATTGTCATTATTTAAAAGAAAATACTCTATAGAGTTGGCATCATCGATTATGGGAATATAGGTTTGCGATAGGGAATGCGTTCGTTTGTTTTGTGGTGTATATATGTTAACTACACTTGCTTTCTATTTTTAATGATAAATTATGGTACAAAAATCAAAAATGCTAATCATCGTGATCATGCGTCTCTAACTTTCCCATTGCAAGAGTCTGTCCTTTATCGCCCACAAACAAAATACGATTGATACCTGTAGGTTCGTCATCATCCTCTCCTTCCAAATAGATAACAAGTGAAGTAACCCGCTGGAACCGAACATAGCGCAACTTGACAGAGCTCCACCCCTGCTCATCCGCTTCAGAAATCTCGTCTTCCTCATACACCGTTGGTACGGAATTCACATCGTCGAAAGAAAGAATTGAAGGAAGATTAGTCCATACTTTAATCTTCGTCGGCCGCTGTCGCACTTCGTCGGCCGATTCCTCTGCTCCATCACTTTTCTTCGACACAGCACTCTGAATCAAAATAGAATGTACTTTTGCAACATTCATAAGCTGTACGTAAAACAATAATTGTGAATCAGAATCGCTTTCGATATTACACACTGAAACCGCCGAGCTCTCAGCAGATGGTGCGCTGAATACTGATCGTACGCTCTCGACTTCATCCGTCCCTTTGCGACCAACAGTTAAATTCAACGCTTCAAGAGACTTGAGCTCAATTGTATCATTAAGCAACTCGAATCCTGCGGGGATAAACTTCTGGTACGACATTCTGAATCTCTGAAACAGGAAGTGGTACTGGTGGGTGGATTATGACGTGTGAGGACAGTGGAAGGTAGTGTGTAATATGTTGTTTTTGAGTAATGCGGCTCGCTCATATTATTCGATTGTCCCAGCTTTGTACAGTGAGATACAAAATCCATAGCTCAGAACTTCTCTACTAATACTTCTCTATTTTTGTAAGTCTTGCAATAATAATCACTGCCTCCGCAAACTACGACACTTCAAATCTACACGGTACAAGAGTAGAGAACAAGCTATATTAACGACAACTCACAATAATAAAAGTAAAAGAATTAAAAAGAATCACTGCTGCTTATAGGAAAACAGCAGATAATAAATATAAAAAAAGGATGTAAATCAATAAATAATTAAGTAGCAATATATATATGAATCTTGCAGAATGGACAACACACTTATCAAACATAAAAAACGCCAATGACCGTACCTTTCGAACTAATAAAAAATAAAAATAAATCATATGTATATCGAAATTTCAAAATAAAATAAAAATAAAGTCCGAAAAAAATTCCCGCGACACCGTTGTCCATGTTCCCAGAAAACAGCAAAATAACAAGAGGAAAAAAAAAAAGAAATGTGATAAAATCACAATTTGAAAGGCCAACTTCAGCTCTTATCCAAAGTTGAAAAATAGAATTCAAGACCTCACGAATATTCAGCGGAATCTGAACTATCCTGCTGGCACGATAAGCTACCTAATGATGGCTCGCTGTAGCCGATGTGCGAGAAATTGAGGTTGAAGCAAATGGATAGCTATTCTGCATCTCCAATTTTTTCTTCAACGTAGCCAATCTTCCTCGCACACTATAAATAACTAATAACATAACGTTAGTATCGCCACTACACATCTCTGTCTCGAGAAACATTAACTTACTGCCTTCGACAGTACGTCTGTCATCTTCATCGATTCCATCTCCAGGGTCGCCATCATTATCCAAAATCGCCTGCAACATCAAAATAGATGTCTCATACATGGTCTCACACCCCGCCATATCCTCACCCATAATCTCGCTCATAGCAGCAGTCTTTGACATCTCGACCGCACGATCGTAAAGTAACTTCTCTGCTGTCACGCCAGTGCTGAAATCTTCTGCACTAGCAACAGCAGTAGCATTGCTGCTACCATTACCTACAGGATCGGCAAGTTTCATGCGAGCTACTTGAGCTTTGCTAAGTGCCTCATTGAAGCGCTCACGAGTCCACTCAACGGCATTTACGACGCGAGAAGACACGCGTAAAATGTCTTTGGCCATCCACCAACCAGCAGCTAAATCCATAACGTTTGCCAACAGCGACAAACTTTTGACATAAAGCACTAGTGCCTCTTCTGAGAGTGCCACAATAGCTTGCGAAGTCAAATCTGACGACTCCATGGCGTCGCTTGATGGCGCAGAAGGCATCAGCTGGGAGAATTTTACATTAGCAAACTCGTAGACTGCATTTGATTTTGCTGCGGCGTCTTCAAGTTTAAGAATAATCGCCATCTCTGATTCATCGACATAGTGATGCTCGCGCGGGGACTGGCTCAGCCGGTTTCCAGAGGCACTTCCAGAACTACGACCAATTAATCGGGCACTAGCCATTGCAAGAGCGCGACCTAGTGTTGACGTAGGCGACTCGCCGTATCTTCCAGAAGAAGATTGGCGCGATAGCGAAGGTTTGCGAGAAGAAGATGACAATCGGCGCTGAACGTGGCCGAGCCCTTTTGGCGAGTTACTCGCCAGTTCGTCGGCAAATGCATTAACTTCCACAGTGCGCTTTTCAATAACCACGTACTCTCGTTCAAACATTATGTCGTCCTCTGGTCTTCCCGTTGTTGCCGGACGCATCAATGCAGGACTAAGAGCAGAGTTTATAGGCGGAGTTTGAACGCTGAGCGCGGAGGAGCGACGACTGCTAGTCTGGGATGACGAACGTTCGCGCGACGTACCATCCGGCAACAATGCAGGTACAGCTTGTGGTGAGCTATTGCTCTGATTCTGAACCAATCCTGCAGAGCTATCCTGGTCATGCTTGAATTCCTGACTAGGCTCTTTAGGCTCTTCGATGCGTTCAAGAGAAGGTCGACGGTTCGCAAATGATGAGGTTGCGCGCTGAGGTGAAGGTGGTCTCTGAGCCGCAACGACAGCAGGAGATGCTCCCATGGCAGGAGAAGCAGATCTGAGTGACGCAGTCTTAATAATATTTGCACCCGGAGTTCGCTGAGGTACAGGCATTGGGGTTGTTCTCGTAGCGGGAATTATCGCCGGAATTGCATGCGGAATCGCAGTCTCTGAAGGTGCAGTGGCAGCAGTAGCAGCCGGAGAAGACGGTAATGGACCTGAGCCCTTACGGGAAGGAGATTGCTGCTTGGAGGGGCGCTCGTATGAGGACTTGGATAAGTATTCTGTAATGTACTTGTCTTCATCCATATTAGCTACCAATGCCGGCGCCTCACGAACTTCCGGTATCTCGCCACGCACGGCATCATGTTCGAAAAATTCCTTAAATCCCATACGCTCAACAGGGTTTCGCCTCAGTAAGCCACAAATAAGTCGCTTTAGAGGTTCAGATACTGGAACGGTTTCAGTAAAATTGATACGGTCCTCATTCTTCTCGATCTTTCGGACCAGCTCGACATAGTTCTCGGCTTTGAATGGCGCTTTGCCCATGCATAGCTCGTACAGAATAGCACCTATTGACCATAAATCTGCTTTGGCATCGTATTTTTCATATCGCAGAATCTCAGGGGCCATGTAAAGAGGTGACCCGCAAAGAGTCTCAGCTAAGCTCGCATTTGGAAGAATACGGGCGAACCCAAAGTCGGCAAGCTTGAGAATAGGTAAACCCCAGGTGCCAGCATAGCCTTTATCAATAGCTTCTTGTTCGGTTCGCGGGGGTGGGCACAGAAGAATATTCTGGGGTTTCAAGTCGCGGTGGACAAGATTACGTTCTCGCATGAACGCGATAGCCGATGCCATCTGCTTCAAGAAATGGCGAGTAAGAACCTCGTTTAGACCACCGTCTGGCGAGTTTGGAAACTTCTCCATAATCGAAGCGATAAGCGGCATATTTGAAACACGGTCACGTTTGCGGATAAAGACGTTCAGGTCGCCGAGTGCACAGTACTCCATGATTAGGTGTACATAAGTCGACGACTGTGTGATCTCGTATAGCTGAACAATATGCGGATGAGTCAAGGTCTTCATGATCTCAATCTCCGTCTCAAGATTCTCTAGCAGTCGCTTTTTGAGCTTGGATCGCAGGACGGCCTTGACGGCTACAGAATTGCCGGTACGCTGAGCATATCGAGCGCGTTAGTAACTATTCGGAAAGGCATAGCACGATAACGTAAGTTGCGCAAATAGGGTACTCACAGTATGCACTCCTTTAAACACTATCGCAAAAGATCCCTTTCCGATCTCTTTGCCAATGTTGTACTCATCGATGGTCGTATCCATCGGCGGCGCGCCTGAGGACCGACTGGACTGATGGCGACGCTCGCGCTCCATTTGGAGGCGATGAAAGAGACACGAGTGGAATAAATAAAAAGCGAAAGTAGATCTGGCTCAGTAAAAGTAAAACAAATCGACAGGAAAAGCAGCAAGGCCGGATATCGCGGACATGGAGCGAGGGCTGGGGCGAATGTTTGTAGGGGCTGCTGTTGTCGATTGGTGATGGCGCAACGGAGCCTGAGTGTGAGTCTTGATTGGGAGTTTTGGCACCGCCGCAGCCGGCGCCACAGACACCGCCCGCATCAGTGCAGACGGATAAGCACGGCGGGTCGCGTGCCAGGATTGAGCAGTCTCGCTTACTGAGCGTGATCTGACTAAAGCGGGGACTGATGCACGATACCGGTGACGTAAGCCTGTCTCGGCGTTGGAAGCAGTGCTAATCGGCACTCGACACAAGTGTGACAAAAACCGTGCAGTCGGTGGATTGCTGAGCAAAGGCTGCTTTATTAAATATGGAATATTTTTGAGCCATCGCTAAGACTGCTCGTGCTGCTGCTGATCGAGGTACACGGCTGAGCATGGAGGGTTCTCGTTGCAAATCAGCACACGTAGACAGCGGCGGTGTGGCGCCAAACGCTATCGACGCCTTTAACATGCTTTAATAACATATATTTCACTGTGTCTACACTACTAACGCCAAATGCCAGCGACATCTGAGTAAAGCTATGTTAATACCTCCATATAGTAGCAGGCCTATCCCTTTTCACAAAGCAAAACCGGACGACTTCATTGCTGTTCTGCCTTCATCACTATTGCTGTCGCTATCGCCTTCACTCGCCTTGCTTCCTACCGAACCAGCAACTGACTTGCCTACACCGCCGCCAGCTGGTGTCGACAATGAACGTATAGCCGGTGGACGTAATTACCCTCCTGTTCTCCCATCTGCCCTTGCCGCTGAAGCCGAGCTGTGAGCATACCGTAGAGGCCAATATCTTTCGCGTCTGCCAATCTCGGTCTCAGACGCGCTCTCTGTTGAACTTACGCTTGGAGTTCGCGTAGGTGTCTGCTGCTGCTGCGAGCGTGGTAGATTTGTGTCGCGCACAACACTTAGAGAAGTGTGTTCATCAACATAATCAGCATCCACACTCGGAGGTAAGCCGGTGAAATACGGCTGAATTTGATTCTGAAAATGAGCCAAGTCAGGCGCTACAAGCCGAGCCGACATTTGGACATGAGGACTAGATCCCACCGAATGCGTATTATTTGATAAATTCACCGTAGACGGAATCAGCTCAAATGACACGCGATGTTGCATTTGGTGATGGGGCTGCTGACCTGATTGATGCAAGATCCCTGCCTGCATATTGAGAGTGCTGGATGGTCGCGAGAAGACGCCACGGTGACCTGGTGTTGTAGGCTGCGATCTACTGGCCTGTAGATATGACTGCTGCCGACTTTTATACTGATAACCATATGATGAGATCCTCGGCTGAGAATAATTAAAATAATTGTAATAATATCCGTCGCCACTCGTTCGTCGCCGATGCATCCTTGGTGTGCTAGGCGACGAGTGTGAAGTAGTAGTCGGACTAGGCTGCTGCAACAAACTGGTCGATCTAGCTCTTGTATGGGGCACACTCGATGTAGCTGTCGGAAATAATGAGGCAGACGAAGTCTCCGCAATGCGCGCAGTCTCTATAGGAGAGCCAACATCAAAATCCGTATCTTCCGGATAAACTCCCATCATATATCCTCCATCGTCACCGTCACCTTCGTCGTCGACATCCATAGCACTTTCATACGTCTCTTCTTCTTCTTCTTCTTCTTCCGCTCCATTATTTTTTTCGTGACTGGATGATTGAGGACTGATTTCCCTCTCCGTGACGGGTGAATTAATCTTGACTCTAGAACCTATCTTAGTCGATGAGGAACTTCTTTCAGACGCACAATAATTTTGAGTTTCCGATCCATCAGCATCGTATGATCGCCTTCGTCTGCCAGAATTTGCCTTATGATACTCCTGCGAGAAGGGAAGACGAAACTTTCGCGCGCCAAAAGCGATCGAGCTCATAATCGTTCGTGATCGGAGTTCTATAATCGCAGAATCTAACGCCAGCTCAACGGCGCAGTGATTTCTAATGATTGATATTCGGGACCATGTCGCTCGCTGCCCGCGCAATTTTGCATCTTGCAGGAATTCAGAAGTAGGATTCTTCAAAACTCTCCTTAGTTCAGACACATAAACCTCCGGTAGAATTGTGATATCACCAGAGTACTTCTGGGAAAGAACTGAGCGTAATTTGGTGCATAAGTTTGGAAAAATTCCCATTTCGGATGAAAGCAGCAATCTGTGCATTGTCTCCGACACGGCAAGATTGATAAGAGAATCGCCGAATGCGGTTGATTTCGCTAGTAAATTGCCAATCACGCCAGTGGCAATCGTACGAGTCTTTTCACTCGCGGAGCTATCGATCGAGGCGCTTAGATCATAGCTGTCCACACTCGATACTTCGGGGAATACTCCATTAGAAGATTTAAGAAATGGTACAACATGAGGATTAACTTGTGACACGATAAAGTGGTTCACGTTAAACATCTCGTTTAGTCGCGACATTGGAAGATCGTTGTCAACTGAACCATCTATCCAGCGCTGCGCTGTGGGGTTCCACGGAACGGGTTGGCTAGTACGCGGGTCTTTGGCAAACAATGTATGTGAAGAGAATATAAATGGGACAGAACAAGATGCGCATCTGATATCCGTTAACAACCTGTAGTATCATTTAAACAGAAGAGGAGACTTACACTGCAGACCAGATATACACGTTCGGAGCAGTCAAATAATTTAGCAATCTTGGAGGCTCATAAATGCTTGCACTTGACACCGGTATATTAAGGACCCGTCGTGTACGATTATATGCTTCTTGAAACGTCAGATCTCCAAGAACTTCTTTCATAGACGTCGCTAGGTACGATATATCAGTCCAGACACCGTGTTTCAAAACCCGCGCAATTCGAGTCCAAACTGATTCTTCGTTTCCAGTTTCTTCAAAAACATCAAGATTGAAATACTGGAAATCAGTTAGTAGTTGTGGAAGTTCTTGGTCACTGCGCGTGCATAACGCAGACGCTACAATAGCACCGGCAGATGATCCAGAGATGATCTTTGGTAATAGATTGCACTGTAGCAGTGCTTCAAGAACGCCAGAGTGCAACATTCCCATAGTGCCACCTCCTGACAGTAAAAGCGCGGTCCGACCGTAAGCATGTCTTGTGCGCAGAAGCTCATCGAGCTTAGTGTTATCGTCGATATACATATCTTCATCGTCTTTTGTTCCAGAAGGGATAGAATAATTTAAAATTGTCTTCAACGAATATTCACACTCAGATATATAGTCATCAATAAGATATTTTGTTCCAATATGGGAATGACTATACAGCTGTTATAAGACTTCCAGTTAGACTATCACATCTCTGAAATGAATCAGACAGATCACATACCTGAGGGTTACCAATATTTGCTGGGTTTCTCGTCAGACTGGTCCTTAACAGAAATAAAAGCTTCAGATAGTCGCCGCTTTCGCGAGTATTTCTCATTTCGTTGAGTTTTGTCGTTAGAACCTTATAGTCGTATTCATCAGATACAGGATTCATCTTCCACTTTTCGTATCCTAGCAAAATATCAAGCTCTTCAGATGCACGCGCCCATTCTTCGTAAGATGAAGCATGTTTCTTCAGCATTCGTGCAACATCAAGCTTCTTTTTCAAGTTATCAGCAGACGAACTAGAGCTAGTAGAAGTATGTGGTGTGTCTGAAGAAGTTTCGGAGCCATTGCGTTCGGCGCTTAATAGATCGCAAAGGGATGGAAACTTAGATGCTGCCCGAACAATTCTGTTTGCAAGGGAAAAAACTGCTCCCTGTCCATGCGTTGAAGAACCCGCTGAATCGGAAGAAGATTGCTGTTGGTCTGGTAGGCGATCATGTGGAAAAACTATAGAGGTAAGGAGATTTGTCATCATGCACAACCTAATCTGCCTGTGGTGCTTAAAATATATACAGAAGCGATATCCAACAATATGCTTTGGTGAGAGACGCGAGGGAAATGAGGATCTGCTAATAATACACTATGTACGGCGTAATCTCTCAATTACACGCAGCGGGTTGGGCCTTTTGACACATGCGTAGTGTGTAGTGACTGTGGGGATTTTGAGTTTGAGATACAATGTTAACGACTCTTATCAGCACAATACCAATACAGACCAGTTAGAATCATGGTTACAACTATGAGATATCTTGAATTAACTTTGTCACATATAATATTCAAATTCATATTACTAGAAAAACTGCGTAACAAACGGGGAGCCGGTTAATCCAAATCAACTGACCGTCGTAGATGATCCAGCCCATTTTACTCGATGCGGCTATTTCGGTTTAGGGCTAAAACTCGAGATCTGATCAGGCGTCATTTTACGTAAATCAGATGAACACGTACACAGTAATGATTTATTCTACATTCCCGTTTTCCACTGAATATCGTACAATTGGCGTAGCCAATCCGCAACCCGTCTACCAGCAGACCGCAAACAGCCAACCACGAACAGCAAATCACGAATAGCAAACCACGAAAATCAAAATCAGAAAGTAAAAAACTAAAAATACATAAAAATACACATCATCCAGTATAGCGTACACGATTACGTGACTACTGCCTCATCAGCGACTACTGCCTCTTCAGCGACTACTGTCTCATCAGTGACTACTGTCTCATCAGTGACTACTGTCTCATCAGCGACTACTCTCTCATCAGCGACTACTCTCTCATCAGCGACTACTCTCTCATCAGCGTCAACTACTGTAGCCTCCGGCATTTCGACGACAACCTCCTCAGTTGGGAGTGGTGTAGACGTCGCAATAGGACTACTCGAAATACTCTCCACTTCAGCGGTCTTCGGCTCGGAGAGCGTAGATGGAGGAGGCAATGATGGAACAGGAGTAGCGTCTAAAGTCGCGGATGGCTTTGTAAAGGCCGGGGCCTTCATCATTGCCAAGCTTGGTGGAAAACCCATTGATCTAACTTTCTTTGCGCGGTCAAATTGATTTTCGTTCAAAGTTGACGATTCTGAAGCGCTAGCGGGAGTGCGAAACATTGGGCGGGGAATCTCCATAATCGTTTCTTTCGGTCGAGCGGCTTTAGAGGGGAGATGAGAAGGAATATAGGAAGGCCTTGAAGGTGGCGCCGGAGTTCCAGTTGCAATATTGAATGCTTCGAGAGTTGAAGTATGACCTGGAGGAGCCGGATTAGAACGAGCAGGCTGTTCAGTTTCCTCATCTCGCGATCGTTTCCTAGACTGCAGTAGCTCCATATGCGCATCTTCTTCGCCGCTTACTTTCAAAGGCAACTGCGTTGAAACATTCTCTATTCCATCCAGCACCTCAACAAGACCTTGTTCTGTATTGATCTGAACTGACTCTTCGATCCCTGTCTCATTATCGCCGAAATCTGGAATAGTACCCTTCTCAAGCAAAGAGCTGAATGCCTGTAACAGTGCGGCTTGGTCAACTCCCTCAGCCTCAAGGTCGATATTCATGGCAGCCATAGTCCTCATGGCCTCTGCCATGTCGATCTGTTGACCATCTGGCAGAGTGATAATGTTATTCTGCGGCTCCCCATTTTGATTTTCTGCATGCCCCTGCGCGTCATTCTGCTCGAAAGTAGGAGCAAGAGGATCGGGCGGGAATTTCTGATTATGCGCTTCATTCATGATAAGAGCGGAGCCAGTCTCTAACGACTGTGAATCGGGCAACTGATTGCCTGATTGATTCCCGACTTCATTCTCTGGAGCATCTTTATGCAATGCTTGCTCTTGCGCCTGCTGACCATCTTCAGCGTTTCCTACCTCATGTTCACCTTCTTGTTCATCACCTTCCATACCTTCTAACATTCCTGTTAAATTTTTAATCAAATTAGGATCTCTAGCCAACTGCAAGAGCATGCTATTAAATTTCTCCACATCAGCTTCACGGCCCATTATTTCAGTCAGTGCAGCTTGCAATTCCTCTCCAATTCCCGCCTGCCCAAATAACCCACTCAAAGCACCACCGGCAACGCCAAAATTCTTTGCCGCCTGTCTCTGCATTCTTGCAAACCGCCTTTCGCGTCTTTTGTGAAACTCGGCTTCGATCCATTCGGCTTTTTCTTCTGTTAATTCTTTCCCGAACATGGCGTCTGCGCGACGGTAAACGCGACCACGAAGATCATTGTCTTTGTCTATAATAAGTGTCAGCAGCTTGAAATCCAATAAATTTTTAAAATAGAGTATACGCACTTCTCTCGTCATTGAATTGACGCCATCGCTTTTTGCGTAACCGATTCAAAACTTTAAGTTTTTGCCGTTCCTCCGGAGTAGACGGAACTGTTTTTTTTCGTGTTTGCTTTCGCTTAGCACGATCGCCTTCGGTTTCTTGTCCGTAAAGTTCATCCTCTCCACCGAGAACACTTGACAGAGCATGAGAAACGGCTTGTAAGAGCGTTGACGGATCGATGTTGGTCGCTGCTTGAAGCTGCGCTATGGCAGCAGCCGGATCACTGAGGTCCATACCCATTATGATTTCGTTAAGTTGCTCAATACTTAGAGCCTCACCATCGGCAGTGGCAAGGTCTTGCTGGGCACCAGGCTGCTCGTTTGTACCTGCGTCTTCAGAAGTTGAAGGTTGCTCTAATAACCGACTGGCAGTCTCAGAAGTGTCTTGTAGAGCAGGGTCAATAGTGATAGACTCAGAGGGATCGCCATGAGGCTCTAGTAAGCCTTGCTCATGGGGATCAGCCTCTGAACGCTCTTGGAGACGCATGTGTCTTTCTGTGGCTGCGATAGGTTCGAGAGTATTAGCAACATCCTCAAGATGCTGCTGAGCAGTTTCGCTAGCAGAGTAGTTGGTATCATCAATGCGTTGCTCCATCAGAGATTCCTCAGGTGGCTGAGACAGGTGGTCAACTGCACCATGTTCCTCTATTTGCTCATCCTGTTCTTGTTCTGGACCCAAAGCAAAGTCGCCTGCCAGAAGTCTCTGCATAACATGTTGCTGCAGTTCCTCAGCAGTCAGATTTTCTAACCCGCTTTGTTGAAGCTCTAGAGCTAAAGCAGCCACTTGTTGCTGAAGCTCATCAGAAAGCACGATTTGCTCGTCTGATTTGTCATTATTGTCTTGCGTCTCAGCCTGCTCGTCGGGCTGGAACTCTTGCGCTTGTGGCTGCTGGTCCAAGTTTCCCGATTGTTCAGCACCAGCCTGGCCAAATTTTATGTGCTCATTGAAACCTAGATGACTCTGATCGTCGACATGCGACTGCTGAGCAAGTTCGCCAATAATAGAGTCCACCGGCTCATCGGATGCGGACTCAGATGCAACTTGAGTCTGCATCACGAATCGGTTTACGACATGCTGAATATTCTCGTTGTGATGATCTGTGTCATGATGTCCATCTAAGGAAATTCCTGCAGCACTAGCAGCTTCCTGCAGCATAGATGCGATATCGTCATTCTGTCGTTGTTGCTGCTCTTGCTCTGATTGCTGTCGCTCTTGCTCGCCGTGCTCGTCTGGAAAGTGGTGCTCGTCGCCATGATCCGACTGATGTAATAGCAATTGCTCCGCAATAAACGTGTCGGTATTCAGCGCTGAATCATTATTGTGCTGGTCTTCTGCCGAGAGCTGGCTTTCAGTAGGCTGTTCGTCGGCCATCAGATGGCGATGCTGCGGCTCGGGAGGTGTCCCGCCGCGCAAGGTGCGGCCAATATAATCAGGGTTAGGTTGCTGCTAGTAAGCCGGCCTTTTGAAATTGTCTAAGTTCTGGGGCGGACGCGTCCAGGCAGCGTTAGGATTGTGCGAAACTGGGCTTCGGAGAGACGTGAACGGGACTGTTTTGTGACTGCGAAAGAATTTTGCGTAGGGCTTACCACCTAACCCTGCAAATACAACACTGGGGTTTGTGTCATCACGTGATTATTATTGACGATTTACGCGAGTTAGCCGTATATTATATTATTTTACTGAATATGAACTTGTTGAAATGCATGTCTAGTCGACAGTTGGCGTGGGAAAAATAACAAAAGTGACAATTAGTAACGATGAGATTACTGTACAACAACTATCGACATGTAAACATGAATCGAAATAACAGATAATTAACTCCAGTGATAAAACAGAAGACACCCACTATACATTAGGATAATGTACATGCACAAGATGTATCTCATTGCAGAGCTACACACATATATGCTATTTGTACAAGATTTTCAGATTTAGTCGCCAAAGTATCAAGATTGCATTAGCGACGCTTTTCATTTTCCAGTTTCGAATAGAGCATATATAACGCCATTTCTAGATACATAGTCATTAGAATCACCCAATTAGAATAAAGCAGTATAGAATTAACATACGGTTGCACTCGGTAGTCCCGGTAATAGTAACAAGTCTCTCATTGCTGTTATCCTGAGCCTCGTTGATCTTAATAGAAGATCCCGATAATTGTCTAATCTCATTAATCTTTGATCCACCTTTGCCAATAATAGCGCCAACCATATCGTTTGGAATATATATTTGTTGTGTGAGAGGCTGACCGGGTAGAGCGCGTTGAGCTTGCTGCTGAGCACTCTGAACAGACTGAGCGGATTGAACTGTAGGAACAGGCTGAGCTTTTGTAGTCTCTGCACCAGCATCCGTGGAGGCTGAAGGGGTTGCCACGGCGGTGACGGCAGCAGCAGCAGCAGCAGCAGCAGCTGCCGCTTGGGCTACCAGTGGGGCACCGGTCGCGACAGCGAAATCAGCACCAGTGAACCCGTTGGGTGAAACCCCGTACGGATTGAACGGCGTCGCTACACCTTTCTCTACTATCATACGCCAATGCGAAGGCCTAGCATAGACACCAGATATAGGAAGCGGGGTATAATATTGTACGTGCGCAGTCGCTAGCCGTTCGCTTTGATCGTAAAGATTTCTAGAGATATTTAGCACTGCTGCATGAAGGCCCTGTGTGGGTCCGCGTATGAGGAGTGTGCGCTCTGTCGAAAGAGGAAGAAGAGTATCAGATACAGAGAGAGAAGTGCCGGTCTCTGCTGCGAGAGCACGGATGGCGTTGCCGTGGGACCCAATGATCGGACCGAGCGCTTTATGCGGTATAATTGTTCGAATAGAGTATGTCTCATCAGACTCTGGTTCAGATTCGTTATTCTCAATTGATTCGCCGTGGATTGTCCGAACTAATAAAGTGCAAGCCTGTATATATATAATCAGTAAGATCAGCGCCGTTTATACAATCATAGCAAAGAATACACACGTTTGCGATTGCTTCGACACTACCGCTGACTGTCACAATTCGTTCCGAAACACCCTTTATGTTATCGCTAAAACTGCAACGCACCCCGCAGCTACTGCGGATATGTGCCACATTAGCACCTTTCTTGCCAATCAGCGACGCGGCCTCACGACTAGAGACTAGGCAGCGCAGATGGACCCACGACGTCTCTGCGGCTGTTTTGGTGTCATCGCTGGAACCGTTCTTAGATTTGTAGGTGAAGTTATCGCTGAGAGGAGAAGTGTTACCATTACTGCTTCGTGCCTGGCGCTTGTTGGAACGCGAATCGTCTGGCCCGCTGTGTCTTTTGCGGGCTGTCTGGGTAGATGCCATCGCGAGTTGAAGCTGCACTGCTGAGCACGACACGAATCTTTTGGAAACAAAAGATTAGTACGACAGATGTAGGGTAGAATCAGAGGTGAGCCGAAATTAGCTGAGAACGACGCAGGCAAAGATGGGACGGATAGGAGATCTTGGGAAGGGGAGAGGGTGGAAATAGAATGAGTGGGTGGTGACTTTTCGCGTGAGCTTAAGAGAGCCGCATCTCGTACAGAACCAGTTTGGAGCTTTTCACTGTCAGTTTGCAGAGAGATGCGGTGTGGGTTGCAGTTTTTTAAACTGGTTCTAGACGGGTAAGGGGCTTTTGAACCTGTTTGTGCCCCTTGCCTTGTCAACCGAGTCTAAAACAGCCACCGAAGCATCGTATATTACTTATAGATCTGACTGGTAATCTATTTGATTGCTGAGTTCAATTTGCTATAATACGCTATAATAATATATTCGTCCAGCGCATAAATATACGCAAACAACAATAGAGCCCTCATAACTAGCAAGACAGCAGAATATTACTATACAGCTCATCCTCAAGGGGACTGGTAACCAGTAAACAGGGTATTTGCAAAATGTATCAAATCAAAGGACTTGCCAAAGGAGACGAATTTATTTCTGACGGCAAGCGCGGTGAAAACGGATTTCTGGGCGACACAGCAGCAAACGGCGAAGAGCGCTCAACGACAGACGTGCCGAGCATCACGAATTGATCTTCAGATGCAGAGGGTGCATCTATGGGCCGTATTTGCATCACATTGTTGAATCGTACAGTAGAAGAAGGAGAAGGGTGGGGTATTGGTTCAGATGAAATCAGTTCTCGCGATACTGGAGATAGCGCTCGTAGAGGTTCTTTAGCCAATGCGGAAGGTATCTTGAGAATTGGTGACAATGGTGAATCAACATACGTAGATTGGGTACCAGGCGAGATCATGACCCAGTCGTCTGCTTGCATCTTTGCAGTATCAAAGACCAGTCGCTTTTGCTCAGAATCTTGGGTATTTAACAGTTTGTTCTTGCACGCAAGAATATTTTTCAAATCATCTTCAAAATAGGGCCGTTTCTTACTATCATGACTTTTGATATGTTCCGCTACTTTCCCTAGCTCTTCTAGCTGTTCAAGATATTCATCCTTAGTTACTCGCCGCGATTTGGCAGCACGACGATTAGTTGCTGCTGTCGAGATCAAAGCGCGATATTCATAGATCCGGGATCGAACACGGCTGAAAAGATTAAGACGAGGTACGCGCGATTGCTTCTTCTTCTTGGAAGAGACGAGCTCAACTAGTTGATTTTCTGAAGACTTGACCTCTTGCTGCTTTGAAGTCGCCGGAGAGTCGCTGAATATGCCTCCTGACATTTGCTCGTCGCGATCTTGAATCGGTGAAGATGGCTCGGACAGCAGAGGAGAACCGCAAACTTTAGATTTTCTGCGTCGCTTAAGCGATTCAGAAGCGCGCTGAGCAAAATTTCTTTCCGTAGTTTTCACTTTGCCGTTCTCCTTATGGGGGAGTGTGTCAATACAAAGATAATCCTCGTCGCAAATTGTATTTCCATTGATGGGACTGAATGGGACAGATTTATTATTTCCAACGGAATATAGAGATAAAATTGCATCACCAACACCCTCTGGACTAGCGAGAGGAATTGTAACAAGTTCCGACGTCTCTTTAGAAGCAGTAATAGTTGTCGGACTAGGAATTTGTAAATGCAGCTGCAAGCTAGGTGGTTTTGAGATGGGATTTGTGTGCCTACCTTCTGCTTCGTACTGTGATCGTTGACTGCGTTGCGAGAGACGACGCCATAGACCCGGCTTTGAAGTTGACGCATCAGCTGAGGCGGCAGCGGCAGCTTCAGCAGCTTTTAGAGCAGTAATTTCAGCGGCAGTACTCTCGATGACACGTGTGACGCGAGCAATCGCTTCTTCGGTGTCGAAATCATCCTCATATCCTCTCGAGCTGCTATTAAAACTATTTGCCTCCCTCTCTAAATCAATTTTGCCGGCAGAACCTACCTCAATTTTCATTTGTGGTCTCTTCTGCTCTGACTCTTCGTTCTTGCAGCTCTCTTTGTCACTATGACTGATCGACCTATCAAAACTAGAAAACCTACGGTCGATGGTGTCGCCAAGATGAAGTGAAGATGAAGACAAAAAGTTTAATGCCGGAAGTCGACAGGCCATACGCTTACGCCAGCTCGGACAAACGCGAGACTTGCAGCCTTTCTTTGCCAATGCAGAAGCACCTAGAAATCTAGCTCGGGCAAGATCGAAATCGGCCGCCTCTTCCTCAGGAGAGATGGACGGCTTGTTCTGGTCGCGCGGGGTCGGAATACGGGCTCTGATGACACTAGAATGGGGAGGAAAATAGCTGATGCGAGACTGTTTTTTGGATCTGCTGCGAGCAGAGACCATTGGCTGTGGATTTGTGGGGGACACGGGGGCCGATAGCGAGTAGCGAGGGGTGTTGCGGCGCTCACCGGCGTATCGGGCCGACGATGACGAGGCGGACGAAGTGCATGAGAGAGAAGAAACTGTCGATGCTGATGATGAAGACAATTGATAAAATTGAGAAGGATCCTTGTGCTTTTTGCGCAGCTTGAAAAGAGCCATCCTGCGACGGTGTGGGTGGATGGTAGATTTGGCAGTGGAGGAGCAGACTGGCCGGTTCATGCAGATGTAAACAGAGCTGCGGCTCAGATCAAGTCCTCGGCTGGGTAGCGAGCGCAAAGTGTCTGAGGCGCGCTCGCTTGTAAAAGGCTCGAATGTAGCTGCCCTCGGTACTCCTCGCGCTATCTTGCTTCGCAGTCTTATCTACAATCGAGTGGGGCCCTTTCTTAGCATTTCTTATCGTCCTATTTGCCGCGTCTATCTGTATCCATGCCGCCGTGGCTATGCACTGCGAATTTTGTGCCGTCCACGGCACGTGCTGGTAAACTCCATTGAACCTTGTTTTGAGGGCCAGGGTATTGACGCCCCGCAGCCTTCTGTAGCCTCACCGCTTCGGCTTCAGGACTGTCTACTTCTCGCGCGCACTCGTTTACTTTAAGCTCTCTGTCTGGGTAATCTGGTCTGTTTTAATAGTCGTGGTTAATGCTCGGCGCTACGTCGATATACGACGTACCGGCGCCGCCCATTTCCAACGAGGGCCTTTTCCTACTCACCTTCGTACATCTCTTCACCACGTCGGCTCTGCCTCCCGACTACTTGGCAGCCGCTGTCCGAACCCGAACGAATTCTACAACTCCTCAGTCAGATCCATCGCGTCATCCTCATGTACTTACAGAACCGAGCAAAGAACTCCTGCTTAAATATCACAATGCATCTCCGGCACTGCCGCCAGATCTCCCGCTACCTCCTCTCCCTTCCGCGTCTCGCGCAAACATCAATTCAGAAGGCAATCTGATAGGTCACAAGCACGACCGAAGCAGCGTGCCGTTCGATATTGACAAACTTGATGTTGCTGCCGCCCTCGCGCAACTTGATTCAGCGGCGCTAGAACTTGAATACGATCTACAAGAATCATACATAATGGCTCCTCCGCCAAGTGTCTCTCAGCATACTTCATGGCTAAAACCTCACAACATACATACGCAGCCGGTACTCAAGAAATTCCAATTTCGGTCAGTCAACTTTAATGACCACGGCAAACTGAGTACGCCGTTGTCTCTCGCTGATGGTGGCAGTTCGCCTGCCCATCTATCTCCCGATCGACGAAGCAGTGGTAATATAAGCGAGATCAGTGATGCTAGTTTTGAGATTGAAGATCTCCTTACAGATTTAAGACTCTCAGCCTCAATTATCGAAACAAAGCGACCTTCTCTTCCCTACTTGTCATCTTCAACTACCGCTTCACCTTTTATGTACTCCTCCCGCCAGCGTGAAGGTCTATCTGTCTCTTCTGAAGCTACTACCACCACATCTTCGTCCTCGCTCTCTCCGAATTCACAGAGTCCCGACCCATTTGCTTCTTTATCGTCGCCTACTCATCCGTCGAAAACTTCAAAAAGGTCCAAATCGAAGCATCTTTTTTCTTCTTCTTCATCGGCGCGTAAAACGAGCGCACAATCCGAAATTCTGGTCCCTGTAAATACCCCCGACACGGCCGCTTCTCGCTCGTCATCAGAATCTCAACTCCCCAGTCCCACTTATGTCAACTCCACAAAAGTTAATGCTCCTTACGGTAGCGAGCTCAACTCGCCTTATTATGTACTCACAAATGTTGGCGTGCGTCTTGTGACGCCTGGTCAGGAAGGTGACGCTCCAGTTGATGCGGCAACCGCAGTCGCCGCTGTATCTGCCGCTGGTGGCAGTCTATCTCAAAATGATTCAAAGCTTGGGGGACGCGTTAAGAAAAATAGTGCGTCCAGTGCTACCTCGTCTCGGAAATCAAAGAAAGGCTCAGTCTCTAGTACAAGTACTGGTGGGTCGTCTGCTTGGTTATTTGGGAAGAAGCATCGCTCTAGTCAGACATCTTGATTTACAATTTGTTTTATTTTATATGACATTTGTCTTTTCGGCTTGTTAATTTGGGCGTTTGTGTTGTTTTATGTATACTACTCATTGTTTTGCTTCATTTATGATTATGTATCGTGCGCATATCTTACGTGTAGAGATGAAAGAGCTGGTTGGGGTGGTTCAGCAAATGCTGTGGTGAGCAACAATGGGAATTGTGAGAAGCATTCATTTGCTTATAATCAAATTCAAGTACGAAATAAAAGATTACACACAGTAACTAGAAAAACAATTACACAAGCTAAAAATAGAAAAAAAAATAACAATCGCTTTAAACCGTACCCATCCGTCTAACCATACGTCTTGGTCCATCACCAGAAACGCTAATCTGTCCCTCTACCTCGAGGCTTCTAAGCGCGTCACCAAATTCTAGATTCTCAACATGTTCCGAGGCTTGCTCATTCATATGCCTGATTAAATCAGAGTATCTCACACCAGCACTACTTCCGCGCGACAACGTCTCCAAGGCTTTAATCACTTCGCGCATCAAGTCTGTACGCATACGACGCTGAGCTGCCGAGGTTCCGGTTTGAATCAGGTCCATATCGATCCGTCCGGTGACGGGATCAGTAGCATAATCCTTGATGGCTGAGCGAATCAAACGAACAGCTTCCTCGACATCATCAACAGTGACTTCTTCGGAAAGACGCATGCGCGCGTGAGCTTCCGACAAGCGAATCATACTCTCAAGTTGTCTTGTTGTAGCTGTGATTCTGCGCTCGGCTGCTCTGACGTCTTCTCCGAGTTTGCGCAAGTCAACGTATGCCTTGACTAATGCATCCTTTGCGTCGACTGAAATCACGGGGTTGATGTGCTGTTTGGCGTAGGAAATGTACATTGTCAAAAACTCAATAGGAAGAATCTCGTTTACTGAACCAGTCTCGGGAGCGTCTTCAAGGTACAGTCCAGCCAAGTGGCGGGCCAACCGACGATCGCTTTGCTCATCAACTTTGTCAAGAATCAAGTATACCAAATCAAATCGAGATAGCAATGTAGGCGGCAGATCAATATTCTGCGGCACAGGGAGATTTGGATCGTACTTTGATCCAATCGGATTCGCTGACGCTAAAACAGATGTACGAGCATTCAAAGTAGTGATGATTCCAGCCTTCGCAATCGAGACAGTCTGTTGCTCCATAACTTCGTGCAAGACTGACCGCGTGGCATCGGACATTTTGTCAAACTCATCAATACAACAGACACCGCCGTCAGAAAGTACCAAAGCACCCGATTCAAGTACAAGTTGCTTGGTGTCTTGATCTCGCGTAACATATGCAGTCAAACCAACAGCTGAGGAGCCTTTTCCAGAAGTGTATACACCTCTAGGAGCAATCTTGTGAACATACTGCAATAATTGCGACTTTGAAGTAGAAGGATCACCGCAAAGCAGAACATTGATATCGCCACGGAATCTAGGAGATCCGCTCTTTTCGAATGTCTTGTTGGTGCCTCCGAATAGTTGCAGCAGAATACCCTTTTTTACATCATCCATCTCATAGATCGAAGGTGCTAACGAACGCGAGAGAAGTTCGTAGAGATCTTCACGAGTTGATGTAGCGACAATATTGTCAATATCTTGCTGTGTAATCCTACGCATTTCCTCTACTTCTGTAGACTGCGACGATTGGTTCTGCTGCGTCTGCTCGGCAAACTCGCCCTCGAGAGTTAAAGTCGACATATCGAGTCCCAGTCTCTTCTTGTCGATTTTCTGAATGTGCAAAACATCAACGTAAGTCTTGAACAGGCTCTTGATGGTACGCATGCGCGGATTCACACGAACAGGCACAGATCTGAAAATTCCAGTGATTTCAACTCTATCACCGGCCTTGCTAGCATCAACTAACTCATCGTATGCACAAAGAGCAACGGCATGAGACGTCTGACCGTCAGGCACGACGTCAGGAGTCTCCTGAAGCTTTATAACTTGCTTATCCGCGTACTCGCATCTATTGTGGATCAATTGCATTGACTCGCGCGATCGACAGGCTTGTCGGGGACACAATGTGGGTTCGGCGACCATGCCGCGATCAATGTCCACAATCTGAATATGAGAACATACTGTACATCTAAAAAATGCAGCTTTCATATCTGGAATAATGGGTGTGCTACGAAGCACAAGCCCTTTAACGGACACCAACTTGTCGATGTCTCCAGGATTTAAATCTCGTAGACCCTTGCTACCGCCTTCATCCGAGCGAAGGTTGAAAGGACGTACTTTGTACACCATCCGTGCTTCATGATCGGCGATCTGAGCTTGTGAGAGGCTCATTCTTGTCAACATCTCGACAACACAGTCTCTGATAGCCTGATCCATGACGGGAATCAGTTCCTGCGGGTATCGAAGCAGGTTGTAGTACAACGTACGAGTGGGCGGATACGATCGTAAGTCTTGCACATCAAGGTTTAGCGTAGTCACTCCGACTTCGTACATATCACGGAGCATGTTCATATATACAAGTTCTTCGCCTTCACCAGGCTGAACAAGAACACCGTCTTGTGCCAGCCTGTATTTGGAACGGAAGTTCTGAATAAAACTAGTAAATTGGGCAGTAGATTCGGCAAGAGCAACATTGGTACCCCACACAACGCGGTAAGGTACAGCTGCATCAGAACCGTCGTTGCCAGCGGAGAAAGTGGCAGCGTTGGAGGATGACGAAGGATTAGAGGGGTCAGACGATGGATCATGACCTGCACCATTTGGTCTTGTGCGATGAAGAGGAGTCGAATATATGCCAGACGAGTGAATGTCTCCACGATTACGGCGCGCAGAGCGCGGAGTTGAAGAGAGATGTTCAGATCTATTAGAGCTTTTTGTCAGTAAATTTTCTTACAACCTGCCAATACATTATTATTTCATCTGCTTAACGTACAATTCTGATCTCAAATTTCCAGAGCGAGTAGTGTTACTTTTTCCGAGACTGCTACTTCTCCTAGTACGAGGAGCAGGAGACGAAGACGAGTATCGCAGAGGCGACGAAACCTCATCTAACCGACTTCGGCGGGCGGTATTCCGACTTGCACGTGGTGTAACAGCATCTGAATCGTCGGCATCATCACCATCATCGTTATCAACATCCATGGCATTCATGAATGAAAGTGCACGCGGTCTTGACGATGGACTAGGTCTCACGGGCGATGAGGAGTAGAATAATGGTGACGACGCGATTCTTGACGCCGCTCCTGCTGCGCGAAAAGCTGGACGTGGCGTCTGCTCAGCTGGTGGTGAGGATCCAGGAGGAGAAGACATTTGTGTGTCCAAGTGCGAAAATGAAAATGAAAATGAAAATGAAAAAGTTGTTGGGTGGGAAAAGGAAAGTGAAGAGGGCCAAAGTGACGAAGACGAAGAGATTGGGAAGACAGGGGCCTTTGGGCATTTAGTCTTCCGCAGGGGGTAAATTGAAACTTTAACTTTTCGCGCGTCGTTCACGCGTCGCTTACGCGTAACGCGCCAGAAGAATAAAAAACCCTAAAGTAAATTAGATACTATTGTATCTATTATTCCGATTATTTACATAAGCTATAGTACTCATTTCCGTACAGGTCGATTCCTCTTCCGCTCTTCCTCTACCCATTTTAGAACTGCGCAAAAGTAATTTGCATCATATGGCATATTCCGATTTCTGGCCCAGCGTGCCATTTGCTTGGAGTACACTTCTAAGATGTCCCCAAGCCATTGAGCAGCGCTCGCATTATCTGGGCACCCAGCTAAAATCATTTTGCGAATGCTGCTTTCTGCTGATTTGCAGCAATCGCTATATTCTTTACCATTAGTGTGCTCCGCTGCTTGTGTAATCAGTTTGAGAAGTTTGAAACACCGCGCAGCATCACATCGGAAACTGGCTGTCCAAGGCTCACATAGAAAGCGTAGCAATTTGATAGCTGGAGACTTGACAGATGCATCACTAGTTCTAACAACCTGTAAAATCGGCCACAGCATCGACATGATACGATTTCCGGCTTGGGCACTGTCAAATCGAGTATCCTCCTTATGATCTTTGTAAGCTCCGGCGTACGCGCGCAAAAGTCCAATAACTCGATTTTTAATTTGCACCAATGTCACCTTCGCCGTCTTTTCGCGCTGCTTCTTTGTTTCTATGCGTTTCTTTGTATTTGAACTTACGCGATCTTGAAACATTGCTGAGAGTTTGTCGTCGAGAGCCAGCATTTGATCGTCATCCATCTCTTCTTCCTCGTCCGAGTCATCATCGTCTGAAAGCGGACGTTTTACTCCTAAAATTTGGCCAAGCTTTTTCTCAAAATTGACAAGATCTGCACTGGCATCAGCATCGTCCTCAACTTCGCTGCTCGAGTCGTCGCTTTCGCTCTCTTGATTTTTCTCCTCCTCCTCCTCCTCTTCCTCTTCTTCTCCGTCTTCTTCTTCTCCTTCGTCGCTATCTTCATCATCCTGATTTTCACTTTCCTCGCCGTAGCTCTCACCACTTCCATTCGCACCAGCTTCATCATCACTAGACCCATGAAAGTCACCAGGTCCAAATTCTCCATCAATTTCATCCTCATCCCCGACATCAAACATTTCACTTAAACCGACCAAGCTCTCTTTAGTATTTAGCACATCATAAAGCAAATTTAACTCTGGCTCGGTTACTAAATACGCAAACCAGACCATCATGCGCTCGCAAACTACTCGAAGCTGACTTGAGTTTTTGGTAGAGAATTGAATAACCATCTCAACAAACATATGTCCTAAGTTATTACCTTCTTCGTCAGAGTATTCAATAGACATATCCATGTCATCAATTTCGATTTCTGACCCTCTAGTGACCTTTGATCTTTTATGCCGATGCTTCTGCTGCTGAGTTTTATGTTTGTGCTTTTTCAGTGATGCATTTGCCTTTTTGATTGCAAGACGTGAGAACTGTAGAGCATCTTTTAGTTCTTCGTCGGTCATCTTCCCGTTGCAGGCAAATAACGCACACACTGACAAAAACATCTCGACAAAAAGAACTTGCTCTCCAGCTGGATTTTTCTGATTTTCTTGTTAGTCGTGTGGTCATCAATGCTCGTGATAGAGCCAACTTACTAGAGACTGTATGCCATGCACAAACTGGGCTGACTTTATAATTCGCTTCTCATTGACGCCAGGTTGTAACCTCCACTCATATTGAGTAGCCTCCAAGAGCGAGTCAATTGTATTTAAAACTAACGCCGGATAAGTTACCAGATGTCCACTACTATCTATAAAGGTAGCATTTGATTGATTTTGAGTCATTCGGCCTAAAGTGGCTTCAAATTTTGGAACGAATAGCTTTCTATCATTCGCAAGATCTTGCAGCTTTTCCATTTCAGGATTTACCGGGAATAAGATGCTACATTCAAGTAATAACGCAATAATTGACCTTCGCCATTGATCTGATTCGTACGTCCGTTCTCGACTATAATAAAGCAACTCATTCGCGATTTCAAATGCTAGAATTCTTCGTTCGTGAATATTTTTCGATTGCCAACAGTGCTTTCGCAAAATTTTCACGGTAGCTTCCAAATTGTTCTCATTCATTGTGGAAAGGCATTTGGCAAATTGCAATAATGTTCCACTAAACAACTCGTGGGCGACCTCTGCGCATGAGCAAATAGTATCACATACAAGAAGACTGTTTTCAGAAGAATTCTCGCATTTTTGAATGATGGTAAGAGCAATACGTCTCTTACTAAGAGTCAAAGCCCTATCATCTGAACCTCTCTGATAAAGTAGATATGCACTATTTTTATCTAAAATATCGCTCAAGTATGAGAGGTGCACTTCTGCTGCGACCATAGCAATAGTCCACAGACAGAATTCAATTTCTCGCTGTTCGAAATTACCGGATACAAAGCCCCATACATCTGAAAAAGGAATTAGATCTCTGGATTCTTTCGAAGTGTCTGATTTGGCGGATTTATAGGCGCGTGCAATAAATGTATACAGAAAATGTGGGCGCTCTCGCCATTTGACTGCCTCCCATGTATTTGGTTCCGAAAGATCACTTAATCCTGACAATTGTTTGATCGATGGTCCGCGAATGACTTTGCGTGCTTTTTTAATACAGTTCTCAAGCTGACAATAAGATTCTTTAGATAAAGGATTGACATTGGCCCATTTTCCATGCTTAGTCTCGAGTTTCTTAAATTTTGCAATTAAGCGATTATCAAAATTGTTACGCAGACGAATAGCAATAAGTACACTCGCTGCTGACGGTGTAGCTAAAAGAACCTCATCCTCTTTCAGTTTTTGAACAAAATATGTTTGCAAATTATGAGATATCAGACGGTCGGGGAGAGTGTAGAGCGCCTCGCATAAAATCTCAAATGAAACTGGACCGAAAAATGGTTTTAGGCTTGCAATTTCTAGCAGCATTGATAACAATGCTTCGACATCGGCTGAAGTCATATTTTTATCTTGCAAGAGTGTCTGATTATTTAAAATAGCACGAATGGCAATAAGCGTAACCAAAGTATTGGACTCATCAGTGTCGACGGCTGGAACAATTTTCTGCACCCATGTCAGCTCGAGAGATTTAACACGAGTGTTCCTACAAAACTTACATCTGTGTTTGAATTCTTGGTCATTTCTATAGGAAAGCACTCAATTATTTGCGGTATCTTGATTAACCTTAATGATTCACAAGTAGCCTTCGTATTGCAATGCAAGTTAGATAGATTCAGTGACATATAACATAGGCTAAGACTTACAGAATCGAAAAGATTGATAGTAACTCTCAGTCTACTGGACGCATTCACGGCCATAATTCGAAATATCCTCTTAAACTCCTTACTCCAATCCTCAGCTTTGCCATTTCGTATCAGCTTCAGAATCCTTGCGCTTGCCTCTTCTGCGCGTTTGGTGGTTTTGGAGTTTTCAACCAGAGCAGTGTATAGAGAACATATACCGCCTGGCTTTAACTCTGAAGTGGAAAATTGCAGATCATCTCCTATCCATTGATAGCTTAAGTCGGTCATAGTACCAGAAACTAGAATCAGGCAATATATCTTTTCAAAACAGTTGTTATCATACTTAGATCCCTAGTTTGTCAGTTGGGACCAAAAAAAAAGGCCATACCCCTGAAAAAAAATCTTGTACATTCCCATGCAGTTAGTTGTGTTTCACGTGACTGTCGACTTAAGCAGTGGGTTAGGTGCAGGCTCATCGAATTATAACGACCACGAAATTTTATAGATAGAATATAGGCTGTACCGGTTGTTGCGGAGTTCCTGCGCTCTGCCCGATATTTTGATCAGATTCTGCCGCAAATAGTCAAAGGTAGTTTCCCTACTATAGCCTTATCGATTTTTATTCGAAAAATCTCGCTCTCGCAACAATGGTGGCCGCGGATAACAAAGGCAAGGTGGTTATGATTGACAATTATGACTCATTCACTTGGTAATATTTCCATATATTAGCTGTTCGACTCTATTATTAACATGTCAATTTGAAAGGAATGTCTATCAATTGCTATGTCAGGAAGGTGCAGATGTTACTGTTATCCGAAACGATGTAATAACGGTCGAAGAACTCGCTGCTATGGAGCCAAGCAGGCTTGTTATATCTCCCGGACCAGGTCATCCTCTTCACGACGCTGGAATTTGCCCGGAGGCAGTCAAATACTTTGCCGGAAAAATTCCGATTTTAGGAGTGTGTATGGGCGAGTAAGTGTTTCAACTTTAGTCGATGGTGAGGAATATATTTGATATGTTCTAACTTTCGCTGCAGGCAATGTATCTTTTCAGCATTCGGCGGCACCGTTGCATCTGCCGGCGAAATTGTTCACGGAAAAACCTCATCGATTGATCATGACGGAAAAGGAATATTTACTGATGTTCCACAACAAGTTGCGGTAACTCGATATCACTCGCTTGCCGGAACCGACGCAACGGTTCCGGACAGCTTGATTATCACTGCTAAGACCTCAAATGGCATCATTATGGGTGTTCGTCACAAGGAATTTACAGTTGAAGGTGTGCAGTTTCATCCGGAAAGTATCTTGACTGAGTCCGGCAATCTCATGATCCGAAACTTTTTGAACATGACTGGTGGAACCTGGGCTGCCGACTCCCTAAGCAAAAAGAAAACAGCCATTACTGTCGATTCTCCTGCTACGAATGAAGCTTTTGCTAAAGAGAGTATCCTAGATAGAATCTACGCTCAGCGCCGTTTAGATGTTGAAGCTCAAAAACAGATTCCTGCCTTAACACCCGAGAATTTTCAAAAATTATATGACCTTGGCGTGGCTCCCCCGCAAATAGATTTTGCAGCCCGACTACTTCAAAGCGAATCCGCCTTGCTGGCTGAGATTAAGCGTGCGTCTCCGTCTAAAGGTGATATCGATGTCAACGCCAACGCTGCTGCGCAGGCTCGCTTATACGCCCTTGCTGGCGCATCTGCTATATCCGTTCTGACAGAGCCACATTGGTTTAAGGGAAGTATTGACGACATGCGCTATGCACGGCTTGCTATTGAAGACGTACCTAATCGTCCGGCTGTGCTGCGAAAGGAGTTTGTTTTTGAAGAATATCAGATTTTAGAGGCTCGGTTAAATGGTGCCGATACTGTTTTGCTGATTGTTAAAATGCTGGATGAGAACTTGCTAAAGAGATTGTACACTTACTCAAAATCTCTTGGAATGGAGCCTTTAGTTGAAGTCAACTCTGCACCGGAGATGACCCGAGCGATCCAGCTTGGTGCGAAGGTAATTGGAGTGAACAACAGAGACTTGCACTCATTCAATGTCGATTTAGGCACGACTTCGTCGTTGGTATCGATGGTTCCCAAGGGAACAGTTTTGTGTGCTCTTAGTGGAATCACTTCTCGAGCAGATGTCGAAAAGTATAGATCGGAGGGTGTTGGTGGATTTTTGGTTGGAGAGGCTTTAATGCGCGCACCAGATACAACCGCGTTCGTTCATGAGCTTATTGGATCAAAGTAGAGTAGTGGGTTAAGAAGGGACGGTTTTTGTTTATTATTTTTGCTGAATTTTTTGTAATGCATGTTTGATCTGGCAAAATAAAATATATAATAAACGCTTTTTTTGAGTATGAGCTAAAGTATACTGATATGAATAGGGATTTCATCGATTATTATCATATCTGTATATTAACCTAAGTACATAGTGCAAATCCCTCAACCTGCTGTATGTAACTTTTACAGCTTTTTACCTTTAAACACCAAGTTCTCAGACGAATTATACGATAAGCAAACTGGAATGCACCAAAAATGTTCCGCCAAAAGAATTATCTACAAGCTGTGACAAGTTTGTTACACGACAGGGGCATAACGCAGTTGGAAGCCGAAAAGCTTGTGAATTGTGGAGGAAGAATGAGGATCGAGGCTACAGCGCTGTAGCGTTTGTGTAAGTTGGGACACTGTACACGATCATGTCAGGAACATAAAGAAATCCCGGAAGTATATAATTCTGGGTGATTTATATTGATCTATAGTATTGTAATTGTGCTATTTAAGAATAGATGAGTAAATATTTAACCGAAACTCCAGAGACACATCAACCTGTTTTACAAAATCCAAAAAAAAATTAAAATTAGCTCGTCTACTCGAATCAGCATTCTCTAATCTTCAGAGGAGACGACTGAAGTGGCGGAATTAACGCTTTCAAACGAAGATCGAGGAAGAGATAAATGAGGATTCACCATCTCTCCAGGAACTGCGGCAGACTGTGACATATCTCTATCCGTTATTTTATAGCTGAAGTTTGAAGCATCGCCAAGCTCGAACTCGTATCGAATCTCAGACTCGATGAGGGCGTCATCGATCAGATCAACAGGCTGAAGATACTTGTTCTTTTTTCCTAATTTTGATGATTTAAAGTGTCCATCTATAGCCAGGTATTTGTTTCCCTTGACTGAGAAAGGTCTGGTAGACGACATACTCCGCGAACGAATATGAAATATTCTGGATCGACTGTCGTTAGCGGAGCTACCAAGACATCAACAGACGGAAAAGGGGGTGCACTTACTTCTGATCTAGGTCTAGCATTTGGCGGCTGAAGACCAATATGGCAAGTTATCGAATAAGTGTTTATTGCTGACTTTAACGAATCTGGTCTAAAAATCCAGGAAGGAGGAAGTCGTGCAGTAATAAAATAAAAATGTTATGGCGTGAGCGGCGCAAGGCACAACACTCCCGACCAAGCCGAGGCCACCAGTCAATACCCAGCGCCACTCAGTCGGGGCCCTGCGCCACAAGCGTCACTTCTGACGTCACAGCTCCAACGACAGCCGATCACTGTCAGCGTTTGGCCACTGTCTACCCCGGAATCGGCAGTTACTTGCTTCCCACTAGCGAGAAGACTCTATTATCGTTTCACACACCAATATACACGATTGTTCAATTCAAGGTAATCTAAACGAAGCAGGTAAATTGGTCTCATAATACACATTGAGCCCTGCGCGCCGTAGACATTTGGCATCTTCAATAGTTAAATTAGGACAGCCACTGATGTCGAGAACTTGCAGCGAACAATTTGGTAGACAAGTCACATCTCTTAACAGCTCTCTCAAATTAGACACATCGGGACTGGCTAGATACCGATCCCATTCTCCAATAATTGCAGCTATTCCAAACCATGTGACATTCATAGACAAGGTAAGCCATAGAACCCGCAGCTCTCTCAGTCGTGAGAGTCCAATCAGGGCTCGATCTGTTGCCACGCCACCAAGTCTCTGGTTTCCGAGATCAAGATAACATAATTTTGAGCACAGCTTTACGATGTAGTCCACAGCCTGTAATGAAGAACCAGTCAGACTCGTATCAACCTCGTCAGAGTCAATCAAAGTATTGACGTCCAAAGCCAGGTATCTGCACGATGATAAACGCAAACGCTTCAAGTGGTACCCATTGATTCGAGTCAGCACCGACACCAGTTGTTTCGCTGTCATTCCATGAATGTTTGAGAACTCGAGCGTTTCAACGTTTTTATATTCAGTCTCAAAAACTGCCTCCCTTCTCCCATGATCGTATTCTGGAGCTGATGGATAGTAAATTGCTTCCGTCGTCCCATCAGTTCTTAGGTGTTTTCTTCTTCGCTGAGGCACCGTTCCTGTGTCCGCTAGAGTCACTCGCTTGCATGATGGCGGAATAACTGGCATGATACGCATCAGGCAATTATTAAGCTCCACAGATCCCAACTTTAGATTCTTTTCAAAATTTGGAGTAGTCAGCGAGTCATGCTCTGTTGGCTCCCACTCTTCACATTCGTCATCCGGCTTCAGATCATCAATAAATCTAAACCCTGTCATTTTGAATGATTTGAGATTGGGTAATAAGCGCAGCAGTCTATTCAGTCGTCGACCACATATCGAAGGAGACTGGAATAATTCAGAGCCATCATCAAAAATTGTATTGTATAACTCGCTATTGATGGGCGATGTTCTGGCCTTGATCTTACAAATCGTAAGCTCGGTGATATTTGGTAGTGCATCTACGCAATACCTTGAAAGCGGAACATCATACACCACATTATCACTTTTATGAGATACATGTAGTGGACTGAATTCCTGAAAGTCAATGTTTTCTAGATTTGGGAAATGACCGCGTACAAGTAATGGTACAAAATTAATACTTTGAACAACAGTCATTCTTGTATAAACCAATTGGTTTAATCCTTCAGGCCAGTTGAACTCCAAGGCATATGGCGTTGGCTCGAGATTAAAAAGAGCAAATTGTGATGATCCGGAAGACTCTATGCCTCTCTGAATTCCAAACAAAAAATTAGGATCTCTGACCGCCTCATCGACCACAAACCACTTCCAAAAGCTAGGAGTCGACATGATAAAGCGATCCCAAGACCGTGCAACCAAGCGTAACTCAACCAATAGTTGTATAGGTGTATCTTCAAATATTAACTCGACTAGTTCAGTAGGCAAAAATTGGACGAAGTCATGCTGATGTAAATTGAAATGGTGTTCCACTAGTGAATTTCTATCTTCAGAGATATTCAAAGCGCCCATACCTTTTGAAAGGATATGTCCGTCGACAGATCGTATATCATCAACTAGCACTTCCATTGTTCAGTAAATTTTAATTATTTTGCTCATCGGTGGCTGCTCTTCTGCAAATCTTTTGTATATAATCGAAAATGGCGATTCAAATATCTACTCGGCTCGTTGATTAAATATCAGCAAAATATTCGACTGATCAATTGAATGAAATAAATTAATAAAATCAATCTTCTTTCTTGTATCAGAAGTATAAAAATAAGAGTTTGATTATGTCGCAAGCGTAGTCAAGATTGGGCCGCTTATCGTATGAGTAGCATGTGAACGAATAATTTGAAATGATCACGGTATTCTTCAACGTTAACTGCACGCGCGCGGCTCATAAGTGAATACTCAATATTCGCCGAATTCAGCATCGTGGTACGCAATGTGGTTGTACTCATCATCGATTCCATTAAAACAAAAATTTTGCCTTCTCATGTCATAAAACTTGTCAAGTTTATCAAATAAATAAGAATAATAGCTGTCGAAAAAAAATTGGACGACACCGGAATCGAACCGGGGACCTCCCGCATGCTAAGCGGATGTGATAACCAACTACACCAGACGCCCTTTTCCTAATAAACAGCAAGAAGCTGGTTCATGTAGAGCATCGATAGCTGACAAAGACATCTCTTTCGGAGGCCCTCTGTGAGCCTCGACAGCCTGAACTTCCTGACATAAATGCCTACAAAGACGTCACTATCAGGTGTATCGTTAGTCTAGTCTGTGTTCTGGGTTACAATCAGGAAAATAAGATTATTCTCAGCTTATATTGAAAGGACACTGTAACGATTATTATTGCGACTGAGACGCTTCAGTTCATTCGTTAAGAGTGGATTCATAGACTCGTATTGTCTATGTAGATGTGTCTGTTTAGAGCTTGAGGTTCGTCATAGTGATAGTATAATATTTTGCGAACTTAGCAAATTAGTTTCTTGACTCAAAGAATTTGTTCGCTTTCAGAAACTCGTAGATAGATGGCTTATAATAAGGACGCGTAATATTCTACATAGAATAAACCGACGCGCGTGTCTCATTTTCTTTCTGCGTCATACGACTTCCGCATTAAAAAGTACGCTGTTTTAGCTTATATCATTCGCTTATTGTGTTGTTGGATGGAAAGAGAAATTATTAATGTCAGTTCTTAAAAGAATAGAGATGTACTGTTTTTCGATCTCGCACGAAATTTGAAATTTGCATTGAATCGGTGATGTCTAAGTTTGAAACTGACTGAGAAACTATCCAATTTTTCACGAAGAAAAGCGAAAAGCGAGAAGATTTCTTGGTGTTTTGCTATTTGAAATATCTGTATTTCTTGATATGTATGATTAAGAGTGCGAATTGTTCGTACTTGTATGATGCGATTGAGTAGCTACCGCGAACTAGACATAGGCTAAAAAACATAGTAATCAAACCACGGATATTTGAAATATTTGGCTCACATCTTCTCACCTTCAGTTCTTATCATCATCAATATATCTTTTCCGTCTACTCTCTTTATGCTGTTTTCGCTTAACACCGTCTCCACTGATCTACAAGCTTTTTTGCGAAGTAGATATACCTGACGACGAAACGAATACTAGAAGGACGAGACAAATACAAGATGAGGGGCGTTGAGTAGTAAGATAAACGGCAATGAAAATTGGCAGGTACGACTTGAAATATTAGAAATTACGACTACGTAAGCCGTGTAGACGAAAGTTTTGCCGGGGTAGTATTTTTCGCGGTGACATTAGTATATTCCATGCCAGTCTCACAAGTTACAATCAACAGACTAGCCTTCATGTGCGCGTTAAGTCGTAGTGGATCAGTATATGGTAAAGTGTTGTCCCGCGAAGGGTTAAGGCAAAAATTGTTCTATACGCCGGTGTCGCGCATTTGGCGCCGTTTACTCTTTCGCTGACATCTTTCTGAGAGACGATTTCTCTTTTGACGACAAAGATGAAGGTTATTAAAAAGGGATACGTATGCTAAGTCTGCTTAGAGTGCTTGGATTAACACTCGAAGATAGCATATAGCAAGCTTTATCATATACGTCATTTGCTCAACGGGTTTCTTCTGTTTTCTCTCTCTGTCCCATCTGCGCGGACTAAATGGGAAGCTCAAAGATTTAGATAAGGCTTCAATTTTTTACGGCTTTGTGTGCCTAACAGACGGTATGACAATGATAGGGATGATAAAGATGATCATGAAAATAATTCAAAATTGTTGTTCATATGCATCAGTCGTCGGGCGAATCAAATGCATGATTTTCATTTTTCTAGTTGTCTCAGCGAAACAGAGTAAGGGAAAACAAAAAAGAACTTACTTTTCTTGCTTTCATAAGCACTTTTTTTAGTACAAGGCAATTACGAAGGCAAGCGACAGTACCCAATGTAGTTCCCAATCGAGTAAAAGTAGAAGTATTAACCCCGCCCCCCTGATGCATACGCGCAAGTCCATCACATTCGAGTTCTGATTTTTTGGTAAAGTAAGACTATTTTTAGATACAATCTATCACTAGAGGACTGAAGGCATTCAAGAATGTGCTGTGCGCAGAATGTGGAGAGAAGACGGCAAGATATGAGTTCACAGCGATCGTTCGCTGCACGAACGAGAACGGAAACAACATCTCTCTTGTTCAAAAATACTCTTATAAGTCTCTCAATTATAACTGTAGATTGAGAACGTATAAATAAAAGGTTCTATAAATGCGCAATCACACAACACCCCAGATTTTAAATTCAAATTACAATTTAAGCCTGTTTATAAGCAAGAATACAGTTGTCAGCCTCGTATACGGTGTGCGGCTCTAATTTATTAACCTCCGGCTATGGCGCGGCTGTTTTTACGTAAACAATGAAAGATCTGTCTGATATGAGAATATATTTAACACTCCATTATTTGCTGAAGTAACCAATAAGTTACAAAAACTGCTAATTAGGGCAGTTTTGATAGAAAAAACAGAAAGATACATGCTTAGCGAAGGACGGATGACGTAAGTCTCGTAGACGAGGCGCGCGGAAACCGTCAGCACTCCAGCAACGTCAACAGGCTCCTCCTGCGGCGAGAAATGCCAATATCAAGTTAAAGCGGATATTGATCTTACGTGTTCTGAATTATCATGGTTAAATTTTTTCTTCTAGCCGTTAGCAGCCACAGTCGTTTACTGACTGTGTGAGCGACAAAACTAGTACGTAAGCTATCTTATGTTTATCCTCGAAGACGAAGTTTTGGAACTGTCGTTTGCCGTCAACAAGCCTGACGCAAATTGTATAAATATCTAGCTGCTCGTCTTTGTCAACGATCCAAATTGCTTCACCACCAGCTCTACCCCCTCCTTCCCACCCATCTTCCGCCCGTCCCTCCTCCTCATGCGTCCTTCCCACTTCCTCTTCCTCCTCGGAGCAACTACCTCTCTGGCCGCGGCTCGCGGCAGCGAGCCTGAGCCGGAGGGTATCCCCTCATTCTCGTCCATGTACATGCATCCATTCAATGTCACTGACTTCTTTCTCCTCTACGACACCACTTCCTTCCTCAATACCCCGGACTCGCGCTCTTTCCTGCTCACCCACATTGCCTTGATGCTCTTTGCCTTCGTCGTTGTTCTTCCCGTCTCCGTTATGCTCTCCATTGCCCGCTCGCCCCTACACATCCCCGTCCATGTCATTTTCGTTGCCCTCTCCGTCGTCGGCACCGTCCCCGCCGTCATCTACAAGGCCCGCGTCAATGACCTCTACCCGGGCAACCTGCACTCCTCCTTCGGATGGCTTCTGCTCTTCCTTCTTGCCCTACATTTTGGTGCTGGCTTCCTCAAAAGTCTCCTGAGCTGGGCAATGCGCAAGCCTGCCTCGTCAATTTCCTCTGCTCCACACCATCACCATTCCGTGGCATCAGACAGTGCAGATACTGCCGCTGACCGCGTATTGCTCAGCTCCGTCACCGCTAGTTGCTACGACAATGACTACTTTTTTGCTTGCGATGACTCCACTGACATCTACCCATCAGAGTTTGGCTACCGCTACACTGATGCCGCTGACGGCAGTCGTGAGTATGTTCTTGAGACGGCTGACGACCTTGAAAAGCTCTCGCTTCCTCATCACCCGTCCTCTGTCGAGTATCGCGTGCAGCATGCCATTGCTACTTACTTTGAGCCTGTCCGTCGCGCCGTCTCGCGCCTGCCCGACCGTCTCCTGACTTTTCTCTACCTCGCCGCCTCGGTTACCTTTGCCCTCCTCAACCGTCTGCTAATACTCATTGGCTTCTTCCAGATAATGTCTGGAATCGTCACCGCGACAAACCTTGGCATGCATGACAAAATCTTTGGCCTCCTCGCCCACTTCATCAAGGGCTCCGTCTTCTTCTGGTTCGGTATCCTTTCTTTTGGCCGTGTTCTTGGGGCATATGCAGACCTTGGCTGGGCTTGGAACGTGCGTCCTCCTGTGCCGCTCTTGCGCCAGAGTCTTGGAGCGCGCTCTTTCCGCTGCTCGATGGAGACCGTCGAGTCCGGTCTAATCTTCTTCTACGGCATCACGAACATCTTCTTGGAGCACCTAGGTAATCACGACGGCAAGTGGTCTCACAAGTACTTGCAGCATGTTTCCATTGCTTTTATGTACATAGGCGGCGGCCTTTGTGGCCTGCTGTTCGAGTCCAGCCTCGTTCGCAGTCTCTTCAACGCCTCCATCCGCTCTAAGCTTCCTGGACGCCGCATAAAGAACGGCTCAAATCCAGACGGCTCATCACCGCCGCACGCCTCATCAGCCGCGCGCGCATCGTCATTGTCTTCGCGTCCGGCATCGGCTTTGGCTGTCGACCCTCGCGCGGCAGAGCCAGTGCAGTATACATCGTCGTCGAACCCGTTCCCGCTCTTCACTGTGTTCTTTACCGGTGTGCTCATGAGCCAACATCAGCAGGCCACAGAGCTCTCGACCAAGATTCATATGCAATGGGGATACTTGCTCTGTATCGGTGCCATCTTCCGTGCAATGACCTATCTTTCTTTCTTCCACTCGCCTCCCAAGTCCTATTTGCCGGCGCGTCCAATGACGGAGATCCTTACCTCGTTTTGTCTCATGGCTGCGGGTGTGATCTTTGTCGCTTCTTCGGAGCAGATAGTTAACGCGATGCTGTACCATCGTCTCGATGGCATGTTCACAATGAATGTTACAGTTGGCGCGGTGGCTTTGATCATGGCATGGATCATGTTATTGATGGCAATCAAAGGTTGGGCACTGCAGCGTCGGTACTAAGCTCTTCTCTTCATCTTTTCATTTTCTATCCATTTAGCTCTTGCTTTTAGTTATGTCATTGTCTAGTATAGTTTTCTCCTTGCTATATATTGATGGTTTTCAACAGATATTTCTATACAATCTCTCTCTTTGTGTGTGTGTCGCTGTTGCATTTTATCAATTTTACATGTTTCTTTCTCAAGAGTCATTCTGTACATATTTCTCTAACTTGTCCTTGCTATCTTTTTCCTTTTCGGATATGAACTCCTACTACTCCGTTATACTTCGTTCTGAATGTGTATAATGATCAATTTATCTTAAATATCCGAGCACAGTTTCTGATGTTGCGATGGAACGATGTGGATATGGTTTGAGATGTATAATGTACTTCTGTTTATGTACACACATATTTGAATTGACTATGAATGGATAGATAGTTTAACGAGGCATTGTTGAAGCGTGACAACATAAATCATTGCACGCTGCTGCAGTTTATGGCCAACATGACATTCCTGTGCACTACTCAGAAATGATTCCAGGTCCTTGCCACCGCCCGCGCCAACCAAATCATCCTCGAGACCACAGTAGTTCTCCTTTTCTAGTTAATGCTAGCATTCCTCAAAAATCGCCAATCTCACCTCTAGGTTTCGTATCTACTCTGCACCATTTGTCAATTTAGTCTTTGCTGCGGGTGGACAAGAATACAGATGAGTGGATAGCATGAAGATATTTGTGCAGGGTATGCCTCAAAACAACCGCACAGCTTTCAGATCCTCGCTGATTACGCAGAATGAGCTGGCAGCCACGCTACAGCAGTTGACCTTGGACCTAAATTGTGATACATGTAGTTCAAAACTTGCTCTCCGCCCTTCTCTCTCTCTTTCAGGTGGCACTCTGCGGGAAGCACACACAGTCCGAAGTCAATCTTCTCGGCATTATTCTCGACAACTTACTATCGTTCGAGGCTCATACCCTGGACTGTCCCTATTGCGTGCAGTATTGAAAGTCATTGGAAGGTTTTTCGGTACTCACTGCGGCATTTTTGGCACAGCACTTCGTATCTTGTACTTGGCGTATGTGCCTCCTATGTAAGGCCTACTCGCTGAGGTCTTTTGCATTTCTTGGATTGTGTTCATTTATTATGCTTTCTTTGGTTTCTCTTATATTCTTGTGTGCTTCCCAACGCTTACTGTAAATATTTGAGGAAAAAACTCTGAATCTTCTTATCAATACCAATAATTAATTATTGAAGTGAAGCGTCGTATTTGTTTATTCTGGATGGTCCAGCCCAAATGTTTAACGCGTAGAGTATTCAGATTGTGAGTAAAGAATAGCCTAGTCAATATGCTTAAATACTGTAGCTGGTCTATCGATGACACGCAAAGAAATTATGATTTTGCCGACCAGTTCCTTAACAGTTGATATCAGGATATTTACCGTAGCAGCTCGCTAGCAATTGTCATGTCTATTTCTTACGAGGTGCTAATGTGGGGTTAATTGTCTAGTATTTATCAAACTAAATATGTGCTCAAAGAAGTAAATTAAGTTATCCCATAAGAATCTATGGTTGCCATCAAATTATTTTGGGAATATCTACCAGATCGATACAGCTTTGAAAATAGACCTCTATTTTGAAGGTATTTGTGCTAACGCCATTCAGCGATTCTGCTTAAATTATATCTAAACGATACCGTGTTATTTTATATTTACTAAATGCTAGTTATATATGATGAGCAGTTGACTATTACTATTCTTCTCTACATGGCAATGGTTGCAGAGTGCGCATATTTCGAAAAACCCTAGAGACGAACGCACAATATGGTAACTCTGGGCGCGTAAGGCAGAGCTTAGGCTAAACGACAGCTCGAGCTAAACGACGGCTCGATCGCCATATATTAATGCCCTAGTGTCCACCCATAAATAAAAAGACATTAAAAGGTTTCTATTGTTGTATTGACGATAGCAGGACTTAAGCGCTTTTCGTTGCTGAATCATTGACGTCATCGGTTGACTCACTGACAGCCCTATAAATCCATCTAAGAGACTTGGTTTGAGTCAAGAATTCGTCACGTTCTATCGATCCTTTTCGCAGCCAGTTGTTGACCTACGCAATGGATATTGAAGCAATTAGACAAGCAGAAAATTCTGGTCGGCTTTTACAGCCCTGTCGATATCGAACGGTTTGTGACGCAGTCTTTAATGAGATTTGATCGCAGCTGGTATTGACTGATCACTTAGGGACGAGTGCTGGGACAAGGATCCTACTCCGTGGTCAAGGAATGTGTACTAATAGAAACTGGCCAGTATGGTTACGAGATGCATACAAATCATAGATGATCTGTTTCTGATGTTTAACAGGAAATTTGCAGCAAAGATCATAAATAAGCGGCTGATGTCTGGTCGCGAGAAATTTGTACGCATAACTCTTGCCACTATGGCAGTCGCGCCTGAGAACCTTTGTTTCTTACATAATATGACTGCATTTCCAGGTCCGTAACGAGATTCTGGTTCTTAAGAAAATATCTGCTGGCCACCGAAATATTTTGACTTTGGTTGATTTCTTCGAAACCTCAAACAATCGTACGATTCTACTCTGGCTTTTTTATTATCCGTTTGAGAAAAATAACTAATTGGGACTTATCAGTGTATCTTGTTACTGATATCGCATATGGTGGTGAGCTTTTTGACAGGATATGCAGCAAAGGTTCCTACTATGAGTCAGATGCGACAGCGTTGATCAAATCTATAACATCAGCGGTGGCTTATCTGCACGCACATGGAATTGTACATAGAGGTATGCTTGGTATTTGATACCCTTTTTCTATCTTATGCTAACTTATTCAATTTAGATCTTAAGCCCGAGAATCTGCTTTTCAGAACTGCTGAAGATAACGATGATTTGCTGATTGCTGATTTCGGTTTATCTCGAATTCTAGATCAACAGAAATTGAACATCTTGAATACCACTTGCGGAACACCCGGATATATGGTACGTTATATTTTTATTTATTTGTACCCTTACGTCTTGTTAATGTGTACTGCAGGCTCCGGAGATGATCAAAAAGACTGGTCATGGCCAGCCAGTGTATGTATATGAATAGTTTGTCATTAAATTGACTCAAGACTGACTTAATGATAGGGACGTGTGGGCAATCGGAGTCATTACCTATTTTCTACTGTGTGGATACACGCCTTTTGATCGAGACACCAATGCTGAAGAGATGCAGGCAATTGTCAACGGCGAATATGATTTCGAACCCGAAGAGTACTGGTCGGAGGTAACCGATAATGGTGCGATACCTAATATTTTTTTATCCGAGCGAAAGTGTGTTAACATCCATATACGTCTAGCCAAAGAATTTATTCGTGAATGCTTGAATAAGGACTTTGAGAAGCGCATTACTGCTGAGCAGTGCCTACGACATCCTTTTCTTTTACAATCGCAGGGAAAGGAAGACGAGACAAATCTCCTCCCAAGTCTCAAAACGAACTTGTTACAACGCAAGTATTCTACGACAGACGGAATGCAAAACAAGCCTCTTAAGCGTCTGGCAGAAGAAACAATTATGGACGGAAAATTCAGTGAAAGTCCGGAGGCAATAAGGTCACCAGCCTCTAATACTTCGCCGACCGATCAGATCCCACCATTACTAGCATGATTGAGATCACGCTAGTGCACAAATCTATGAGTTTTCTATAAAATATTATGATTCTTATATAATATTTTTTTTTTGTAAATATAATACCGTTTTACCTTTCATGATATCGAAGTAAATTTTATTTGCGCACAGGAAAATAATCAAAGTACGACCTACTTAGAACTTAAAGATCATTTTTAATCTTCACCAAAATCCATTCTCAAAACTCATTTTATACGCGAGAACTAACACACATCAGCAATCTCAACTTCTAGACCGTCGGTCTCTCCAAGATCAAGCTTAAGAGTACGGTTAAAAAGCTCATTGAGCATGGTCATGCCGATTCGGGTGACAGCTGCGTCGTATCTCTCTCTGGAGTTCTCATCTCTTACGAAAGCGTGCTTCGTAAATACTGTTAGATCTAGAAGTACTAGAACAAAATTGGACTACATACCTGAGCTCCAGCGACTTCCCATAAGCTGAAAAAGACCTCAGCTTTATTCAGTGTTTCACGAATCAAAGCTCGTCCTTCGGGGGGTACATGGGGATCACGCGTGCCAAAGATCATAATAACTTCACCTTTGATATCCTTTGAGCGCTTCAGAGAATCATCTCCAGGGCCAAGAGTGCCAGAGTGAATATCTGTCCCAAACCAACAAACAGTAGCCTTGACACGTTTATCAAAGGCAGCGCGGAAGGCAAGGTGACCACCTAGACACATTCCTGTTGAACCGATGCGACCAGTGCAAATTGGAAGACCGCAAAGATAATCAATTGTAAGCTTTGCATCTTCATCGTATGACTCAACCGGCTTTTCCACTTTGTAACGATTGCCATCGTCGGTGCCAGCTGTGTCGTAGGCAAGTGGCTCGGGACCTAGAATTAACGATCGGCTTGATCAGCAATGGCCGCATATTATACATTAAACTTAGAACCTACCAACAAAATTGTGATAGACTGATGGAGCGGCAACAATGAAGCCTTGGCTGGCAATCTGCTTTGCGAGACGAGCTACGGGTCCTATATTGCTTGTTAGTGGAGATACTTCCGCCCTGTCGAAGTAAAGGCATGCGCGTACCAGTAACTGCAAGATAATTTGGCAAAATTAGCTTAATTGCGCTATACAATAAACAGTATCTGATCTTGTCAAAGCTCACCTTGGTAAATTTCGGAGTAGCAGACTACACCAGGAAATTTGGCTTTCGGGTAGCCAGGAATGAAAGGTGTGTAGGTGAAGACTCGCATGGTAGTGCCAAGCGACGTCGGCAGGTCGACATAGGATTCATGAACCAGCATAGTTTAGTGTAATAGAATCAACGTCAGTCAATTGACCTTGTTGTTGAGACAATTGCTGAAGTAGACGTTAAGAAACTTATTAGTCGATACAATTTAACATAAAGCCCCACGGAGCTAGGTCCGGTCTAGTAAATGCAATCACTAGGAATAAATATCAAACTCCTCTACGGTCGTTTCTTGGTTGCACGCAAAAACTCAGGTCATCGATATTCGTTCAATCATAATTGAAATATTTGAGTCTTATAATATATTGCCTCTGCAGTATTCCAATTCACTTTATATAGGCCTTGGCTTTACATTAGCCTCGCAACCTAAATATAAGCAGCGCATTTTCTTTGCCCATAAACCTGATCTAGCTTCTCTGTCTCTCGAAAAAATAAACATATGCAAACTTCTTCATCTCATCCACATCTCCACCTTCAACAACTTTCTCGTCATTGAATAAAACCCATTGCTCTTTTTTATTGTCCTCCACAGTTTTCTTAACAAAAGCTACATAATGTCCAGCATGGACGCTACCACCCTTATGACAAATGATACTGTGTAATCTATAAGTGGCTGGTAAAGTACCATCTCCAGCACTATCTGTCGATCCAAGGGGAGCAGCAGAAGTGTCCTCACTTCCATCGTCATCTGGATGACTGAATACCCACTCCACAGCACGCTCCATATCGCCACCAGTTTCCTTAAGAGCTTTTTTGGCCTGTGCAACAGTGAATCCCATATCAGTGAGCATTGCAATCCCTTCTGGCGAGGCCTCCGAGGGATTCACACTCTCATTTCCGGAATCAATTTTGAGAGGCTCATCGATATCGGGGTCTTCCATATGCGCAAACAGCCAGTTCATTGCAGAATCTGGATCCGCGTTGCCGGTATTATATAATGCTTTCTCGCATCGCGCAACAGGAAAACCCATACCTTCTAACAAAGACATAATACCTTCATTTGGAGTAAACTTGGTTTCTGCGCTGTCAGACGTTTCTGGCAAGAGCTCTTCTCCCTTTTGTATTCCTTGAGAAAAGTACTGATCAAGGTCAAAAGGCTCATCCCGAACTACCACTGGAACATCTAGACAAATTATTACTTAGGTTAGCATATCATCAGTAACTCGCAATACTTCTGGGGATGACTCACCTAATTTTGTAGGAACCCAGTTGATGATTTCAAATCGTCGGGCGTTAACAATCAGAACCTCGGGAAACGTTTTGAATGCAGTACGTTTGAGAGCTCCATCTCTGCTGCCACATGACTGACAAGTGTAATCCAATCGCTCAGGCTGTGTATATATATCTAGGCATTCTCTCATGTTCACGCTTTCAAACGCGTCTTTATCTTCCGCAGATTGCTTGTCGAGACGACGGACAGGAACTGAAACAGAGATATTGTTCTGCTTATCTGATTTGTAACTAACCTTATGACAACCCAAACATTCCAATCTCTGCTCGGAAATAAACTCCAAGCACTTTGTAGGATCATTTTCTGCTTCCTTGCGATTCGCGCGGCTGATCGTCTCCACTAAGTACAACAAGAACTCAAAAGCATCTTGCTGGCGCATAGTGGAGAACTCAGCATGATTCTTGCCGACCATAGCTTTGAAAGTAGCAGGACGAATACCAGCTTGGAAATGGTCGTCAGTGGATGGAACAGAGTATCTGCCTGATAGTAATCCGTACGCAATTTTTCGGAGCTGAGTCTCAAAATCTGTTGCTGGCTCCGACAATATCGGCATATCGCAATCTGGGTTGTAATATCTAAGAAGCTGTTAAGATAAGGTCTTCGATGTCTGTCATAAAATATGATTCACCTTTTCTGAAATGACGGCAACGAGAACAGACATTGCACAACCGACGCCAGATAGCAGGAGTTACCAAGATTTTTCAAACCAGTAAATCCGGGGCCAAACAATGGCTTCAACTCCTCGCCATTTTCCGCAGTCATGCTAAATTCCCATTTTAAGTTTTGTTCAAGTTGCTAGGTATATCACGTTAGTTATTGACATGAAGCGTTTGAAAATCAATTCAGCAAAACTCACCAATTCGACTAAACTCTTCTCTACTTTTTGTCGCTCCGATATTTTGATTCCCCAATGCCATAAATGCTCTGCAAGGTTCGGATCTTGCCTTTCTTCGTTGCAAAGATAGCAGTACACATCTAAAGTCATCTTGGTCAATTCAAGCTAATAGTTGATGATATAGATTGTGTTTATACCAGCTGTTCCATCAGGAGTAATACTGCCTAGCTTCACAGAAACTGGATGCTGTGTTTGATCGAAATGAGCCAGTCCATGACTATTTCCACCCACTCCACCAAACTGCTGGCGACCGCAGCCCAAAGCACCACACTGTAAACACAACCATAAATTCTCTTTGAGATCACATTGGGAGCAATGGGCGAGTTCTGAAGAACAGCAATTAGAATTAGTATATTTATTAAAAATCGCTACGACACACCTTGATCAGCAAGAACCTTTGGCTCTGCCTGCTCTAAACATAAAGTATGCTCACAGGGGGAAATTTCCTCCTCCCAAGCTTTTACTTCAGATTGCTTGTCTGACGAAAGGCTAGTCATTACGCCTTTGACTGTATCGGCAAGCTAATATGATATCAGTTAGCGTATTGGGCATCCAAAAGAACACTGACATTGGATCCCACTTTGTCGCTATGCTTATCAAGCTCTAGTCCATTGCAAGCAAGACATTTGACCGCTGTAACTGTATCATAGCGATCTTCGTCGGTCTCTGCTGGGATCGCTAGTTTTGCGATCTTGGCAGGGGAGTCATCACGCTATACATATGTTAATCGAGTCTTAACACAATCAGCCAAAATTAACAGCAGCCCTACCTTTATTGGCTTTCGGGTGCGTTTGATATTCAAAACTATTGGGTGCTGCGTAATTGCATAGTGTAACTTTGAATGTCCCGGAAATTCAGAAGTACATCCACCATTGAAGCAGCTCAGGCACACATCCAGCCCAGAAGGCGCTTCCTATAGTAGCAGACCAATAATAAGCAGTTGTACTATCTTTTGGATACTCTAGCAATCAATCTCGTACCGTGCTGTCAAAGCACTGAGTGCAATCATCCTTGTAAACTTGCTGGGATGCGGTCGGCGGTCGTAGACTAAGACTTTCAAGGTGGGCGCAGTTCATTGTTGAAGAAAAAGACAGAATGTGATAGGGAACAATTTCCTGATATGAAATTGTCTATAGGTTGCTCGGGATCGGATTTTCTATGAAGCTGACCACTATGATAGATAGTTGAAATTTGTAGATCTACTAGTTTATGACGTTGCAGTTATATATACACAAACCCCTTAGTAATTACTGATGTTTGCATCCAGGAATTATTCTCTCAAGGCGATGGCCTTATTTCTTTTTGGCCGCTGTTACTGATTTCGAATTATCAGCTTTCTAATTCACTGATTTGTGATTGTCTCTTATACTCATCTTGGTGTAGTAAAGTGTCTGCTATATAAAATGTCTTACAACAACATCGGCTTATCGACAGCGCGGGGAAGCGGCACTAATGGATTCATCCAAGCCAACAAGGCAAACGTCCGACCAAGAGACCCCAACAGAGAGCGTCAATTTCGACGTTACGAAGACTCAGAGTACGGCACAAAAGATGATCTGGAAATCAGAAGAGACGCTAAACGGCGAAAATCGGCCAAGGAAATTGTGGACCATGATGCTGCTCGGGAGATAGAGGTTAAGTGCATGGAATTACGCATCCAGCTGGAAGACGATGAGTATGCTGTTGTGATATTTTATGTTTTGTGTTTCAAGACTCTAATTACCATTATTCAGAGTTGATGATGAAGAAATCGAAAAGAGGGTAGAAAACTTGAGGAAAAGTCTTCTCGATCCAAAGAAACGACCATCCGACTCGCGACAAAATTCCCGCGATGTGCGGCCTCGTCCCGATAGAGATGGTGGAAGCAACAGATACAGTAGAGATACAGCCAGAGAGGATCCCTCTCGATCTCGGCGATCGGTTGTGTATGATTAAACTCTGATAATAACGAGACGGTGATATTCTGGTTGTTTGTATTGTATTGGCTTATGTTGGTAGATTTTATTTTTGTTGGTTTCTAGTTAAGTATCGTAGGACAGTCGTGTATATTATTATGGAAAATAAGGCGTCTTGATAGTTTTTGTTGTAAAAGTATTTGATTCAATATATACAAGAAAAAGGTAAAGTATAGCCAGATTCGAATTCATCGATATATACAATTGAGATCTAGAGCGGTGCCATATCTGCAAATATGATAAAGCCAATATGGTTTCATTTTTCTGCAGCAAGACATAATTGACATAATTTGATTCCGGCTATGCACTGTCGATTCACGAGATTGTCGTATTGAAATTAGAGAATGGTAGTGAACGCCGAATAAAGAGAAATTCAAAACAAAATAAAACAAAATAAAACAAAATAAATAAATAAATAAATAAAGAGAAAAGAAAAAAAAAGAAAAGAAAAATCCCCTCCGCTACTCCATCCGTCAAGGCTAATGAATTATCAAAATCAGTTGAGCAGTTTTTGAAGAAACAGGGGAGACGAATAATCTGAAAGCTCTCACTGCTGTCCGTCGTCTTGCGCTGCAGTCTCAAATGTGGAACTAGAACTATCACTTGCAGCCCGTGGGAGCGGAATCTCAGGAATTTTTATCGAATAACTTGGAGAATCGGTTAATTTGTCCAAAGCAATCTGCCTAAGCCTTTCCATCTGTTTTTCTAACTGTTGTGATTTAACTTCGACTACTCTTTCGTTCTCTCGTTGTTTATGTTCATGCTGGATATGTGCTTGGTATGCTCTTTCAATATCTTCTTCAAGACCTATTCCAAAATAATACATAAATCCGATGGGAAAAAGTAAATAAAGTCCAAACTAATTCAATTCGTTAGCAGTGCAATTGGTGAAGCATGGAAAGAATACTCACTCGATAAAGCTCTAAATTGCCTCCCTGAAAGGAGCGGTTGAATGTTGCGCGAATACGATTTGCAAATGACATGATCAAATCATTCGCTTGGATATCGAAATTGTGGGACGTCTAGACAATGGCAGTAGTAAAAAGTATGAGGATGAGTTTGTAATTAACCAGAGTGGATAAAAGAGAAAGTCACGTCAGTCTATTTCCCGAAAGTCTGCGGCTCGGCTTTCAGTTAGCAGCAGATCAGACTGCCGAGTTCACTTTTATATGTACCAAATGCAGTTGTAACTGCAACAACAGAACTGCATTTGTATTACAAAATAGCAAAAAGAACTCAGCAAAATTTCAGCAAGGTTTTGATTGAAATTACTAATTTGAGGAGTGAGCTGCCGCTGTTGTCAAGGTCACCAATCTTAAACGCTAGGTTCTGTCACTCCGTCGACAACGAATAAGGCGTCGGAAATCCGGAGGCTAGCATTGTACATTGGGATTGAAATATACTTTTGAATTGTTCAATAAGTCTTTACTGATAGCTTGATTTGTCAGAGCAGTAACAGGTACACCACTTTTTTTTCGGACAGATTCTCTGTTATCTCATTCCTTGCATATTAATGATATCTGGCATCTGATTACCAGTCACAACGCTTACGAAAAACTTTTTACGCGTTCAAGATGACTGCAAAGCGTCCAGCAGAAACTGCAAGCTCCCCACTGCCTCCGTCTTCAATCATTGCTCACTCGACAAGTCCTCCAACAATCCGAAGGAAACTTAACAATAGTTTACATGCTTCTATAAAGCGCGGCAGCACAGAGGACTGGGATAGCGGTGATTATGAGTCTCAAAAAGATAATACGACAGAAGAGGGCGAGATTGTTGAGAGCCCAGCGGCTCCGTCTAGCAGATCAGATGGCAGACGAGTATTTCACATCAAGGGAAGCGATGGTCAACATGGCTCTGCGAGCACACCGTCTTCTCCTGCTCAGCTCGAACAAGATCGAGTAAAGCTTTCGCAGGTTGTTATAGCTTCTGGTTCTTCTACTCCCAAGGCACTACCAAGCTCGATCCCTATCAAACATCATTTTTATGGATGCTCGTTTGCAAAAGTAGAATATGACGAGCTGGGAAAACTTGGCGAGGGAACTTTTGGGTATGTTTGCTAGTGCTATATCGACTATTTAACCAATGGAACTGACGCTAGCTATCAGTGAGGTATACAAAGCTAGACATAAGCGTACTGGTCGATTGGTGGCACTTAAAAAAATTCTTATGCATAACGAGAAGGAAGGAGTGAGTACTTCGAAATCAGAGTATTTTTCAATTCCTCAGACTATTGTGCTGATATTACAATAGTTTCCTATCACGGCACTGCGAGAAATTAGAATTTTGAAAGAGCTGTCTCATAAGAATGTGATTCCGCTACTGGAAATGACAATTGAAAGAGCAGTTTGTATGGAAGGATTCTCTTGTAGATGCAAAGAGTTGTGCTAATTTTTTTTTCCTTAGGGGACAAAAATACTAAAAAGAGGGGACAGATTTACATGGTAACGCCGTATATGGACCATGACTTGGCCGGCTTGCTGGAGAATCCATCTGTGTCGTTTAGCATTGCACAGATCAAATGCTATATGCTGCAGCTACTGGCGGGTACTAAATATTTACATGATGTAATGAGTCACTCACTAGCATATTTCAAGCAAGTCGTACTAATAGATATCACGCAGAACCAAATTTTGCACCGAGACATGAAAGCCGCTAATCTTTTGATCGACAACGAAGGAATACTGAAGATTGCTGATTTTGGACTAGCACGAAAATTCGAGGAGGAGCCACCAAAATTTGGGGACGAAGGGGCAGGTCCTGCACGCCGGGAATATACAAACTGTGTCGTGACGCGATGGTATCGGCCTCCGGAGCTACTTCTAGGCGAGCGAAAATACACGGCAGCAATTGATATGTGGGGAGTTGGCTGTATATTTGGTGAAATGTATCGTCATAAGCCCATACTGGCTGGAACTTCAGATATGGACCAACTGCAGAAGATTTTCATGCTTTGCGGGAGTCCGACGCAAGAGGCCATGCCCGGATGGGACAAGCTTCCTGATGCCGGTGGTTTGAGATTTCCACAGTTTCCTCGCCGGCTGGAATCCGATTTCAATGAGTGTGTTTTTTTTTTGTTAAATATTTCAACTTCGAGCTAATTCCATTTATCAGAATTGGCGCGGTGGGGGTGGCACTATTGGCTGACATGCTTACGTTGGATCCACGCAAGCGCATTACGGCTGTCAACGCTATATCTCACTCATTCTTCACGACTAAACCCCTTCCAGCCGCACCACACGAGCTTCCGTCGTACGTCAGCTCTCACGAGTACGATGCGCGTAAACTACGTGAACAGCGTGCGATTCGATATGAGCCCAATAGCCGGGGTCGGCAGCAGAGATGGAATCAAGGTCAATAATAAATCTGGATATGCGTTTAACACGATGGGACTCCACGAACTGAATTTAGTAACTGCAAAAGTTGAATTTATCCAAGCCACAATCATAATACGACGATATTCGTCGTTATCTATACCGAGTGTGTGCGCGAACGTTTATATTGGTCGACGATCTACTAGCGAGCACTGTAATGCACTTTATTCAAAAACATTTGAATTACATAATCACAATCAATTGATTACATAATATGCTGACTCGGCCCCGCGCGCGTCAAATAAGCACTAATCGAATTAGGAAATTTTTGACTCGGGGATTTTTTTCGACTGGCAGCTGAATGACGCGGCGCTCTTGCGAAAAACAAAGGCGACGGATGTTGGGCGCTCATTGTATATTATACTGTGCCATGACCAATTTCACGAAGATGATAAAGCTGCTGAGATCCTCTACTCTTTCCCATTCTCTATCATCTCCATCATCTTTGTCATGTCTTCTGTTTCCTCTTCGCAGCAGTACGCGACCTTTGGAGACTACCCAGTCCCAAAGTATGATGTGCCTGCAAGCGCTGTAGCCATTGCGGCCTTCAGTCTCCTCGCCATTGCCAACAGATACCTCCACAGGGCAAACTCCAAGAGGCGACATAAGTTCGTCATCAGCGGTCCGCTCTTTGGTCTCTGTATAGCGCGAATCGTCACCTTCATCATGCGCATCCTCTACGCACATAACGTAAATGATCTCGGAATCAGGGTCGCCTCCAATGTCTTACTCTCAGCTGGTGTTATTATTCTCTTCATCTTGAACATCATTTTCTCGCAGCGGATCTTCACCGCTCGGCATCCTTCGCTGGCCTATAAAGGATCTATCTTTTACATTGCAATGTGTGCCTCCTATTGTATACTAGTTGCAATGCTGATTGCGCTAATCGTCCTCTCAGCTCTCTACTACAATTCCAGCTCTACTTCCTTTATGCATGGCGTAGTGGTATTCCGCAAAGTGGCCATGGTTGTGTTTACAGTATCAGCGTTTGCTCCCACCGTCATCGTCGCGGTTTCTTTTGCCATTCCACGATTAAATAAAGACGAGTCCTGGCCTACTCGCCACGCTCACTGGATAAAGCAATATCACGGTAGGTATCTTGTCAATACTGACTCTGTTCCTACCAAAATTGGGCCAAAGAAGGATTCTGAGGGTCGCGTGATAGTGCACACAGTCTCTCCTAAGGAACGCCGTCCAAGCAGTGTTTTGGTCATTGTGGTAGTCGTTGCATCTCTTTTACTGACAACTGCCACTGGCATCCGTACCGCTGGGACTTTTGTGATCAAGCTGGAGTCTGAGAAGCCCTGGTTTGATCACCGAGTGACCATGTATATTTGCATTGCTTTGATTGAAGCTGGTGTAGAAGTCATGTGGCTCCTTACCCGAGTCGATCTGAGACTCTATATCCCGGACCGTGCCGATGACATAGCTGAAGATTACGATTCGCCCTTTGAGACCCATGAGGAGACGATTGTTCCCGTTGATATCGAGAACGATAGCGTCACTCACGCAAGCAGACTGGGACGCAGATCGTCCTATATTGATATGCGTGAATATCAGCTTTGATTATATGGCATTAATATATAGAGCAGTCTTCAAGTCAGTCATCCTTCGTCATCAGACCCATCTTAATCAAAATAGCATAGTGAGAGCTTCAAAGTTCAGTTGTTTGTAATCAGAAGATCAGGAGATCCAAACTCTTTGGAAGTGCGTGCATGTTTGTAATAACTGTAATAATAAATTAGAATTAATATACAATTTGAAATAATTTGAAACAATTATATTTCTTCTAAAACCAATCAAATTCAAGCCACAGCTGCGGCTGCTGTCACAGAATTGTCATCACTAGCCTGTTCAATTTTCTGTGCCTCTTTCGCCATTTGAATACTTCGATCAAAATACAAGTTAGGATGGGTAATACTCTCCATACCAACCCCAGTTCCAATTAAACTCTTGACTCCATGTAAACTCTTATGTGTTATCTCAAAGACACGCGTGCAAGCTACATGATATTGCTTTGTTCTCACATCTTCCTTCACTGAACGCAATGTGCTTGCGTCACGAACACCCATTCCTTCCAACGAGGCCACCAGGTTATCCTCCGAAAAATATCTATAAGGACATCCGTGATGATCAATAGGACCCGGTGCCGCATCACTTAAAATTTGTTGACATCCCAGTGGTTTGTAATTCTTCCGACTTCCTTCTAGACCGTAATTATGTCTTATATTATAGCGGTACTCCTTTTGAAACTTATCCTCTACCATATTGGAAAAACTATTTCTCCAAAAAATCAAGGCTTCTTCAACAGAAAGTCCAATTCCTTTCAAGAATAAACCGTACTGCTGTCTGCCATGGTAACGTAGATGATGATCTCGTCGCAGAGCTTGATGCATTGTACGCATACATAGCGGCATGTGTTCTACCAGCGAGTCAACTTGCGCGGCCGTAACTCCACCTCCTAGAACTCCACTATTGATGTCGGGATTATACTCTGAAGCAACAAATCCTTTGGATAGATGATTGAGAATAGGAACCAGACGATCGTCCTCATCCAGCCGCGGTAGAGCTCTAGCGGTTATTTCCAGCATTCGTTCAAGCTTATCACTAAATTCGGTCAAGACAAGCGATAGCTGCAGTGAAGAAGGAACATAAGCGACTCCTTTGCTTAAATATACACGTCGAGATTCAATGAGCTCCGTGACGCGTTCAAATGGAACTTTGAAATAGTTTTCAGCTGCAATCATCTTGTCTGTCGGAGCCGTCAAGGTTTCAGTCGCAAATGAAAATTTGTCAAACAACGTCTGCTTTTCGTCTTCGGAAACAGGCGTCCAGCCAAAGTCGTGTTTACTCAATAGAGTCTGCTGCTCTGCAGCGTCTGCTGCTGTATATCTCAAGCGAAAGAGCAGTGATTCAGCTTTCACAAATCTATGGCGTAACTCTTCACTAAAGGGTAAGTTAGAATCTGGTAAAACAGGCAAACAGGTCAATCAAGTATGGGATATATACCTGCGACAGAACGCGAGTCGCAATATAAAGTGAGAGTAATGATCCTTTTTTCGTTCCTCCTCCAATTGATTATCTTTGTTTCCCCGACTGTTCGTGGAATTTGGCGACAAAGGCAAATACTTTTCTAGTAGTGGACGTACACTTTGCTCTACTTGTCTTATATTTCTGTTTCGAAACATGCATGATTCAATCTCTCCCAGCACTGTCGATTGATATTAAAAATCGCTAGAAAAAAAAAGAGCATTGCAAGTACTAACCTCGAAGTCTGTCCACAGCCCATTCTTCAAACTGGTCAATAGTTATCTCAGAGAGCGGAGGAGTGAGGTACATGTTTAGGCGGTCGGGATATGCCTGCTCGCGTTCGACCTCTTGCCCAAAGGTGGTTCGCTCTAAAGCGCGTTTTTTCTGAGTTCTAAACATAATGTCACTTGGAAATAGTGAGTAGATCTATATCAGATCCAATGTAAATAAAGTCGACTAAAATGTAATTCCATTCAAGGAAAAAGCAGCAGAGGTGTGAAGTGTTCGTGGTGATGATTGTCAACGCGTGTCGCGTTCGCTCTCATAGATTTAAAGTTTATTTATGCATAAACATCAAAACACTGCATAGACGCGCGACCGACGCGACTCGCCAAATCAAATTCTAGATGTTATAATAGAGAAATTACTACATTCGTGCAATTTTATGCAGAAACACACGGCTACAAGATGTCGGCACCGGAAATTCCTGTAGCTTTGCTGGCAAAGGAAGTGCCAATAGAGGTTCCGTCTGCTTCTTCCGTGCCGGCGCCGAGTCCTGGATTAATTCAGAGAATGCTTGAATCGAATCCTTATTTCACTGCCGTACGTCGCTCAGCTTTATCAATGAGGCTGCCTTATGAATAAAGTCGATTTGTGTCTAACATTATCTGAGCAGGGATTTGGGTTGATGGGTCTTGGTGTAGCATTAGCTACTGGTCGGCAACTACTAACTCGAGGTTCGACATTTATGTACAGACAGATGCTGGTAGATTTAGAAATTCCGTCAAAAGATAAATCATATCTTTGGTTTCTTGATTGGATGGCTCGCGAGTCAGTTGCGTTACAAAATCCAATACCTAGTGGTTCCGGTATTAAGAGCCGGATTCTCAGACTTCGGAATTTGTACACTTCGTCGCACCATCTGAGTGTTCAAACCACATACAAACAGCACGATAATGGCAGCGTATCTACCAACTTTAGCCTCGTCCCGGGACCGGGGAAGCATATTCTTCGCTATAATGGCGCTTACATACAGGTCAATCGAGAAAGATCCTCAAGGTTGATGGATTTGACATCCGGGACTCCTTTTGAAACCATAACTCTTACAACATTATATCGGGATAGAGAGGTTTTCAGAGAGCTTCTTCACGAAGCCAATTCAATGGCAGTACGCTTACAAGAAGGAAAAACTGTTATATATACCTCTTGGGGCCCGGAATGGCGTCCATTTGGACAGCCACGCAGAAAGCGATCTTTGGAGAGTGTTATACTAGATGAGGGCGTTGGAGAGCGGATACTTAATGATGTAAAGGACTTTTTGCATTCCGGGAGCTGGTATTACGACAGAGGTATACCTTATCGAAGAGGATATCTCTTATTTGGACCTCCAGGAAGCGGTAAAAGTAGTTTTATTCAGGCTTTGGCCGGTGAATTGGATTACAATATTTGCATTTTGAACCTCAGTGAGCAGAATCTGACAGACGATAGACTCAATCATCTTATGAATCATATTCCAGAACGAAGTATTCTGCTGCTGGAAGATATTGATGCAGCTTTCAATAAGCGAGAGCAGACTGATGACAGTGGATACAAGCTTTCGGGCGTGACATTCTCTGGTCTGCTGAATGCGCTTGATGGCGTGGCATCATCAGAAGAGCGTTTAATTTTCATGACTACAAATCATCCCGAGTTACTAGATCCTGCTTTGATTAGACCTGGACGCGTAGATGTTCGTGAATTGATCGACAATGCTACGGCATATCAGATAAAGAGAATGTTTTTGAGATTTTATGAGGGTTCGGAAGACGAATGTGAGAGGTTCATCGCAGCTGTTAAGGACTTGAATGTTCCTATTAGTACAGCTCAGCTTCAGGGGTTATTTGTATATAATAAGGCTGCTCCTGAAAGAGCTATTGAAATGGTTCCGTTGCTAAAAAGCTGAGGACAGCAAATCTGCATTTATGTTGAAGATTTTGTAGTTGAAACGATACGTTGGTGATACGAAATTGACGGGCTAGTCGTTACCGAAATAAAAAAATAGTATTCTAAACTTTACACAGCTCATTACTCGTGACGACAAATTGCATTAAGCACAATCGTTTCCCCTTGTCGTTTATTAGGGTACGTACTTTAAAATGATATGCGGACTCAGTTTACCTGATACGAGCAGACATATATTTAGACATACTATGACAATCGTTAGCATTTTGGCTGGTTGCTGAGAGAACTATCATCGAAATGCTTACCTGACTAAGCCATCTAATACCTTCTCCGTATCCTTGTCTCATGACAACGGAGCTAAAATATTCATTAGTTGAACCGCTGAGATCAAGCTCGTTCCAGTTAAACATACCACATAAAGACTTCGATCGGTCGGATTCCTTCCAAAGGTACTTTTCCTTTTCCGGTGGTTTGGTATAGCCCAAGAGACAACCGTAACTCATCCTCCGAGACGGCACCAGGAGCATCAATCTTGTTTCCCAAAATCAAAAAGGGAACCTTTGAGAGCTCCTCGATAGCAAGCAGGGCATCGAGCTCGGCCTTGCTTTCGGGGAAGCGATCAACGTCGGCACAGTCAACCAAAAAGACGATTCCGTTAACCTCAGGAAAGTAGTCTTTCCACAGGCGGCGAGCCTGTTGGTGACCGCCTAGGTCGAATGTCGTGAACTTACAGTTGCCAATGGCAAGCTCTTCGGATGCTTTTCATTAAGAGAGTTAGAATACTTACCAAGCAAAAATCACAAGCAGGAAATAATAAACTTACTGGGATGCAAAGTAGGCTGTAGAGTAGCTAATCGATCATTCTGTGCAGCAGTTAGCGATTTAATTCCGCTTGAACGGTATGAATTTGACGCATAAGTTCCCGCGTGGACTTTAGGAAACCTTACCTTCAGCATATGCAGTAGAGTAGTCTTTCCGGCGTTATCCAGACCCAAGAAGAGAAGTTTTGCATGCTTGTTAAGAAGACCCAGGGAGGCGAGAACGTCGTAGACTATTGTGAAGAGTTAAGTCAGCATAATTTATAAGCAAACAAGCATTATCTCTCAGAGAACAAAACCGCATCAGATTCAAATATAAACGCAAGGAAGTACATACACCAGTTGAGAATAAACATTATGAAATGTAGTGTAGTGGATCTGTTTTAACAATTTGACATATTAGTACTTGTGGACGGACTCGCGATACGAATACATCTGACAAATCGCATGCTTCTCTATCAACAACAGCAGATACAGAACATACTCAATTCAACTGATATACGCCTAATTTTAGCCTGTAGCGGATTCTCACAGCAGAGAGATAGCAATCAGAATATAGATATATATGGAAGGAGCGATCCTTCGTCATCTGGGTCCTCTTCTGCATAATCGTCATACTCAATCAATATATATGCTAAAGTCTAATTTCAGCAGTTGACCCGCAGTGTCACCTAAAAGATTTTGCCTGCGACTCAGTCTGCGAAATTTTCTCTGCGCTAGTCCTCCCAAAGAGCAAGCATCTCCATAATCTGACCACTCCAAACAATGTCGGGTGTGCAGTACGTTCTCTACGAAGAGCCAACAGGCTATGCTCTTTTTAAGGTGTCATTCCCTTCTGACTCCGTGGGTGCCCGGCTAAAGGAAGTCCAAGAGGCTGCTAACGACCTGGCTCTGTTCGGCAAATATCTCAGTCTTGTCAGTTTCGCTCCTTTCAAGGGCGCTGCTCATGCATTGGAGAACGCCAACGATATTGCTGAAGGAAATGTTAACGAGCACTTGAAGAACTTCTTGGAGCTAAATATACCCAACAGCACTAAGAAATCAAAGAAGAACAAGACCATTTTAGGAGTGTCAGATTTGAAGTTGGCGAGCGGCATTAAGGAAACTTTTAAGGGCATCGAGTGTGATACCTCAGAAGTCGTTCAGGATCTTTTGAGAGGTCTCCGCCTTCATGGCGCAAAGATGCTCAAGCAGCTTCAAGACGGTGATATTGAACGTGCTCAGCTTGGTCTTGGTCACGCCTACTCTAGAAATAAGGTCCAGTTTAGCGTACAAAAGAATGATAACCACATCATCCAGGCTATTGCCTTACTGGATCAACTTGATAAAGATATCAATACATTCTCTATGCGTGTTAGAGAATGGTACTCATGGCACTTCCCCGAGCTCTTCAAAATTGTCAGCGACAATTACACTTACTCAAAGTTGATTATTTTTATCAAGGACAAGGTCTCTCTGTCAGAATCTTCTCTGCATGACCTCGCTGCTATCGTCAATGACGATGCTGGTATTTCTCAGAGCATTATTGATGCTGCTCGTATTAGTATGGGTCAGGACATATCTGAGACTGACATGGATAACATCATCACATTTGCCGAAAAGGCTGTCAATCTTGCCGATTACCGCAAGCAGCTCCACGCATATCTACTTGAAAAAATGAATACTGTTGCTCCCAATCTGTCAGAACTTATTGGTGAGATTGTTGGCGCTAGACTTATTTCGCATGCAGGTAGTTTGACCAACCTGTCCAAGTATCCTGCTTCGACTGTTCAAATTCTGGGTGCCGAGAAAGCGCTCTTCCGTGCCTTAAAGACCAAGGGTAATACTCCGAAGTATGGCCTTATTTACCACTCGTCTTTTATCGGCAAGGCAGCACAGAAGAACAAAGGCAGGATATCTCGTTTCTTGGCCAACAAATGCTCTATTGCTAGCAGAATTGATTGCTTCTCGGACGTTCCTTCCACTAAATTTGGCGTTGTTCTGAAGAGACAGGTTGAAGAAAGACTTAACTTTTACGAAACTGGTGCTGCTCCTACCAAGAATGCTGACGCCATGCAGGAGGCTCTGAATGCGCCCGACTTGATGGAGGAGTAGTAGGAAAAGGAAAGTTTTTGAAGTTCTAAATGGTTTCGTTTGCTTGCCACAGTTTTTCATGTTTCATTTTTGTAATATATAGCTATGTATTTCTGATACGTGTTTGGGGATTGTTGATTATCTAGTTTGTTCATGCGTCCTTTCAGTTTATCTTTGTCGTCATAAAAAGTTTTTGTTCATAATTTCCTAGTTTTATTGCAAGTGGTACGTAAGATATACGTAGGTGATGAAAATGCATAATACTTGGCTGCTCACAAATGATAAAGCTGTTTTGTATTCAAATGTACATTCCGCTAGATCTGATCCTGGGTGGTAACGTGGCCAAATCCAACTTCCATGGAGCACCGCTGGGGCTAATGACCTTCGACAGGATTTCGGCTGACGCTACAGCATAATCATCTTCAACAAATTCATGATCCGGTACCCCATCAGCGGTGACTAGGAGAGCTACAGCCTTGGAATTGGAAATCTCCGCCTTAGGAGTAGCAGTGTCAGCACGATGATAAACGCCAGACAGAATCAGCAATGTACTTACAAATGATATCAAGGATGCATAAATTCCGGTAATATAGTGAGGTGGCTTCAGGTGTAAATGCTCAGGTAGATCTACTTCAGACTTAGAAGTACATAAAACCTGTACTGGATGGTCTGGATCAACGTATAGAGGAGCCATTACAGCCAACAACTCTGGATGGAGTTCTGCAATCAAATACTGAGCGAGTGGATAACACTCCTTTGAAGGAATTTGAGGTATCCGAATCCAATGGAGTGAGAGATCCTTGATAAACATTATCCGCATAACAAGAAGGTTTACTCTTTTGGAGTCAGTTGGAAACTCGAGGGTCACCGATCCGACTTGCTGAGAAGGTCCCAGACCGAGCATAACACTTTCGAGAGCAGGTGCTACAACGACTAACCTGGATACTGCATCATTAATTAAGATATTTATTTCACTAACGGGACTTGTGTCCTGATATGATGTCTTTTGAGGCTCGACAAGTGACTCATCATCCTCTTCCGTTTGACCTGGATGCTGATCCTCGTCTGACGAGGAATCATCATGCAGCTCATGCCGAGGTGGTGGGACATCTAACCATGGTTTGAACTATTAACCAAAATCAGTCGATGGAACAATTGTATCATATCCTAAAAAAACATACCAGCATTGTGAATAGGTGCACTATGTAAGTTGATATATTGCGAAGGTGCTTATGGATCAATGCATGTCCCAGAAATAATTGGTTGATTATGTAAGTAGTATGAAATGTTACATAATTAATCTAGTGAATAAAGCTAGGGCCAAATCAAAACACGTGAAGAGTTAGCTGCGTACTCAATGCTGATTTCATATAGTGGAAATCACCAACAATTGTGCTGAATGAAGCCAATGATGTGTACTATGTAGCTTGTGGGCTATATAAAGGTTTGGAAGACTTGGGTTGGAGTAATACATGGCCCCTCCTCGGAAACGACGGCGCGAATCGGTCGCTCAACATTCACTTAAACACGACAAAAAGATCAGAAACGAAACTACTGGCATTGACTGTGGTGCAGAGGTAATAGACCTAGTAGTCGACGAGGATAGAGACGTTGGCGATAGTGTGGCCGACGAGGATCTGGTCTTATCTTCAAAAATCGAGCAGATCCTGCCCTTCAAAGAGGGAAAGTCACGAAAGCGAATTGCAAAACAGAATGCGGATACAAATAAGCCTTCAAGCGCCAAATATCAATCTAGTCTTACCGGATTATTTGCTAACTCTGTGTCGTCTAAACAGAGTACGCGAAAAGCTAAGTCAGCGCATTCGCGGTCGACATCTAAGGTGCCGGATATTAGAGCGGGTCGATCTGCACCTTCTTCTTCTAATTCCCAGCAAACGGATGCGAATTTCCTGGAAGATATTGATGATTTGTCTGAATCATTGTCCGAATCAGATACATCGGGACTTGGAAGATCTGACAAAGAGTCCGAGAATGGAGCAACTTACAGGCCTATATTTCGTCCCAAAGGTCTGCAGTCTGTAGATACAGTTGTATTCTCTGGCAGAAATTCAAAAATATCACTCAATAAACCGACAGCAACGGTAAAGTCCCTACCAGAAACGGATTCAGCGATTGCTTGCAAAGAAGCCACCACTTCCGCCGACGACTCTCTCTGGGCCGAGAAGTATGCACCTTTGAACTCTTCTGCCCTGGCATTGCATAAGCGGAAATTTGAAGATGTCAGCAATTGGCTACAACTTGCACTTTCTGGTCGTCTGCCACAGGTGAGGAGTCTATCAATTTGAACAATTCTGCTCATTGCGCTAACGGTTATTATAGCGCGTTCTGGTTCTGGTAGGTCCTTCCGGATGTTCTAAAACATCTGCTATCTCTGTTCTGTCAAAGGAGCTCGACTTTGATATTGTCGAATGGACCGACCCTAATACGTCAGATTATGAGCCCGGTCAGCACTATGAGTCTTTTTCTCAACGCTTCTCTGATTTTTTATCTGGTGTACAAAGATTTGGTTTTGCACATGCAGCTGAAGTGGATGATGAAGAGGAGCAGTTAGTGTATGATATCCGAAGGTCTGCCGTGAAAAACCGTAAAAAGGTTATTCTTATTGAGGATTTTCCGAGTGCGTTATTAACTACACGAGAATATCGTACTCCATTCCTGGACGCTATATTTGCATATATGCACTCATCTGCGAGAAACTCACCGCCAATAATATTCATCATTTCCGAAATTGAGCTACAGGAAGATACTCTTGCAGCAAGACAGTCTGCTTTTACGGCAGAGAATATACTGGGAAGAGAACTAATGTCTAGTTCCAGACTAGCTAGGCTACAGTTCAATCCGGTGAACAAAACGCTGGTGACGCGAGTTTTGAAAGACATAGCAACGAAGGAAAACATACTAGTATCATCGAAGAGTAAGAAATTTGCTGTTGCAAACTCTGAAGCTCTTGATATAATTTCCACAGCTGCAGAGTACGGCGACATTCGTTCGGCAATCAACTCACTGCAAATGTGGGCAATCAGTCGTGGGGCGTTTGCTCCTGCCTTGAGAGAAACAAGAATGGAGGTTTTTCATGCTGTTGGTAAAGTCATTTATAATAAAACCGATGATGTCGATAAAATTCCCGTATCAGAAGCGATAACGCAATCAATACCTACTAATCAGCTTATCGGTTCTATATTTGAAAATTATCCTCCTTCGTGCTCGGATGCTGTCATGCTAGATTCTTGCATTCACCAACTTTCAGACTCTGATTTGTTTTGTGCACGTTCAAACGGATTCGGTAGCAATAGTTTAAGGCGGAGCGAGGATACGTCTTGTGGCTTAGATGATAGTTTACTGGCGTCAATGGTTGCTGTTCGTGGTGTGATGGGAAGTCTGCCATCCTCAGTTACAAGACTCCCTATCTCTATAAAGGATTTTATATCGCCAATAGGTGGCGATCATAAACGGAACTGGAGCTCTCTTGGTGGAAGAGGTGGTAATAATTCTAATCAGATATGCATGCCTCAGTCTTTCTCTGTTTTCAAACGTCAGACAAACATACAGTCTCAAGTACGTAACATTCAGGCTGCGAGAGCTGAAGGATCTGGCGGAAATACAGGTATGGAGGCTTTAAATTCAGTGGAAAAAGTTTCTGGATTTATGTCAAACACAGTATTTTGGTTGTCTTTGATTGGAAAACAGGACAAGTTAAGAAGATTAGGTGGTGAGTATTCGTTAACGGGCACATCCGACCTGGGTACTACCAATGATGACGAATTATTAGAATTGTTTTCCAAACAGAATGATGAAACCAATTCTGACTCGTATGGGTTTGCAGGAGAACCTGGTGTAGGCCTGTATCTATCAGAGGACGACATCGATGAAAGGAGCGATGAAGAGGATTTCAACTATAGTTCTGATTATGATCTTATCTAGCAACTTTGTAAATTCTACTATTACTACAATCAGCGATTCTAAATATTTCCAAATGTGATTTGAATCGCACTAGTTTGCGGTTAGATCGAGTCCCACTAATGTAAAAATTCAAAATATGCTAATCAGCGCTTTTGGTAAAGAAACCGTTGAACAACCAAGAATAAATCAAATTCAATCTGCAGCTTAAGCAAGCTCAAATTCAAGAAAAAAAAAGGTAAAGATGTAAAATCTTTCAGAAATTTATATTTTCGCCTCATCCCGAAGTCTACTAATGCCATATCTCTTGATTTTCAGAATCTCTTTGATCAACCGATCTAAGCTAGAGCAACATAGTTAGCCGGGAAGAGCTTTCTTTCGCCATTGTAAACTCCGCTCCACCAATCTTCATCTGGAAACTGAATATCAGTAATTGTTGCCCCCTCCGGAAAGCTCAACTCATTGTCCTCCTCAGCAACATATTCATACGTGGCGATCGCGGTAGGACCAGCAGCGCCAACTCCAAGCGAAGGGACGCTCAAAGTGGGGGCTGCAGGTTCCTCACTTTCAACCTCAGCTTGTGGCTCTTCTTCTGGCTCGTGTGTCTCTGATAGAGGAGCAGCACTTGCCTCCTGAACCTCGACATAGTTGGCTGGGAATAGTCCACGTTCACCCTCGCTATTGCGGCCAGACCACCATCCTTCGTCAATCTCTTCTATCTCAACAATAGTTTCTCCTTCAACAAGATTGATCTCATTGTCCTCCTCCTTCATATATTCATACACGACCACAGCGGTAACGCCACCCGCTGGCGCTCTTGGAGTTGATTCGACGTTGATGACAGGCGCGCTACCCGTAATGCCTCCAGAAGATAGAGCAGCAGCGGCCGCAGCTCGTCCTTTTGCAAATGCATTCTGCTCTGGCTCCTCCTCTTCAGCGGGCTCCGGTTCTTCCTCTGGCTCAGGGGTAGGCTCTCTGGCAGGAAGCTTGGGTCTACTAGCGAAATCAATTTTAGGAGGTGCAGGAGCCTCTTCGGCTTCCTCTTCGGCTTCCTCTTCGGCTTCCTCCTCGGCTTCCTCCTCGGCTTCCTCTTCGGCTTCCTGCTCGGGTTCCTGCTCGGGCTCGGGTGATTTGGACGCAAAGCTAGTGGCAGTACGTGAAATCGAAGTGGTCGAGGCAATGGGATGTGCAAGACGGATGGGAGAGCTATCTCGTACCCCAAAGGAGGAACGATCCGGGCTCTTTTCAGACTCTTCCTCGTCGTCATCGTGATTTATTGAAGAGCGAGCAAAACGATCTCGGAGCGATGCAATACTGGAGTGTGGCTTTTCCTCTTCTGTTTCTTGATCTCTGTCAGATGTCGGAACAAAACTCGGCGATGATGAAGAAGAAGAAGGAGCATGTGCTGAGCCACCATTCTCTCTTGCCTTGCGCTCTGCCCATAATTGAGCAGGAGTCTTTCCACCTTCGTTACCAAAGTTCCTCATACCTCCAACAGTCCTAGGTGCAGAAGAGAATTGGTTACCGGGAATAACGGGAGCTGTTCCGTATGTCTTTGAAGGCGCAAATCTGCTAGTAACGGAAGATTTCTCAATCTTCGGCTTAGGCAGTTCAGACAGTCTGCCAGAGGAAGTCGCGGAAAAGGCCTTTGCACGCTCAGCGAGACCTAGGGGTTTCGCTTCCTCTTCTTTTTCGGGCTCGGAACTCTTCTCAATTGCCTTTGATTTCGCAGCACTTTCTTCATTCTGCTTAGCCTGAGCTCGAATTGCAGCAATGTCAACTTTGCCAATCGGCTGATAGGCACTCTTGATGATTTCGGGTTTCTCGGCATCCAGTTCCTTTCTCGAAGCAGTTGCACGAATTGCAGCGACATCGACTTTACCAATTGGTTGATAAGAGCTCTTTACTGGTTCGATAGACGAGCGTTCCGAAGCTGAGCTCTTGCGAATCGCGTCAAGATCAACCTTTGTTGGCTTGTAAGCAGAGGCGACTTTGGTGATGGAGCTTTCAACAACAGGTGGAGCATCACCCCAATCATCTTCAGCGGCAGCAGAGGTGTGATGGGAAGATCCATATTTAGGCCGAACTGGAGGAGCTCTACCGAATTTAGACGCAAGATCCGCAACAGAGTACTTGGATCCAGAAGCGTCTGACACCTTTCTAATTATATCGTCCGGATCAGCGTCGTCAACTGAACGGGCGGTGATCTGAACGTGGTATCCCTAAGTGGTAATTCCAGTTAGATGCAAATCCATAATAAAAACTCGAGGGCTTTGGATGTCATACGCGGAGAAGCTTTGCTACTGACCCGAAATGGGCGCTAAAGTAACCCTTGGCTCTCTCTGGAACGCCTTCCCCGCACTACATTCATAAGGTCAGAATAATATTAAATAGTCGAAATAGATAAAGGCGGACATACCATCCCAATCAAGACAAATTTAGGAAGCTGCGAGTTGGGCTCGATGACTCGGGCAAAGGCATATTGGATCTTTCCCTCGGAGAGTTCCTCTTGCAGATCTTGTAAGTCGCCGGCTACATCAGGATAGAATTAATATCTATATTTTTGAGAACACAGCAGCATGCCAATCATAAATATCAATTTGCCATTATGTCCGAGTAGCTTTAATAGACTTCAAGTGACTTACTACCGGAAGCTTGCAGCTTCAAAGTGTTGTTGTTGAACCCGGCACCGTAGGTGAACACTGCCCAAGAAATGTTTGGATCCCCGGCAACAATGGCATCATAAGCCGATTGGATTTCTCGTGCATTTGAAGATAGGTCAATAGCAGCCATATCTCAGAAAATAGACTTTGTTTACGTTGGCAGTGTTTCTGATTTAATTGCGTCTATGGAAGGAGTTCAAGGCATCATTCACTGGTTTGACAGGCGCAGCAACTGCCAGGAATAGTATGTCACGTGATGATTAGTATGGTCGAGCAATCTTACGCGTCTTAGCTATAAATTGTATTTAGTATTCGTTATGGTCGGACAGTTATCTGATAGTAATACACATCTATTACGCAATTTTTTTATAGTACATGGTCCCAGCCAGCTCTTTGGTATATACAGTAGACAAGCTCAACATCAAAATTTCTAAGTCATCCACAACCGTATATCCAACTGCGAAGATGCCGATGCAACCAGACATCGAATTCTCCTAGGATCGATATTATTTGCAGCAATGCTACCGGTATTTATATCGCCATTAGTTGTCTGCTTCGTGACTGCTGATGGCGCCCATTTGAGCGCACAAATAAAGTGATCGTGAGCGCTCTCAATTGTTCTTACGCACTTTCCTCCTTGCAGTAGGTCCCAGCATTTTATGCTTTTATCATCGCCTGCAGAGAGTAAATATTTGCCTCCGGGATGGAACACAATGGCACGCACCCAATTTTCATGACCTTCCAGAGTTTTAATTAGATTTCCTCGTGAGTCCCAAATTTTTATCAGTCTGTCTCGTGCTCCCGTCGCAAAATACTCAAGCTGTCCAGAAGTAGCAGAAGGCACACGGCCTGATTTAGTGAGTGCAGCTATTGCAGCAAAACTAGAAGGCGGTGCAACTGCACAGCACTCTATGGCATGCTCATGAGCTGGAAAAACCACCTTGCAGTCGCCATCGACGGTGCTGCTGACTCTCACCGTCTGATCTGATCCAGTAGAGATTATCAATTCGCTATTTAAAGATACATCAATTGACCTTATCCAGTCACTGTGGCCCGTAATAGTGCGTAGACAATAGCCTGTATCTATTGCCCAAATTCGGATGGTTTTGTCCCGAGACGCGGAAGCGAGTCGCGCTCCGTCGGGCAAGAACCGAACGCTAGAGACGGTGTGATCATGCCCTTTCAATGTTTTTATATTTTTATAGTCGTCGTTTGTGTTCCATAACTTTATCGTCAAGTCTGATGAACAAGTTGCTGTAAGTTATCGTTAGTCTGCATCCAGTTGGCTCTTTACGATCTGTCAAATCCTGCTACTTACCCAGTAGGATATTATTCGGTCTACCACCAAAATCCAAGTCTGTTACGCTTTTAGTGTGGCCTTTCAGAGTCTGCTCCAGTTCGCCCAGCTCCCAGTCCCAGATCTTAACTGTTGTGTCCTCGGATCCAGAAGCCAAGATAGTAAAAATCGGATGAAATGCCAGGGAGGTAATAGCCTGTCTATGACCTAGAAGTGATACTTTTGGCGACCGCGGAAGCCAGTTTATTGAATCCTCGACTTTGGAGGACGATGAAGGCAGATTGTCTAGCTCAGACTGCAAGGTGGACATCTTTGATTCCAGGTCTAATATCTGTCAAGAAGTAAGAAACGGCTGATTAGAACTGTCAGTTTGAACAGCAAGCTACCTTTTTTTGCAACCTCACAACACTAGTCCATTTTTTTTCTAATAGTCCATCATAATTGCGCGCGTCTTCCTCATAGCGCCCCTGCTCGAATTTAAGATCTTCAACTAACGCATTATGAGCTAACTGAAGACCAGAACCAGCCAGGTACTGGAGAATCGATTTATGCCTATTTTGAAAAACGTCAGTACATTTAGAATATCTGGCAATCACTCTTGATAGCAATTCGAAACTTACAGCTCATCGCGTTGCCGATCTGTCAAGAAGGATGATGCCATCTATCTGGCTCAGGCTCATCAGCTACGCCGGTCTCTCGCTATCAGATAGCCGCGTATTATATCAATTGTTTAGCAAACAGTCCCAACACGTAGTATTCAAACTAAGCATGTTAATCAGAATCCTCTCGAAAGAGCTCTTCCCGATCAAATAGAGTGTGATCTAGTAGTGTTGTGGATGATATCCGATAGCCAGAAGTCGCGCCGCGCGTTTGATAAGGTTTTCTGAACACAGACATCTGTGCCATGCGGCGAATTCGCAGCATAAATGCATTACCATCAAGTATTTAGGGTGGTAAACAAGTTAGGTTGCAGATTCCTGGAGTAGATGTAAACAAACAATCAGCCTGCTCTCATCTCTGAACCCACCGACAGCCTGTGCAGTTCTCCAAATAAGCGGCTCCAGATCCAGGTTTAGCAGCCAGATATTCTATTTGTTTCTTATAGACTGAAATGGCTGATCAGGAAATTGACTATTCTACGCTTCCGCTAACAGAACGCGTTGTGCACAAGGTCAGTTACGTTTTATATCTAGTCATTGTGGGTCGTTTGCAGCTAACCTATTCAACACAAAACAGATTTGGAAAGTACGCTTAGGTGCTTATGAAGAGATCACCAAGCAGTTCACGACTTCGGGAAGCGAAAACGATCTATGTTTTCGTCCCTTTTTAAGCGATCCTACCTTATACAAGAAGATAGTTACGGATTCAAACGTCGCCGCTCAGGAGGCCGGTATTGGATCCTTGGTTGCCTTCTTACAATATGGAGGGACTAATGCTTGCCAGAAACTAAGAGGAACTGTGGTTGCTCCTCTTGTGGAAAAAGGACTAGTATCTATGCGCGCCGGTACGAAGCAAAAGACGGTAGACGCCTTGCTATATTTTATTGAACTTGATGCGCCTGATCCAGTAGTAGATGAGATTCTCCCAATTTTAAGCAACAAGTTACCGAAGCTCGTTGCCGGAACTACAATGTCTTTACGCGAAATCATCAAAGCATTCGGAACCAAAACAGTGCCTCCGAAAGGGATCGTGAAAGCTTTGCCAAAGTTATTTGCTCATTCTGACAAGAGTGTTCGAGCAGAGGCAACCAATTTGGCTATTGAATTGTACAAATGGATGGGTGATGCACTGAAGGCTGTGCTTCTTCCAGATTTGAAGCCGGTGCAGCAGAAAGAGTTGGAAGAAGCATTTGACTCAGTAAAAGGAACAGTACCTCAGCAAGAGCGTTTTTTGTTATCTCAACAACAGGCTGCTGCTGCCGCCAATGGAAATGGAGCATCTGGAGAGTTGGCTTCCCCCGAAGAAGAGGAAGAAATTGACCCTATGGATCTGGTTGAGGCAGTTGACGTGTCCGGTAAAATCCCAGGTGATTTTTATGAACGAATGGCATCGGCGAAATGGAAAGATCGGAAGGAGGCAGTTGATGACCTGTTAAAATTGACTTCTGTTCCGAAGATTTCAGATGCTGATTTCAACGAACTCATGCGCGCCCTGGGAAAATGTATACTCAAGGACGCTAATGTTGCCGTGGTGACCACTGCCGCGAATTGTGTTGAGACTCTTGCCAAAGGTTTGAGAAACTCTTGTGGCAAATATAGATCAATAATTTCTGCCTCATTATTTGAACGATTGAAAGAGAAGAAACAATCGGTCTCTGAGGCTTTAGGTGCCGCTTTGGATGCTTTATTTGAAGCAGTGAGTCTAATCTGTTATCAATTTATTTCTAGTGTCTAACAAGTTTAGTCTTCTCTGAGTGATTTCCTGGAAGACATTCTCAGCTTCATGAAGCATAAAAACCCTCAAGTCAAGCAGGAAACTGCCTTGTTTCTTGTTCGTTCATTGAGAAGCGTACGAACAATCCCCAAGAGCGCAGAAATCAAGCAGCTATGTGACGCCTGTACGGTTTTGCTGGCTGATACTGCAAAGCCGGTACGTTCAGCAGGAGCTGAGGCAATGGGTACACTTATGAAGATGATTGGTGAACGAGCGATGACGCCATATATCAGCGATCTTGACGACATTCGAAAGAATATGATCACTGAATTCTGTGAGACAGCTACAGTTCGGGCTAAACCTGAGAAGGTGGCAGCTCCGCCGCCTCCTGCTGTTGCTGCAAAGGCTCCTACTCAAGCGAGAGGAGTGGTCCGGTCTCGACCTTCGGCGGCCGGCGCCAAACGACAGTCAGGCACTCCTACCATTTCTAGTGGCAAGATAGTCGAGCCATCGTCTAGCTCTCGTATTGCCGCTCCCGGTGCACATACGTCTAGAATTGGAATGTCAAATGGTCTTCGGAAAAAGACTGAGGATCCTGCCTCTGCTGCTTCTCCCCGCGTAGTGCGTACCTCTTCTGCTACTTCGGGAACCCCTCCCAGAAGTACAAGCGGCCGCGGCTTGACGGGAGTTTCTCTGTCATCTTCGGCTTCTACCAGTGGGCACGGTGGTCTATCCGCTGCTGATAAATTAGAGCTGATAGAGCTAAGACGCGCGAAAGAAGAATGGTTGTCAAGTAATGCTGCTTTGCAACAGCAAGTGGACACACTTCAAGCTGAAACTACAAAGTTGACCAGGGAAGTTGCGGATTTACAGCTTAATAATGCTCAACTTATTGAGGAACATACAAGAGACATGCTTAGCGTACAGTCCAAAGAGACCCAATTAACCAGAATTCGAGGCGAAGCAGATAATGCTCGAGCTCAAATATCTAAGCTGCAACGGGAGTTGGATCGGGCTAGAGCAGAATCTCAGTTGGTAGGAAGGCAATCTGCATCGAGTCCAAATGGAATTGACAGTCGGGATGCAAAAGAACACTCACAATCGTCGCTTCAAGCGCGTCAGTCGAGTACGATTCGCACGTCGGACGAGGAAAAAGAGAATGAGTTTGGCAGAGTACAGCCGTCGGCAGCAAAGAGAGCATCAGTTTATTCTGGATCGCAGTTACCCAAGCCTGGTTCGTTCAGTCCACAGTCCGACGGAACTGACGGTAGAATATCAAATGCTGGCTCTGTGGAGAGCTGGAAGCGCGCGGCTGAGGTGACGAGTCAACTGAAAGCTAGAATAGAAGCGATGAAAGCCAGACAACTACGTCGATGAGGATTATGTTCAGTCATATATGTACAGTCTCGTCAGCCTGTTTGTTCGATACCATGTATTTTAGTCAATTCGTGATGCAAATGTATTTTATCGTTATTTATATTTACAATGTGAAAAAGCAACCTCGAGCAGTATGCTATGCTCGTGAACACTAAAGAAACCTCATTTTAACGCCCGGGAATGCATAAATCAACTTTTCTCGCAACATTTCTTGCTGTAATTTTCTAGTCTTAGCCATTTTTTCGCGGTTTGATCAGTCCATTGTGCACGAAATAATAAACCACAGTCGAATCATCCGTATACATAGCCATCAAGATTCTTTTTATAGATTCGTTTGTAAACGCTTCCAAGCTTTCAAAAACAGACACCCATCGTCGAATACTCCAGTTTGATTCTGTCCTAACTGGCAGTATCCATTCGTGAGATGGCAATCCGTCGGCGTCGTATAAATCGGTGGCGTATAACCTATCAGTTGGTCTTCCCAGCACAAACACCAATTCCTCTGCATCTAGAAACTTGAACGATTCAGGAGAAAGCGCAGGCATCCTATGTACTGAAAGATCTGTCCATAAATGCTGCAAGTCCAGGTTTAATTTGACCCGATGGGCAAGGTCGGAATTTATAAGATTATTTTCGGCACTCGCTGCGTTGAATGCGCGGTCTGCGAGACCCTGACTGCCGAATTTTGGCCTTGAACTTGAGGACCCGGTAGGAGTAGAATTCAACGATTTCATCATTGAAGTTCCGACGTCTTGATTGGAAGCTTGAGACATATTAAACAGCGTGTTGATTTATGCTGTTCCCATTCATAGAAATGTAGGCAAAGTACTCCTCTAGAAAATATAAAATCTTACTTGAAATCTGGTGAAACTTTAAATATTCTACCTGCGTGAACACGATGAAGACAATGAATGATGTAAATTGAAGCTGCTGCTCTATTTTACTTACAACTCTTATATGATTTAATTGCTCTTTTTCGATTTTTCGTTAATGAAAGTTTGCTATATCCAACTATCCAACCAAGAAAAAATTCATCACCATATGCCATGCAGGAAAAACTAAACTCATCATTATAATTTACCGCCTCTTCAATTCAGACTACAACCGTGTCAACAATAATATTACATGCTCCAAAATTCGCAACCATTGAAAATGCAACACTCATACAAAAACTGATCACATAACAGAACCGATTTAGGTACGTGAAACAAAATCTATAACCTTGTTTCGAACAGCGGAAACCATAGACTCTCTAGCTTCTTCTTTAGGATCTTTGGTTTCATTCGTCTGTGGCTTAGTATCCGTGGGTGAGTCTCCCAGGAGCTTGTACTCAGGAATTTTACCCTTTCCAATGAGAGATCCGTCACTGTGGAGAGTGATTGTACTAGCATCACCGTCGGATCCAGACACATGGGCATTTGTTTCTTGCGAGACTTCAGGTCCCTCTCCGTTGTCAATGTCTTGTTCACCTTTTAATTCGTCGTCATCTTCTTCTTCGGCTTCCTCAAGCATGTCCTCATTCTCAACTTCCTCCAAAGATTCCTCTAAGATTCTGTCTTGAATAAGCAGAGCTGACTTGTATGCTGATGATGACGTAGGCGTGCTTAGTGAACTAGCAAATGAATCATTTAATAAATCAGCTTTAGCGTATTCTTTACTGGACATCTTTCGATCGCTATAAAAATCAAGCTTCATAACCTCCTTTCTCGCAATAAGAATAGCTTTATGTAAAGCTCGGCGGCGTAAGCTTAATTCTTTTACAGTCATTGATTCCAAATCTAAGGTAGCATGATGAGCATGACTTTTTGCATGGCTGTTTGCCTCTGGATCTTCTTTTTCTTCTAGTCCGGTACGCATAAATCTTGAACGAGACCGTACTTGCGTGTAATAAAACAATAACGATCGAAGTAGTTCGCGCCGTGACTGCTGAAAAATCAAGTATGATACAATTTCGTTCATAAGAGGTGCTAAGAGAACAATGTCGTCTCTGCTAGAACATACGAATTGTTCGATAGCGTCAATCTTTTGGCGATCTAGGCGTAATTTTTTCAACTTCCGCATCAACCCACCAATAGTAAAAATTTTCTCGATTGAGGCTTCGTCTCCTTCTTCGTCATCGCTAAACCAAAGGTCCATACTTTTGTTTTCCTCGTCCAAAGTTTTTGGTTTAGAACTATCCTCGGCAACAGCGGATAAAGAGCGTTGATGTCTATTCGCAAGCCGGATCTGTTCGTGCTTTTCACGAGCTTTCACAGACGACGACTCAATAGAGAAGTAATTCAGTGGAGTTCCTTCTACAATCGAATATGCTTTTTTGGATTTGATGCGGTCAGGGATACCCGGATTATTGGGATATTCAACAGAATCTTCGAGATTGTTGACGCGTCTGCGCTTTCGAATCCATCTCCTTCGTCGTACGAAACTGTGAAACCACACATGAGCACCATGCCAAGCTTTCGACGAAAATCCGATTGAGTATGACCAGCCTTGATCGTCCACATCATACGTCATATCTATATACCATGTTCTCCATATCCATTCCCAAGATGGATCAGGAACCGGAGTTGATAAAATATCGAAAGGGGAATATCTGAAATCAGCATCAACCCAGGCCGAAGGGTCAAATTGCAGTAGACTTTGTGAGCTGAACAAGGGAGCACCAAACATGAAAAATCTGACACAAGCAAAGTTAATATGAGATAGAGATAGAACAAGCAAAGGTTCAATTAGCACGCACCCCCGTTGGTTTTCGTATAGGATATCATACGCAATGTTAGGATCTGCACTAAATATTCCATTACCTGCAGCTGAAACCACGTTATCAACCTTGTGTTCTTCTTTTAGACGCTCATAACCACGTCTCGTAAATCGTGAAGGGATAATAGGCAAAATGTCGCCCTCGTCACCAATGATGTATTCACCATCCTCATCAACTCCATCTAAAGATGTTGGACAGCAGAAAAAGAGACAGGATATTATTTTCAAAACTGTCCGCTCCAATGTCATCGTGCATGTTCTCCTAGAGTATTTTCGCCGATGAATGGCTTCTGCAGGCTCGCCATAACCATCGTCCTCGCCATGCTGTAGTAAAGGAGCAGATTCGTCAGAGGTGACTTCTGTGGCATTCAAGGTCAGTGCCATAGTCGGATCCTGACTATCGGCCTGCTCGGCTGAGCTCGATGGCCCATCGCCGTGGTCGCGGCGATCAACAGAGACAGGCACCTCCGGCTCATCTGCGGCCTCTGACTTTCTGGCTATGGCTACGGCATTTGGCTCCTCTCCCAATAACTGCCGTGCTTCTCGTATCTGGACCTGTCTGCGCGCTGCTGCTGCGCCGTTGGTGTTGTTGTGTGAACGCGGTATCAGCGGCTCGGCAGCTTCGTCTGTCGTACGATCGATGAGTCTGATGCGGCGGCCAGGATGAACTGCGCGGGTGCCGCTGCTGAAGAGCGTGCTGCCGGCCTCGAGGATATCGTCCGCCGGACGAGTGATAGCCTGGAATATGGAGCTCATAGGACATAACCAGCGAGAGCAGAGAGCTGAGCAAGAGACAGAGATGACGGAGGACCCAACATGCTAATCCCAAACAAGAAATAAATCTGCGGCTCGAAAGAGATGAGCCCTGGAGGCGAATTAAGCCCATCGACGTCATTTTACGGTCAGCATTGTATTCTTGCTGTTTAATTGGCCACCGCCGTCGTTCGTACGAATCCTTGTTTACTCTATACTATACTTGATATGTACTAAATAACTGACCACATTGTGAACATTGAATGGAATACAATCATACAACATTTTGCATACACATCATAATAAACAACTCAGAAAACAAAACAAAAATGTGTGCCTGACCGCAGCATGTATTTCTTCATGTAAAGCTATAACCTCTCGGCGCATAATCTCGCCAACCAGGGCATGATAAGCATTCCTAACGATCTATAAGATCAGCTAAATCCTTCCCTTTCAATCTCGCGCCGCAAGCTTTCCATTTGACTCAGCCTTCTGTCGACGTAGTTTGGCATACATCTCGGCAACCTTTCGCGATGATACCTTTGCAGGCCAAAAGTAACTCGCAAACACCCTATAACAACGTCAGTAAGAAAAATCAAAGAAAAGTCACAGTGGATAAGAAAAACTCACCATAAATGTTTATGAAGTTTTCCTTGATCTTCATGGGCAGCAGACGAAACCCTGCGCTGAATGTGGTCGCCAACGCTGATCAGTTCTCGCTTAAGAATGTCTGCCCACTCTGCCCGATCAATTCCAACACCGCCTTTGCGTAACCTCCGCAGGCTCTGACGCACAGGATGCAACATATCCTTGCATGACTGCTCATCCATACTGGAATAATCACTATGATCATCATCTCTCTCAATTTTTTCGCGCCGATGAGCAGATTGCGCTGCATTAGATGTTGACGGTGCCTTTGTACGCTCCGTTTTGGGACGTTCCGCTTTAGAACGTTCAGGTTTGGCAGTCTTTGAGCGTGGGGGCGCAGCTGCTCCATTCGAGACCGGGGGATTTTCATGCGAGTCTCCGGCTCGTGCAGTTTCGCTTTTAATTGCAGCAGCAGGTGCTGGAGATGCCGAAGCCGAACCTGCATTTATCTTAGCCGTCTTATTAGCTGATCGTTTCCTGCGCCTTGCATCCTTCTCCGCATCATGAGGCTCTGGCTCCTTCAGCAGTGATATAAGGTATTCAACGCGTCGCCCTAAGTGGACTGGCCCAGGCATCTTTGGACCTGACTTCTCTTCTTTAACTCGCTCTTCCTTTTTTTCTATTCGATGCTCCTCCAGGAAAAACTTCTCGCTTAAGCCCAGTGTGGGATCATCACGAATACTGGCCCACGCTCCATATCCATACTTGCGTACACCAACAAGTAGCATGTTATCGTCCTGTACATCCCACGAACAACTCCATCCATGAACTGACTTCACGTGGCCAGTGAGTTTGAAATTTTGAGAATCATCTTTAGGAATCGCCTCATCCAGAGTTCGTAAATCAATAGGTCGCTGAAGAATGAGCTCAGCATTCAAATTCTTCACCAAACCTTTATACTCAAACAAAACAGCTTTACGCTCTTTCTTTTTGCCAGCTTCAGCGGGAGGTAGACTCTTCTCTAGCTCGAGCCGCCGAGCTTCCTGGCGAGCAATAGCAGCCGTACTTAGCTCTGTCATCTCATCAAACACTTGCTTAATGCGTTCAGGATCTTTATTTGAGAAAGAACCGTCAGCAACAATCTGATCCCAGCGCTCGCGCAGGTTTCCATAGCGAAGTATAGATTTGTAGATACTGCGAACATCACGCTCGGTTAGAGCATTAGGATCACCAGCTCCATCAGTCTCATGCTTGCGTTTCATTGCTCTCTCCTTGCGTCGATTTTCACGCTGATCAGAGCTATCGTCAGAGTCATTATCGTTGGAAAGTTGTTTAGTTGCAGCCTTCCGACGACTACTCAATTTAATTTGTTCTTGCAAGAAATCCTCTTCCCTCCGTTTTTGATCTTCTTCCTTGATTCTCGCAAGATCAGCTGCAGGGATAATATCATCCCAATCGACATCGGCCTTATAATCGGTGACTTCAAATTGCTTCAAAAACTCTTCTCCACCTAGATGAGATTCACCCAGGTCAGGTTGAGTCTCGTGATCCTCAGCATGCTCTAGCACGTCATCCAAATTCATGTTTTCAAGTTTCTTCTGATTTTCATTGGCTTTGAACATGTTACCAGCACCAAATTTCAAGATAGCGCTCAGCTCTTTGCTGGTTGGTTCGGTCTTCTTAGAAGCACCACTGGTGTCAGTGATTCCAAGCGAGATAATTGCGTACTCTAGAATCATCTTACGTCGTGCTCGCTCAAGAACCTCTTCCTCGACAGTGTCTTTTGACACGAATCTGTAAACCATGACATGCGATTTCTGTCCAATACGATGCGCACGAGCCATGGCTTGCAAGTCAGCTTGAGGATTCCAATCAGAGTCGAATATAATAACTGTATCAGCCGTCATCAAATTGATTCCGAGACCGCCAGCACGCGTACTTAACAAGAACACAAAATCGGGACTTCCAGGTGCATTAAAATGATCTATTGCAATTCTTCGAGTCTGAGCAGGAATAGTTCCATCTAATCGTTGAAATGGTAGGCCACGGTGCGTGAGGTAGTCGCCCAAAATATCCAGCATTCTCACCATCTGGCTAAAAATAAGTACTCGGTGACCATCTCGTCGTAGTCGGCCTAGCAGCTTGTCGAGAAGAACCATCTTGCCGCTGTTCATAATCATACCACGAAATATTCGCTCATTACTGTGATCTCCATCTACTGAATTCAAGAATTGATTTTCGGCGTTGGGAAACAAATATGGATGGTTACTGGCCTTCTTTAGTTCCATCATAATGTTGAGCAGACTTAATTGAGAACTTCCAGTAGCCCCAGCATTCAGAGCACTATAGTTTCTCGAAATAATATTTTTATAGTATTCCGTCTGCATATCAGAAAGCTCGACTCGAAGGATGCGCTCCGACTTGGAAGGCAGAGACTTCTCGACATCCTTCTTTAAACGACGCAAAATAAACGGTTTTAAACGCTCATGAAGATCTTTGATGTAAGACTCTTGATTAGCTCCCGGAGTTTCAAAGTCAATCTCAATATCAATATGGATCTTCCCAGGCATAAGAAAATCAATCAATGCGGCCAACTCTCGTATATTGTTTTGCAATGGAGTACCAGTGATGAGCAGTCGGTTTTCCACTTTGAACTCTTGTAAAGATTCATACAGAGCGGACTCCGAATTCTTCAGTCTGTGTGCTTCATCAACAGCAAGATATCGCCATTTGATGCTTCCAAGCTCGGACCGATCCTTTAGAATGTACTCATAAGTGGTGACCAGAACATTAAATTTTGGCTTCTTCTTGTTTCCATCGACATAGAATTCATGCGTTCTCATCATTCTGCGCGATTCAGTGTTTCCCAAATAAACAATATAGTTAAGATCAGGTGCCCACAAATCGATAGTTTCTTGCCATGCTGGGACAGTAGACAATGGAACGACAACCAAAAAAGGACCATGCTGTTTTCGAGCATAGACTAACCAAGAAAGAAATGCAACGGTTTGAACAGTCTTCCCAAGACCCATCTGAAAATTTTGTTAGATTCACTAGAAATGACTATCAATCACATTAATATTCATACCTCGTCGGCGAGGATACCATTCTCGTTTCGAGACCATAAGAAAGCCATCCAATTAAGTCCAGTCAGCTGAAAGTCGCGCAGCTCTCCATTCTTAACAAAAGACGGTTGCTCGGTAAGCTTCTCAAAACGAGGTCTTCGGTTGCCATAATTGACGCTATTCGATGGCAAGAGCTTTGAATTCGATCGAGCAAGAAATTGTTCGACAGCACGCGGTGCAATCTTAGCGACATACTCTGCATCCTCCCAAGTGCATGCGTCATAGTACAACCGTTTCCCTAAGTTCAGGTTAGCAACTTCGCAATGCTTTGGCAACAAAACAAATTGCACAAACATTTTACAAGATAAATTAGTTTCTTTTTACCATCTGAACTAGATCTCTCAGATGACACGACTCGTTCGACAGTTTTGAACTCTTCATAATTTTCTCTCATGCGCTCGCGTTCAATGTCCATAGCTTCGATTTCTTCTTGAGTAGTCGAAGGGTCACTGCGGATTTGCGAGTCAAGGAAGACACTCTGTCGAATATAATTGTCGAGACGCTTATTTCCTTTGAGACTTGAAAGATCTTGGTACGTTTCCCATGTATTGTGAAGATGCGAGATTCCTTGCCATTTGATCTATATACCTGTCAGATCAATAGTTTCCGTTGAAAAAAGGTGATTGCTTACAAAGTATTCGAGATCGACGTGAGGATCATTGGTTCCATTGTCTGAAAACAATTAGCCAATAAACATTAAGTTACTCTATAATATATTTGACATACCTGGCCCGTCAGCGATGGGACGATGATCAAGAACGAGATCAATTGCTCGGGTTTCTAAAGCCAATTAGCCAGGAAAAGATACATACTAGAAGTCGGTATACCTTCAACTTCGTAATTATCCAAAGGAGCTGTATTCTGAGACTTGACTTCATAGTAATCCTCTTCGCTGAGTTCAAGGTCGTCGTCCATTTCGTCTTCGTTGTAGTTCATAACCTTATTATTTCTAGTAGAGAATCTCATCTCCGAAACAGCACTACCATTCATCTTCCTTCTCTTTTTGCGAGAGCGGGAATTGCTGTAATCATCACTATCAGAGGATACTGTCTCTGATCGAGATATATTCGTAGCTAGACATTCATTCGGTTAGCCAGGCCATATCAACCAAATCACAAAATAATTTTACATTTGGCCAACTCTCGTTTAGAAGCCTTACGAGACTTCACAGGAATGTCGTCGCTATCATCTACCCCGTCAAACTATATATCATTATTTTAGCTCATCGTTGTCATATCAAAATATCAGAAAATCCAAGAAAGCATACCTCAACAAACCTATCGGGAGCCGTGTGTGACCGGTTCTTCACAATGTTAGCACTCTTGCAATCACTAGTATATAAATTAACTGAACTTACACTCCTTCGTAAACCATAGAGTTCCGGATCAAAATACTCAGGTTTTCTGCGAGATTTTGTGGATTTTGACTGTGCGGGATAGTTGTTGCTATCACTCTCTGCACCAGACAGGTGCTCAGTAGTAAGAGAACTATCTTTGGAATTACTCTTTTTTGATATTCTCCGAAGATCTTCTTCTTCGGTTTCTTGGCTGTCTGCATCATTCGCTTCCTCATCAGCACCAGTTGTGTCGTCTGCTTCATCTACATCGCCGAAATCTGATTGGTCAGACCTTCTGGAAAGAGACTCATCGTCTGTCGACCCATCACTATCGACCAGATCTTCGTCTCCTGTATGGCTATTAATTGCATCCGAATCTTTAATTGCCGACAGCTCCTGTGTGCTGGTGCTATCATTTGGGGTAACGATGGCCGCGCCCGATTGCATGATCGACAGCGCCTCAACTGCCGTTTCTTCGTTACTCATTGCTGGATAATTCCAAAAAGATAGCTGCAATAATCAGTTACTCTGTTAAAAGAAAAAGGTCAAGCCGACAACCTGCGCGATGGACAAAAACACAGTCTACATATACAGCTATATGTGGTGGCGTTCGTAACATGGGTACTATGCGGTTAAAGTCTCTCATTGAAATGGGCATGCAATCGACGGTCTCGTTTTTTTTCATCTCCAGACGCGAGACGCAAAGTCTTTCTATACTTGGAAATAGTAAACAACGTCGCTGAACCAATAATAGAGACCGACCGCGTTCCGCTAATCTAGCACTGAAACAGCGATAGAAGAAATGCAGTGCCCGAGAACATCAATCAGAAGTTCCATGTCAGACCCAGACTCCACCAGCATACAACTGTGAAAAGCAATTTCCAGATTGTCGAGCTTGAATACGTGAGGAAATAAAGATCCGGAGGGACTTACCGAGAGACCGCACGAAATGTATCATAGCACTCGCACCTAATAAAAGACAATTCGAAAATCACGCGTGCCCACCAAATCAAACAATACCAAATTAAGTGATATGAGAATGATTAATTGTAAATTGCCTGGTCAAATGCAATCAGAAAATGTGAGTAAGGCCCAAGCAGTTTAGTGTAAGACGATTTCGAATATTTCGCTGGGAGAAGGCGTTCAAAGCTGGTAGCACAATACGCAAAAAGCAGGTCGCATATATTCACGTTTAGGGCATATTGTCCACCCGTCTGGCCCCTTGCTGGCTAATTTAATGATTCCATACTTCATCAAAAGAAAAATACAGAGATTGAAAAATAGAAATAACTGATTAGGCATTTTAAATAGCTTTTTTGAAAAAATACATATACCTACAAAAAAAATCGATGATAACTGTGAGATTCGAACTCACGCCCCTTTCGAGATTCGAAACCACGATAATCGTGATAAGAAATCAAATTCTTGAGTCGAACGCCTTAGACCAACTCGGCCAAGTTACCCTCGCAACATCTAAACCAAGTTTCCTGCGCGGCTATATTCCGTAAAAGATTGTATAATAAGTATAAACTATTGAATTTCGGAAAAAAACTGTTTTATTTCCGTAATATCAGAGCTTTTATGGAGCATGATTCTATAAGTAGATGACTTTTAAAATATCTTGTAATCGGTTGTGAAATTCGCTTATTTGCTGAAATTTGCGAAGCGTAAGCATCATTTCTCTCCTCTGTATTGATTACGTCAAAGAGTCGTTTGCGCTTAGTGACGGTTAACCGCGCTTAAGGATGCTGCATCAACTTTTACCCCATCTCTGTATAGACCCGCGTCGCGTTTGATTCCTTTATTGACTCTTATCGCACGCATTTGTGCCCCTTTAAGTGTGAACTACATGCGTTCTCTTTCTTTTCATATCACTCAAGAGCCGTACAATGGCAAGTAAGATTGCAACAGATATATTACAAACAGGCGCGGCGGGCGCTGGGTCTACAGCTTTATGGAGACAATCTCCAGTCTTCATTGGAACAACTAAATTCGATAAATCTGAAAATTCTGATAGAATTCTGGTAACTGGGGGTGCGGGATTCATGTATGTCTTTTTTTTGGTTTTCTTCGAAGTAGCATTCATCTAATAAGATGGGTTAACATAGTGCGTCTTGGGTCGTGCGACATCTCGTCCTGCAATATCCTCACTACTATATAATATGTTTTGATAAGCTTGATTATTGCGCTTCAAAAAACAACTTGGGGAGTGTCAAAGGAAAATCCAATTATTATTTTGTTGAAGGAGACATCACAAATGCCAATCAGGTATCTGCTGTATTGAAAGAGCATAGAATTGATACAATCCTACATCTTGCAGCTTTGAGTCACGTTGATCGCTCATTTGGTGGCGATTCGTATGAATTCACGGAAGTCAATGCGTACGGCACTCATGTGTTGCTAGAGTCATGCAAGGCATATGGATCTATTCGTCGCTTTATTCATGTTTCGACAGACGAGGTGTATGGAGAGGTCCACGATTCAGATGATGATCTGCTTGAATCAGCAATCCTAGCACCAACCAATCCATACTCGGCCTCAAAGGCAGCTGCTGACATGCTTGTTAATGCTTACTACAAAAGCTTTAAGCTGCCAGTTTTAATTGTGCGTTGTAATAACGTGTATGGTGCTCATCAATTTCCCGAAAAGATAATTCCAAAATTTATCTGTCTGTTGCAGAGTAATCGGAAGTGTCTAGTTCATGGTGACGGATCTAATACTAGACGATATCTATATGCAGGCGATGCTGTTGATGCACTGGATACAATTCTTCATAAAGGAACCGTTGGCCAGATATACAACATTGGAACCACGGATGAAATATCAAATTTGGATCTATGCCAGCAGTTGATTAAAGCTTTTGGTTATAAAGAATCGCAGTATATCGATCATATAGAGCACACTGATGATCGCCCATTCAACGATAGGCGGTACGCAATTGATGCCACTAGATTGAAATCTTTGGGCTGGTCCCAGAGAACCAACTTCAGTGACGGTATGGCAATAACAATAGAATGGTATCGAAAGTTTGGGCTTTCTTGGTGGGGTAATCTTTCTGGAATTCTAACTGCGTTTCCCATCGGACCTCTGCATGATGCCCGCAGTGCTGGAGCATGTTAGCAGGTTTATTAGGTCTTATGTGATAATTGGATGCGGCATCCGGTGTATCTAAGTCTTGGTTTTAGGATATGTGAGGTAACTCACCTAAAGCATTTGTACAAAATTATTTTTAATTATTTAAGGAAGATTATATTAAAATTTCTCCACAAATGAAGGATCTTATAGGATGATATATACAGTATCAAAGTGTTTTCTTATTCAGTTTGCTCTGCAATCGAAACCATTTTCCCCTTTTGAAACCAATCAGCAATCTGGAAGGCCACGTCCAAAGCTATAGGGGTACAATTAGCAAGATATAAATTAAAGGCAGTTCAAATAGAAACTTACATTGGCTCTCGCTCAGCCTAGGATCGCAAACCGTGTCGTAGCGAATCTCAAGATCCTCATGTGTCAGCATCTCGGAGCCACCTGCGCGCATTAGTATTGCTCTGAGATTAATTCAAGTATTCTGAATCAAACACTAAATGACTTACCGATGCACTCAGTCACTGCATCACCTGTCAATTCAAGATGAATACCGTGCAGTTGAGAACCGGCTTCTTTGTGGACTTGCAGAGACGAGGCAACTTCTGACATAATGTCTTCAAAATCTCTCGTCTTCAGTCCACTGGCTTCAGATGTCTTTGTATTTCCGTGGCAGGGGTCACACATCCTGTATACAAGTTGTTAGTCTTGATAGAATCTTGCACAGCATTAGATCTATGAGTATCTTAACATACCAAACGACCTTGTGCTTGGTCTTTCTCACCGCTTCAATATGAGCAGGAAGAAGCTGTTCAACCTTTCCAGCTCCATATCGCGATATGAGAGTCACCTTTCCTACTATAAAGTCTGGATCAAGAATATCAAGCGCGTCGACTAGTTCTTTGGCAGTCATTGATGGTCCTACCTTCATACCTATAGGATTCATAATACCTTTGAAATATTCAACGTGGGCACCATCCAATTGTCTTGTCCGGTCCCCAATCCACAAGAAATGTGCCGAGGTATTGTACCATTTATTCTTCGCATCTCTAGGGTCGCGTAATCTTCGTGTAAGACTTTGCTCATACTCTAACAGAAGACCTTCGTGCGAAGTGAATAAATCGATCGAGTTAAGAGAGGACGATTCTGCTCCAACAGTTTTCATAAATGACAGACCTTCCGTAATCGATTTCACCAAAGAAGCATAGCGCTCCTTCACGGTATTTGACTGTACATGCGAAAGCGACCAATCGAAAGGCCTATGGAGGTCAGCAAACCCAGATGAAAGACAGGATCTGATATAATTCAAAGTAGCAGCAGAATGAAAGTAAGCGCTAAATATATGTCAGAGATATTGACCGAATTAGTGCAAAGCGGATGAGAAAGCTTACCTGACTAATCTTGAAGGATCTGGGTTACGCTCCGAGGGATCAAAGCCGTTGATATTGTCACCTCTACACCAAAATTAGAGTGATATTAATAATAAATGAATATTGACTGTACCTGAAAGAAGGAATGGTTTTACCATTGACTTCTTCCGTCAGTTTTGAACGAGGTCTATAATGTACTATTAGAAGTGTTAATGATTTCCATCTCATTTTAAGCACTTACTTGGCGAATTGTCCAGCAATACGCGCAATTCTGACAAGCGGAAGTTTGGCTCCTAAATCAGATGGTCAGTTAAGTTTATAAGCGTTTGCTGTTCAGTTTGATTCACCAACCCCAGATCAGAACCAGGGACATTTGAAGAAGAATCTTCATTTTCGATTCAATACGATCCTTAAAGAAAATTATCAGTATTGTTATAAACATGATGAAGAGAATTTAAGAATTACCTGCGAGCAGTAATCAAAAAGCTCCGCACAGTCACCCCCTTGGAGCACAAATGCCTTTCCTAACGCAGCGTCTCGAAGTAGATCTTGCAATCGATTGATCTATGCGCTCGTGTTAGACCATCTCAGAGCGATTTTGACAATACAGTTGATAGCAGAGCTTACCTCGTAAGGACTGACGAGCGGTGGTAAAGCTTCTAATTTTTCCAAAGCCTATACAGTATATTTGTTAACCTTTGATGTCCAGCAGCAGCGGTATGAATATGTGATTCTAATACCCGTTCGACGGCTTGTTCGTTATCGTAAACTACATCCTGAACGATAGGCTTTGAATGCCAAGTGGTCGGATTCCATGCCGCTCCAGAATTTGTAGATTTTGCTTCATCGTCTTTGGGTACTTCGCCTTGGGTGGTTGTCGAGTTCGACCTTAGCTTCGCTGCTCGAATAGCACCATCACTCGGAACCAGTTTCTGTGGGTTGACCTTGATAAAAACAGGTGACTTGGGAGGGCTCTGCCTTGGATTGAATTCTGCCATGTTATATATGAACACGAGAGGTTCAATATTGAACAACTTTAGCTCATTGACCAAACAGAATAGCTAGTGCAGATATTTAGGGCAAAATGAAAATTTCATAACGCGTTGAGTCAGAGTTTACCACGTGCTCCCGCACGTCATGACAGATTTATCCAGAATGCCAGTTCGGCAGTTCGACTATATCTACGACGATACGATTATGTGAATCTAGCAGTAATTACTTTTTAAGCAAAGATACCGGATCGGCAAGATCTGCGAATCACATACAGCAGAATTTAGCCGCCAGTCGATGCTTGACAGTGAACAAGAAAATGGCGTCTGCCAATCTACTCTTAATGATTGAATCGATTTCTTTGCATGTAAAAAATAAACTATTTTTCTCTGTCCGCATATCTATCACAGCATCGCAACCTATTAAATGATCTATTTGGCAACCGCAGACAACGCCTCCAAAACCTCCAACTCAATCTTAGCCTCGACTTGGTCAATCTCACTTCCAGAAGTTGAGTTCTTCTGGGCCTCGGCCAGCTGGGTGCGGATAGCCTAAAATAAGTGTTAAAACATATGAGAGAAATCGGTCTGCAGAAAAATTCAACAAATTACCTCAGCGCTGAAGTCCTCAACTGGATAGGCTTCGATGGCGTTGATGCTCAACAGCGAACCAGGCTGAACGGTAGCGAAACCACCCGAAACTACATACGCGTATTCATTAGACAACTTTAAATCTCTATAGAATCAAAATCAGAAACATACTGAAGAACTGCTTGGTAGCACCACCATCCTCAACGATATCAATGACACCGGGTCGGAGCTGTTCAATGGTAGGAACATGGCTGGCAAGGACACCCAAGTCACCAGTCACAGCGGGAAGATTAACCTGAACGCTATAGAAGAGTTAGAATGCTGATATTAACAAAGCTCTGCAATTTTGACGCTTTTTCGTTGCTTGCCAAATTATGACCTGCTCCTTAATCCAACACGTATACAGTCTCAATCTTCGTTGCAAATAAAACAAAAACATTTCAGTCACTGCTTCATCTAATGACAGACGTAGCAGATGATCACTGGATACGCCTTATGTTGAATTTAAAAGACGATCGATCGTGCACGCAAAAATCTCGTTCTGATCGAAGTATCGAAAACAATTGAAATTGAACTTACACATCAGCGCTGTTGTAAATAGTCTAAACAATTAAACTGTCAGACTATAATTCTTTTTAAATCTCTCAATAGCAATCAAATCAGATGCTAACCTGGTGAGGAAGGGTCAAGCTCAGACGGATCTTGTCGGCCGGGACGTCGGCGTAGGTGCGAACGCATCCTCGGAGAGACGCGGCAGTCGGCTTTGAACGAAGAACGGATCGGGTGGCCAATCTCAAAGCACTCATTTTGAATCTATCGACTGATGGAATGCTGCAAAGGGAAGTGTGTGTTGCGATTGTTGTAAGTAGAAAGGAAGGAGCCGCCCCGAGTCCATCTTCCGAGAAGCGTCTTGATTGGACGCAATTCCGGGTTAGGTGTTTTTGTCTGACCTGTCGTGACTGCGACACCAAAATAATTTGTCTGGTTTACTATTAACTGAGAAAGGTGTTAAATTGTAGAAATCTTTATTATAGCAACTTTTAATTTTTGGCCTCGAGTATATTACACTGCAAAAGTTTAGACAACAGAATACTTATATAGTGAATACAATTACCGTCATGCCTCCAAAACATATTTAGCCTAGTGTTGTCACCAGCTGTATCCAATATTGAGAAATTAGTTTACATTACATTATTCTTCAGTTGTTTACGATTGAGATATATGCTTCAAAAAAGGACCCCCTCGCTCATGCAAAATGCTAGACCGACGTGGTGAGTAAAGAGCAAATCTATTCTTGTTTGCGCCAAAATAGGTACACAATACAGCTGAAAGCGTAAGAACGCATTCCATTGTGCACCAGAGTGTTGGCAAACGGTGGATCAAGTTGACCTTTTTAGATAAAGATCACATCTTGTCCTCAGTCTACATCATCGTGTTCACATTTCTGCCTGAGAATGTAAACTAACAAACCCAGCCAAAAGCATAGAGTAAAAAAGTATTTATTTTCCCTTTGATTAACATACAGCTCTTTTTTTTAATCCATTAACCGTAAAACGCATCCTTTTTCTAGAATATTGTTTATTCGGAAGGAATGTCGATATCACCGCTGTTGATTCCATCGCTATCCAAAAGTTAGAACTATATTAATAAAAAGTTTAGATATGCGCAAAAAACGTACATGATATCGTGGGGGTTCTGGCCGTCGACACGGCATCCAACAGACTGAGCAGTTCCCAAAACCTCCTTAACAGTTCCTGATAGCTCCTTGGCTAAGCTCTTATAGCGCATCTTTCTGGCGATTTCGATAATCTCATCGAGGGGAACGTTACCGCTGTGCTTGACGTTCTTGTCTTTCTTGCGGTCTCTTGGGGGCTCCTTTAGGGCAGTGATGACAAGCGATGACGCAGCAGGGACAACCGAGGCAACAGCCTGGCGGTTCTGGATGGTGAGCTGGACAGTGACACGAATTCCTTTCTGTTATAATGCATAAGTCTTCCATCTCCATAGTTCATTTTTCTCAAGTATTTTAGGCACTCACGTAGTCCTTGGTGGCCTTGGCGATATCTTCACCGACCTTCTTAGGCGACTATAGCAGCATATATTAGTTTTCTTTTGTTTTCATTCGAGTGTAATACACTGTTGAAGCATACCAAACCAAGAGGACCAATCTTAGGAGCAAGGGCGGAAGAGGCACCAACCTCACCACCAGTGGCTCTCAGGTAGATGATCTTAACCTCAGTGGGATCGGACTAATATAACAGTTAATAAGATAGTCCACATATTAACAACCATTCCCTTCAAATAACTACCCACTTTTGGCGGCATGTTGTATGTTGGTATCTGGCCTTCGTAGGAGTACTGTCTATAACCAAACTCGATTATGACTTCCAACTCAAGTGTGCAATCTCGGGAGTTGCTGCGGCGCCAGCTGCGCATAAATTGTGACTGCTATTATTTCTTTAGGGTTGAGCCCTATATTATTATACCCCAACCCTGGATACGCTCAAAATATGCGTCTCTAGGGTTTTTGGTCTGTCATGGTATTGAAAGCTACTGCGTAATACTGTTTGATCATATTACTATTTGAAATATTAATCTGTTAAGCAAAAATCACTAGAACTACAAGTAAAAAGTTTTTGCATACAGAAGCTAAATTTCTGGCATTCTGCAGTTCTTAAATCTACTGCGCGAGCCAGCACATGTAGCACCATAATCAGCATACAATCACAAGCAAAAGCAAACAAATCAAGACTTTCTAAAGTACAGGTTTGATCCACCGTGTGTCTCTCTTACTCGGCGTAGGCACGAAGCTACAAAAATATCAGTATACATTTCTCAACTTCACAAGAAAAGGGATAGAAACATACGTCGAGTGTCAACGCTCTGGAGCTGTTTTCGATCTGTGCCCTGTAAATGCCCACAAGAGAATCTGATCTCTCAAACAAAGCGTTCTTCAAACTAATCACAATAAACTGGAACCCAGGACCAGCATGGTCGTGAATGTAGTTGGCAATCTTCGCGACGTTCGCGTTGTCAAGAGCTGCGTCGACTTCATCCAAAACGAAAAACGGAGAGGGTCTATAAGAATGGATCGCAAAGAGCAAGGCTAACGCTGCCATTGTCTTCTCACCGCCCGATAATTGATCCATGTCTCTGAATCGCTTCATAGGCGGCATAGCGTGATATTTGATTCCATCAAGATACGGTTCCTAGACTTTGTCAGTCATTGCTCTATATATTGTCGAGGATTACAGGTTAACTTACATCCTGGTCTTCTACCGTAAGATAAGCAGTACCACCAAGAGGGAATGACCGACTTTTTGTCAGTTCTTTGTAAATCTTGTCAATCTGATCAGAAATATGGTTGTATGCCTTGTTAAACAAGTCAAGTCTAGAAGACGTTAGTATTGGATATATTACTCTGTGTCAAATAGAAAGAAATTTGATAAAAATACCTCCTTTCTTTCACGGCATTAAACTTGTCCTTCGCTTGCTTAGCTTCCTTGCGAGCTTTCTCAAACTCTTTCTCGGTCTCATCTAACCGGCCCTCAACCTCTTCGAGTCGCTCGATGGCTTTCATATTGGGCGACATCTTCTCCATCTCCGCATTCAACGACCTGATCTTTTCCAGCAGTGACTCACCAACTTCGTCGCTGTCATCCTAGAATGCAATTCATAAATCAGATAAAGTGCATTAATATTCCTGTTTGAATACATACCTCGAGCAGTTTTTTGTTTAGAGAGCTAAAGTCAACGACAATTCCAAAGTCATTAGTATCGGGAATTGCCTGCGATGCCCCAACAGAGTCATCGATATCCATACGGTTATCCATCAATGCTTCTTCTCCAATCGGAATATTGTCTAAAGAACCTTCAGATAATGGAAGCTCAATTCCCTCCAATTTGCAATTGCGTAGAGCACTTGCTCTGAGAGAATTTTTAGTCTCCAATTCTTCTTGCTATTTACAAAGAATTAGTTATTCTGCGACTATTTCCAAAAAAATTACTAGTTTAAGCTCTGTACTTACCATTGCATTGACCTTCTTGGAAATTTTTTCAATTTCCTTGCTTATTCTCTGAACTTCTCCACGACTCTTAGCCACCTCGTCAGCTTTTAAATCTGCCATTTCTTTATACTCGCTGGACTCTTCATTGATTGCAGAGAGCTCAGACTGCAAAATGCTGATTTCTTCATTGATAGCCGCCTTCTCGGCAATAAGCTGATTTACAAGCTTGGCTTCTTTTTCAAGACTGGCGTCAATATTACTGAGACGTTCTGTCGTTTCTGCCAAGCGTTCTTGTTCGAATCGCAACTGGTTGGATACCCGAGATCGCTGAGTGGTGAAGATTAGACGTTTCCTAGATGCCTCTTGTAAAAGCGTGCCTTGGAATTCTTCGTATTGACGGATATTGTCGACTCCGATCTTTGAACAGAAAGAAGCGTAAACGCTATCCTCGATCTCTCTCACCTTGTGTTCTAATTGGGTAACTTGAGCATTGATTTGCTCGAAATTGGAATCAATTTCTGCTAGCTTGGGAATCAAAACAACCAGTTGCTCCTCAACAAATTTGAGCTCATCTTGTTTGCTCTTAAGATTGCGATGAATGATAGCCTAGTAAATCAAGTCAGATGCTGAATCGCAAGAGTTGTCAAAAACCAGATATCTCACTTACCAGTTCATCGCGTTCAAATCCAAGCCTTTCTTCCAGCCCACCAACATCGCCTGACAGTGTCTCTTCTATGGATGGGTTCCGCTTAGATTTCGCAAGCTCTGCAAGTTCCGCAAGCAGATTCTCTTTAAGAAGTTGAAGGCCTATATTATGTTAACCTCCAGTTTGTTTATCAGTCGCAAGTACCGGCTAACTTACCTTTCACCTCTTGGTCTTCCCACTTCTTGCCTGTCGCATGTCCATTGCGCCCACCAGTCATTAATCCACCCTTGTGGATCACTGAGCCATCAAGAGTAACAGCTAAAAAGAGAATTAGTACAAATAATCGACAATAAAATTATTCATGCCAAAAGTACCTTTAGCCTCGACTCCGCGTTCCCATCGCATATGCTTGGCAATGTTCATGTCATCGCAAACAACAGCGCTGCCGCAGACGTATTCCATAGCACGTTGATTTGATATATCAAAATCAATCGTATCAATAGCTAATCGCATCTGTTTATGCATGCCCTTGAATGACGAGGAGACTGGCTTAACGACAACGGAATTAAGAGGAATAAAGGTGCAAACACCGGCTCTCTGCTCACGCATATAAGCAATACAGTCTGTAGCCGTCTTCTGAGTATCGACAACAATTGCATCAAAATTACGTCCAAGAACTGTGCTCATTGCAACCTCATATTTTCGTTGCTTAGGCTTGCATAGATCGCAGACTCTGCCGCGAACGCCTGGAATAATCCTCTTCAAAGAAGCGATTGTGTCTTTCATTCGAAGTTCGCGCTCCGACTCGCGGCGATCTGCATTTAACTCGATAAGCTCGTTCAAGCATTTCTGCAATCTGCCATTAAGCTCATCTTGTTTGGCTGTCTGCTCTAATCTTTCGTTGACTGTTGCATTCAGTTGCTGTTTCTTCGATTCAAGATCCTGGATATCTTGATTCACGCGAACAGAGATCTATCATCATGTCAGTTGAATGTGCAGTTTACATACGAAACGGAACGCATACCTGATCATACTTGACGGTTATCTCTGCGATTTCGTCTTCCAAGCGCGACTTCTGCTTCTGGAATTCATCAATTTTCACGCGCAGTGCAGTTCCGCTGTCTTCATCAGTTCTCTTTTGTCGCAAGAAATTGTCAAGGGTCGCCTTTTCCTTGGCGGCCTGCCGATTGAAAGTTTCTTTTAGACTCGCGTATGTTTTCATGTCTGCTTTGCTTAAAGATATTCCAAGTTTCTGCGAAGCAGTACGTTGTTGCTCTTCAAAAGCAGTAATTGTCTTGTTGATCTTGTCAAGCTCTCTCTGTAGATGCTGTACAGTGGCCTCCTGGCGAGAGACCTCAGCTGCGACTTCAATCTGACGAGATTTGTGTCGCTTCTCATTGGCGTTTATTACCTTTATCTTCTCATCAACCGGTACCATACTAGTTGACTTATCCTCAATCGATTTCTCAAGCTTTCGGATAACTCTCTCCTGCTTCTGGAGTTTGCGAGTAGCCTGGGATTGCTCAGCTTTTAGTTTATCAAGAATTTGTTGCTCGTTAGCCATCTCTGTTCTGAGTTTGCGCGCCTGGTCTTGCGCAACTTCGATTTGAACATTGCTGGCGTCAATAGAGCGTGTATAATGGTATAATTGCCACAGTATATGAGTCTTGACAGCAGAATCCTGATTAGATTGTAAGCATGTGTAACAGAGTACTGAAACATAGGTAACTCACTCTCTGCTTAATCTTCTTTTCCAGCAGTTCTACTTCAACTTTCTGTTCCATATATTGTTTAATTTCAGTATTATAAGTACGCTTCTTGCTAAAAGCCAGATTGGAAGCATCAGCAGCTTGTTCTTGCTGCTCTTTCAGACTGTCATAGTCGGACCTGTATTCCAATGACCCCGAAATCTGCTCAATAAGACGCGTCAGATCCTTGGGAGATTGAGCGGCTATCGCCTCAACGTCGCCTTGGAAAACGAGGAAGTTTCGCGCTTTAATAAGAATATTCTCCTCTTCTAACGCTCGAGAATATTGAGAGGCACTGACCGATTTGCCGTTGATACGATACTCACTAGAACCTTGGCTCGTAATTCTATGCCACCGCGTGTTAGCAAAATACGAACAAGGAGACGCGTTTTCGACGCACTATACATACGATCGTTTCAGTTTAATCTCATCGCCATCATCCTTCACATAAACCGCAGTAACTGAAGCCGTTGCTGGATCGCTTTCGCCTTGTGTTGCGAGATCGTTGTTTGTTGTCATAACTCTACCACGGTAAACAAGATCCTTAAGCTGCGTACTACGCAGATGGCTGCTCTTGATACCGAGAACAAAAGAGATAGCATCCATCATATTACTCTTTCCAGCTCCATTTGGCCCAATAATACTAGTAAAATATGACTGGCCGAAGTCGATAGTCTGCGTAGATTTGTAAGATTTGAAGTTGCTCACTTCAATACGCGTGAGCTGTCCCATATTGGAGGCAGTGTGCACGAAACGCTAGAAGCAGCTACAATCTGAAGTATTATAAGCGGTCAAAAACAATAAAGTAAATAAAACGTGAAGATACCCTGCGCGCAAATGTACGATAGAAGGGCAATATGAAAAGAAGAGTCGAAGAGAAACACGCGCTGGAGTGATACGCTACCGATAGAGACGCGTCGATATCCGGGTAAGTGAATGGCGCGTCAAGCCCTAACCTGAATTTGCATTTTGTTTACATAGTATAATTTAAATACACTAAAAATTCAATATTTTCAGGCTGTCAAACTGACCCTACGAGCAGGAGGCAATGGTTTTTCGATTATGCTATTATGTACGGGGCAGTATTGCTATTTGAAACTTAAAGTAACATCCGAATCACAGAACTTATTTATATTTGCCAATCTGCCAATCCATGAAAACTTCCAAAACGCCTCCCAATGCAGTAAATCGTTCACAATTGACAGTATCATCCATCAGTAATAATTTGCCCTACCTTCAACGTATGAAGGAAAAAAAATGCAATATCATGCGTTTTGGTTTTTTTGGTTTTGTATTTCTAGCTTCTTTGCCTTCTTTTGGGTGTTCTGTATTTTCTTTGCGGAAGCCAGTTCTCTTCTAGCTTGCTTGCTGGTCAATTTTTGTTTGTCATCAACAGACAAAACAGCCCCACCATTGTCACTCTGTTCTTCGGTAGAGGGTGTATCGAGCTTGACAGAATTATCTGCGTTATCGACCGCCGCAGTTGTAGCAGGCTTGACGCTAAAATTTTGATCTCCATTAGCTGCTGGACCCGTTTTCAGTTGTTTCAGAAACTCTGAGACTTTGGCATTTTCAGTTTCTGAAAGCTTGTTAGTCTCTAGAGCTGGTTTCTTTTGCGCGCGCTCTTCGTCATAAGCGTCATTGCCCGATAGCGCATGTTTTATAAATCGCCCAGCAGCAGGCTTGTCTAGCTGCATTTGTCCTTGTTTATCTGTCAGTAAATCTAAAATAAAGCTGGATCTGCGCTTTCAAAACTTACGTCCTGCAAGTAACTCCTCAGCATGCTTCACTTTCTTCATATAAGTCTGGACTCTTCGGATATCGCTCATAACCGGATGATCTGGTGTGAAACTATCACTGACTTTCAATGCAGCTAGTAATCTGTTAGTCTGTGATAAAAAAAATGGAGCCGAATCACTACACGCATACAAAAAATTGACGAATTCAGAGCATAAAGTAAAGTCATGCACGCCTTAGCTTTGTCCATGGGCGGCAAATCAGCGATAAAAGCTGCGAGGCCATCTTTGGTTAGATGAGAAATGCTCGATTCTAATAGAGTCATTTCGCTGTCAAGAGCCTCGAAAAAAGGCTCAATAGATTCGGATCTGCTCATATCGACTAATCTAGCGCGCTGTCCTTGTCTGAATGTGTAAACTTGGGATGCTGCAATATAAATGCATGTCAAATATAAAAAATTTAGGCGGGAAAAGCCCGAACCCAGATCCTGAATCTTAAAATGTTGTTTACGGTAGGGAAGCTGGCCCATTATGCAATGTTAATCTAGCCCTCAAAGAGAAACTGAGAACAAGGTTATAGAGTAACGGAATCGTTCTGATAATACGTGGATAAGTGGGTTTACATCTACTCCCTATTGAATTCAATTGCTGCATTTGGCTCAGGATCTAGCTTCAAGAACTAGCTATATATTTAATACACACTTGACCCACGGCACAATTTCACACCTTGCCGGCTTCTGTCTGTTTCATATATTCAGTCAACATGGCTGAAAATGCCGTTGCTGCTTCGGCCGCGGATATTGAAAATCAGCTCAATATTGTAATTGATGGGGGTTTTCCTGATGAGAAACTTTATAGCGATGACGGTGAGATGGAAGTCGACAAGGACAATGGTGGAGGCGCTTCTCAAAAGGTTGACAATACTGAGGTTTGTATCATAATCCAGCATCTTATTCCTTCAAAGGCAATATACTGACAGCAGCAAATTAGGAGACAATCCCTGAAGCATACTCGCTAAAACGTTCTGAAGCTGTCTGCTTGATTGGTGTTGACGAAATGTCGACCAAAGATGTCAAATTATACGCGTCAACTTATTTTCCTGAAGAGGCTCCGAAATTTGAATGGATCGATGACAGTTCAAGTATGTAGATGTTACATGGGTTGATCTATGGGCAACGAAGAGACTAACAATGTAGCGAAGTATTACTCGTGTATAGATATGATGACGTAGCTAAGCGGGCTTTAGATGCCTTTACATCTGAGGCGGAGTATTATGACGAGGCTCCCGGCGATGGTGCTTTAAGAAACGCCAAAGTGCATCCCGAGAATGGAAAACACTCGCTGAAAGTTCGGGAAGGGCTAATCACTGACCGAAAAGAGGTGTGTGATTTTTTTCTTGAAATTATATCTCATTGCAGTTGAAATTAACAAATTGATCTTACAGAAAGAAGCACGTTTGAAAAGCCGATATTATCTATTCCACGGTGATCCTCGCGAGGACGAGGAGCGAAAGTGCGTCGACTCATTGTTTATATATCTGTTTGCGATCTAGAGTATTGACGATTTATAGGCGCACGTCTGAGCGTAGGCCCGACAGGGGATCGGCACCGGATGGGAGATATTCTGATAGGAGATCAAGAAGACGAAGTGCATCGCCTACCAAGTTGAGAGACGGTGACGACGATGAATCCTCTTCTGGTTATAGAGACAGATATCCGCCGATCAATAAGACATGGGGCCATTCCTCATCACTTGATCGCTATGTTCCGAGCGAAAATTATGACAAGTTTGCTCGGAGAATCGACCGGTATGCGCCTCGACAGAATATTAATGAATACGTTCCAGACTATGACTCAGGGCGCCTATCACCCGAGAGAAAATCTAGGCGCAGATCTGAACATGAAGAGGGCAGATCTAATACTAGACGTCCGCCGATATCATTAGCCAGAGATGTGGATACAGCGCCGGATAATTCTGAAGAAGAAATATTTGCTACACCAGAAGGTCGTTTATCTGGCCGGCTTTCCGTTGAAATCGATCCCGAAAGACGACTGGCTCGAAGTCAAGCAGATAGCGGTAAAAGTTCAAGCAAGAAGGGATTAGATAATAACTTCTCCGGCCGGATAGGTGATGCTGGTAGTTCAGATATTCTGTCAGAATCAAAGGAATCTGGGAGTTCGTTTGCAACTCGTTTGGGCAGTAAATCGCAACCGCTGCAAAAGAGTGAAAATAGCTCTGATTTTGCTAGTCGACTCTCGAGTAAGGATAAGGGACGACGACGCAGAGCGCATCATCTTGACTTTGATTGAGCTGCTTCAGTGGCTTTTTGCTGTGGATCCAATTCGTTTTTCGAAGCTGAAGTGTATATGAGTTGGAACTTGTAGTATCGCTAGTAGTCGTAGTATCTTTAATGTACATTATTCATGACCATATGCTGATAGATTTCTATCGGATTTTATAATCCGACATTTTTAATACTTGCGTCTCCTAAAAAATTAGATATATCTTCTATTATTATTTATTAGTGATATTCGCAAATAATGTTTCAGGTTGCGGTTTGTAGTATTTGGACTATAAAGATGCAATAAAGCTGACGAATATTTACTGACGATAACTCCGCCGCACGTAAAATAAACTCAATTCGCTATCAAAATGGCGTTTCATTATCTCACGCAGCACTTCCCTGTTCATTCAACACATACTACTTGTTACATACAAAAAACAAGAAGGTAAGAACCAAACAGACAGAACCACTTATTTTTTATTGTGCTGTTGCTGCTAAATTATTGTAAGCAAAACTGAGGAGTACCTATTGGTCTACTCTGACGACGCCGACGATAATTTGTCTCTGAGTGCAGACCTTCAGCTAAATACTGACGCTTTGTGTTTCAGAGATTGAATATGCCGTCTCGGGACAATATTCATGTTATTGTAGCGCGATATCTTCGCGACAATGCGTACGACGCAGTAAGTAGATGTTTCAAACGGACCTTATCAGGCATACTAATTGTTACAGACCCTTGAGGCATTCAAAGGAGAGCTTGGCATCGAAGATGACATGATTCCATCTGATCACTCTATGACGCTTGAGAGGTGAGTGAGCTTCTCCGACACATCAATACCCTCATTTTACTGATTTTACATCACTAGCATTATCGAGCAAAAACGTCTTTATGACCTTGCCATGGGAATCCAAGAAATGGAGATTAAGCCCGAGCCGAAGGATGCCTGGGCAATTCCCGCCCCAAATTTCAAGTCTTTACTCCCCGAACAAATGGCGAATATTCTTTTTGTTAAGGTGGCCAATCTATCTATGCCGACTTCTATTGACGATCCAGCTGCAGGTAACTCGGTACGACCCTGCATTTTAGTTACAGAGGCAGACCGCTCATTGCGAATATTTGACTTCTACACTTTCGATCTTTTGAAGGTGTACTTGCACATACATTCTTCGCCTATATTAATGCTTGAGGTTTTAGACGAATCTAATATCATGACTGGAGGAATGGATGGAAGACTTGTGATTTCGACGCCGAGCACTGGTGAAGTCACGGTTGAACTAAAGGATCACTTCAAATATCTTGTCAAAATCGCGATTTCAAAGGATCATAAATATGTTGCTACTGCCGGTTATGACAAGAAAGTGCATGTATACTCTCTCGAAAAGCCAGAGAGTGGCCCTATAGTGCTCTCAAAGATTGGCACGCTAACGTTTCCAACTAATCCCGAAGCTGCCATATTCGTTTACGCAGACGGCGAAGACGGAGCAACTACTACAAAGTTAGTGGTTTCAAGACGTGATTCTACATTTTTATACTATTACAAACTTCAGCCTAACCTGGTTGAGTTTGCCCGTCACAACTTGAATCCAGAGAGCAACTCTTGGGTTTCTTTTTGTGCTATGGATTTGGTATTGGATCCTACTGAGCATAAATATTTGGGAGCTGTTACCTCAACGGTACCGCACATGAGATTTATGTTGCTTGAGTCTGGTAATGATACGATTTTAAAAAACGCGTTTACTCGGGCCCCTCAGGATGCCTACTCGACTAGTAGAGTCACATGGAGACCACAAGGATCTGTAAGAATTTTGATCATGAAATTTTAAGGTCATGAATGGAAACTAACTATTTTGTATAGGGCATCTGGTGTAATGGTGACGACGGCCTGATTAGAGGCATCGAAGTTTCGACTGGAGCAGTTACGGCAGAACTAAGACACCACGAAGGAAAAGTAAAAGCACTCTACTCAGGGATGGTTGACGGTAAAGAAGTTGTAGTTACTGGTAAGTGTCGGCCCTTTTTTTTGCGTCTACCTTATGTCACATGCTGATTTATTTAAAGGTGGATTTGATAAGACCATTGCTGTGTGGGAGATTGACCAGAGGTAAACAAAAATTTGGATTTGTAGAAAGATTTTATAGACAGAAAGGAGAGTGAGTGATTGAGTGTAAATATTGTTGTATAGCAGATATGAATTTGAACACTGTGATTCAAAAATCTTATTCGTGTATTTTCAACTGAAAGTCGCTATCAGATTATGGCTTGCTGTATAAATATTCAGATTGTCTATTTCAACAAGGCAGTCTTCTTACGCCAGGTTCTAACTGCCCGGAAAATCAGCAAGATTAGCAATTCGACCTCTGAAAATGCAAGACTTATTAGTATGTGTATAAAAAAAAAGAAACCAGATTACATACGGTCTCTAAACATAAAGAGCAGACCCTGAACAAGAACTCCTTTAGAGATTTGAGGTCCAATTCCCTTAAACAATCCTCTCATTCCTTCATTTTTGAATAGATACGCTAGGGCATCGATAAATGAATTAAAGCGCTTCTCGCCAGCCTTGGGTTTCGATTGGGTCATAACTTTAGCCACAATCATTGGTTGCGTCGCAACAGTAGCCATGGACTTGGACAATGCTCCAAGAACTTATCAACAGATCCAGTCAGCGTATTTAATTCATTTTAATGAAAGCGCATCTACTTACAGAAGGAATCGTAAGCTGTCAGGTTAGCTTTGCCGGCGAAGAAGATGTTTCTGAATCGCTGATACATGCCATATGTGATGGCGGGGTTGACCACAAGTACAAGAGACGCCTTGAGACCTCTCCATAAGCCACTTGGTCCATCTTCAGCAATAACTTCCTTTCCTGTCTTTAAGAATTCTGATGGAGTCTCTTCGGTTTGCTGGCGAGTCGTCACCACACTGACAGGAATTGTGAAGATCTGCGCCAATGCTCCTGCAATTGCGCCAAGGATGAGTTCCATGGCAGTAGAAATGCTTGGGTACTTTCTTTGATAAGCTAATCTAATAAATCCGTACCAGCTATTTGTATTGTTAGCACTATTCTTAAAGTCATACGTAGCTGACGTACTAGAAATAAGCGAAGTTGGTAGACGCGACACCAAGAAGAGATCCCGGCAAACCGGTATACAAAGCAGGAACGCCTCCCTTCTTGTAGATCTTTTTTACAGCATCCGCGGTACTAATGTAATAATCCTCGTTTGAACTAAAAATGTGTCAGCTCATAGCTTCAAGAAGATCGGGGTCACATTTTACATACGCTTGTCCTTTCTCTAGAGTATCTTGATCAGATGCGAGGCTCTTTTTTTTCTGTACCTGAAGCTTGGTTTTGGCCCTTAACATAGGTTAGTTCTCTGGTTTTTTATCTTTGCCTTGACGTGGTGCCTCACAAATCTAGAGGATAGACGATCGTGTTTGCCAACACGGCACCGGCAGCGCCGGATAGTGCATATCCCCAAGGGGGAAGTACCTCTTTCGAAGGGACCGGCATGCGTAATTTGGGTAAAAGGTAAAGAAGTAGAAAAGCAAAAAAGATAGGAGAAAGTATTGACGGGTACTCGAGAAGATCGCGATAAGGTAATAATAGAAAATAAAGGCCGATAAAGGTAAAGGCGCGAATCTATTGGGAGATCTCCAGCAAATGACGTAAAAGATGAGCGCGCCGTTTGCCAGCCACAGGCAGTATTGATGGCAAATTAAACAGATTATCAAAGCTATATCTTTATAGGAATAATACGTACTCTCAATTACAGGAAAGAGATCACTCATTTAAATGAAGCAGCACTCGGCTCTTTCTTTACGACTTCAGCCCCGCAGCTCGGGCCGAGCTTACTCGAAAAGGCCCAACCTCGGCTGAACTTTATATTCAGGGGTAGCTGATCAGGGTAATGCCTTAACCTTGCGCTGCGATCCTGGCGATACTCTTTTCTGATAGTGCTCCCCGTTTCCAGCCCATGGACCTATCTCACGAAAATCGTGCAAAGGTTGCTATATCTCATGTTGTATCTAAATTTATCGTGTTCTCACATAATTACTAGAATGCCTTAGCTACTGCCCGTGTCCTCTCTGAACGCGGCGATCGACATGACGCTCTCCAGGCTGCCCTGGAAGCAAGCTCGTTATTCATTGACGCAACTAGGAACGCTACCTCAAAGGCTGAACGAGCACGTTTAAAAGAGCAGTTTGAAGTTGCAACTTCACTGGCGAAGAAGCTCAAGGCAGTTCCACTTACTTTATCAAGGTCAGAACATTCACCTCAGTCGCAGCGGTTAAAACCGAGCAAGGAGGCACGGTTATTCGCAGAGTTGAAGCTACCTACTAAAGAACGCGCCGTTATTTTGAGGAGTTCAAAAATTGGTGGTCTGGTATTTCCCCCGTGGGAGGCATCCGACTCACTACCTGTCTCTTCCAATGAGCTGTTTACGTATGAATATTGCTCTTTTACATGCCTTTTGAGATTTCAATTGACTAATAATCTAGTGATCCTGCCGGCTTTCTTTCTTTATCGCTAGATCAGAAGACACACTTTGCGGGGTGGAAGCGACCGTCTGAAATCTGGGGCCAAAGTGCAATTCTATTCAACAATTCAGAGAGTAACTCTGGTCAACCTCTATCGTCTGATATATGTCAGGTATGATGATCCTATAATATAAACATTTTTAGATTTCAGCGAAATAGTAATTGACGATAAATCCAAAGGACATTTTACCAGACTGCTCAGTTGTCGCGTCACTGTCTGCGATATCTCACTGGGAGTATTTGTCGGGACGTGTAGTAAGTTTACACAAGATAAAATAAGTGCTTACGACATTACAAACTAACGGACAATCGTTCCAGCTAATTTCTGACGTATTATATCCCTCCCAAAAATCTCAGAACGGAAAATATTGCGTAAAATTGTTTTTCAATGGAGTGTATCGCAAGGTCCGTTGATAAATCCATTGTGTTACCTTTTTCAAACATGCATATTCTGACTGCGTCGGTTAGGTCATTATTGACGATTATCTGCCGACATCGAATTCATCAAGATACATACATGTTATCTCAAGATCAAATAACTGTCTTTACGGTCCAGCTTTGATAGAAAAGGCATATCTAAAAGTAATGGGTGGATATGATTTTCCGGGATCAAATGCTGCCAGTGACATTTTTGCTTTAACGGCATGGATTCCTGAACATATTCTACTACATAGCGACAGTATCGACCTAATAGCTCTTTGGAATCGATTGTTCGCTGCCTGGAGGTTTCGAGACATTTTGATTACTATAGGAACCGGACTATTGACGGCCGAGGAATCAGAACTTTTTGGTTTGGTCAGCGAGCACGATTATGCAGTTATAGATATGCGAGTCTTGGAAAGCGGTCAACGCGTGGTTTTGATCAAGAACCCATGGAATTTAGAAAACTTGCCGCAGTCCTCTCAGTCGCGATTTATGAGTGCTGAATCGTTACCTCAAGTAGAAAACTGCTGCTGGATGGAGTTTTCTCGTATGAGTGTACGCTTTAATAGCCTGTATCTCAACTGGAATCCTTTATTGTTCAAATATAAAAAGCAGGCGCATTTTGAATGGAATTTGGAAAATGGGAAGGGATTCGGATCACTACGTAAGTTTCTGATCATTAAATGCAAGAGTTAATTACTAATTTCGTTTTGAAAGATCTGAGTCCGCAAATGTCTATTGAAAATCAAAGTGTTGATGAGTCTAAAGTTTGGATTCTTTTGACAAAACATATAATTAAAAATGATACCAAGATATTTATTGCTCTTCATGTTTTCAACGATCCTGGCACCAGAGTCTGGAGGAAGAAGCCCACGATTATCAAAGTGAGTTTCTATTTTCATGATGAAAAGATTATTTTTCTTGGGCTAATATTACTTAATGTCATAGTCAAACTTTGTCGATTCTAGTCAAACGCTCGTTCGAGTTGATATACCTGCAAACACAAAATACACTATTGCGGTTGCTGCCCAAAGTAGCAACTTCAGCCCGCATGCGTTTTCTCTCTTTGCATATTCGCTAAATCCAATAAATCTCGAGCCAGCTAGCGAAGCGTTTCCGTATTCAGCCGATGCTGATGGACTCTGGACGGAACTTACTTCAGGAGGCAACACTCGCTCGCCTGGCTATATATATAATCCGCAATACAAACTCACAGTCACCCAAGATTCCATAATTCAGTTGATTATCGAGACACGGTCTCATAGCCCGGTGCATGCTCAAATTGTCTGGGGCGGTGGCCATCGAGTCCACTCGTAAGTTTCGATTTTTGGCAATATTAAATTTCGTGTAGTATGGTTGTGCTAAAGACTCATAATAGGATTCTTCCACGGGATATAGTTTTAGATACTGGTGAGTACCGAGTAGGAAGCGCGATGAGCATGAAAGGTCAAGTCATGAAAGGCGATTACACAGTTGTCGTATCGCTTTATGATCCAGGATTGATGGGCGAGTTTTATCTGCATTTGATATCAGATCATCCTAGTCAGTTGACTAGATTGTCAGATTTTCGAGCAAGACCAGAGTAATTGAGAATGGGAGCATGGTCATATGAATATGACTAAGATTGTACGATTGTAAGGCAGTAATAATGTATAATACAATAGCATAAATTTGACTCTAAAATTACGGGTTCTCCTTTCTCTCACTATTTGTTGATTAATCATCCGTGCCTTTTCCATACCCTCCGCGACCAGGATCATAATCCATTCGAAACTCATCTCTGATTTGACCTCCGGATTTTCCACGACCATACTGTCGTCCTTCCTTGAACCCAGCATCGATATCGGTCTTGATTACTCGCTCATCAAGCTTAGATTTATTGATATATCGCATGCATGCCAATGCGTCTTCGCGGGTGTAATACTCGACAAAGCAGAATCCGCAAGGTGTCTTACTGAAGCGATCTAAGCCCATGACGATTTTTTTGACCTCGCCGACTCTATTTATAAAATGTGTAAACCATCAGGTTCTTATAGTATTATACCACTCAAAATAAATATTAGCATACTTCGAAAATAATTCCATGATTTGTTCTTCTGTGGTGTAGAATGACCTGTATATCTCATGGTTAGACATTATCTTCAGCGTGAAGAATATTCATACATACAGATTTCCAACATAAAGTGTGCTAGACTCTTCGAGTTTTTTTCTCTGGAACTCTGCGTCCTCTCTGTCTGCCGAGGATCTCTAAAAAATTATTTGCGTAAGCATATTCAATTGCTGGATTGAATGATTTGAATTAGCAGTAGCCACAAAAATGGAGGGTTTGTACCAGTTTCTTCTCGACGTATGCACTAGGTGCATCTAATCTAAAGGTCGAGTGAACAGCGTATGTTTGGCGCGAGTCCAATGCCATTCTGTAAATAGCTGAGCTGCTTGATGTGGTTAAAAAGACCTCAATTAGTCGGTGCACGGAGGAGTTTGATTTAGCAGTGATATCTTCTCAAATGTCGCGCCGCACCACGCTGATCTAGTCTTGATTACGACTGAGTGAACTAATCATCTAATCCGTATTCTCGTCCAGATATTTATTAACATATACAGGGTTCAAGCATGCCAGTTACCGGGTGCGTTCTTATCAATGATATTTTATATTTTTATGTGCATAAATAATAATGCAGCAGATACTGACTCAAGCTGCAGACTCTATGTAGTTCAGGAACCAGGTACAATTGCGAGTACAATATCGAGTATTAACGACAAAATCACTCGTCAATTCCCTAAAGTTCTCGGTAAATGGTCAATCGAATACAAATTATTTCGAGAAAATCCCGAAATCAGTACGCCGGGAAGACAGGGCTCACAGGCACATATAGATCAATACCAACAGCAACCGCAAAGCAAGGCGCGCTTTCTTTCACAGCTGCATTTATCTACACATGACGATGATGTGTTTAATTTGATTGACGAGCCAATGAGTTACTCGGCTGCAAGGGCGGGAATTAAGTCTGATAAGAAAGTACTCGCGGTGTTTGACAAAGGCATGGATTCGATTATCGGAGCAAAATTACAGAGTATGTGGTTATTGCGGCAATCAATGAGGGCCGAAGGCCATGTATTTGCCATCGGAGACTCTTTTCTTGTGCGAACGGCAAATGTAACACAAAATGGTACATTTAAATTCTTAATTATAGAGGTATTCCTGTTTCCTTTGTTTTCCACTCAATTTCGACTCTTAACAGAGATGTGTTACAGGTCGAATATCTGGCCAGCGATGATCTCGATGCATCCAAAGAAATAATAGCAGGCTTCATCACCAAATGCGGATTCCCCCAAGGCCGCCTATTTTTTGGAGATTCGTTAGACATCTATCGCGAACCTGCCGAAGATCCCAAGAAATTTGGCAAAATCGCACATTGTCTTCAGTACATGGAATTCTTCAGGATGCGGCCATCCGGTTAATTAACTACTAAATGTACGTTCAGAATATGATATGTAAGATAAACAGAATTATGCATAATATATGTACAGTTCTTGCATGCAAAATCGCGGAAACAAAATATGAAAAGATAAACCTTTAGTTATGCTCTACGCGCTTATCAACCGCTCGCTACAATTAACCGATCAGAAGCCAGAAAAATGAAAATAAAATAAAATAAAAACAGAACAAAATATAAGTCCAAATATATAATACGAAACATGCATTACTCTATTTCCGCCACCAGCGCAAAGCTGGTCAACGAACCAGCAGCCAATCCAAGGTTCAAAGCCAATCCCATAAATCCACCAGCGGCCTCCTTCTCGTCTTCAGCCACGTAACTCTCGGCATTCATCATTGCACAGCTACCAATATACCCGTTTGTAATACCAAATGCGAATTGTAAAAGCATGTAAAAAAAGTCACTTGAGATGGCTGCGCCTTCTCCGTTGACATTACAAAGGAAGAACAAAGGAATAAAAATTAATCGGGCGACGGCGAAAATCGCCATGTTCTTTTGTGAATGCATCACAAGTTGAGGATATCCACAAACAAGTCGACCGGCGAGGTCACCTGCGTTCCAAATGAGGTATGCGAATGGGATGTACACGTTTGGTCGAAACCACGAAGTTGATGAAGTCACGCCTTCGACATAATTAACCGAAAGAACGGTGGAGGCAAAAACGGGGAACATCAAAGTAAGACCGAAAGTGAAGAAAACCGCAAAAGCTGAATAATATAGCTTCTTGAGCAATGCAGTGAGAGGAACATATTTTCGACTTGGTTCAGCGGCAATATCACCAGACAGGGAATGGGTCAGAACACTACCGTGATTAATGACTGCCTTTTGTCTTCTATAAAACGACATCCAGAAGAAAATAGTGACGACGGATACACCGGTTGCAGTCAAAAAGTAAACGAAAGAGCTAGCGGATGATGAAGATTGGCCTGCCTGTCCGGTACTTGTAGACTCTACCGATACGACTGAGATAATCTGTGCGACAGATGGAAGTACACCCGCGATAGCTTGACCAACCATAATTCCCTGAGTATATACAGGTGTGAAAAGATTAGCAATAGCAAATGCACCATTTTGCGAAAGCGAGGTAGCCACGGCTGAGAAAAAAACTGAAAGCAAAAGGTAAATGAAGTACACTACGATATGCCAAGCCTCCTCGGTAACTGAAGCGATTGCCAAAATTGTGAAATTGAAAGCGTTCAAAAACAACGCGATCCAAATACGCAAAGTATAGCTTGCGTCTTGCTGCTTATGGGAGAGGTAGAGCATCGAGAGAGTTGCTGTGACTGTGCTAGTCGTCATCATGACTACGCGACGTAATTTTAGTAATGGATGGAGTTTGCAAATGATTTGATACACTTACAGCTTTGAAAATTCTCTCTTAAGAACTCGCTTTCTTTAAATCTGTCTTGAAAGTAGGCGGCCGCGCTAAGGAAGCAATTCCAGGGCCAAAGCATGGCAAGCCCTTGGAAAGTAAAATGGTCAGCGCAATCTACAGGCACAATGCACTCATAGAAAAACACAGCTCACCTAGAAGTAGAAATGCCCAATAATCCATAGAGTTATACGTTTCCTTCGCATGCTGCATCATCTTTGCGTGAGAGTCGACATCATGATTGTTTTCAAGATTATTGAGAGCATCAGCGGCTATGAGGTCATCGTCATTATCGACTGTACTCAAGAACCCCGACGTCGAACTTGGAAACTCATCTTCGCTGCTCAAGAGATGTGAACGCGACGTATCTGAGAACTCTGTCATTTGAGAGAGGATTGTGGTAAGTGGGTTAATAAAGCAGTAGCAATACTAGAGCGATTAATTCTTGTGCACGAGCCAAGGGGGAGATTGTCAGCAAAGTAGGGTGTTGTGTTGGTTTTGTGGAAGCGATTGCGCTTGGCCGAAGCGATGGAAGCGTCTTGGAGCGTTTATTTAAAGCGCTTCACTTGCCCCGGCTCTCTCCCTACTTCCTTTCGACTATTTGGATACCTTGACCTCAATTGATCGCCAAAATGACTGAATTTGACCCTAAGGATATGGAATACCGGTTTCTCGGAAACACTGGTCTCCGCGTCTCATGTCTATCGTACGGCGGCTGGTTGACTGTCGGTGAGGACAGCGAGAAAGTTACCAAGGCATGCTTCGAGGCAGCCTGGAGCCGTGGTGTCAATTTCTTCGATACTGTACGTTTCTACTTGCGAATTCATCTGTATGAGTACGAATGATCGTTGCTAACCCGGCTATAGGCTGAAATTTACTCCAATGGTGAATGTGAGGTTGTCTTTGGCAATGTGCTAAAGTCACTGGGCTGGACTCGCTCCGATTACGTGATTTCGACCAAGCTTTACTTCGGATTTGGCGAGAAGAGTCCTAACGGTCGTGGTTTGTCTCGTAAGCACTTGATTGAAGTATGCCTCTATCTTTGAAGTTTGCGATAATGTAGTTATCGCCTACGATAGTCGTCGGAGTTAACTAATGATGATAATAGGGCCTCGAGAAATCCCTCAAGCGTCTCCAGCTTGATTACGTCGATGTGATCTTTGCCCACCGTCCTGATCGTGAAGGAGTGCCGATGGAGGAAGTCGTGCGCGCATTCACGCAGATGATCACAGACGGAAAGGCGCTATACTGGGGTACTTCGGAGTGGTCGGCATTCGAGATCGAGCATGCTCATCATATCGCCACCAAGTTCGGCTTGATTGCTCCAATTGCCGAGCAGCCTGAGTACAATGCTCTCAAGCGTGATCGGTTTGAAGCCGAGTACAAGCCTTTGTATGATCTGTACAAGTATGGAACTACCATCTGGAGTCCTTTGGTATGTTATCTGCAACTGTTGATCGTCTTTCTGGATTGTGCTAACCAGATTCTCCTCTAATAGGCTGGTGGTATTCTCACTGGAAAGTACAGCGAAGGATTTGGTCCCGGTACTCGTTACGGAGACCAGAGTTCGCCGGTTGTTGCGGGTATTCGCAAGCGCTGGGAAACGCCCGAGGGCCAGGCAAAGATTGAGAAAGTGCGCAAGCTTTCAAAGATTGCCGAGAAGCTTGGATGTACTACCGCGCAGCTCTCCCTTGCGTTCTTGCTCAAGAATAAGAATGGTAGTTTTTCTTTTACTCTTTTGTTTTGTTGTGTTTGGAATCATGCTAATAGTATATGTTATCCCTAGTCTCGACTATTCTTACGGGATCTTCTAGAGCCGAGCAAGTCTACGAGAACTTGGATGCGCTCAAGGTTTACCGCCAGTTGACCGATGCTGATATTGAGGAAATTGAAAAGATCCTGGACAACAAGCCGAACTACAACGCCTTATTTTAAGTTGTAGATAAGATTTTCGCTATATACACTTATTTTCAATAGATATCTCATACTTATAGCCTGCTTAGGGTATAAGATGAGCTTAACTAGAGATTAGAATGGGATTTTTCCAAATTGTTGTAAAGTGCTGCTGCACACATCGCCTTAATATCCTGCGTAGCTGTAAGTAAATCACGAAGCGGCACAAGCCTGAGAGTGATTTTTTCTCGTTCACTTTCATCGCCGCCGATGCGTCCTTCAAGCTGCGCCATCTCGTGAGCATCCATCAACTTTTTACAATAGAAAAACTGAATCTGCTCATCAGATGCTCCGCAACTGGTATATACGCCACCGTCAGTCGTATACAAAGGACGCATATCTGCGGGTGTGACCTCGATGCCGCATTCTTCACGTAGCTCGCGTTGAGCCGTGAATGATAGCGAGCCGTTATCGGATTCGTCGCCGGGATCGAACATGCCGGCTGGGATCTCCTGCATTGCCATGTTTGAGCCAGCGATTCGTGGTTGAATTGTGATTATTACGTGCGCTTTGTCTATAAAATTGTTAGATATCACTGCAATGATAGTTGAGAGATGAGGAAGTTATTATGTACCATCGTCGTAGTCGGCGGCATTGTTGGCTGAGGGATCGTCAGAGGGATAGACGATTACTAGCATAGCAACACTCTGTCCTCTAAGAAACACGATACCCGGTAGACTATCCCCAGTCTCATCTTCAACTAGAGCCTTTAATTTCAAAAACCCGAGACGATTCCTTAAGCGTAATAAAAAGTTTAGTCTGCATGAACAAGATAAGGGAAAGAGAAGCAACGACTCACTTGCCAAAGAAATCTGCACTTTGGATCTCAATTTTCTTTAATCTGTAAAACTTGGTACTATCAGCAAAACCTATCCCACTTCTAACGGATGTTTCTCTCAAACTGCGCTGTAATCTATCAAACCAGCGCACAAAAGGTGGGAATTTCTCTACATGATTGGCGCCGAGCGTGGGAGCTAAATGAGCTGCAATCTCCACGCGAACGGAATTGTAAAGAAATGAAGTTGTAGAAGATGGCATGCCCAGATTTTTCAGTGCTGTTAATGCTGTATTCATTTATACTCGAATTAATACTCGAATTAACAACGAACTACTCAGAAGTACTACAATTGTTGCGTAGATCAAATCTGCAGAATATGTCAAGTGCGATCAAGATTGAACTCCCAATTGAGCCGCACGGACCGGAGATGGGCTATTTGTCTGGACTTTGGCTGCTTGGTTTTTATTTCTTTTTTTTTTTACCAATGCTCCGATATCTCACATTTCTTTCCTATTGTATTGTTCTATTTGTGATATAATACCTTGGAGGTTTTATGCGAGAATTGTGAATTTCGAAGAATGGTGCGAAGGTTTCTGGCAATTGCACCGAGTTTGGCTGCGCGGCAGCAGATTAGAGCATACGTCGTCCATTGGCAATGCGGCAGAATGCTTAGAGAATCAAAAACTGTATGCAATATACAATCAAGACGCCAATTGAGCTCGACTAATAGAGCACATAATTTGGAGACGGCACCGGTGGCAGAGGCGCAAGCAACCGGATTAACAATTACCGATCCGCTCGTGCTATACCGGCTGTACGTCGACTCTGGCCGTATCAGACCTGACGAGGCCCAGCATCGCGCCGCAATTGAATTCCAAAAGTTGTACTATCGAGTGAAAGATTATGTACCCTCAGGAGATTTCCAGCGACAAGTTGACAAACTGTCTCAGCTGCTTGAGGTACATTGTCGGTTTGTCTACTACCAAAGAGGGTGTAAGCTAATGCTGTGAACTAGGAGATGGAGCAACCGGAATACAAATCGGCGTGGTATAGTCCTGAGCGGCAGTCATTGGCACTTATTAAAAAGCTTTCGGACGAAGAAGAAATCTATCTAGTCAAGTCACCTCAAGGACTGATGATTCATGGAGAGGTGTATGTCGTGTGCTATTAGCGTACATCAAAAGATCTGTTACTGACAAAAATACATAGAGGAAGCGGTAAATCCATGCTAATGGACTTATTTGCTGCATCGCTTCCACATGGATCAAAGCGCAGATGGCATTATCATAATTTCATGCTCTCAGTATACTCGCGCATCCACCGTGAAACACAGCGTAGCCAACAGCTAAAATACCTACCGGAAGCCTCAATAAAGAGGCAGCGAATAGTTTTACAGAACGAATATGTGTTGTTGAAAATTGCTCAAGAGCTGGTGGATGAAAGCGCGGTGTTGTTGTTGGATGAATTTATGCTGCCTGATATCGCGGCGGCCAAGATAGTAAAGACGCTATTTACATTTTTTTTCAAGATGGGCGGAGTGCTAGTTGCTACGTCTAATCGTTTGCCAAAGGGTAAGATGGAACACGCTGAAAATACACTAGTGTGCGGTTGGTGCTAATATGACGTAGAACTGTATTCCGTTGATTTCATGAAAACGCAATTTGGATCATTTTACGATATTCTTCAGTCGCGCTGCATTTCATACGACATACGAAGCCAGAATGATTGGCGGCGAATACTTTGCGAGGAGTCGTGTGCTTCAGCGACAGAGACAGATGATAAGATCAGACGATACTGGCTCTTGGGACAAGATTCTGAAGATGAATGGCAAGCTACATTACAAAAGATCACATCGTCATCTGTACTTGCACGTGACGATCCAGATGCTTGCGCAGAGGAAATACAGGTATACGGTCGCGCGGTACAGGTTCCATGGAGTAAGAATGGTGTAGCAATGTTTACGTTTGACGAGCTCTGCAACTCACCGTTAGCAGGTGCAGATTATATTTCGATCGCATCACGGTATCACACTATCGTGCTTGATGATGTGCCGGCTCTGAAGTTGACGCAGAAGAATCAGGCGAGAAGGATGATTACGCTGCTTGATGCACTGTACGAAAGTCGCGTGCGGTTAGTGATTCGTGCGGAGAAAGACATCGACGAGCTGTTTTTCGCAGAGATGAAACGTGATGACGGACGTCCTGTGGCCGAGGTGAAAGTCACAGAGAGCAGAGGTCATAGTAAAGCTGAGGAAGACGACTCACTCGAGCTTGAAATGTATTCTGAGCTCGATCTGGACCTGTCCAGTCCGTACCGGCCCAACGTCTCTGCCTATGACGAGACTGAGAAAGAAGCTACGTTTGCAAAGGCCGCCGCACCGGCTACGACGAAAAAGGCTAGCGACTACACGAGCACGACTGCATTTACAGGAGAAGATGAGCGGTTTGCGTTCAAGCGGGCGATTTCGCGTTTAAAAGAAATGACGGGGTCGGATATGTGGTGGGAGCAGGGACGGTGGCTGCCAGTTGAAGCTGCGGCGCGGATGTGGGAGGCCAATAACGCGTCGGCGCAGACGAGGGTTGTGCACGATGAAGGGCCTGAGCGGGCACTGGCGCACGACCAGCGGAACGCGTATCAGCGTGGAGAGGATGCGCCGCCAAGGTTTAGCGTGGCACACTTTTGGTCGATGATAAGCTGGGGAGAGGGAAAGAGACGCGATGCGGCGACGCGGCGGTGGATGCGAGGGGCGGATGTGTATAGAGAGGAAAAAAGGGACTGACTGTAAAAAAGAAGAAGAAGCTGAGAATATTCAAAGAAGGGCTGGAGCACTGGCATATTAGCGAGTTTTGAAAGAAAAGAGAGTGTGTAGACTTGTGGATAGGCGCAAGGGGTAGAATATAGACGAGACTAAAATAGAAATCCACGCGCCGGACGCGTTGTGGCGCATATTTTTTGACGCGCGGGCCAGAAAGGTCATCACACGGCTGCTTGACCATTTTAGGTAGAGGAGGCTGCAAGAGTAAGAGCGATATCAGAAGGAGAAGAAGAGAAGAAGAGAAGAATAGAAGAATAGGAAAAGATAAGAAGATAAGAGCAGAAGATAAGAAAAGATCGTAGACTGCGATTGCAGGCTACAGATAGTAAATTTGATGCAGCAAGTTGATTTCAACGCGTCGGTGTGCGGAAGATTCCGAATACACGAGTCTGCTAGAGACGCGAGAAAGGAGAGAACCGCAGCGATAACAAAGCGGGATAAATGAGCAAATAAGCGATAAACTAGAGAATGAACAGAGAATGAACAGAGATGAACAAAGAATGAATAAGCTGATGCCACGCGTTCCTGTGTTCCCGATTAGGGATTATCGGTCCTGGCTTGGTGCGGCTGCTCTAAATGCGTCGGCGTGAACAGTGCACAACCACAGACAAACTCTGGTCTACTCTTTAAAACCCTCGTATCTCCTCTTTCTTTCTGTCTAGTCGGTTCTCTTTGGTTCTCTTTTTCACCTCTTCTCCATGCTGCTCTCTCCCGCTGCTCTTCTCTCGGCTGTGGCTGCCCTGGCCTCCTTAGCAGCCGCTACCCCTGCCCCTGCTGCCCCTGCTGCAGCCCGTCGCTGGCTCAATTTTGGCTACGGCCTCAGCGAAAAGGTTCGCGGCGTCAACCTCGGCGGCTGGCTCGTCCTCGAGCCCTACATCACTCCTTCGCTCTTTCAGCAGTTCCCCGATGGCCAGGGCCCAGTTGATGAGTATCACTTCTGCCAGACGCTCGGCAAACAGGCCTGTTCTGATCAACTCACCGCGCACTGGTCCACCTGGTTCACCGCCGACGACTTTTTGCAGATGAGTGCTGCCGGTCTCAACCACGCGCGTCTGCCGGTCGGATACTGGGCCTTTGCTCTACTTGACAATGATCCCTATGTGCAGGGCCAGATCCCTTACCTCGAGCAGGCGCTGCAATGGGCCCGCCAGGCCAACATCAAGATCTGGATTGACATTCACGGCCTTCCTGGCTCGCAGAACGGGTTTGACAACTCTGGCCTGCGTGATTCCGTCAGCTGGACTTCTGACGACTTAAACTACGAGTTTTCCAAGTCCGTCCTCGCAACCGCTATTGCTACTTACTCTGCGCCGGAATGGAACGACGTCGTCGTCGCGATCCAGCCCGTCAACGAGCCTCTGGCCTCCAACGGTTTTGTAGACATCAACAAGGTCAAGGAGTTTTATAACTACGGATACGACGTTTTGCGAAACGATGGCCAGTCTGACATCGTCCTCGCAATCCACGACGCCTTTATGGGCATGCCATATTGGAACGGATATATGTCGTACCCCGACTACTACAACGTTATTCTCGACCACCACTCTTACCAAGTCTTTTCCCAGGGTGAATTGCAGTATAGCATGGACCAGCACATTGCTACTGCTTGCCAGGATGGTGCCAATGCCAGGGCTTCCTCCCTCTGGGTCGTTGTTGGCGAGTGGAGTGCTGCTCTGACTGACTGCGTATGCTTACTCTTTTTGATTTCTTTTTTTTATTACTCTGTACTCTTAAAAGATTCTAGCTAACCCTATTTCTTTCGGCTGACAGGCTCTCTGGCTGAATGGATACGGCCGTGGCTCGCGTTATCAGGATGGCTACGACAACAGCCAGTATATTGGCTCGTGCGATGGCAAGTCTGACATCTCTACCTGGTCAGACGTTGACAAGGCGAACACGCGACGATACGTCGAGGCTCAGCTTGATGCATATGAGCAGGGTCTTGGCTGGATGTTTTGGTGCTGGAAGACTGAGGGCGCGGCAGAGTGGGATTTCCAACGGCTACTAGGAGCGGGCCTCATGCCGCAGCCTCTCGACTCGCGGACGTACCGAAACCAGTGCGGATACTAGTTTGGTTGATTGCTTTTTTTTTCTCTTTGTAGATACGGAATTGTTGGCGGACTGCATATTTTTGTTGCTATGCTCTGCCATTACTGGCCTGATGCGAAAGAGCTAGCAGTTACTGACAATGATTGGTATGTGCTAGCATCATAGCTCTCCGATATGGACTGTGCAAGTATTAGCGTATTTCCGTGAATTGTGTTTATAGAGGTAGACCTTGCGAATTTTGTGATTATTGTTATTTGGGAATAATAAAACGGTAAAACTCTTTAAAAATGTTACTATTGATCTTTCGCTAGTGCGTGCCTGAGTCTCGAGCTAAGAAAGCCATTGTCATTCCAGTCCCTTTTCAAAGCCACATGCGGCTGAATGTGGATTAATCTGGGGATCATGTTGCTGTGGCGCCTCCAAGGTCTGTCTTCTCTGCCACTTTTATCTAATCTAATCCAATTGCTATTACCTAACTCTTTGTCGTAGTCCTGTCTATTACTTCCCCTCGCCCTCTCTCTCTCTCACTCACACACTCTCTCAACGTATCATTTAATAGTCCTTCTCTTCTAAGTCAATATTTCTATATCGTTAGTAAACAAAATCGAGAGCGACCCTGCGCACAGACCTCCTCTACTTGTAAATCCTGCTTCTCCCCACATCTCTTGCGTCTTTTCTTTTCTTTTCTTCCTCTTCTTCTCCTGCAACGCACTGTACCATCCCTATTCCTCTATCTATCAAACTGTTCAATGCCTCCTCGCAAATCCAAAGAGCCGGTTGATCCCACCTCTCTTCGCCGTTCAGGCAGATCGCACTCGGCAACAACTTCTCCGCTCTCTGGCCTCACAAACAAAGCTAAAATTGTAAAACCAACCGCATCCGATCCCAAAGCCGAGAAGAACGAGAAGGACGAGAAGGACAAGAAAGAGTTGAAGAATACAAAACTGGCTGAACTGCAAGTGGGTGATCCTATTCCCGACATCTCCATCGTCGACCAAGACGGCAACTCCGTCAACCTCTCCACTCTTGACGCGTCTACTATCGTCATCTTTGCCTACCCAAAAGCAAGCACCCCGGGCTGCACTCGCCAAGCCTGTGGTTTCCGTGACGAGTTTCCGAAATTTGATGAACGCAAAGTCGTTGTCTTTGGGCTCTCGGCGGACTCTGTATCCGCGCAGAAGAACTTCCAAGAGAAGCAGAAACTGCCATACTCGTTGCTTGCCGATACAAAGTATGAACTTATTGGGCCGCTTGGAGCTAAAAAAACCGCGACGGGTGGGATCACGCGCTCATATTGGGTTGTCAGGAATGGAAAGATCACCACCAAAGTTATTGGTGTCAAGCCTGAGATTTCGGTTGCAAATTCTCTTAAAGAAATTTTAGCGTCTTCGTAAACCCTTGTATTTTTGTGTACTTTTACTGAATGTTATAGCTAGTAAAGATATGTCAACTTGATTATTTTACTGGATTTATTAAACTGATGATTATTCTAATCCTATACTCGAATTAGGATAGTATATGCGTGCATTCTGTAAACACAGGAATGCGCGATATAGACATTATTCTGTACACCTGACTACAGAAGTCTACTATGCCTTTGCAAATTCAAATTATATAATACTGGATAGAATAGCTTATCTTACCGGCAAGCTGAAGAACTGAATCAAGATTCTAAAGGCTTCAAGCTCGCTCGCGTATAACATTCAGATTTAAAATATCAATTCTCTATTACTGTAAATAATCAACAATCTTTTTTTATCTACATCAAGCAATCCATGCCGCAAATTTACCAAACTACTTGTAGTCTCCCGTGTTGTAAAGGCCAATATCAACCTCAGCTTTTCCCTCGCCGTTAACCAACGCATGATATCCCTCCTGTTCCGCGTTCTTTTCAAGTTTCTTCAACCGCGCATTCTGGAATCTGATTTCATCAAGATGCTCAAGATATCCATTCTCGACACCAGTAACGTACTCGCCCGTAAAAACGCCTACCTCAAACTGCGTAATATCCGGATTCTCGCCCGTGCACGCGGAAATCAAGTCCGGTAGCGTCTGGTAAATGACATCGTCGGCGCCGATAGCAGCCGCGACCTCAGACTCGGTACGCGAGTACGCAACAAGTTCTTTGGTGTCTGCAAGATCGATGCCGTAGATGTGGTTATATCTAATTGGCGGAGCACAGCTGGCAACATATACTTTTTTCGCCCCGGCTTCGCGCGCCATTTGCACAATTTCCTTACTAGTCGTGCCACGCACAATCGAGTCATCGACAATCAGCACATTGCGGTTCGTAAATTCCAGGTCCATGGCATTCAACTTCGTGCGCACGGACGAGCGACGAGCCTGCTGGTCCGGCATGATGAATGTGCGGCCAACGTACCGGTTCTTAACGAATCCTTCTCGGTAGATAATACCGAGCGTGAATGCGAGTTGTAGAGCTGCGTTGCGAGAAGTGTCTGGAACCGGAATAATCACGTCAACCTGCTTCTTGAGATTCTCAAGACCGCCGAATCGCTTGACGAGATTCGCGGCAAGTTTGTCGCCCATAGCCAAATGACTTCGGTAGATAGAGATACCGTCCAGGACCGAATCCGGGCGCGCAAAATACACGTACTCAAATATATCTGGAGTGTACGACAATTGCGGGACAACTTGCCGGATGATCGGCTTCATCGTCGACTTTGGAATAATCACGGCCTGACCAGGAAGCACATCACGCAGATTATGGCATCCTTGAGCCTTGAGTGCCACAGACTCGCTAGCCATCAGCTGGTCAATCGAACCGTCGGCGTTAAGACGCTCGCCAATAACAAGCGGTCTAATACCGTTCGCATCGCGAAACCCAATAAGGCCGAAACCAGCCAGCATACCAACACAAGCAAAGGCACCGCGACATTCACGATATACGCCGCCCAAAGCAGTGAAGATATCTTCCTCATTGACGCGTACCTTGTTTGTCTTTTCAAGTTCAGAAGCAAAGACATTGAGAAGGAGCTCAGAGTCAGAGTCAGTATTGATATGACGATGGACGTCTTGGTCAAGGTATCGCCTCAGCGCCGGTGCATTTATGAGATTACCGTTCTGTTGAGGTGTGCGTCAGTATACAAGCATTAAGTAGATAATATGATACATACATACATGCGAGAGAATAATACCATAAGGCGAGTTTACGTAGAACGGCTGCGCTTCGGAATTGGCGGAACTCCCACTCGTCGGATATCGTACTGCAAGTAATAGTCAGCCTACGCGTTCTCAGTCTACACGTTTTCCTCACCTCCGAGATATTTTCAGATAAGAAGAAAAAAACATTCTTAAAGTAATCGTTTCTTGTCCTTGGCGATAATCTTCTAAAGCCAAAGCGTATACAAACTCGTTTGAAAATAAAAGAAAAAAAAAACTTACAATGTCCGACGCCCATATTTCCGATAAGACCAAGCAACCGCTTCTCATTAAATACATCTCTGATCATACCATTGCCCTTGCACTGATACAGCCGACCACGAGGTCCACATGTCACGATACCGGCTGCATCCTGACCACGGTGCTGCAAGAAATTCATCGCCTCGAGAATCTGCGGGGCGGCGTTAGCGCCGTGGTCGGCGAGTAAGATACCGCAGATACCGCACATTGCTGTTCTTCGTCTGCACACTCAAACAACTTATTCAAAAGCGAACAAGTGTAGAAATGAGAGTAGAGGAAAGCGCAGGTTTATAAAAGAGCCCTGCGTGAAGAGAAGGCCAGGAGGTGTGTTCGTGGGACTTCAGACTATCATCTCAAATTTCAAGCGCAAGAGCTGCGGCGGAAATTTATTTATTTGTCGAGTTCTCAGTGAGCCGCATGCACCAACATAAGTTGTCTTTATGCTGTATTTGCACTAATTTTCGAGTATTATGCTTATACCCAATTGTTTCTCGATATTTACTTGAGGTTAATATCAAAAAAATGTACTATCTCTTAGTACTACAATCCAGACCAGTTCTTATTCATTACAGGATAATCCAGCTGCCAAGATCGTTAAATTCGATGGCCGCAGATGTCAAATGGAAACTCCCAATATTCACGTGATTAAATTTCTGCGGCTCGCCCCATAATGATAGACGAATGACGTCATCAGTCCTCTCTCTGGGTCCACATCTCTTCGGCGCACATATAACAATAGCAAGCACCTTTGTTTTTGTATTCTGCAGTTTTGATCTCTCCAGAAGCTGGCAGATCACTTTCATATCATTTTACACGCCTATCAATGGATACTACTGAATATTTGTCGGCTAAGCAGCCAGAACAGTCGCCTGCCGTAACTCCTGCGAGTGTCTCCAGCTCATTCACGCCCCCCCAGATCTCCGGCTTTGCTACGCCCACTTCATCTGCTTTCTCTGACGAGACATTACCAGAGTACCCAGAATCTCCTTCTGAGTCTTTAACAAGTGTCGTCACGCCTACGACCACTTACTCTGCACCAGCTACAGTACCTTCACGGCCCGAGTCGCGCTCGTCTACGTTATCTGGAGTATCGACCACGGCCGTCAAGGACGGCGTCGAAGGCAGAAGAGTCCATCAACAGCCCGACGTGTTTCTCTCTTCATTATTGGGAGCATATAGTCAAGGCGCTTCTCATCAGCATCATCATCATCGTCATCAGCGCGCAAAACAAGCTGGCGAGCAAGTAACTGGAGATCAGACGCCGCGCCCGCTTCTCTCGCGTTCACCTTCGACTACATCTTCGGGATCCTCGTATACGACCGATAGTTTAGGTGCCACTAGTTATACATCAGCGCCTGTTGACGATATTCCTGCAAACACTGTTGTCTCTGGTTAAGTGGGGGTGGTGAATGTTTTCTTTCAAATGTCGTCTTCTTTAGTGAAGTGATAATAGTGAATGTTTCCTTTCTTTTGTCTTCCTGTTGCGCGCCGCTCGATAGTATTATGTTGGTCTTTGGTATTGTGGATGGTTTTTATTCGTTATATGCACGGGTTTTGGAGTGTAGCTGTCAAAAGTTGTCCAAAAAAAATGGAAGCTTAAACAAATTCAAAGCATGACGCCGGGAATGCAAATAAGTTAATAACAATTAAATGCATTTTTTCTATATCTATTATATATATTTTTCAGGCACAAGATATTTTTTTTTTCAAGAATACGCTTGCATCCTAAACACAAGTTTCATTTGTGCGTCCTGGAGCGTAGACTGAAATAATCTTCCAAAATCCAACTGTGGTCGATCGATGAATTCGTCGTCAACTGAAGATATCATATGTTAGGATCTTCATTTATGATCTGATGTTTGTAAAGTAGAAAACACTTACTATCTTCGCCATCTTGTGATGATAATCCCTGTAGCAGCGAGCAGAGCTCATATAAGACCTCTGCTTTCTTTTCATGGATGATTCGGTTTCGTAAAGTATCCTGGAGCGGTTCGCACAGTCCTTCTAGTAGTTCACTATCACAAAAATATAATTAGTCCTGATGACCTATGCGATATATTTGGAAAAGGAAAAGGAAAAGCATACTAAGCAACACCTTCGCCCTCTGTAAATAATGCATAAAACAGCTCGTACTCGTCATTGCAAACTGTTCTCATATATGCAATACTTTGTCGCGTCTGGATTTTTTGTCAGAACGAACGGAACATGACTAACGGTAATCAGAAAACTTACCAGTTGTATTAGATCAGAAATCATATTTCTCATATCGACGATCCGTTTCTGTATGACTGGAACCACAATTCTTTTTCGCACATTGGTGTAATATTTATAACAGTCGGCCATCAAACTAATGTACTCCTCATGACCTTCGCAACGCTGGTGAATCTCATCCGTCAAGCTTTGCAAGATCGGCGCATCAACTCTGAACTTTGTATAGAAAAGCGCGGATTGTGTTGAGTCGTTCAAGGCCTTCGCGGCAATTCGTGATTGGACATCATTTGCCACGTCGCGAATATTGTTTATGAAATGCGCTCGAATGAGAGTAAGAGCGCGCGTCATGCATTGTCGGAAACGCATCGCGTAAAGATCAATTCCTTTAAATTGGGGCTTGAAACAGTGTCAGCATGATAAATAGACCTTTGAAAATCAAATAATCTAAAACTTACGTGCATATTGCAGTATTCGATACACTGATCCAAAGTAGAAAGCATCTGCTTGAATCCTTCTTGTGTAACAAAATCAGTTCCGGGAGCATTAAGTCGTCGCGTAATTTCTTCCAGCATATTAAACGGTCGCAAGTGTGTCTCTATATCATCTGCCAATTTTTCAAGCCTTATATGCTCGATCGATAATTCATCGCATGCCTCCTGAAATGTGGAGGTTTGGTTCCGAACGGAATCAAAGCCACCGCCTAGTGCGTCAAGGATTTCGAGCATATTATTCGATTGAGCAATAAATTGTTTGCATGATTCCCGATATGATTCAGCAGTATCACGAAATTTTCTAGCACAACGTTGTCAGATTATCATTCAAAATTGCAGAATGGACGCACGTATGGCTTACATGAATCGGGCATCGTTGGCATCTTGTATCTCTCTCTCTAGCGAATCATAGACATCCATAAAAGACAATTCGTCATCTTGCGAGTAAAGGAGAGATTTTTTCTCAATTGGAGTGAAAGGATAAGTAATCAAAGCCACAGACTCATTTGGGATTGCAAAATGCTGATCAACCGTGACTGGCTTTCGCAATCTATTGATTCCCGACATAGAACTACTTCGTCGTATTGGGACCGTATATTCGGGAATCTCGTGCGTTGTCCTCATTTGATGCATTACCTCCTCTGCCACATGTCGTAAGCTACCGGGTCGAGAATCGCGTGCGTCAGGCAACTAGTAGTCTCTTTAGTTAGCTCGATTCATCTTTGAGGAGGCGTTGCTCGCATTAAGAAGTAGAAAGTCACAGACCTGAGATGGATGTTCTAATGCAACATCCTGTAATATTGATTTACGCCGTCGTCGATGCCTCTGCGGTGTAGGTTGCGGGGCATACTGTGAAGGACTGACATGGTACGCCCAGTCGTCATACATGATTGTCTAGATGCCGTAGACAGATTAGACGAAAAGCGAGGCCGACCTTGCGAGACGAGACGGTGGGCGATGACAAGCACACGCAATTGCCAGCTTACACAGTAACAACAGATATACAAAAAGGTCTTCACGCTCTGAGTCGTGTCGTTGTTGTCTTCTCGCCGAAAATTGACAGTATGTGGGGGAATATCTGTGTAGAGAGTACTATCTAGATGTTAATTTCTCGAAGACGCTGCACAGGAGCATCCTCGAAGTGTCTTCAGCGTCCAGGGGCTCGCGTTCTAAGTTTTTGCCCGCGTCTCCCTTTTAAGGTTGTCAACTCTTTGTCCTGGCCATCTATCAGCGGGCTAGCAATCGAGCTGTTAAACAGCATTTCCTTTTTTTTTTTTTACAAATAACCATGGCTGTAATATAGACTCATCAAAGTCGCCCTTCTTTTCTGGTTCTTGAAAAATCTGTGTCTTGTTTCTGACAACTCAGATCATTACGCGTGGTCAATAAATATCTATACGATGCCGCTATTACAACGATTGAACCGGGTCTTCAATAAAAAGGGAGGCATTAAATCTCTGATTTCTTTACTTCCGGTGATCTCTGTATTACTAGTACTTGCAGGAGTCTGTTTGCTTTTTGTGCTTCCTATGGATGGGCAATTCCGAAGAACATATATTTCAGAGAACGCATTGCTGCCTGGTCAGGCGCATACATATTTCAAAGATTCCGAGGAGAATATACTACGTGCCTATAGAGAAGAGGTGAAAATTCTTAAAGATGTTGCAGAGTCAGAGTAAGTGCATTTGTATTGCCCTTCCGATATTTGGTTCTAACAATCCCTCTAGACGGGCGGTGGTAATTGAGAAATGGATTAATGATATGGGATACAAAGCTGCAATACATAATTGGTCGTTTACGCATCAAGATGATGTCAAATCTGGCTCGAACGTATATGGTGTGTTGCATGCTCCTAGAGGAGACACCACTGAGTCGATGATTTTGTGCGCGCCGTGGATCAATGGCGACAATGAATTCAACGAAGGGGGCGTTGCGCTTGCGATTGCATTGGCTCGCTATTTCACTCGATGGTCGGTGTGGTCGAAAGATATAATTATCGTGATTCCTTCAGATACAAGATTTGGGCTCAGTAAATGGGTAGCTGATTATCATTATACTTCAATGTCTGCCTCGAGTGGTGCAATCCAAGGTGGAGTCGTGCTGGATTTTCCTGGTTCTTATGAGCATTTCTCACGAATCGAAGTGAAGTATACCGGATATAATGGACAGCTTCCAAATCTGGATCTGATAAATACGGCGGTGCTGATCAGCGCTCATATGCATCTTAACATTGTCATTCATGGTGTTGCTGGAACTGATCATGAATACAAAAATAGGGCGACAACATTACTCAGAGGTATTATCGATCAATCGTCTTCTGGTCTTTATAAACAAGGATATGGTAATGAGCCGTTTAGTGGATGGAGGGTCGATGCAATTACATTGAAAGCAGTCATGGATACCCAGTCAATGCCATTCACGCAGATTGAGTACGGAAAATTAGTAGAGTCTGTTTTGCGTTCGATCAATAATTTGCAAGAACACTTTCACCAGTCCTTTTTCTTTTACTTGATGATATCTCCTTGGCAATTCGTTAGTATTGGAACGTACTTGCCTGCTGCTATGCTTGTCGGCGCTAGTTTTACCATTAAAGGTATCTATTTATGGCTAAAGGCGACGGAGTCTGCATCGGGAAAATCAATTGTTGAGTCTGCGCATGCCTTTGGTTTCTTTGTAGCAATTTTGCTTGCGTGTGCGGCACTTTTTACTGTTGCTGGAAGTGCCCCTTCATCTGTAAGCTGGTCTGTTTTTTCGCGTAACTGCCGCGTGATATTAATTGTTACTATTCTACAGGTTTTGTTGCCAATTTACGGTTTAATCTCAGGGATATCAGTGATTTTACCTTTTTTCCTAAATAAAATCGTGGAACGAAAATCAGAGTCCTATATCACCAAGTTACGCTCCTATTCACTCATCTACGCAGGACTCGTGCTAACCACACTCAGCACTTTAAATTTCTCACTGGCATTAATACTTGGACTTTTATTTTTTCCGCTTGCTCATTTAGTAAAGCCAAGCAAGGAGGTGTCAGAGGTGTCAATTAAAACGAGCGTAGCGTCGCTCGTGTCAAATGCGGCAATCATCTTGACGAGTCCATGGACAGGTATTCTTCTCTATTTTAGATTTATTGTCTGTCCTCCATCGTCTAAGGAAACAGTGTTTCCGCGGCTTATTACATCAATTTCTGTGCCCAAATTAGATGATTTTGTAAATGGGATGATGTGGAATTGGCGTGCGTTGGGTGTATGGTCCTTCGTACCAATCTTGTTCTTGGTATGGCTGCCGTTATGGATAAGTGCTTTTGTGGCTACTTTGATTCAAGAGTCTAAAGTGATAGAAGTAGAATCGGTGAAGAATGGGAAAGCTGGAGAAGAGAAAGTAGCCGTAAATAGTGAAGGGGTTGAAGATGGAAAAAAGAGCGATGAGAGTGCAAAGGACTAATTGTGTGAATAGCGCTTAGATGTACATGAACTAGCATTGATTTAATAGCTGAATAATGTATAATATTTGCTTTGACCGACAGCGTTATCAGTAGAGAATCTACTTATATTTTATCAAACAGTGCTTTATCCATCAAATCACGGGAAACTGGATGTTTTCTCACTATCGCATCGACTCAAAGATACAAAAGAAAAAACCCTAAACAAAGCATAAATTTAGAAGAGTAAATCTCGCTCTCGCTTTTCCTTATCCCTTTTGATATTTTTACAGTTGATCACTACCCTAGTTACTTTTCGCTCTTATTTATCGTTACTTTGTTTATCTGAGGTTGTACAATTGAGTGGTCTTAAAATAGGTCAGTATTCTTCTTTGTTGTGGACTACTGCTATTGTGTATGTCATTCGCTGATCTGGATGGAGATCAGTGACTGGTTGGCACTGTAAACAATGCATCTCAAAAAAGCACTTTTCATTCTTCAACTACTATTGCTAGCCAATATTCGTTAAAGATATATTATCATATTTTAACGTCTTTTTATTAACACTTTATAGGCAAAAGAAATTTATAATGTCATATAGAGTAGGTGTGTACATTCAATATATTGCCTCATCTTGATCCCATATTCAGATCCACGAACCCAAGATCAGAATTACAAAGGACGAATGATATTAATAATAGTATATAGAACTTTCATCGTCCGCTCGTGCGGCGTGTCGATCAGCTTGGTGTAAAACCGCCGACGAGAAGATTCAAAAGGGCGAGTTGCGATTAGGTGTTTTTGTCTCTATAGGCGAACATCAGGCGTATCAATGGAGACACTGGTATGAAATATTACTTCTATTTAGTATTTCGAATTCTTCTTGGGGGCTATTGTCATTTTTGTTCCACATATTAACATGTTGATATTCATCGTAGGAACTGCGTCACGCCCCAAGTTATTGATAACATCAAAAAATCACTCGAGAATCTTCCTGATGATTTAGATGGGTATTCTGATCTCGCGCCTGAATTTCAGAAAACTGTGGTAGACACACTTGAAGCCGGTCATATCAGTGATGATTTATTCAAAGGGGACGTCTCGTTAAATAGACTTGGTGCTAAAAAACCACGAAAACCAAGGGCCAAGAAAACTGAAAGTGAAGAAATTTCTGAGAAATCTGAAAAGCCAAAGAGAGAAGAGGAGAGTGCTGTTGCTACTACTACTGCTGACACAGTTGCAAAGCCGGCTAAGGAGCCCAAAGTGAAAAGGGTTGCAGATGAAGACGCAGATGCCAACGGCAAGCGCAAAAGGGTTGAACCTACTGAAGAGACAGGCAATGGAACGTGAGTGCCAGCATTTGAGGCTACTATATATATATATTTTATGTTGATTGGTTCATAGATCGGTCAAGCGAGGTCGTGGTCGTCCTAAAAAAGATGGATCTGTCTCATCTGCCTCGGATAAGCCAAAAAAGCCTAAAGAGCCAGCATCAAAAGCTGAATCTGCAGACGGCGTCAAAAGAGGACGAGGAAGGCCTAGAAAGCCTGAAGTGAGTTATTTTCTACTAGTTTGTATCTGATGAATTTCTAACATATATGTATATAGTCCGAGAAACCACAACGAGATCCAAACACTCCGAAACGTGGACGTGGTCGGCCAAGAAAAACAGACGCTGATCCTACTAAACCGCCGAAACCCAAGCAAACGCCAGATGGTGAGAAGCGTGCTCGCGGGCGCCCGAAAAAAACAGCTGTTGAGACTGAATGATTTAATTTTGAGAATACTGTAGTAGCGCGATGGTTGTGTTTTCCCTTTTTGTTTCTGGATTTATATTAGGAGTAGGATTTGTATGATTGGCGTCTAAGAGAAGCGGGAATTACTGTTTGTAAAGTACTTTTCGAAAGAAGAAAAGATTATTTTGATTGCATTTTGCATTTCTGTAATACTGTGTGAACGTGTATGGTATGTATGTACTATGTATTCGATAATGTTAATAGGTACTATTTGTACTAATTTTTGTGCCAATTATGGATATCAGTAAGTGCTTGCCACAAATACAGGCTTTTCTCTATTTTTTGCATCTTTTTTTGAGTTTTCGGTGAATGTGATAGTTATAATATCAAAAATTGAACAAAGTAGTTGTATGTGTAAATGAAGTAGAGCAGTAGTCAAGTTATTTGGGTTTGGAATCATAGAGCCTCACCATGAATATCGTGCTTCCCAGTCATGTTATACATCTCGTTTCTCCTTTTAGACACATGCTCAATTACTACCTTGACTATAGACCTCAACTTCACTTTTCGCGTGATTTCTTTTGCAAAAAAAGGTACTAGAAGTGGAATATGAGTAAGAATTTAATAGGTGCATATAAACGCACAGAAGCACAGCGTCTCCGAGGACGTGTAATTGCGTTGTTTGTGGGTGGATTTGTGGGATTATATGTCGGTGCGAAAATGATTCCTTATGAATTAGTATGATTACCTTTTGTTTTTTCTTTGTTTTTTGTATTTGCTTTTTCAAGCTACAGAAAGATGGGTCGAAATTGACAGGTATTCTATTCAGATAGGAAAAGAGAAACCATCGGAAGAACTAGGCAAAGACGGTCAACCGTTCTTGAGATTTCGAATCGAACCCGCCAAACCTCTAGAACTCAAGCGCGATATTCGCGAAGAACAATATAAATCACAAGTAAAGAAACTTATTGATGAAATACAAGCGCAGCGAATAAAGGATGGCAAGAAACCGCTTGATGATGCGATAATCGAGGAACGAGCGGCAGCTTTAGCCGAGGCGCGTTTCGGGATATCTAAGTTGGATGAGGCAAACACTGCAGAGAATGCGATGCCGAAGGTTGATCTTGATGCATTGAGGAAGGGGACGGATGAGAGTACGAATGAGTGGATGAAGACGAAGTTTGGGTCGGCTGAAGATAAAGATTGAAGAAGGGCGCAAAAGAATGACGGCAATGTTTCTGTCTGATGATAGAAACAAAAAGGGTTTGCGTTATGTATATAAGACTAAAGTGCACTGCTATCAATTGAATGAGTGAAGTTATCGTGCTAGATGTTATTTGGAAATGTCCCGGAATCAGTTGCTTTACGATCCTTTTCACCATATTTTCTACATGCTATTGACCAATTCACAATAACCTATCATTCTTATATGATTGATCAATGTTTAATATCATTTATTAATAAAGGCGAAAAAACACTAAAAAGAAGTTAACTTCCCTAGGTTGAACTTTTTGGACAAACAGTTGCGGGTTAGGTGGTAACTGGGAAAGAGTTCGGCAAAACAGTATACCAGTTTTTCATCAACGCCAAGTCAGATTTCTGAATGTTTGTCTCTTTTGCCTACACTTTTATCAGCAAAAGAATAAAGTAGCCTGAAAAGCACGAAGCGAGCAAAGTGCGTTTTTTTCTTGTCTGAACGTCACGCCTCTGTTAAAACTCACGTTCATTGAACATTTCTACATTCGATAAATAATGTCACAAACAAATACAGATCCACCAACATCAATCATACTAAGCGATTCATCCCTACCTGAGGGTCTTCCACGTTGCGCGATTCCAGGTCAACCTCTGTGCTCCTCGAATGAATACACAGCAGGTCCAGGAACATACATCGACACTAACATTACGATCGCAAACAAAAGCGCAATAATTGCGTCTGTTCTCGGAAAAGTCACTGTTAAGCGCGCGTTGAAAGCTGAATCTGAAAAAAGTAAAGAGCAAACTAAACCTGCTCATTATATACGCACAGTGTCAGTTAGTCGTCCTGAAAAGGCAGCTGATGCCGCAAATGCTGTGCCGACGGTCGACGATATCGTACTAGCCAGAGTCCTGAGAATTAACCCCCGAATGGCAAATGTTGCGATTTTAGCTGCGGGTGATGGGATTGCGAGTGAAGAGTATGGTGGAATTATAAGGTACATTTTTTCGCTGTTTTTGGTTTTTGATTTCAAAGTTGTTGTAATTTCGAAACAATATCACTAACAAATATTTAAATATAGATCTACAGATGTACGTGAGACAGAAAAGGACAAAGTGAAGATGTCCTCGAGTTATCGCCCAGGCGATATTATTCGCGCGGTGGTAATCTCTCTAGGCGACGGGACAAATTATTATCTTTCGACAGCACGAAACGATCTAGGCGTAGTTTTTGCTACTAATGAGTTATCTGGAGAACCAATGTTCCCTGTCGATTGGCGGACGATGAAGTGTCCTATTACAGGATCGACGGAAGAGCGAAAATGCGCGAAACCATCAGGATTAGATTAGACTATGAATATGATGAATTGTATGATAATATAACGAAAATTCCACTAGAACTACTCCATCTAACTCAGGGTGCGATGGCTAAACGTGGACGATGATATATCTTTATAAGTCAATATCAAACCAGACTCTACAGCGCGCAATATATCTCGCAGCAGAATCAAGCGTGGCGAAATAACATCAAGGCAAAAAAATAGAATAAAATACGGAAAAAAAAGGAATGCGATAGATACAAATAGATTGATGAGAAAGAAAGGCCAACGATACAAAAAACAACACCAACGTGTATAAGACAGTCTATGCATAGCAAACACAAAATTGGATGTTATACAAATGCATACACATACCTGTAAATCTAGCGCATATCGGTCCCTAGAAATGCGACTGCCAAGAACAGCTAGGTTTGTATATCAAACGCAGCAAGCAATGGCAAATGCACACATAGCAACTAAAAGAAAAGCCTGAAAAAGACTGAAGAATATTACAAACAAAACGAAAAATTAGTTAAACATAGAAATATTACGAGCTCTTATCTTCGAGGGCGACCTTGCTAAGCTGCTCCATAACTTCGTTATCCATCGCCTTCTCGCCTAATTGGCTATTGGCGTCGAGTACAGCAGCAGCTTCTTCAGCAGTCTTATTGTTCCCAAGCATTTCATCAGGAAGCTTTGCAGATGAAGAGGCAGCAGCTACTTGTGACTCTGCCGCAGTCTCGAGTGCCTGAGACTTGCTCAGTTCTTCTTGCAGCTCTGAATCACTCGTCGCGCGCAGAGCGGCCTCAGAAAGACCGACTCCACCACCAAGAGCGCGCCACCTCTCCATGTATCGAGCGCGCTTCTCAGAAGCCATTTCGTCAAGAGCTTTCCAGTAGACTTCGTGTTTGTACTCGAATTCCGATTTGCCGCCAAAGACCGAGTCGAGTTGTGCGGCCGGAACGTATTTGTCAATGGGCTCGGAAAAGACGAGCTTCTCGCGGGTGAGAGGGTCGATGAAGGGGTAGATGATTTTGAGGAAAGTCCATACAAACCAGGGGATATTAATGACGAGGGCCTTTCCAAGACGCTCAGGGTAGTGAGTCTGGAGGATGTGTAAAACCTGACGACCCTGGTTGACCGAGGGATTCTTTGAGGCCGAGGAGGATTTGAAGTCTATTAGCAGCGCCAATGACTCCTGGCCACTAGGCATAAAATCAATAACGCGTTCGAGAGAGTAGACGAGGTGTTGGATCTGGCGATCTGATTTGTCGGTGTTTTGACGTGACGGATGCAGGTAGAGGCAGGGTCGCGCGTTGAAGTCAAAGCCTAGGATAATTTGCTTGCCAGAGGCGTTCTGAAGAAACATAAAAAACAGATGTCAGTAAAAAAGAGCCACGAGTACGAGAACAATTGAGGTAAAACAATGTACAAGGAAAGACGTGCCTCGGGTGAGATGTAGTCAGCAGTAAGCTTGCGGACGCCGTACTCGCGACGCCAGACGATAGAGCCCTCGATGCGCTTCTTAGCATCGGATTCTTTCCACTTAGTGGCCCGGAGATAGCGTAGGATGCACTCTTTCGTAAGCCAAGCAAGCTCTTCGTCACAGAGGGGAGCTTTTTCCTTGCTGTTTTCAGCGACAGGAAGCTCCGTAATGGATTTGACATGCTCAAGGACGGCATTGTACTTTTCCCGCTCTTCGGCGGTCAGAGGTGGGCGGGGAGTGGGTTTGCATGAGGGGATGGGTTCACTGAAGGGCACGTAGCGGACCATTGTGAGGAGAGGTGAATGAGGGAGGAAGAGGAAAAAAAACAGAGGAAGAGAGGACGAGTGGAAGAAGGACGAGCGTGGGCAAGGGCCGGCGGGAAGCACACCCTTCCGGGACTACGCGCTCAAGGCGCGAGGCGACGCTGTGGCGGGTGCCATAGCTCCGAGAGATCCCTCTTCTTTCCCTGAGTCCCTTAGCGGCTGAGCCGACAAACTCTGAGGGAGGCCCAGAACGGACATGATTAGAACAAAACAAAGAGGCAAGAAATTAGCTACGGATTGAGTTTGGGAGGACGGGCACTCTATTGAGGCGATGGAGGAGCGAGAAGGGGAGGCAGGGAGACTGCTGGTGGTTAGCCCTGCTCCGGCTCGATGCAGCTCCGGGCTCCGGGTCGCGAGTTTTTTGTCTTTGCAGAAGCAGCTGAGAATGGGCGATGTTACAACTGGGATTGTGCAATATAATAGACATGTTAGTGAATCTAGAATAATGATAAGGATGGAAGAACTGAAAGAGTTGAGTAATAGTGTTGTCGCTTTGCTGGCGCAGACAAGGGGTTAACAAAGAACAGTCAGCCACAGTCTTCCTCACTGACAATTCATTGTACTCGATCTACTCTCAATTGCCCGATCTGAATCCTTTAGCCGTGTATATTTGAAATTGTTATAGTAAAACAGAACTAAGTTCTGCTCTCAACTATTGCTGTATTTGGTAATTCCTGAACAAAAGAGCCGTGTATTCATGTCAATCGAGCACTGCAGGGCTTGCGGCCTTGCAACAGTTTCATCTATTATTAACGAACTGAAATCTTTGGACCATAAATCTTTTTGGTCAGCATCAATTTGATGCTACAATACACGCTCGCAAGTCATATATTTACATCATATTCACACGCGTCATAACGGTTTTTCCAACGAATCTGTACTCTCTAAATTAAACAACACATTTCGTTGATAATTCTCCCACATCTGTGACAACAGTTCGACGTTCATATTCTCTCGATTGACGTCCTGCATCGAGATCAGCTTATAACGAAAAAACACAATAATAAATTTATATAGGCCGGCTCACCTGCAGAGTTTTGTTCAAGACGATAACTGCCTCGTTCAGCTTTTCCTGATGTATGATATTATTAGCACGTAAACCATACAAGCAAATGCATGCAATTTGAATTCGCGTCGAACGCAGACACGTACGATATTTGTGATGATGCGGGACAACAGCGCGTTCTGGACTTGCTCGTGTGGATTCTCCATTTTCGTTGCAACTATTATAAAAATAAATATCAATATATAGCATATTCATATCACTGTCCATACCTACTATAGAAAATCCAGAATACAGCAGCAATATAACCCACAAATAATCAGGCAGCCAAGACGCGTGCATCAATAACAGAATCAAAACAAATACAGTTCACCACTAAGCAGCAAGTGTAAACCCTTATCCTGAAACGAGCTCCGATCTGATAAGGACATCCAGGAGTTAGTTGCCAGACCCGGGACTCGCAAGTCTGATACAGGAGTGTATAAAACATTTTGATGTATATATAAATCGATAAATAAAATATGATAACTACTAGTTAATAATATTATAATGGGAAACGGGTGCCAGCAGTCAAATTGCGAGGAGTCGACTGCATCGCCTCGGCCACTGCAGAGTACAGACGCAACACTTTTCACAGCCCAGAGGTCAGCGGTCAGTATATTTACTAGATATATCTAATTCTACTATTACTACTAATTATTTTAGCAATCCGATACCATTTCATCCGGAACTGATCCAATGCGAGTATACCTCGGATGTCTCTAACGAATACGAGCGCCGCTCTCGGATAGGATAACGCCACTCGGCAGGGTTACTCGAAAGCGGCACTAGATCCTATCCCATCGCACCACACCACCGAGACTTCCAAGCTCAGTCTCACTATATTTACTTTTCCTCTCTCCTTCCTCTCCTTCTTCCCCATCCGCCTAGCCCTATTGCTCAACCAGCGGCTCTCTCCTTTTTCCTTTTTGCCTCTTCAACAGACCACTCTCGTCTTTTTGTTGCGATTATGTATGCTATTTTGCTCGACCGTTGTCCTGTCTAGATAAGCTCAAAACTGACTCGCGTTCCAGGTCCTCAATCTACAACAGCACCCTCGCCGCTTCAACCTACGGCGAGACGCTTACAAACATTGGCGACGCTTTCCCCTCGTACAATGCTATTGATAAGCTTTGGGCTGCTTGGTACACCTGGATGCAGAACGATGTTCTCGCTACTGGTACGACGCGTCTTTTTTTTTTTTTCTTGTTGGCCTTTATCGCCGCCTCGCAACCGTCATACTTTTCTTTTTTTTCGACGCGCTAACTTTCTATTTTGTCTGCAGGTCTTATGATCTTTGTCATTCATGAATTCTTCTACTTTGGAAGATGTGTGCCATGGTTGATTATCGACTGCATTCCTTACTTCCACAAGTATAAGATTCAGCAAGGGAAGGTCAATTCCTGGAAGGACCAGTGGCAATGTACCTCTGCCGTCCTGCTCTCGCACTTCACTGTCGAGCTCCCGCAGATTTGGGTTTTCCACCCTATTTGCTCATACTTTGGAATGGCTTACGACACTCCTTTGCCTAACTTCCTTACCATGTTCTATCAAATTGCTCTCTTCTTCTGCATGGAGGATACCTGGCACTACTGGAACCATCGTCTGATGCATTACGGTCCTTTCTATAAGTACATCCACAAGCAGCACCATCTCTACTCTGCTCCCTTTGGTCTCGCCGCCGAGTACGCTTCCCCTATTGAGGTTATGGTCCTCGGTCTCGGCACCGTTGGCTCGCCTATCCTTTGGTGCGCACTCACTCACAACCTCCACATCTTTACCTGCTATCTCTGGATCGTCCTCCGCCTTTTCCAGGCTGTCGACGCTCACTCCGGATATGAGTTTCCGTGGTCTCTTCACCACTTCCTTCCCTTCTGGGCTGGAGCTGACCACCATGACGACCACCACCGTTACTTTATCGGAAACTACGCCTCCTCTTTCAGATGGTGGGACTTCCTACTCGACACCGAAGCCGGTCCTAAGGCTAAGGCTGACAGAGCTACCCGTGAGAAGAACAAGGCTGCTGCTAAGCTCCAGGCTGAGATTTCTGGCGCATCCAAGAAGACCGAGTAGATTTGCAAGACCTGTGCAGTATTCAACAAATGATAGAATTCAAGTCAAGATTGACTCAGATCCTAAATGTCTCGTTTTCTCAGTCTCTCTGCAATGAATTCAGTCTAGAAAGAGGGGATTTTTTTAATTTGCTTCTCGTATGTCTGTTCTTAGCGTATGAGCTAGCGGCGAGTCCTTTTTTTATTTTTAAAAAGAAAAACTCTATATATTTACATGGTTGGGCGAATTTTTTTACTGTTTTCATATTATAATTACTTCGGATTTTTTTTATCAGATAAAAATCAATATACCATTCATTATTATTCTTTTTCGATTGTCCTTTTTTTTTTTTTATCTTTTTGTATGGCTGGTTTACTATTCTTTTTAATGTATATTTAGTTTTTAGGTTAAATTGTACTCATTCATTTCTATTATAATTTGCCATTACTCCTTGATCTTTTTGATCTCGCCAGCACCATCTATTGGAACGATAACATCTCCAGCTTTCCACATATACCAGGTGAATAATGTTCGATAAGGTCTGAACATTTCCGATTTTTCAATCATTTCCTGCTCACTCATATATTTGAACTTCCCCTTTTTTCCCTTTGCCAGCGCTAGGTTCTTGCCCCACCAAGACGCCATACCTCGCTGAACGCCTAAGTCGCCTAGGGAGAATACATTCGGCCGCTTCAGTGCGAATATCAAAAACATTTCGCAAGACCAAACACCTAAACCGCGGACTTTTACGAGTAACTCGATTACTTCCTCATCGCTCATAGTAACTAAATCATGCGGGTTTATCTCTCCCGAGTGGAATTTAGTCGCCAGATCGAGCATGTATTCGGCTTTCCTACCTGAAAAACCGATTGAACGCAGTGTCGCGGCGTCTACTTTAAGTACTTCTTCCGGAGTCGGAAATCTGGATGACAGTACTTGATCAGCATCTTCAGGGTTTTCGTCATCAAACTTAGGATGGAGACGGTTGAAAAGAGCAACGAAACGAGCCTTGATGCTCCGAGCTGCAGAGCCACTTATTTGCTGTGAGATTATCGATGAGCCAAGTGCCTCGAACGGGTTGACTGGTTTCTCCAGATCCGCCTCACTTAGAAACTGGCAAGGGTATAGATCGGAAAGTTGCTCGAAGCGTGGGTCAATAGAGATCAGATGTGAGAGGGCTTTATTTAGTGTAAAGTCCTTTTCATAGGCTTTTGGTACGATAAGCATCGGTGCAGGTACACTGCCATCGTTGGAAATAGGCACGTCTTGGATAAGAATTTGGTCTGCGGGGATGTACCCTTTCTTTGTAGCTGATTCTTTCTTTGTAATTACAGGTGTCTCGCTGGTCGCTGTTGCAGTAATAGTGGTAATCTTTGTGCGCTTGGCAGGCTTGTCGAATTTACCGAGTTCTTCATATTTTTCGTTCTTGACGACAGCAATTCGGCGCTTAGAATCTTTAGGCAGCGAAGTAGTCATAGACCGTTTGGTCGATTTGAACGCAGTCGTAATTGAGCTCGTTGTCTCGGACGATATTAAAGTAGATGAGACGATAGTAGTGTCCACTGTATTGAGAGCGGCTGCTGCTCGAGAACGGGTTACTCTCATTGCCAGCGATGATAAATGAATGTTCAACGTAGATTATCGATAGTATAAGATAGAATAAAAATGTATATAATGGTAGATGTGAGATAATGTGGAGGATGCAGACGGTATGTGGTTGGGGGTGGGCTGGGCTACGAAGCAAGCCCCAGCTCGATAAGTAGATGACTAAAGAGATCAAGAGAGAATTATAATGCGCGGCTTGCGTTGGATGAGGATGATGAGGATGATGAGAATAATAGAATCAGAAAAGGACTTATAGAATATTCATCCATGACTGACACAGAGAATATACAACTATATCAAGAAGTTACTGGAGAGTACAAGCAAAGTAGCATCGCCGCTGGTAACATGACTAAGGGCTTTGTATTATCTGTCCACGAGGGCCAAATGATGGATGAGTGTTCAAACTCGTGCCTCATCAGGCGGTGTGAATCATACTTTTTGAACCTCCGACATTTTTTTTCTTCCTCTACCTTTGCTATATCTTACACCCTTATTCTTGCTTATTCTATCTTTCTGCTCCGTCACCGAATAATGCCTGCCGCGTTACCTGTACGTCCTCCTCCATGTCTTTTATCTCCCGTTGCAGATCTTTTCTCGTCTTCTTGCGCGGATGTCCGGCTCGCATCGCCTGAGCCTGTCCAAACTACATACTAACCGCGATCTGCGACAGATGTTCACCGCCGAAGGCTTGACGTCCTCCTCTGGAGCTTCTAGTGTTATGAACGAGGAGCCTGAGGATGTTCGAAGTATGTCCTTTTACTTTTGATTTGTTCTTTTTTTTTTTTACCTGCTGCATGTGCAAAAAGGAAGTGTGTATATTGACATCCATTTCTAGTTATCGGATATGACCCTCTCGTTCCGCCCGCTCTTCTCCAGCTCGAATTCCCGGCCGTGCGTATTCACTTTATTAATAAACTTCTATTTTTCTTTTTCTCGGCCTAATAGTAGTATCATAGTCCGCCCGCTCGACCGAGACCGTTATGCTGGGCCGAAAGGGCGCCGTCAAGATCATCAACGGCAAATCCGACAAGCTACTCGTCATCGTCGGACCCTGTTCGATCCACGATCCTGAAGCTGCCTACGAGTACGCCGCTCGCTTGAGACCCATTGCCGAGAAACTCCAGGATGATCTGCTTATCGTCATGCGAGCATACCTGGAGAAGCCGCGTACCACCGTCGGTTGGAAAGGACTGATTAACGACCCTGATATTGACGAGTCGTTCAAGATCAACAAGGGCCTTCGCGTGAGCAGACAGCTCTTCTGTAAGCTTACCGATATGGGTGTTCCCATTGCCTCCGAAATGCTCGATACGATTAGCCCTCAGTTCCTTGCCGATCTGCTTTCGTGCGGAGCCATCGGCGCGAGAACTACCGAATCTCAGCTGCACAGAGAACTTGCTTCTGGCGTATCATTCCCCGTCGGGTTCAAAAACGGAACTGACGGCTCGCTTGATGTCGCTGTCGCTGCCGTCGGTGCTGCGTCGCACCCTCATCATTTCATGGGTGTCACCAAGCAAGGTCTTGCTGCAATCACTACTACCAAGGGTAACGAACACTGCTTTGTCATCCTCAGAGGTGGTACCAGCGGTCCCAACTACAGCAAGGAACACATCCAGGCCTCTAAAAAGAAACTCCCCGCCGGTGTGCCGTTGATGGTTGACTGCTCACATGGCAACTCGTCAAAAGATTATCGCAACCAGCCTAAAGTTTGCAAAGCAGTCGCTGATCAAGTCCGAGAAGGCGAAGAAATCATCATGGGAGTTATGATTGAAAGTAACATTCACGCCGGAAACCAAACCGCAGCTACGCGTGACAATCTCCAGTACGGTATCAGTATCACTGATGGCTGTGTTGCTTGGGAAGATACCGTGCCTATGCTTGAAGACCTTGCTTCTGCTGTGCGCGAGCGACGACTAAAGGTATCGGCCGCAAAGCAGGCTGCCAAATTACAAATTGCTTCTCAGTAAATAGTGATCCTTTTTTTATGAGAGAAAGAAGACGCTATAAACAGATATTGTAAATTTGTTGATAAAAGTTATTACGAGAACGGAAAAATTTGCAGAATGCGATCAGCTTTCTGTGAATTGTTGTATAGGTTACTTGGATTTTGTTTTTGTTTACTGGTTTATTTGTAATTATGCGTGTTTGGGATCTGTTTTGTTTGCTGTTCTAACTCCCTTTAAACTTTCTCTTGGTATATATTTAAATGCTACAGTTATTCGTACGAGGAATCTTTAAATTACATTTGCATTTCGAGGAAATATCACAATGGTTGTACGAACTTTTATTAGGTTGCGGAACCACCTTACATTCATAAATACAAATAAGAAACCAAAAAAAAAAGAAAAAAAGCTAAGAGATCCCTGCGCTATTACTATTAATACAAACAACTCCTACTCTTCCAACGACCTTCACGATTCAAACGCTCAACTCGACTTTCTCGGCAACAATCAAGTGCTTATAAGGAGCGAGTGCCTGAGCGACATTAACCTTGACGAATTTCTCTGTCTGCTGTGGTGCCCGACCAACAAAAGTACTAGGATCAAGCAAGGTATCAAGTTCAGCCCAGACAGGCTCAAAGTAAGGCTCCTTCTTGATTCGCTCAATAAGATCGTTATCGCCACCCTCTTCCTTGACAACCTTGGCTGCCTGATGGGAAAGCACGCGGATATGCTCGTGGCAGACCTGTCGGTCTCCGCCCTTTTGTACCATTGCCATGATAATATTCTCGGTGGCCATGAAAGGAAGTTCACTCATAATGCGGCGCTCAATTACTTTAGGGTAAACAACCATGCCCGAAGTAATGTTGAGAAGTGTCGAGAGAATGATGTCGGCAGTCAAAAATGCTGAAGGCAGCGAGACTCGACGGATAGCGGAGTCATCGAGAGTACGCTCGAACCATTGCACAGACGCAGTCTGCACGGTATCCTGGAAGAGACCAGTTAAGTGGCGAGAGAGAGAGCAAACGCGCTCGCAGCGCATGGGATTACGTTTGTATGCCATTGCGCTTGATCCAATCTGCGTGCTCTCAAACGGCTCCTCGACTTCTTTGAGGTTTGCGAGTAATCGAAGATCGGTGGCCATCTTGTGCGCAGTAGCGCCAAGCGACGCAAGTGGACCCAAAACATCGATATCGATCTTGCGGGAGTAAGTTTGACCAGTAACGGGATAGGCACCTTTGAATCCCAGCAATTCAACGACAAGTTGGTCAAGATCTTCGACTTTGTCGTGATCACCATTGAACAGAGTCAAGAACGAGGCTTGGGTTCCGGTGGTTCCTTTGACTCCACGAAGAAGAATATCATCTCTGGCACGCGAGATATTTCGCAAATCCCAGAGCAGCTCCTGAAGCCAGAGAGTAGCTCGTTTGCCAACGGTAGTCAACTGAGCAGGCTGAAAATGAGTCCATCCAAGGACTGGCATATCCTTGTACTGCACCGCAAACTCCGACAATTTCTGAATAACATTTACTAGACGCTTGATCAAAATGTCGCAAGCGTCTCTGAGAAAAATAAGATCAGCATTGTCGGTCACGTAGCAAGAAGTAGCGCCGAGATGGATGATTCCAGCGGCGGCCGGGGCAGCGACACCATAGACATGGACATGAGACATAACGTCATGACGCACAATCTTCTCCTGCTCACTAGCTGCGCGAATTTCATCGTCAGTAATTTCAACATGAGCACGAAGCTGCTCAATGGCCTCGTCAGTGATGGCCGAGAGGTCGAGCTGCTTCTCAGCAATGGCAAGAGTAAGCCATAACTTTCTCCAGGTCGAGTATCTGGTTCTGGGAGAGAACAGAGCCGACATTTCTTTCGACGCATAACGCGACGACAAAGGAGATGAGTACGAGTCAAAAGACGACATTTTGTGAGTCTGAATTTGCAAAGCAGTAAGCAAGAGTTAATTTTACGCTTCTCGTCTCTCAAGCAGGACTGGAATATTTTATCGGGGGCCATTCAATAGCGTGCGGCTCAGCCTCCACAGTCACGTGCAGTTATATAAGAGTCACATGAATGTAGGGTTATATTAGGTCACAGAGGATGTGTGACTGCGTTTTCTGCATAGTCTCGCACACAACGCACACAACAATTTGAGTGCGAGACAGGACTAGGGTTTGACATTGGGACCGCTCAATGTGTATCAGTTCGTCTCGAATCTCTTCTTCCTTTCCGTTCAGTCCTTCTCCAGCCCATTCATCATGCCTCCAAAAGCCCCCGCTGCTCCTAAGGGTATGTTTATGTTTTGTTGTTACCTGCTGGGCCTTGACTTTCTGAAGAGACACAGCAGTTGACAGCAGAGATCCTGGTTTATATTCTATTTTCATCATCTAACTTGACTTTTTTTCATCAACAGAGAACATTGCCCTCGGCCCCCAGATCAGAGAGGGTGAGCTCGTTTTCGGTGTTGCTCGTATCTGTATGTCTTATCAACGTATTTCTCAATCGGTTTTTTCAGAATAAGTGCTTACTAGTCGAATTGAATAGTCGCTTCCTTCAACGATACCTTCGTCCATGTCACCGATCTCAGGTACGCTCTCCGTCTCTTTTTCTTTAATTTGCTCGACAAAATAAAAATTGCCAATTTTGTTTTCGTGGGACGGATGTTTAGCGAATAAGTTCAAAAATACTGATTGAATTATTATAGTGGACGCGAAACTATCGCCCGTGTTACCGGTGGAATGAAGGTCAAGGCCGACCGTGACGAGTCCTCCCCTTACGCTGCCATGTTGGCTGCTCAGGACGTTGCAGTTCGTTGCAAGGAGATCGGTATCACTGCTCTTCACATCAAGATCAGAGCCACTGGTGGTACTGGCTCCAAGACCCCCGGTCCTGGTGCTCAGAGCGCTCTGCGGGCGCTGGCTCGTGCCGGTATGCGCATTGGACGTATTGAGGACGTTACTCCCGTTCCTTCAGACTCTACTCGTATGATTCCTTCTTTTTTAAATTTATTTTTTTTACTACGATTACTGACTTGGCTATTTCTTGTACAGGTCGGAAGGGAGGTCGCAGAGGTCGCAGATTGTAAACAACAAAAAAGAACAAACAGCCATTTCCTATTTTTTTTTTGTTTTTTGCACCGTGTTCTATATGTATGTATTATCTTGTTGACATAAATGGAATTTTGTTATAAAAGTTAATGGAGCGGGAAGATACGGCTAGCACGTATCAAATGAATACTATACAAATTGGTTGTACAAGTCGTATAGTTGATCTGCTGAAAGATAACTGCGAGCTTTTATATTGTAGATCACGTAGTATAATTTCACTTTATGATTTTCATAATTTACTATTAGAACTTCACAATTTGTTAAAACTCCAATTATATTTAATTTGATAATCGCCCAAGATATAAAATACTATACAAACCAGCACTCGCAGTCTTTCACTATACACAAACAAAAAGGGCTCTTTCTTTTGAACGGCTGGAAAAAAAAAAAAAGGACAATCAAAATTCTCTCATACTACATAAAATTCTATACTTTACATGAGCACCTTTTCGGGAGATTGCTCCATTTTACTTGCCTCCTGTACGCCATCGCGACTAGCATTGGACACAGTTGAAGCCGACGAGTCGCGACGACTTCTCTTTTGACCCGCGGACACAGAAGTATCATTCACGCTTTTAAACCCTGCAACATCAGAAGGAGAAGAAGGCGCATCTAAGGTCCGATCGGGATCAAAATGTGATGTTTTTGACATATCCGCTATATGTGGAGCCTCGGGGATGTCTGCATGATTAGCCACGTCAAGTGCGTCGACAATAGGCTCTGTCGCCGAATCATTTTCACTGTCGACTGTCGACTTTGTGTGTAAAGCGGTCAACATCTTGTCTTCGTCCTCCATTTCAGTCTCAGCGTCTCCTGTTTCTACATCTGTATCGCCTGAGTCGTGATCGTGTGAAATATGAACTGGTCTATGACCAGTCATTCGTTGACGCTGAGCTTCAGAGATCGATGAAGCCACTGTGACATCGTGCACACGGACCGAATTTGCTTTCCGCACCGGCGATGCAGGAAGCGATCCTGCAAGCGATGGAGCTAGTGAACCTACAGTACTCCCAGCCAAGGATCCTTCCCGAGACTCAGATTCGTCAAGTTGCTGCTGACTTAGAACTTGACTTGCTAGAATCCCCAGGGCAGCTAATGCTCCTTCTTCGTTTTTACCCCGGTGCCGGGCACGTCGCCTACTGTATCGCCGTGAGGTTGGATCGGCTGCAGAATTCGGGGGTTCTTGCGGTAGATGGCCTTTTAATCTGTTTATCTCAACTGCTTGATCTTCAATCCTTCCAAGAGCATCTCGCAGTCGTCTCTTTGCACGCACTAATCGTCGCCTATATTTCTCAGCAGTATCGCTGGCTTCATAGTTTGCCATTGCAGAATAATGCTGCTGAGCAGGAATGCTAGTCGAATTAAGATCCATTCGCAGCTTATCCACTTCCCTTTGCAAAATAACATTCTCGACTTCGTGTCTCCGGTTCGATTCCTGCGCTTCAATATTCAATAGACGGCCTTGAAGATGATGATGAGATGACGCGAGTTTGGTATTTTGCAGCGTTGCGCGTAATCGTTGGATTACGGCATTGGCGCGAAATAGCTGTTATATGTTAGTAAGCTGTAACTTACACGACTATGGCGTGAGACCTACCTGGTGTTGAGCTGTAGTAGAATCCATTTCTCTTATTTTCGTAGCCGGTATGTCCTCCCAATCCTCCTGCTTGTTTTCGTAGTTAGAACCAGAAATTCATCAAAACACTGATACAATCAAAACATACATCCTCCCCCATATTCCAAAAAAACGCACTCATTCTGGGCTGCTCATCTGTTACGGGAGCAGGCAACGACAGAGATCCAGAGGTCGGTACGGGTTTGCTTAGCACACCAGTCAACGACGAAACAGGCATTAAATCAGAGTCGGAGATTGACAACTCTTGGACTGTCTTTGGAGCGGTTGAGTTTGACTGTGTGGACTCCTGCGATGACTCGTCCAAGGTAACGGTGCTCGCCATAGAGCGCACGCGAGCTGCTGTAGACTGGGAAGAGTCTGCTTCTTGTTCATGCAGACTTGTCGTAGCTATTGCATCTCCGTTTAATAAAAGCTGAGCATCAGGTGATTGAGAATGCTCCTGTTTCATCATGCTAATTGTCACGATCGGACTCTCAGACATAGCCGTACTCATTTTGTGCATGCAATGTGAAAACTAGTGACAATTGTGACGAGACTCTAAAAGAAAGCTGGGAAAGGCGATGCCTTAACGTTCTCTCAAATACAACACTTATACAATCAATAGGTGCCAAAACGCTCTGTTGGCTATAGCAAAGGCTGAGGTTTTGGCGAGAGTTGTTCAGTGATGTCTGGCGAGCTGCAACTCTTACAACGACTGATGGCGCAACCCAATATTCAAAGAATCGACGGTCGTATAATACAATACCAAGATAAAATGAATATATCTTGTAGAAATTGCCACGATACTTGATATCGGCTCTCGCGCTTGTAGTTTTATGAGCTGCTTAACGGTTGGGGTCGCAATACCTGCAGTGTTTTGATTAGCAACAGGTCAACAAACACGCTCTGCATCGCGTTAACATGTCAAAGCAAAATCGGAAAACTAACCCAACTATTCAATCATGCACAATAGTAGCAATACACCTTTACTTAATAGCTGGGCGGGCCTGTAAACAACTAGATATAGACACCAAGCTTGAAGCGTTACTTTCGCGCGCATTGAATCGCAAACACAAACCGCGAAGTGCATGCGATGTCACGTGGTATACTGCTTGTTTGTTTACAAAATCAGTCTGAACGCAGCTGCCGTTTTGTCACCAATCTTCAAAACTACATGACGCTCGGCTTATTTGCAAATTTTTGCTAATTGCATCTTGAAACAGTCGTATATTAATGGCTTTGTGAAATTGACGGAAAAGGTGAAAATTTATATACAATGGCTGAAGTCGCGACTCCGCCGGTCAGACCTCCGTCGCGGCTACCAATTTCGAGTCTATCGAGATCACGGTCGGTGTTGGGGATAGCTCAGCATACCTCATCTACTACTAGATCATACTCTCAACTCGTGCCAACTTCTCTAGTATCTCATAGCAATAGTCAACACTTGAGACCGCCAACCACGGTCAGTGCGAAGTTTGAGTCCGCGCGACTCAAGCCGCGAATTCATACGCGATCCGTATCCTCAAAGGCCTCGTCCATAGTGACTTTGGATGGTTCATTGCCAATGGGTTCTGCTAGTTCTGGCTCTACTAGCTCAGTTATTCGGCCAGAAAATTTTGAGTTTACTCCCAATTTTAGCAATCGTGCCTTGAAGCCATTTGCACAAAATCGGCAGGTGTCCAATTATTTACCATCTGATCGGTCAGCTTCTCGTGGTACTGCGACGAGGACAAATCTCAAACAACAGAATGAAGATCCAATTTATAAGCCAAGCTCAAAGATTTCACAGTCCTCAGGTACCCAATCTATTTCTATATCTCGAACGGGCAGGCCAAATTTGGAAGAGACACCAATCAAGAAAGAGAGGGCGGATTCAGCCAGTTTGAGGATCAAACGGTGCCCTACTCCAGGGTCTGAAAGTAGACCAGGAGAAAATCCGACAATGAGAAGAAGTACTCGCTTGTCCAAGATATCTACCACTGCAGAATTGTCGACAGCTCGTCGAAGACCGACTGGACCTAGACGACCACTCCCAGCTTCTGAGCAAGATGATGATGTTGATGCCACACCCAAAGCATCAATTTTGAACTCTTCTAGAAGACAGCAACCTAGCCGTTTAGCGACTATCAGACGTACAGCCCCTGCAGCAAGCCAAGCTCCGCCCACGCCATCAATACCAACATCTGACCGGGGAGCTAGAAAGGGGTCACAGTATTCTGCATTGGCAGCCACGCCTGAATCTATTGCGAAGCGAAGGGTGACGCCGTTTTCTAGTAGGCCCTCGACCACACAGAGGCAAACAAGATCGACTAGTCGAAATGCTGCACTTGACCCTGACGCGACCCCAAAGGCCAAAAGCAACATAGACGACAGAAATGGATTGCCTGATTCTAATATTACTCCGCGAGCAGTATCGCGCTCGCATGTGGATACGGATGTTTTGAAGCAACCAGCTCGCCGATTAGCTTCGGGTGCAAATAAGACACCAATGGGTCCTCGTCGAGCAGTTTCAAGAAGCTCAATGATTGCAACTCCACTATCCAGTTCCAAACTCACAGATTCCATTGCTAGACCTCAGACGGCAGCAGCTATAGAGACAGTTGCCATGGCGCCGATGCGACACGCTTCTCGAGAAAACAATGGGCAGACTCCTGTACGATTAGCCAGTCGAGTGCCATCATGCAGTACAGCAACTTCAGCAAGGTCACAGTCAAGCCTGAGTAGACCTAATGCAACTACAAATGTTTTTTTACCGCGTGTGTCTCGAGACGATAGAGATCGCACGCCAGCACGAACCTTCTCGCGAGCAATCCCCAGAGTAAAGGAATCTATACCTGATGCGTCTGATACTCTAAGGCGACCCAAATCCCGATTCAGAGCTCCAGAAGCTTCCTCTATTGAGCCACCAGAGACGCCAGTGCAGAAGGGAGCTATGTCAAGAGCTACTAGCGGCATGTCACGCCCGCGTCCTGATCTTTCTGCTGAGCTCTCAAAAACAGCTAGTGTACATCATAGAAGGAGAATTCCTGCAACCCCAGCATTGACAAATTTCCAACAATCAGGTTACGAAGCTGCTAATAACACACTCACTCAAGTTATTGATCCATTTAACATGGGCTTGAGCACAGAACTAGAGATATTGAAAAAGATACAAGCAGCTAGAAGTAGTGGGCATTTAAATTTGTCGAGTTGTGATTTAGACACATTTCCGGATGAGATGTATGATTTTTTAAATCTTGACACAGAGATAAAGATGGCGTCTAGAAGGCAAAGTCTTGTTGCCTTAAAGCGCATTGAAGCAAACGATAATAAGCTTGAAAAGCTTGACGACAGATTATGTTCTCAATTTACATATCTGGAAATGCTGAATGTGAGTCATCTCAAGATTGAATTAAGTAGGGTTTCGCCTAAACTAACTAACATATAGCTGCACCATAACTCAATACGAAAGTTGCCACAAACATTTTCTGATCTGCATCATCTAAGAAATCTAAACCTCTCTGAATGCAAGCTCGCCAATGATTCTCTTTCTTTGATATTTTCTCTAAGATCTCTTACAACTCTTGATTTGCATGGAAATAGGCTGGATGGTGAACTTCCCGCGTCAATATCTTTACTAACCGAGCTGTGCTTTTTGGATCTCAGTAACAATGAATTCACTTCAATATCGGCTAACGCTCTTGGAGGTCTAATCTCTCTTGAAGTATTGAAGCTAGAGCTGAATAAGCTGCGCTCATTCCCATTCCAGTCAATTGAAAATGGTTCGTTGACTGAGTTAGATATATCATATAATAAGTTGTCTGGCAGCTTAATATCAACAGCTAGTATTTCTCGATTTTCCGAGCTGCGAATATTGCGTGCAAGTCATAATCAGGTAAAAGTTGTGTCGGAATTTGCCGTTATCTTACCAGCACTTGAGATTTTGGATTTATTTTCGAACCGCATTGCGTCGTTGGGAATGTTGCTTTTGTGTACTCCGAGTCTGACGCATTTGATACTCGGTCAGAATAAGCTTACCGAAATGCCTGAAGGCATAGCCGGCCTTTCAAATCTGAACTCTTTGGATGTCTCCTTCAATTCTCTTACTAAACTGGATCCCAGTCTGGGTCTCATTAACTCTCTTGAAGTGCTCAAATGGGAAGGAAATAAGTTTGCCGAGAAATCCTTCACATATTTGAGCACCAAAGATATCAAGTTCCGGCTTCGGGCGCGGTATGAGAAGGAGCAAGAAGCTGCTGAGGTAGATGATGACTCTGAAACTGAAGAACTCATGGAGCTCATGGTTAAAAAACGAACTATGCAATCTCAGCCAAAGTCTCAGTCGATTGATCTGTCTGGACGCGAGTATTGTGAGATTCCTGCCGATGTCTTAAAGCATTACATGCCTGGAGGGGTTTATAGATATGGCAGCGATGCGGTCAAGGAGCTGATCTTGAGTCGAAACCGATTTACGACAATTCCAGACTCAATCATGAAATTTGCGTTCGCAGACGCATTGCAAATTCTAGATTTGTCGTCAAACAGCCTCTGCGATGAAGCCTTTAATAGTCCATTAGCGTTCCAGATGCTGAAGGAATTGAAGCTGTCAAATAATTCCATAGGCGGGCTGTTTATGCTAGCTGCAAACTGTCAATTTCCTCGGTTGCTGAAGCTTGATTTATCATTTAATAAGATAGAGGAAGTGCCTTTGTCGCTTGTTCGATCTTTTCCTACACTAGAGGAGCTTAATCTCCATGAAAATAGGATTTCTGAAATTTGCGCCGAATCGTTTTACGGATTGGAAAAGTTGGACCTATCGAGCAATTCAATTGGCTATTTACCACCTGAGCTCTGCAAGATAAAGAGTCTGGTGGAACTTCATGTGCTAGGGAACGTTTTTAAAACGCCGAGACTTCAAATTGTACAGAAGGGCACAGATGCATTGTTAGAGTGGTTACGATTGAGATTGCCTGACGAGCAAGACAGCGAGACTGATGACTAAGAAGGCAGTGTGGGTCATCGCCGTATTTTGGAGCGTTATTTCGTTGTATTGCAGCATGCGTATGATAATTCTAAGATTAAAAAGAATGATTTATATCAATCTGAACAGCAAAAAATGATGGTATATCTAGAACAGAAATTATTCAATGGCAAAAAGAGAAATAACTAAGAAAAATTAAATGGAAAATAACGAAACGTATCAGAATCTATCAGAATAGAGAGTGCAAGGTGGCATCACGGACGCGCCAAATATAACGACAGAGGTACAAGAGCTGTCTCTGTTATCTCTCATCGGCAGTACCACTGACAAAGAAACATTGATAGCAAATGCAGAATAAAGGAGAAAAAAGGAGACTTTGGTAAGAATATGAAAATGGAATAAGGATAGGTTGGTCTCGAGACTCTGAAGATCTCCAGGGACGAAAAATGCTGCCAAGGGCTGAAGCATCCGCAGCGGATGTGTTTAGATTGACAGCTTTCAATCTGTATCGTGCTTAGAGAATAATTCTAGTTCATTATTTTGTTATCATGCTATGTACTAAGTAGTAAAGTATGTAGTATCTGATCTGCCGTTGCCGCGCTGCTAAAACCCTAAATATTTCTCAAATTCTCTTGATAATTATTTTGTATTTTATATTCTGGTTCCCAACTTCGGACTGCAACTCTTTCTGATCAGTATACCCAACCACCACGCACTTGCATTCCAGGCCGCACCCGTCCCTCACCACATTTTTTTAGAATCGGGATTTAGCGCCTGGCCATGCGCCGTTCTCGCGCCTTAATTTCGGCTACCAGTCTGCGGTGCAGGCTCTCGCGGCGACTTTCTCAGAGGTCCTTCGGCTCACGAACTGCTGCTGTGTATTTACCCAGTTCAGAACTCTTTGAATTCTCAGAAACACCAAGGTCAGCAGCTGGTCACTCTGAGTTAGTTGATTCCAAAGATTTGGTAGACAAGTTAGGCCTGGTTACCGGTAAAGGTCACGAGCGCTCCAAACCAAACACATACTCGTTTGCTGTCCTGCGACAGCGATATGGAAATATCAAGAGGTTTGCAATTAATAAACGTATGTCGACACATGTATACTCTAATTCTATTTTTCCTTATTTATTCTGTATTAGGCGCACCCGTTTTACATCCACAACTCGGACAGTTCGTGATTACTCTCTTCCCTCTCAAACAAACACCTCCGGAGTTCTTCAACAGTCATCCATTCTACACACCCGACGAAATTTCTTCTCTTACAGCATTACTAGCTCCCTATGGTGATAAAAAGGAAAAAATTCATAAGACTCGGGAGTTTGAAATTCCAACCGAAAATGTTGTTTTACCGATCATGGATCATGAGCATTTGCTACCTGAGGACTTGAAAAAAGAGACAATGTCATTATTGCAGAGTCCCAGTCTTATGTATGCTAGTTTGCAAAACACTACTAATTCTAGTGAATTTGAGGAGGTACCAAAATATTACTGTTTCGAGAAATGTGCAATGGCTAAATAGGCTTACTACAGATTAAGCAACTTTGTGAGCGAATGCTGCAAGCCGAATCATCTACCGCTGCAATTGAACTTTGGACAGGCAAGTACAGGCAGTGTGATTGGCGTGTACAGCTCATTGGTTTACAACAGATTATGGATTTATTGATTACTCATAAATCATCTTCCAGTCATTTTGATCTTTGCTTTGCTATTATCAAGAGCTTCAGTATTGACTCATCGACCACGTACATGCAACAGTCGCTAGCTGCAATCGAAGTGTTACTAGCCCATGTTTCCAAAATATATAACTGGGGGGGTTCTTCAGCCCAGACTTTGTCTCCAATTGACTCAGATTTGCGAGCACTTATTAAAGAGAGTAGGTTTCTTCCCTATATTCTCACCTAATTTTGTTTGAAATAAACTGACCTGCTTCGTAGCTGTTATTGCCTTTGCAAAGATATACTCTCTTAATGGACTCCCGGAGTGTGTCATCGAACCGCTTTTGATTGCTGTTACCTGCGTTCATGACTATGAAATGGCTCTCTCACTGATCCTTAGCGCCAGAATGCATGGGCTTTCCCCATTACCAGAGAACATTGTTCTCCTACTCCAATCTATGGAGAGTTACTCTAAGACTCCACAGCTGATAGCTCAGGACCAGAAATATGCTTTTTCTTTCCTTGATACTGAGAAAATTGGTTTTTTTAGACCATATTTCTTGTCTCGGGCGGGCACTCACTTGGGGTTTGGCTATTTGCTTCGGAATCACTGTCAGACTGTCGATGAGGTGTTTAGTATACTCGAATCGAGCAAAAAATTGGACGCAAAAGGATTTGATCTCATTAAGCTTAGCTTAGTACGAGAGGTGGGTAAGGCGGTTATGAAAGATGACGGAGTGGGAAGGACTCTGCGACAAAGGAAGGAAACCGCCCTAGCTATGATGTTAAACATGGTAACTAAGATCGGCGACGCCCAACTAGGGGACCTCAGCAAGCAGGTTATATCTGAGGTTTTGGCAATGGAAGGCGATGAAAAGAAGTAGTACACGTTAGTATGTTAAAGTTTTGTATATAAGGATACCAAATAGGAATTAGGATTTATTATGCAAAAATAGATCGTTCAATAATATTCTATACATGTAGTTGAGACGGCTACTCTAACTAGTCTTCTCACCGTTGTCAGGGGTTGTCGGTGTCGGAGCAGGCTCTGTAGATGGAGGGGTCGCAGGAGATGACGACCTGTGTTGAATCTTGATTGTTGCAAGAACGGTGAGGAAGAGTACGCAGAGAAGCAAAAATAAAATCACTTTGCACTTTTGCGTTCTTTGTTGATAATGAGCAGCCTATTTTTTGCAATATTAGTAATTAGGAGGTAAATAAGTAGAACGAGAAACGAAGACACACCTGTCGTAAGTCTACTTCTGCAGCCTTTACATGCTCTTTCATATTTTCTATATTATAGTCTATTCGATCGAGGACAGTGCCCTGATCTATAACCATCGTCTGTAGTTCTTTGAAGATTTCGGCCAACTCGAGAATACCTTCTGCAATCATCGTGATTTCGGCCTCTCGTTGCCTAATCATTGTGTCATCTGAACTTTGAGCTAATTGAGCCGATTGCTGGATCTGGGCTTGAGAAAATCCGACGTCGAGATCATCATCGGGATATGACACATATGAGGACTGTGGTAATTCGGCTTGTCTGTTTCCGCGCATTTTCTTGAGATAAGCGGATTGTTTTTTTCGAAACAATGTTGAGGAGTCTTGAACTTTGGTGGCTAGAGATATCTGCATGTTTTTGCACATGTTGATCTGTGCCGGTGTCAGATCTGCTTGGTGGACGAACATGCCGAGTTGTTGTATGCGCTGTTGACATTCATGATAGTGCTGGTAGTCATTGAGTTAGTCAGGTTGTTTCTTAGAATTGCTGGTAATCAAATACACACATGTGTTATTTCCCGCGTGAGATTTTCAATGATTGCCTCTTGCTGCGAGCGGTCGTCGAATCCGGGGAGTACATGCTCCTGATGCAGCTTATCGAGTCTCTGACTCTTTTCCTTGATCAGATCCAGGATCTGATTAACCTCCTCGTCAACGTCAGTCCACGATGGGGGTAAAATGTCCATCTCTATTGCGATATCGTCGTCCCCGTGTCCACCGGCCTCGCCGCCGGAATCGAGCAGTGGGTTGCGAGCATCGTCTGCGCCTACTCCAGCTGTTGAGTGGTTTCGACGAGTGGAGTACGGATAGGCTGCTGATGGCGGGTGACGTGCGTAGGACTGACGATAGGAGTAGTATAGTCCCGTACGGTCGCGGAACATGCCGAGCGGAGAAGGGACCAGTTGCTACGTCGCTCGGGGTGGAGATGCTCTCAGTACTCAGTTCGGGGCCGACTTCTTGAGAGTCTGGCCGCATCGTCATATAGGTAGAGCCGCAGCATATTAGTCTTATGTAAGTAAACTTTAAGGTTCTAAATAATTACATTTTTGTGCAGATATGTAAGTTATTTTGGGTGACGAGCACCAGACTTTATATATTAATTTCTCGGTATTATTATTTCCATAACTATCTAGTCTACGCGCGCCTTCTGGAACTTCATTGATCAACCCACTTCTGATGCGTTCAGATCTTGATCTAACCTTCACTTTTGTAATTTCAGCTAAATATCGTTCAAACTCGAACCTTTAGCAATCGTTCTGCAGAAGTCTGCAAAATGGTCGTTGACTACTCAAAATGGGACAAGCTCGAGCTGTCTGACGACTCGGACATTGAAGGTAAACGCACTTTATTCTAGAGATCATATATAATGCATTTGATAATTTGCTTCAGATACTGACTGAGATCCCGCTTATTCTAGTCCACCCAAATGTCGACAAAAAATCATTCATTCGTTGGAAACAGCAAGACATTCACGAGAAGCGCACCCAGCGCCGCCATGAGATCGAGGCTCTAAAAGCTGAGAATACAATGAACAGCAGTCTACTCATCCGTCTCAACAAACTGATAAACTCACTCACACCTCTCTCGGAAAAAGAAAGAGATTTAGTAGACCCGATTCTTAAGGAGGCATCATTGGAATCTCCCAAAGATCTACCTGAAGAGCAAAAACCAGAAGCTGGACCGTCATTTGCTACTATGATGGAGTCATTGATCGGCCAAGTGCTTGATGAGACAAAGAAAGCTGCTGTCAATGGCAAACCATTTGTTGAAACTCTTAGGTCGACCTTCCAAACTCATCAGAAGAAACTCAGTGAGCTACAAGACGAGTGCGTGAAGAAGCTTAATGCTTTGCAGAACGAGGAAGCGAAACATATTACATCTGAAGATCTGAAGATTGGCTTCGATAGCACGAAAGTATCAAAGAAGCATACAGAGTCGTTGCCCGCAGCTGCTCCCAAGAAAATGATAAGAAAGGTCGAAGTACTCAATCCCAGCTCGTCGCAATCTGAAGCAAAAGGAAAAATGAAACTTATCGAGCAGGATCCTGATGATGATGCCGATGACGAGAAAGAAGAAGCATCTCATAAAGCTGCCGATGATGACGAGGATTACAAGATCTCACCTCTCTCAGAAAAGTTTGCAGAGATAAAATTGGGTGACTACCAGAAATGCCTCGAGTACATTGGTCAACATCCAAGTATTGTTTCAGAAGAGGAGGCAGATGGTATCTTGTACGAGGCTTTCGGTAAAGAAATGGCGAAGAAGCATGTGGCAGCGAAACGCTATGTCCATAATGCTTTACTTTTACAATACTGTGCTCGGCTAGGACGAGATGGAGTTTCGGTGTTTTTTAGAAAGATCATGACTCCTAATCATCCTTCGTTGGGCGCATTCCTACAAGATGTTGAGCAAACATATAATCATGTCAAGCAAAGGTCTCTCTATTTACTCGAAGAGCAGAAGGCTCAAGCTGCCCAAGAAATTGAAGAGGAGGAAATCATTGACCTTGATACTGTTACCGATGAGAAACTAGCTGAGCTGGGACTTACGCGGGAAGATATTGAGAAGTTCAAGAAAGAGCAGGAAGAGAAGGACGCAGCAGAAGCGCTGGAAGCTGGTGCACCACAGTAGTAAACTATTGCACAGTCTTTAGCCTTGCCTATAGTATATATCACTCATAAAGTTAATACTAATTATTAACGTAGCGAAGGCGATGCTACTTTTAACAGCTCAAAAAGACGTATGTAGCATTAATCATTCACAGACATCATCAAAGAATAATAAGAAGCGTTTCACAGTTTGAATTTATATCGTAAAGACACTATATATACGAAACGAATACATCTCAATAAAACTTCCGCTACTGCACATTCAAATTAACCTGAAATATTACAATCAAAACAAACAATAGATCCGGAAAGCTAAGATATATCATATTTTGGTGAAAATGCTTTTTGGTGTCAATTATTTTGAAAGCTAAATATAGGTCAGAAATTAGAACCATGTGACGAGAAGAATACGCGTAAGCTTCAGAAGGACTCACCATCAACTGGACAAATTCATTGTAATCGATGCGACCATCGTTGTCTGTAAAATCATATTTAGAAAAAGATAAAGGAAGAATTATGCATGATTTGAAGACGTACTAGTATCAGCTTCTCTGATCATCTGGTTGACCTCCTCCTCTGAGAGGCGCTCGCCAATAGAGGTCATGACATGCCTCAGCTCAGTAGCAGAGATGTATCCATTGTTATCACGGTCAAAGACGCGAAAAGCCTCTTTGATTTCCTCTTCGGAATCAGTGTCCTTCATCTTGCGCGCCATCATAGTAAGAAATTCTATAAGCACTTGTCAGCTGCAAAGGTCAAGAGTACAAAGGGGCTGAAAACAGACATACCAGGAAAGTCGATAGTGCCATTGTTGTCGACATCAACTTCATTGATCATATCAGCTAGTTCGGCTTCGGAAGGGTTCTGGCCCAGACTTCGCATGACGGTGCCTAACTCCTTAGTGGTGATCTGGCCTGAAGAAAGAAAAGTGCGGTTAGTAGGGCAACTATTATCGGAACTCGTGACAAAAGCGTAACAATAGCAAGCGCGTCACGCTGGTAGCTTTGATTGAAGAAAGGAATGTCCGAATACCATCGTTATTGCGGTCAAAGAGAGAGAAAGCCTCCTTGAAGTCATTGATTTGCTCCTCGGTGAGTTGATCGGCCTAGACATAGTAGACATAGTCAGCTAGCGGTACGCGCGGACAGTAGAAAAGTCGTGAGACGCGGGAAAGACGGATGGCAGATGATCTTTACGAAGAATTAAAAAACACATACCATTGTCCAAAATTAGCAGCAGATATGAGAGAAATAGATCGTTAATAGGAATAGCGTCTAGGGAAGCGAGAGAGGGATGTGTGTACAGAATTCAGACGACTCTCGCGCCGGTCACAGAATAGTACACAGTCACGTGGCATATCTGCGCCACAGCTTTGACGTTGCACAGCCATTGGAGCTGAGCTGACTCGGGCCCGGCCAAAAAAGATACACGCAAAAGTTGTCTTTCCAAGTAGTCTTTCCTCTCCAATTCCCGCGCCCGCGTCAAAACACGTCCACCGCTGCCGCTTACGCGTCTGTCCACTTCTTTACGCGCTACTGTTTGCGCGGTGCTCCGTCTCCGTTGTTTGTCCGGTTCGCCAATTGCCCGTAGAGGGCCTCAGTCTTCGCTGCCATAGTATGCCATGAGCAGCCCGCTCAAACCCGCGTCGCTATCGCGTCTTAGATGCCTTGCACTGCGAATACATTCTCGCACGAATCTGGCTCGCAGTTCGTCTTCAATTCCACTCTCCTTCCAATACTCATGCGGTTCGCGTGTCAGAGTTAATCAGCCTGCTGTTCTTCCGCTCCTTCAGCTATCCGCCTCTATCGCTTCAAGACGCTTGCACACCCTTTCGCCTCTACGGAAAGAGGACACCACCGGAAAGGCGACTATGGAATTTAAAGAGACTTTTCCAGGAAAACCAGATGAGAGCGACCCCGACACGAACGGTTTTGAATTGACCGAGAAAGCGCAAAAAGCTGCTCTGGTCGATTTATCCGCCAGACTCTCCAAACGAGAGGCTCCGCCAAAGACTGCCGGCCTTGACGAAATAAAAAGACTTTTCAAGCTTGCAAAGAAAGAAACTTGGCCCATGTCTGGTAAGTTTGCGATTGTTCTTTGATTAAAGTCCACACTGCTCACCCGTTAAATTCGATTTTAGCCGCCTTTGTTCTTTTATGCTTCTCGTCAGGCGTAACACTAATTATTCCGTAAGTTGCTGTACTCCTCAACATTATGAGATTTTAGGTGCTGATTGCATATATTTGAAATGCATAGATTCTCAATTGGCAAAATTCTGGATATTGCTACAAACAGCGCAGCCGATAGTACGATTTTTGGTATGACCCTTGGGCAATTTTACGGAGTCCTTAGCGTTGTATTCATTGCTGGTTGTACCGCAAACTTCGGACGTGTCGTTATATTGCGCGTGGTTGGTGAACGTCTAGTTGCTCGTCTTCGTTCGACATTGTACAAGCAGACTGTCACTCAAGGTTCGTATTCTTCGTCCCTAGCAATTGTCAACCACTCGTTTCCCGACTGATCTCGAAGCACAGATGCCGAATTTTTTGACGCTAATCGTGTTGGTGATCTAATTTCGAGACTCTCCAGCGATGCAAACATTGTCGCGAAATCTCTTACTCAAAACTTGTCCGATGGATTACGAGCTGTCGTGTCAGGAGTGGCGGGTTTGTCTATGATGGCGTATGTGAGCATCAAACTTACTGTTAGTATTTTTTATTCATTTTCGCTCCATAGACTGCTTCGATTTTCTAATTCTTTAATATTCAGACCGTTATGATGGTGATTGTCCCTCCTGTCGCGATTTTTGCTTTTATTTACGGACGACGAATTCGTAATATTGCAAGAGAAACGCAGCAAGCTCTTGGATCAGCTACAAAGGTTGCTGAAGAGCGTCTAAGTAACATTCGAACTGCGCAATCCTTTTCCGGTGAGATCTCGGAAGTCGGTAGGTATAATAAGAGAATTCGTGAGATATTCAATCTAGGTAAACGAGAAGCATACTATAGCGCCATGTTTTTCAGTTTGACGCGATTCTCAGGAAATCTTACTATTCTTGCTATTCTGGGTGCTGGTTCTTCAATGGTGACCTCTGGTGCGATATCTATTGGTGAATTGTCATCATTCATGATGTACGCGGCGTACACCGGTGGTTCGATGTTTGGCTTGTCTTCCTTTTATGCCGAATTGATGAAGGGCGTTGGCGCTGCCAGTCGTCTTTTTGAACTGGAAGATCGGAAGCCAAAGATTAAAACGACTGTTGGAAAGCCTGTACCTAACAATGGACGCGGTGAAATTGAATTCAGAAATGTCACCTTTGCCTACCCTACCAGACCTGCCGTTAATATATTTGACGGTATATCATTCAAGATCCAGCCGGGAAAAAATGTTTGTATTGTTGGTCCGTCCGGTGGAGGAAAGAGTACAATAGGTGAGCACGACATTTATTATTTTCCCTAATTTCTGTGTGCTATTTCTGTGTACTAACCGAACGATTCAGGTCAACTGCTTATGAGATTTTACGATCCCACTGGCGGAAGCATTATGCTTAACGGGGAAGACATTAGAGGTTTTAACCTGAAGTCGCTTCGTCGAACTATCGGAATTGTTTCTCAAGAGCCCGTCTTGTTTTCCGGAACTCTTGCAGGAAATATTGCCTATGGAAAGAAAACTGCTACTCGGGCTGAGATCACTGCCGCAGCTCGCAAGGCAAATTGTGATTTTATTCAAGGTTTGTTGGTTGAAATGTCAAATACCCATTTGTATTACCTTGCTAAATTTGTTTTTTCATTTTGCAGATTTCCCTGATGGCTTGGACACTCAGGCTGGTGCGAGAGGCACTCAGCTTAGCGGTGGTCAAAAACAGCGAATTGCAATTGCACGAGCTCTTATTCGCGATCCTGCAATTTTGATTCTAGATGAGGCCACTTCTGCTTTGGATGCAGAATCTGAATCCGCAGTCAATGACGCCCTTGTTCGACTGATGAAGAGTAACACTACTACCATCTCAATTGCTCACAGACTTTCCACGATTATGAAGAGTGATTACATTATTGTCTTGAATGGTCACGGACAAGTCGCCGAGATGGGTTCTTTCAAAGAGTTGAGCTCGAATCCTAATACTTTTTTCTCCAAACTTCTGTTAGATAATCAAATTCCCGCTGCTGATGATGTAGCCCGTCAATCTGAGCGTGAGCTAATTCGCGAGGAAGAGGAGGTTTTACAGGAAGAACTATTGGAAGAACTAGAGCAGGATGAAGAAGAAAAAGAAAAAGAAAAAACTCGGGAAGGGCCGTTTAGTTCTTGAGAAGGTGGTGAATAACCAGTGTTTATGGATGTAAATAGTCGGTATATATCACAAGGCATACTCTCGTTTTGACATTGTATAATTGTTCACTGTTTCATAACTTTTTTGTTTCATATAATTCTATTCGTCTACGATTATGATCATACTTTTTAGAAAATAGTTAAGAGTAGTTAACATGTATCCATTAGTACGCAAGATTCTCAGCGCGCTTCAGCGCACATACAAGCGTACAATATATAACATTTTATGACTGTACTACCACAACATTCTTTCTTTTCTCGCATATCGTAAATCCGTCAAAAATCTAATAACCCTTTGCGCCAGGAGCATTGGGGTCACTCTTCAAGGAGAGCAACAACTCTCTGAATCTGGTCTTGTCAACTTTAGCTGTTCGCGCATTCTTCTCAGACAAATCAACGAGCTTAGCGATACGCTCCCATGTTGTTCCTCCTGAAACTGTGCTCTCCTGTGACTCGATGAACTCCTTCTCTTCAGCTCTATACGAAGAATGATAATCAGCAACAAAGCAACTTAGATAATTATGGATGGTAAACGCACCTGGTCTGGGCAATCGCCTTGTCTTTCTTGTCATTGTAATTGTCGTAGAAATCGTCAATGTTTTGCTTCGCAGCATCGAGTGTTTCTTGCTTTCTGGCTTTGCTCTGTTCATCTCGCCGCTGAATCGCGAGTTCTCTACGCTCTCTCCATTCCCTGGCAATCAGAATTAGTATTGACACAGAATTACACTTAGCAAGACCCAAGGCAGTAAAATTGTCTGACATACTTGATCACATCAGGTTCTTCTTCCTCAATCTGCTGTTGTGGCTCGAAATCGATAGTCTCTGGGGCCTAAACACGAATCAGTTACATGAACACACGTGTTCCAACACAGTTTCAAATCTTCGTACCTCACTCGAAGCAGCGAATGGATGGGAAGTTTCTGAGCCATTGATAAAACCAGGCTCGTCTCCACTTAAGAGATCACCGCCATCAGTCGTCAGCGCAGCGGCATCTGAGTCGCCGAGCACAGCCTTCTCTCGGGCAACGAAATCTGCCTCGGTGTCTGGAACACCAAAGTCAATGACGTCGCCTCCATTTGCACCATCATCAATTGTGCGGACTTCGGTCTGGCCCTCGTCAATCTCTTCAAGCGATGGGAAGTACGACATGATTTTGAATAAGGTAGAGTAGTGGATAGTTGTGAACAGAAGATGAAGCAGAGAGATGGAGCGACCGCCGCCGGACGCTGCGCCGCTAGTGGCTGTGCAGAGTGGCTGAGTTCTGAGACTAACTACGTCAACCGCTTTTATGAGCAGTACTGGCGCTACCAGCAATTGCTCTTGACTTGATCTGTCTTTCAAAATCGCGTCTGGGTTATTATAACTGAGAGAGAGTTGTACATTTGTTAATATGTCATATTCTGAAGACGTAGTGATTAGCAAACTGTCGAGCGTGAATGAGACGCAGGAAGCAATCGTGAACATTTCACAATGGGTACGTGTTTCTGCCATTGTAATTCGCTTTTTCGTCGTAGGCAATTAAATGTGAATTGATAAGATATACTAATAGCTTTGCGTATCTAGATCATGTTCCACCGAAGACATGCAGCCCAAACAGTCAAGACTTGGTCGAAAGCATTGAACGATGGTACACCCTCCTCGAGATCCATCTTTACCTACAACTGAACTGACTATTTATTTGTAATACCGCAGCCCCTACTCATAGAAAAATTGCTTTAGTATATCTTGCAAACGAAGTAATCCAACAGTCTAAGGCGCGGAAACGAGACGAGTTCTTGAAAGCCTTCTCTCCAGTATGTCGATTTCCAAACTGAGCATGCCAATTCCAGTTTCTAACTTATCTTTGGCAGGTCATTGCCGACGTAATCGACATTACGTATCGTCAGACTAATACGGAAATACAGGGCAAAATAAAAAGAGTGGTTGATGTCTGGCGGCAGCGAGAGATTTTTTCAAGTAGCGTGCTTCAAGATCTACAAACTCGACTTGCTGGTACGTGGTTCTTTCGACAAATGAAATACGCATCGTAGTATTTTTCTCTAATTGATTCCTGTCTATGTAGATGCCGATCAGAACAAGCCAAAGCCCACGGCAGGCGGGCGTCGTCTGGGTCAGGGAATGACTTTTGGTATGGGCTTGGCTCCAGAGATTTCCAAGCTTTCTAGTGCATTTGGACAGATAAATAGTCGCGCAAACACATTTGGGACCTCATTAGAGGCAGCTAACAAGAATTATGCTTTTCTTGTAGATGCTGATGCTCTCCCGGCGCCAGCTGAATACGCCTCGCGAATAGAATCAGTTTTGCTTACGCTCGAAACTGCGAAGACTGCCTCTGAGGAGTTGATCAAAGCACGAAAAGATTTCATCGCTCAACTTGAATCTTTAACTTCTGTTCACAAAAGTGCTTTGGAAGCTGAGCTGAAACAGCAGGTTGGGCTACAGGAGAAAGAAGCACACATGCTTAGTCTGAAAGAAGACATTCAGGAAATGGTGTCAGGCCCCCCTATGGACTCTGATACCAAATCAGTTTCACCACCAACTTCTAATCTGTCATTAGAAGATCTGCTGGCCAGTACTGCTAAAGCTGCAGCGGCGACTGCTATGGCTACTTCTTCCTCGGAAGAGGATATCAGAGTTCCTGATCCAGAATTTGTTCCTTTATCTGATGCAGACACCGATTCTTCGGCACCGCACAACAAAGAACTTGACCCTGTGCTTGCACAGTTTCTTAGTACAATTGGAGGCTCCACTAATACTGCTAAGGATTTGGAAGGGATGTCGGCGGCGACCAGTTAATGCATATTTCCGTACATTGATGTATCTGGATCGATTTTGAATGAGCATAGGATATGAAAATTATTTGGTTGTTTAGTAATAGTTTTTTTTGGTGATTTTTCTTTCGCTTGGTGTAAATGACTGAATTTGCATTTACCGCAAACGATTTCTGTAGATTTCTAGATTGTGTAGATATTCTACTTCTGTTCTGTTGCGCGGACGGCTCAGAACTAAGTTTAAATGTCAGAAACTGTCAAAAACAAAGCGCGTAGCTGCGCATCAAGATCATATCCCAGCTAACAATCGCCTTCTCTCGTCTCTCATTTCCTTCTGCAATTTTTAATCGGCAAGAAAAATAACCGGAGGGACATGGTTTTTGTGAAGGACTCCCGACTGCAAAATGTCATTGCAGATCATCCGATATTCTCAGGTGTTGGAAATGGTAGCGAGCGAATAAATATTGGCTCTGTTTCATCATTTCTATCTTCACCACAGTTGCCTGCTCAGATACTGTCAAGTGAACCGGCAGTGAAACCTTCAGATGACAACGAAATACGGAATGTCGTTGCTGTGCGAGGAGCAGAGATTTTTTTTGCAATCGACGGTCAAGTACGCTGTGTTGACTGCGCAAATATTCGAGAAAGCAAGAATTCACGATCCTACAAAGTAAGATCTTGCCACATCTCAAATTGACTCTCCATCTTCTTGTCAATCTTACATATTATTTCAGATTTTGAACATACCGCGAATCGAATTTGCAGTACGCCAGTTAAAGATCAACGAAACAGGAACTCTACTTGCAATTATTGGCGACTGCGATATAGTGATCTGCATTTTACCTTTGCCAGGCTTCTCAAAACAGGTTGAGCCAAAATTACATGCTCGGTATGATATAACTGAAATTTAATAGGAGAAATTATACACTAATTCAAGAAAGTCGCCGTACGGTTGGCGAGCGAGTATTTTCGTCAAATATTAAGATTAGGAAGGCACTATGGCACCCACTGTCCAAAGAAGACAGTTGCCTCTTAGTCCTCTGCTCCGATAATACGCTGAGGTAGGGTTTTAGATCTTTACTAATCATTAGATGCTAATATTTGGACTTCAGGATGTTTGATCTTAATTACAGTTACGATGAGCCGGAACAAGTATACAATTTCAGCAAATCAAAATCAGCTTCAGAGAGCACAAACTCATTCGGACTGTCTGACGATGACGAGATGGAAATGGTGTCGATGTGCTTCGGTTCCCCTGTTCAAGGCATGGGATCCATGGCTCTGTACGTGTTGTCCAGCGAAGGAGATATATGTGCACTGTCACCGTTTATTCCCAGACAATGCGCCATCCAGCGAGAAAATATCACGATGATGCTGCAATGGGCTATTGCAGAAGATCGTGATAATGATATCGAAGTATCTGCCTCTCCGTCATCGACGTCATCGGCCAATGATGCCAGCGCCAGAGTTGAACGATTCAGACGACGCCAGCAAGTTACTTGGGTAGCTGATGTCGTTCGTCAGTGTAATTCCACTCGCCCAGTTGGTTTGATACCAAGGATTAATAGATATGGTGAGTCGGCTGACCTGTGCGTCTTCGAACGGCCGGACACTATCAAATATGCCGTCAAATTGCAGAATCCTGTGCGACCTGTTCCCTTTCCAGCAGATCTTTATGGTGCTATAGCTAGCGACATTACTATATTAGAGCTGGAAAATGATTCAACCATACTTATCACTGTCGATCAGAAAGGCAGGGTAAATCTCTTTTTACAGGATACTCCAATTGGAGCGTTATGGGAGACTTCAATATTTGCAACTCTGTTTGGCGATGAGGAAGAGGTCTTTGATGTCATTGATGAACCGACTGTGCAGACTATTGAGAGCATTCAATTAAAATCAAATACGCTTTCTACTTTTGGCAAAGCAAACGCTGTCGAAGAAGGTGTGCGCTATAACTTTGTCGAGGTCTCGTTAGATAACGATTATGTACTTCTAATGAGCTCCACGAGAATAATACAGATTGACTTTAAGAATTGGAAACAGAAGCTCTCAGATGCATTCGCAAGCGCCAGACCCGAGTCTGACCTACGGCAGGTGCTGCTAGAAAAAGACGGAAAGCCGAAAAGTGAGATTAAATCTCTGTACACAACTGCTGCCTCAAGCAAGGGCGTACCTCTTGGTGCTATCGTGGTTCCTAATGCCATCTTGGGAGATATTCTGATTGTCCCTCGCGAAGGAGGAATAGAAGTGTTTATCGATGACGAGGAAGGCGGTATAAATCCTCTGGGAGCGCAAGTTTCCAATTACAGCCTGTCGCAACCTCTTTCTGCTAATGCAAGCAGGGTCACTTACCAGACCTTGATGAGCCCTGTGCCAATTGATGTTAGCTCATTGACGCGAGGAAGCTCAACAGAGGCTAAACTAGCACTAAAACGAGGAATGGTCAAATTCTCGTTAACTGAACGACCACTGGAAGTATCGGAAGATTCGCTTGAGTATTTGGGAAATGCAGCTGAACTACTGGAAGTTGAAATCCGTGATGTTCAAAATGTTGGCTTGAAATTGCAGCGCAGGTAAGCTTATCAACTGTCGCTTCTATTGGGGTTTAAAACTAATCAGTACTTCAGACTTGTGGAGCAAAGAGGCGAATTAGAACGACAAATCAGAAAATTGCAAGAGGTGCTTTCTCGTGCTGCAGACTCTACTCAAGAAGTAACGGCGACAGATCAAGTGGGGAAAATCTTTGAACGACAAAAGAGTCTTAATGATCGCGCAGATAGAATATATAAGAAGCTAGTCGAAACTCAGCCGTTACCAATCAGCGATAGCGAACGGAAATGGATTCAGGAGCTACATCGCGTTAAAGCCAAAGTCGATGAACGAACTACAGGTCTCAAACCTCGCGCGACTATGGTAAGTGTGTTTGTGTTTGTGGCATGTTTTAATTTACATCTAACTTTATTAAAGGCTACTTCTCAAGCAAAAAAGATTGTTGCAATGGCTGGTTCTGTTTCTGACAAATCACTTACCGACGCCACCAATAAATCTCCAAAACCACTGATGACGGGCCTGAGACGCGAAAAAATTGAAAGTTTGAAAGAATTGATAGATACTGAGTAAGTTTTTCTGTCACTTACAGATAAACTAGATTATGAGATTACTTACCAACTGATTTATATTACAGGTCATCTATTATTAACAAGACACGTAGTGCTGTGGATTCTCTTATGCAGCGCATAGACGAGCGAATGGAATCATTGAGTCTAGCTAGTGCTGAGTAATGAGAGGTGTTTGGTTTACGATTTAAAAGCATCTTTATTTCATAAACAATGTACAATAACCGACTGACATGCTATAAATAAACACGAAGCTAGCTCAATTCAAAAATTTTTAAATCAAACGTGGAGGATTAATATGGGCCACTTGGCTTCCAAATCGACTCTTCAGGAAGTTGTAAGGGGTCTAACTCGACTCAAGAATTCAAATCCCACAGGTATTCAACTTGCAGCTTTGGTAGACTCGCCAAACTGGTTTTATATGGGATTGGCGTAATGTTTCTCACTCTCAGCCCAATCTCTAAATTAGAACTAGATTTCTAAAGTAACCGGCGTAACCTCGTTCACTCAAATAATTGGGCTGAGCTTCTGTCGTCGACTTTAACAACTCTCTGGACTAGTATCTAATTCATAGACGCTAAACTGAGTAACCCAGACGAGTTTAGAATCATACAGAGATAATTATTGTCGACAGGTAATCATAATTTCTAAATTACCAGAATTATGCAACCTAGGTACGAAGAGAAATGGCATATTATCATCTATCCCTGGAAAGCAACTCCAGCTTTCTCAACGACTGACTTTCCACCAGCCGAGAATCCTGTTCCTTCTCTTGCTAAAAACAAAAGACCTCTATCGTCTTTTGATTTACTCTTTTTGTTTTTCTTTGAGGATCGAGGTGCGAGATCAATTTGGCAAACGAAGCACTGAAGCGATTCGCCGGCATGCATCGGTTTCATTACTTTTTCAAAGCAAGTTTTACATATGACATGGCCGCATGGTTTGGCAACTATACGCGTCGGTTAGATGATATTTAGAAAATCAGAAAAAAATAGAATCGTACGATAAGCCTCCAGTACGGTTCCGAATGCCTTAGAGCATGACGGACAGACTCGAGTTTTCGAATCTTGCGTAGACGAGTCTTTCAGTGTGTCAAACGATATCGGTAAGAGGGCTTTGAGCGATAGAGAATGTGGATCATCAAGATCTGACATCGGACATAAAGAAACTAATTTTGGAGGCTCTAATTTTGGAGGCTCTGTTTTTAATTGGTCGTTGTGAGCTTTAGGAGCTAAAACAAGAGCCGAGCTTTGATCTGTATGCGCGTTGTCTTCTTCTCCTTCATACTTTCGTTTACTACCGGCCACCTCCTGCTTTGAAGGGTTTGGCTTTATCACAGATTGCAGCAGTTCGAACTGCTTAATATCTTGTCGGCTTTCCTCTTCTTCCCGGATCTGTTTCGCGCGCAGCATCTCAGCATGCTTCGCGGCGATCTCTTCGTTTTTGACACTGATATCAGCTCGCTGGGCAAGTAGATTTTCCATTATACATTCACGACAAAATATATGTCCCTTCGTAGGGCACGCTACCGGGTCGCGCGCCGCCATTAGACAGAGGTTGCAGGCATCGAACTCTCGAAACGAATCGCTGGTCAATCGCTGGCGCTGTCTTCCATAATGCGTGAGAAGTGAGCGCTCGTACGCTGTGAAAAACGGTGACGCGGTACTACATACTATCAGTACAGGTCTGTTAATGTGCATACTTGCCAACGTACTTGTTTTTGGAATGTCGCGTCATTTTGTGCGGTTGTGGATGTGGACGTCTTGAGTTTGAATAAACTAATTTACGCATGAACTCGCATCCCCTAACTCAATCTAAGGGGGTTTAGGTCATATGCCGATATCGGCAGGATGACTCATGCGGCTGCGGTTTAGACCTACCACGGGCGAGGAATTGTAATTCGCATCGAGTTTTTTTTCAGCTAAAATTCTCAATCTTCTAGCTTAACTGATATATTAGTTTTCTGTCCCACACAGAAACAATACAGTAACATATATGAAGATGCTACGAAATTCACAACCACGGACGATGGGCACGGTGCGAGCTAGTTTCCGAAGAGCATTTGGCTCTACAAGGACGCTGAGAAATGAGGAGGACAAGCTTAACAGATATTCTTCGGAAATTACGTTACCAAAATCGCAGGGCGCGTCGCAGGCGATGCTGTACGCGACCGGATTCACTGACAAAGATTTTGAGAAAGCTCAGGTTGGAATATCCAGGTATGCGAATTTGAGGAGTTGAGAAAATAAAATAAAAAGTGCGGGGGTTAGAGTCATTGAATCTAATGCGGAATAATCAATTCTAGTGTATGGTATTCTGGTAATCCGTGCAACATGCACCTGCTTGATCTTAACTTTCGCATCAAGCAAGGAGTCGAGAAAGCTGGTCTGAAGGGGTTGCAGTTCAATACGATTGGCGTCTCTGATGGTATTTCTATGGGTACAACCGGTATGCGCTACTCACTGCAATCGCGTGATCTCATAGCAGATTCTATCGAGACCGTAATGCTGGGCCAGCATTACGACGCAAACATTTCTATCCCTGGCTGTGACAAGAATATGCCCGGTGTTCTTATGGCTATGGGTCGCGTAAACCGACCAGCAATCATGGTCTACGGTGGTACCATCAAACCTGGTCGGTCATCCTGTATGCCTGATGTCGATATTGATGTTATTTCAGCATTCCAGGCTTACGGCCAGTACCTTGCAAAGACTATCGACGAGCCTACTCGTGCTGATATCATCCGCCACGCCTGTCCGGGTGCTGGTGCCTGCGGCGGAATGTACACTGCAAACACGATGGCCTCAGCGGCCGAGGTAATGGGAATGACTCTTCCTGGATCATCTTCTTTCCCTGCAGAGAGTCCCGAGAAGCTACAAGAGTGCGAGGATGTTGGAGAAGCAATCAAGAACCTGATGCGAATCGGTCTGCGTCCGTCAGATATCATGACGCGGGAGGCATTCGAGAATGCCATGAAATATGTTACCATTACTGGGGGTTCAACTAACGCAGTTTTACATCTCATCGCCGTCGCTCACTCTGTGGGTATTAAGCTGACCATTGAGGATTGGCAGGCTGTGTCTGATCGCACACCTATGCTTGCCGATTTCAAACCCTCGGGCAAGTACGTTATGGCTGACTTGCTCGCTTTGGGCGGCACACCCTCGGTTACCAAGTTCCTCATCAATGAAGGCGTCCTCGATGGATCTACTATGACTGTTACCGGTAAGACTCTTGCTGAGAACGCTTCAAAGTTCCCTGATCTTCCTAAGGATCAGAAGATCTTTATGCCGTTTTCTAAGCCTATCAAGGCAACCGGCCATTTGCAGATCCTTAGAGGCAGTCTTGCTCCGGGTGGTTCTGTTGGTAAGATCACCGGTAAGGAAGGAACAATTTTCAAGGGCAAAGCTAGAGTTTTTGATGCCGAGGAGTACCTTATCCCTGCTCTTGAGCGAGGAGAGATTAAGAAGGGCGAGAAGACTGTCATCATTATTCGATACGAAGGACCCAAGGGTGGCCCTGGTATGCCGGAGATGTTGAAGCCTTCTAGTGCGGTTATGGGCGCCGGATTGGGCCAAGATGTTGCATTGTTGACCGATGGACGCTTCAGTGGTGGCTCGCACGGTTTCTTGATTGGACATATCGTCCCTGAGGCTATGGATGGTGGTCCCATTGCCTTGGTCGAAGATGGCGACGAGATTATCATCGACTCGGAGAGAAATGTTATTGACTGGCTTGTTTCTGAGGAAGAAATCGAGAAAAGACGCGCCAAGTTTGTAGCTCCGCCATTGCGCTACAACAAGGGTACTCTTTATAAATACGCAAAGAATGTGTCGGATGCCAGCCATGGATGTGTGACTGACTTATGAACATGCGTTTAGTATCGTTGTTTTTTTGGTTCCGTTGAGTTTGTTATTTTGTATGCTGTTCATATTAGGCTATGTCTAGAGTTTTATTCTTGATAGTTTGATGATCTGGGATTGATTTACTGATTGTCGGACAAGCATAAAATAAAATTAAGCAAAAGTTTGCACTCTAAGTAAACGTTGAAATAGAACAAAATACCTCTAATATCTAGGATTATAATAATACTGAAGCGACATCGAGCAGAACCAGCAGCTCGTGCCGAGTATCATATTCTTGAGACAGAACACTCACTCTTTATTCTGCAGAAGCTCGTAAATATCACCAAGCTTGGTCATGTAGTTTTGGACCGCAACAGGCGCATCCTGGGCCGTGACATCGCTCTCGGTATTGACACCCGTCAACACAAACAAAGTTCCGAGACCGCCTTCGACGCCGAATCGCATGTCAGTATCAAGTCTATCGCCAACCATACAGGCACGAGATGAAACAAAGTCGAATTTCGCCTTAATACAATCCATCATTGCCTGTGAAGGTTTGCCTAACGAGATTGGCTGCCGCTTTGACGCGAGGATAAGAGGGGCTGACATTGTGCCGGCGCCAGGAAACAGTTTTCCATTTGTGGGGTAAGTAGAGTCGATATTTGTCGCCAAGAAAATAGTTTCGGGAACTTGCAAGTTAATTAACGCTATGGATAGCTTAAGATAGTTAATATGCTGGTCCAAGCCACAGAGCACGCAGCCAATTGATGGGTCGGCGACAATCTTGTCGTAGTCTTCGGGCGCAATGTCGCGGCGAAGGGAAGGATCTGTACCGCCGATATACTGAATACCTTCGCTGGCGAGTTCTTCCTCAATTCCAGCTTCTCCGAGGACGAAAACTTTCTTGTCCTTGGGCAGTTTAACTACTTTGCTGAGATATATAGCAGAAGAATACGCAGAACCAAATATTTCCTCCTGTATCAGCGATTAAGACTAAAGATTAGATATTTGTAACCGGCACAATATGACTCGAAGAAATTTCAAGCTTACCGCGGTAACCGAAATTCCTAATTTAGCAAATTTTTTGGTATATGCCTGTCGCGACTTTGTAGAGTTGTTTGTCACGAAAATAAGTCTCTTGCCTAATCATTAATGTTGGCACCAATAAGTCAACTGCTATTCAATTAAGTGAAATTATAAACATACCTCTGGAGCGCAACAATTCTAAAGTCTCGGCAGCATAAGGCAAAAGCTTGTCACCTTGCCACAACACTCCTATAATATACATTACAAATTAGTATTTCCGAGACCGCAAGGCGCGTTTAGAAGTACTCCAAAAAGTATTCCAGGAGACTCCTCACCATCACAATCGAAAAGAAAATCATCGTACGAGTCTAGGAATTTCTCGACTTGCTCTTTAGTCGTTATTTTAGTAGGTCCAGTCATTTTTTCTTTTTGCGTTAGGGTGAAGTGCCGTTATGTGGAGATTTGACTGAGCGTGAGTGCGGGTTCCTTATTTGTGGAGGGACGACAGCGACGAGATCAAGCCTCACCCGGCCTGTAAAGTATAACCTTGGAAAGCTATTTTCGAGTATAGGCAGAAATTACCTTACAAGGCTTCAAGAATTGGTCCATATTCGCAATTTAATGAAGGTACTGTTAATTCGTCCTTGTCTGCATATTATTTTTATGTGTACTAGATACCGCGAGAGCAATACAAAACACGTCTAGCTTAAAGCTCTGCACTTGGTAATAGGTCACGTGAAGTCCAAGTGTCTGGAATATATTTTAAAACACGATAAATTAATAAATTATCAGATAAACTTGAGAGTATACAGTATTTGAAACCTGTCTCGCATTTTACCGCGTGTTTTGTTTGATGTTCATTTGACTAAAAGGATGGCTATGGTTCAGTTGCGCAGTACTAAGAGCATTCTAGTATAAGATCAGGACAAAAAAAATTCATTGGATACTGTATTTACATATGTACTAAAAGCGAATAAATTTGAAAATAATATACAAGATCACAGTAACCGCAACCTATAACAAAGGCTCTAAAACAGCTTTGTAGCAAAAATATGAAAGTTATTGTCATCAGCAAAAAACTCGTCGCCGAAGTGCTCATCATACCCATCGCCTTCACCAACGTCCATATCATCTTCTTCATCATCGACCAATGCATCATTATCATCTGCCTCGACATCGCCCTCATGAAATCCACAGGATTGAACTCCACTCGTATGTCGCGGACCTGAATTAAACTCGTCACTCGTCAACTGGGCTATGGCCTCACTATTAATCTGCGAGCGGACAACTGATCGTTCAGCAACGACAGGAGTAGAAGTACCGCTTGACCCAGAAGCCGTTCCTCCCGCGTTCTGGGTGACGCTTGGAGTGCGTTTACGTCGGATCGGAACAACGAGCTCAACAGAGTTCATCCATAATAATTCCAAATTAGGTAAGGCAGATTTTAAAATAGTTGCCTGACGCCGACAAATATCATAAATACCAATTCCATAGTATACAGTGGGTGTATAATTAAGATACAAATGGTGCAACACAGGAAACTTTTGCATATGAGTGACGAGATCGTTGAAGGATGTTGCGTTACGCGAGAAATCAATGGCAAGTGACTGGATATGTTTTCCGGCAGCAGAAGTAGCAAGCACACGTAAATCATCCAGAGACCATGCTGCAAGTACAATATTCTGACCAGCTGAAATAGACCAGATGTGTATCGACAATTTTCTAAGATGCACAATTGGCGAAGAAGTATTGTGGTATCTTGAACCGCGAGTAGAGTGTCGCGTTCGATGAGACATAGATTGTTGGCGAGAGTGTTTTATTGAGCGTCGAAGATGCCCTCGGTATTGAGAATTATAATCCTGACCTCTATTGAGCTGCAAAAGCCATGGCGCTATATGTTCCGACATGACACGACTCTCAGTTAATGGTTCACAGAGCAACTTCAGGTTCAAGTATTCGACAGCATACAAATCGCGTAGCAAAGTGCTCATCATCGGCGGACGTGTATCGATCGGAGTGATTTCTTCTCCTGGCTGTGCTACCTGCGGTGGCCGCTGAATCGGGGAAAGAGGAAACGCCGCTTTACCAAGCGTAAGATCAAGAGTCTTCATGGTACGCGGCAATACGGTGTTCGTAGTAAGCGTTGAAAAAACTTGACTATCCGTAGAGTGTAGGCGCAAAGTATTCAACGCACTAAACGAGACACGCGAAGCCAGAAACTCGAGATTTATTCTTGGGAAATCAAATAGTGCTAAAGACTCAACTGATAACTTATCACTCTCATCAATATCCTTCAATAGCACCTCCAGAAATTTTGACTTGAGGTTAGTAGTCTCAAGGTCAATATCAGCAGCCTCATCCTGTTGCTGCTGCTGAAAATTCGGATGCGCATGCCATGCGGGTCTATCGACGTCATTTACAACGTCGGCACTTAAATCATCTCTTTCAGCAACTCTAATACTCAGACAAGTCAGACTATCCTTAAACTCCTTCAAAATCCCACTAACAGTCCTGGTCTCATCAAGAGACCGAAGTCTTAAAATTCGCAGCGACCGAAGCTTTGGCAGCGGCGCGGAGATGTTCATTAGAAGTGTCAAAGGCACAGAGCACATTTGCAGAGCAAGCAGATCAGGAAGTGACAAAATGGCTGACAAAACAGCAGCCGGAAGACTGATTTTGCACACGTTCCATTCGACGGTCTGAACTCTATAAAGCTGAGAGATTGCGCGGGCTATAGCATCGACTTGATGCGGGTCAGATACGGTAGACGGAACACTCTGCTCAATGTATTGATTCAAAGACTGGGGAAAAGAGGGTGTCACATCTGGTTTGGAAGTCGAGGAGCAGATTACCACGCGTCTAATCAGGTCCGCGTGCATCGGCAGCAAAGACGCGAGACGGGTAAGCTTTGTCGGCGTATCTACCGCGAGTTTGACAATCCGGTAGAGCTGTGGTAGTGTAGCCTTATAAAGCTTTTTGTTTGTCAGAGCCAGACTGTTCAGCGGTGCATACTCTGAAAGCTGTAGGTTTCGTATTTAGTATCGTTAGCAATGTTGAATGGACAGAATATACAAGACGAAAGAGCACATTACCTGAGCACAAATCTTCCAATAAATTTCAACCGGAAGCCCCAGTAGCTCAGACCGGCCATTGAACTCCTCCTCGTCCTGAAATCTGCCAGTGTACAGTCCCGTATCGTCGCCGAATTGCTGCTCTTCAGTCTCTATAAATGTGTTGACACTGTGCTCGTTGGGAGCATCGCTGGCGTGCGGCTCCATAGCGTGGCGAACAATTTGTACAAGCTATTGCACACAAAAACAACACGACCGCCTAACACTAGACGGGAAAATGAAAAAGCAAAGGAAAAAGAGTAGAGAAGCTATCTTTGAAAGAGAGTACAGAATGCAAAGAGGGTCAGAAAAAGAAGACCGGGTACAGATACCGAAGACGAGACACTACTACCACTGATAAGGTTGGAAACGAGTTTGTCCCAGCGCGGACTATCGTGCACGTGAAATTCTCGTATAATTTGGAAACAAGTCGTGTAGCACCACCGGAAATTGTAAATGGGCTATCACAATAAATATAGTGATTTTTTTGCCAAAAGCTGTTTACTATAGCTATTCACTATAAGACTAGAGCATCTCAAGAGTAGGGCGATGAGCAACGGGGTCCGATGCACGGCAAGATTCTGACGGCGACGCGGGTGGCGGCACCGAGAGTCATAAAGCTTAAAATCACTAAATATCCGTTCCACAGAAGAGCCACGCAGTGTCAAGAAGCTAAATGATAATAATTGAGATAGTAATATGCCAATAAAAGACTTCATGTTTGAGAAAAACCCTCTATAAAGTCTCGTTATAGCGAGATTGATGTGCTCTTCGTACAAGTTCACCTCTTCGTACAAGTTCACCAGCATTCGATGGTTGCGGCAAGCGACTCACTTACCCGAGAAAAAGCACTTGCCAAAACAAACGAAAGTAATAGACTCATGAATTGCAGTTCTTAGCTCAATCCCCCATCTGGAACCTCTCATTTCTCTACTCTTCAGGGAGTTAGGTATTGCACAATACGCTTGACTTTACATGCCAGCTGTATTCGTACTTCTACTTAAAGTTTATACGTTAATAGTTCGTAGAATTCATTAATAGATATATATATATATATACTGGTAATATATCTCCTTTGTCATCCAATCTATTCTCCGCACTTGAAATAATCCGCACTACCTAAATAGTCCACAGTTCATTTCTCACTCATTGGGTTAGGCCTAGATAACTAATCTATCACTACCCTAAACCATTAGACGTGATCTGTACCTATTTCGTTCTCCCTGATCAAAAGAAAAAACCCTTAGCTGATTCTACGATACCCAGTAAATAAAGTTGGATAAGCACTCGCTACTCTTGATAGTAAATCCAGCAAAGTATGGCGCCCACTTTCAAAGGTGCAAAGAAAATCAAGCCAAACGCAATCTCATTCTGTAACAGTTGATTCGGATCTAAAATATTCCGAAAAACTCACAATTGAGGGCAAGGGGTCTTCTACTCCGTCGACCATTGCCTGTCGAAGCTGTTAACTATTCCCGTTGGGATTAACCGACTGCCACGCCGTTGCTGAATAACTGTTTATTTGACGTGTGAACCAGTTCATTTTCTTCGTATCTATTAATCTCTTTAACAAGACAAATAAAAAACCGTGGAACACTTATTCGAAATATCAATTAATTGCTCTACTAATAATTAGTGCTCTTATAAAATGAAAGAAAACTTGTCAAAAACAAAAAACCCATTAACAGAAATGTGACGTACGATGCAGACTCAAAACCCGCTTTTCGAACTGAGACTATAGTAGAGAAGCAAGTATAATAAAAATGACTAGAAATGACGGCAAATAAAACAAAAACTAATTCCCAAAACACCAGCACAAGAATAATTAACAAACGCGCAAAGACAGACAATTAAAACAACTGACCGCACATTCATAAAGCGGCACGGCACGCTATGCTAATGCAAACAACATAAAAAAAACACACATTAATGATTAAAAGATCACGACATTAAAAACCTCCAATTACTTGCACTATCATAATGCAATACTCTGTACTTGTAATTAGTAATAGCAGGTGTAGCATTTGGAACTTTCGTGCACCTCCATCTCAGTACTCTTGAAATTATTTATTTCATCCTTAATTTGCGCAATCATCCACATCGGGAATGTATTATAAGGCACAGGATCAGGAATCTTGCGATCGTACTCTCCCGAATTCCAAGTCGAGTAGATCTTGATGCTGGGCGAGAATTGCACCGTTGATGTCATCGTCGAGGTTTGCGAGAGACAGCGGCCATGGGCACTGATGCTGGTCGGCGACGGCGGTGCAGATGCGTTGCCCAAGACAAGGGAAGTCCAGGACGACGAATGCGATTGCGGCGACGACTCTCTCGTCAAGCCCGGAAGATTCTCAGACGCGTCGCTAGCCGGAGAGGTGCTGGGAGAAGTAACTTGCCCTTGGTGAGAGTCTAAACCGGAAGCAGTTAGAAAAAAGTCATACAATAAGCAAAGCCTTTGAATGAACATACTCTTGAGAATGCTTTTGGGAACAAAATCAGGCTTCTTAACCGGCTCGTACACACGCACAGTTTCAAACTGCGAAGCCTCGTCCTCGTCATCGGCCTGGATAGCCCCGCCGCGAACACTGCTACTAGAAGAGCTAGCAACCGACGAAGTCTCGTTGAGGCTCGTGACGCTCGATACGCGCGACGGGCGGCGCATCGTAAGACCCGAAGAAAGCCGTCTGATAGCTTTCGACATCGACGATGCCGACGAGCGAATCGAAATATCGTCACTCTCATCGTCAACCGGACTCTTGGCGGGCGTATCAATCGAAAAGTTGTAATCGAGCACCTCGGCCGACTCCGGCTGTGCCAGTCGGTGACTATCGGCCGGCACGGTACGAGGAGAAGAGCGAGAAGAAGGCGCAGCTGGAGTCATTGAAGTCGAGGTAACAATGTAAGATACAGGAGTAGCACCATAAACTGGCGGCGACGACGACTGTTGAGGAGCAATGAACGACATAACTTTACTCAATCTCGACTTCTTTTTCTCTTTACCGTTTTCGACTGACTTTGACATTTTTGGGGAGGAGGAGGATGACGCACGCGGAACACTGGTCTCCAGATTTTTGAGTGCCTTCTTGCGTTCATATTCAGAAACGGTTGCAGACGCATTGCTGCGATCACTGAGAGTAGATAACGAAAAGGACGAGGTCATGGCAGAGACTGAGGCGCTGCTGTCGGTAGATGCGTGCCGCACATGTTGACGCGTCTCGATCTGGCTCAAGGTACTCGACCTACGGATGGGCTGCGGCATGTCATCAGTCGACAAACCCGGAGCCGAGCGCACAGAGTTTGCTCTTAAGGAAGGCGGCTGCTGTCTAACGGGAGAAGCCGTACGAGTCATGGTGTAGGCCGTATTCGAAGCTCGCGACATCGAGCGCGGGACAGAAGAGGTAGAAGATGAAGAAGAGGCAATTGAGTGACGCTGATGCTGAACATAGGACGGATCAACAGAATATGTCTGAGATTGCGAATGATGTGCCGCGGAAGAGTACGAGTTCTGCGCTTGAGGAAAGGAATTTGCGTAGGTCAACGACGGACGCGGCGGAGTAAAAGTATAGCTAGCCGGTTCACTAGCAAGCGATGGAACAGAAGAGACCGAGCTCGAACGTGAATAAGACGGAGGAGCTGAACTCGAATTAACAGGCATGCTCACGCTACGTCCAGTCGTAGACAACGAGTACTCGGAGCGGTGGTGACCTAGCCGATAGCGCTGCGGGTGTTGCCCGGGTGCGTACTCTTGCTGTGTGGCAGGAGAACTCATGCGCGAAGTCTGCAATGACGATGGCGTAGAAGAAGCAGGCATCACAGGAGAGGCAGAGCGAGACATGCTTGCCAGAGGCATCTGCCGGAAGGAAGGAGAGTGCGGAACATGCCGCACGGTCTTATTGGCCGGAATAGGAGTAGGGAAAGTCGCAGAAGCAGAAGAACTCGGAGAAGATGTTAGGGAGTACCGGCGATGATCAGCGATGGCCGGAGATGACATATAAGAAGGAGGGTTTGAGTAGGGGGTAGGCCGCGACTGAGTGGAAGCCATTTTTGGAAGCAATCAGCTAGCGATCCGTGCAGGTTTGCCAGAAGAGAAATGTGAGACAGGAGCCAAATTGACAAGGGCAGCCTGATTCCACTCGTACTATTCGCCGCAGTACACTGACAGGCGAGGCGGCGGTGTAATTAGATGATAGAATTAGAGGGGGGGGTGAAGAGACTGTCTTGCGCGAGACCAAAAATAGAGGCAGCAGGCTAAAAATACACGAGAATGTTGTCAGCAGCTACATATGAGCGAGCGAGATATAATCACAAAAAGGCACAAAAAATAAAGACAAAAAAAAGGATCGGTGGAAATCAGAAGATGGTTGAAGAGCCAGAGAGGGAGGGATGCAGATGCGGAGAGAAAGGAGATTCAAAATAAGGCAGGAATGGGGGACGTGAGCGAACAGGATTAGACATACCAGAAAGAGCTATGCGCGTTCAGACAAGCGAGCGGATGGAGAAGATTAGAAAGCAAACATGCCAGAGAAGAAGGCTATTGAGAAGCTATCACGAGAGAAGAGGAAGGAAGCGAGGGTGATTAGAGGGAAGAGGGATATACGGCAGCAGACGGTACCGAGGACGAAGTAGAGATGATACGAGGCCGAAGAGAAGAGAGAGGAGAGAGAAGAGAGACGAAGGAAAAGAAAAGGAAATAGAAAAAAGAATAAAAAGGTATAAGAAGAAAGAGAAGAAAGAGAAGAGAAATAAGAGGAGTAGGAGAAGTAGGATAAGTAGGAGAAGAGAAGAGGTGACGACGAGGTAGAGGATGCGAGAGAAAAGGAACGGACGGGACAAAGGTACCACCTGTGGCGCAAAATAATGTGGCAGTGCATGGTACCCGGCGGTGTTCTGGGTGAAGCCTGCGTCATTGAACCAGGCCAGACACGTGCGGGCACCTACCGACGAGAAGGCAGTAGTACTACATGTAGAAGGATAATGCTGCTTGATCTGCGATGGCTGGATTAAAATTACTGTGAGAAACGGCAGCAGAGGCTAGAATAGATGTAAGGAGTAGTGAATTATGTTAGATGCCGAGGAAGATATCTATATGAATGGATTATTAATACGGTCTACATGGGATCGATAATTGTATGCATAGTTCAGCCGTCAGAAGAGCAGAGAGCAGAGAGCAGAGTAAACAACGATTTGAAAGAATGAAAGAGCAGCAAGAAGGAAAATTAATCAAGAACGGATTTTCATAGTCAATCTAGAGGAGAGCTTTAAGAATAGCAATATAATCAAGGGCGGCCTTGCTGGATGAGATATAATTTGTTTGACATTTGACCGGGTTGCCGGCGCAGAGGATTTCAGCTTATCATCGTATCAGAAACTTCGCAGTATGCAGCGGCTAGCCCACAATATTCTAACTCTTGAATACAATTGTACTTTATTTATTCTTTTTTTATAGCAAATAGTTTGTAGAGTAGATTTTACGAGACTCGAGTAAGATAGACCATGACGAAACGAAAAGATAGGAGACCTCGAAAGTTTTAGGTGGTGTTGCTCGGGCCCGGTTCTGTCGGACGAAAAAAAAGGGCTCAAGAGTGTTTTTGAGCATCGGGCAGCTGTCGTAGCTGCTTTCTGCAACTTCAATTGCTTTGCTTTAAGCGCCGCAGTCGAGGATCTCGGAGAAGCATGCAGATGTGGAGCAGCTGCAATGTAAAAGAGTCCAGTGCTGCAGGTGACTGATCAGAAAATGTTTCTGAACTCTCAGGCTTGCGAGAATTTTTTGCGACAAATAGTGTTAGCCAAAGTACTATTTAAATAATTCAGACTGCAGTTCTGCAGTTCTGCAGTTCTGTAGTCGCTTTTGGTATTATGCAAAAAAGAGCGGAAACCAGACACTGAGCAAAAGTAAAATATCTTCGTTTGCGAATACGACGATAAAATCCGACGACTCTGAGGCCGCACCCTCACTACATCAACCTATTATAGAGTCTCCTGACACTATAGCAAAAACAACCGATACTGCTAATCCCCCACTGCGCGAAAGCATTGAAATCATTTGTAACCCCATCTGGGGAGGCATCCCGAAGAAGAAGGCAAAGCCGAGGCGTGGCCAGCGGGCGGCGTTTATCCAATCGCCGACTCTACCCGCGAACTATATTTACTTCCGCCTATCTAGTTGGTCCCTTCATGTGGATCTGTGTATTATAAGCAGTACAGCATCAGCATACTCGTGCAGCGATAGCAAGCAATCTCATGCCAAACCTACTAGTTACTGCTGTGATAGAGCAGAGGGCACCACCGTCCGGTACGAAGTACGTACAGTGTTTAGTCTGGTAAACCGAGGTGAACTGGAACCCGCGGCCAGCCGCTCATCGAATCCGAACTAATCCAAACTAGTTCCTTGCGTTTCGTGTATGTGCTCCGGAATGAGCACTCCTTATTCTGTTTCTTTACTATTCTCTTTTTACGCAGCTATTATTCTGGTCCCGGTATAATTCCTACTTTAGTGCTATAATACTCTGTCTGCTCGAGGGACTTGGACGACGTACAGCTCTGCCTTCACTCTTCGTCCAATCGCTTTCTTTTCTCCATAACTCTTATTTGAATTTTATTTAACCTACTTGTACTATACCTAAATAGACTCTACTCTCTCTATCATGTCCAACCACGGCTCCACAGCATCGCTGCACAAAAGCCGTTGGTGGTTACTCCTGCTACGCCACAGCGCCGCACGGCCCGGTCTATTCGTGGGTGCAACCCGCGAGCCAGCCATAACCTTCCTGGTGTGCATTTGGCTGACATTTGCATGGAGTTTTTTTGTGCAATTCGTCTCGTTCTGTTTCTGTGAGTGGAATTGTTAAACTCTTCTTGTCTATACTTTCGTCTTCGTCTGAACATCGCCAACTCGTATACTGAAGCAGAGGCGGAAGTAGTTTCAGCTTAGCATTACTTTCCCACTCGCTGCAACATGTGTATGGATAGATATACATATTGTATAAACCATACTTTTTAATAAATAGTAAGTCTTATCAACGCAAATACACTGCTGATCTATCTGCTTTGGTTTATTAACTTGCAGTCCACATGCGTTCATGGTCGTTCTTGCTAGCCGGCTCTTGCTCTTGCTCTTCACTGCCGCTCAGCCACAACCGTGCGCATTAAGGTTTAAATGTTTCAAAATCAGAACAAGCCACGCGCCTCGTCTTTCCAACTCGCTCATGCTCTTGATCTTTGATTTTGTTATGACTCTACGGTATATCAGATAGTAAATTATATCTGCTTATTTGCTTAAAATAATTTGCTTATTTATCATTTAAAGCACTTCCTCACGGCAATCAAGCAGCATCCTCCACTCACAGCCTTGCACTGCGCAGCCACTTCCGTACACTTGTCTCAGCTTGTGCGGCTCAGTATCCAGAGTGTGCACACATCCCGACCCCGTTCCTTCAAACATGACTATCTACTTTAGCTTATACAATCACAGTCACCTCGTTTGCTTCTTTGCGTTGTCTTGATTGCTTTGCATAGCTTTCTTTACTGGCGGAATATTTCCCGAGTGAGCATGGCCTTGCGCTAAATACCGCTGCTTGCAGTATAGTGCAATGTGTTAGTGTATACCTTCCCTTTCCGGACGCGCTCTACTAATCTCGTCACTGCTCTCCCTCAGCACCATTTATACCATACAAACACTAGTCTATAGTGCTTTTTTTTTATTTCCACGGATGCAGTTAGAAGCAGAAAGCGACTGCAATCGCTTTGAGAAATCGGCACTGGTCTTGCTCCTTCGACATGTCCTGCTCGGCCGCGGTTGATACATCTTCTCTTCTAGCATTCGACTGCCGTTAGCATTGCTTCTACTTTATTACGTCTTAATTGGTTGTTTCAATTTATTTCTCTGGCCTGCTGTGACTTGTGTGTTCTTGTTTTATCTCTGTGTGCATTTTGATTAGGCTGCGCCGTAGCTGGGCACAGCCAACGTCGCAGTAGCAAAGTCCTCTTATATTTGTATCACATCCTGGCTCGAGAAAGAAGATCTGTCTGATCCGCTGACTACTCTTCCGGTTCTGCTTCTGTAATCCAAATTTTTGAACACCGCTGTGCCTCTATCTGGAAACACACGTCGAGAGTTTATGCTCATCTGCTTAGATACTGAAGATCCTTTCACATCTAGCGCCATGGCATGTATTTCCCAGACCGGCCGTATCCAAAAACCGTCTTACTAGAAGTAGATTGCTTAAATCAAACCTGGATCTGATGCCTTGTCGATAACCGTAATCGAAGTGAGCTGATGCTCGTTACTTGCAGTGTTTTTTAAAAAGCAATCTTGGGATGGAATATGACGTCAGCTTGTTACTATCTAAACTCTGAAATCCACTGGGTTTTTATGGGACCAAAGAAGACACAAACTTTATTAGTGTTTAAGCGAAAATCTTTTTTGTTTTAATCTTTGACTCGGGTAAATTAAGACATGTCCTCTGCTCTTTTCGGCTGTTAATGATTATTGCTGTATATCGTGTCAGACCGCTGATTGATTAGCCATTGCTGCTACTTGCGTCTATTATCTTTGCTGCACGCCGCTGCTGCTGCTGCAAAAAGAAGTACTTGTCTCAAGTGCCTGATTCTTCACTGACGTGCAGTGTGGCGCACAACCTTATTGTGTACCTCTTACAACCTCGCATCCTATCACGTGATATGTCCTGTTTCAGACGCACTCAGATAGGAAATAATATTGCTGTTGTTTGCAATGCTGGCTTTTTCTTATTTGCGCGGAAGGGGTGTTAAGCACAAGAAGTTTGGCATTTGGTGATTGCAATGCTAGCGCATTGCAAGAATTGAGCTGTGATGATGCTAGTGGATAGAGTTTTGGCACAGGTTTTGTAATCACCTGCTTCACAGTAGCTTACTATTGCTATGCTTTTGACTAATAACGAAAAGATATTTTAAAAATAAAATAAAAATCAGACTAGTTGACTACTAACTTAGCAGTAGACTACATCGGTTTGGTGGAGGTATTGTTGTGTTCTCTTTCGAAGAAATTTTAAGACAACTTGAAAAGTATACGTTAGTAATCTCCTGGTTTTCATTCATTTGTTCAATATTTTGGTTCACTTTTCTCATACCAGCTCAAGTAAACCAAAGGTAAATATCTGCAGCTACAAAATAGTAATTTTATCTCTAATTGAATTATTTTTTTTTAATTTAATCATTCGAGTAAGTCGTTTGAAATGAGTTGCATGAATGAAACGTACGACTTAGATTTAATTAGACGTTCTTCGATAAGCAGACGATCAAAAAGGCCACAAATAAAACATTAGATTACTATGAATCTTTTTTTAAACCTTTGTCTTGAGTACTGTAGACTATAATTACAAGTCGATGATAATCTTGTAAACCGCTAATTCATCTCATCATCCCCAAAGGTCCAAAATCACGTGACTAAATTGACTAACTGTGCTGAGGAATGCACCAGCCGAAAGCTGACAAGGGCTGGGGTTTAATTCAGACAAGAGTCCGTTTGTTCCGCTCGCCTCGCATTGAAACTCTCTCACATCTACGCGGGACCTTCTCTTCGCTCAGGCCTCTCTCTCCTTCCCTACCCACCCTCCAGCCTGCAAGTCTCCAGTCACTTGGATTCAATGCCGTCGAATCCAACTAAGCTTGCATCGCTGTTCGCGCAGGCTCAGGCTCAAATTCAACTCCCCGCCGGCTCGTCTTCGTCCTCCGCCGCGCCATCCCCAAACATGGCCGACTCTACCGCGCCCTCGCTTGGCATCATTAGCTATACATCCGGCTCTCGTGATGTACATTGCAGTCCGCAGAAACTAAAGCGCCGACAGATGCAGTATGGTCCGCTCCTGCATCCGTCATATCTCTACGCCTCGCACCAGGCAAAGGGCGCACTACCTGACCCCGTCGAAGAGGAGCCACCGCTATTTTACCTCCTTACAACGTACATCTCCTACCTTATCCTTATTATTTTTGGTCATGTGCGCGACTTCTTTGGAAAGCGATTTAAGAAGGAAAAATATCAACATCTGATACAGCAGAATGTAGGTTTGCCTTCCTTTTTATTTCTGTTTGCGTTATTACCTTGATGACATGCTATGTGCTTGTATGCTTGTCTTGAACCAAGCAAATGCGCTTTTTTTTTCCCTCAAACAAAAGCATACATTTCTTGAGGATTGCAATTATAACTCATGCATACTACTGCGTCTTCACGTTCAGATACTGTCCTTGCTTCGACTACTACGTCAAGAAAAGAGAATAGACATGCTAACAATCGACGTCTAGGGATACGCGCCATTAACTTCTGACTTTGACTCCTTCTACGTTCGGCGATTAAAAGAGCGTCTGGATGACTGCTTCTCGCGCCCTACTATAAGCGTTCCTGGCCGTTACGTCACTATTCTTGACCGTGAATCTAAGGACCATAACCGCACGTTCAAATTCACTGGCACTACTACCGACGCACTTAATCTGTCTTCGTATAATTACCTCGGCTTTGCTCAGTCTGAGGGACAGTGTGCTGACGCCGCAGAGGAAATTGTACACCGCTACGGAATGTCGTCCGGCAGTTCCCGCGCTGAGGCTGGAACTACTGACTTACACCTTGAGACCGAGGAGCTCATTGCTCGCTTTGTCGGAAAGGAGTCGTCAATGTTGTTTTCAATGGGATATGCTACCAACGGTGCTGCCTTTCCCTCACTTGTCTCCAAGGGCTGTCTCATTATTTCTGATGAACTCAACCATGCCTCTATTCGCTTCGGTGCACGTATGTCTGGTGCTGTCATCAAGACTTGCAAGCATAATGACATGCGCGACTTGGAGCATTTGCTGCGTGAGGAGATTAGTCAGGGCCAGCCGCGCACACATCGGCCTTGGAAGAAGATCCTGGTGGTTGTCGAAGGCTTGTACTCGATGGAGGGTACGATGTGCAATCTGCCTACACTAGTTGAGCTCAAGAAGAAGTACAAGTTTTATCTTTTTGTAGATGAGGCCCATTCTATTGGTGCCATCGGACCTCGTGGGCGTGGTGTTTGCGATTACTTTGGCATTGACCCCAGAGAAATAGACATTCTCATGGGTACATTGACAAAGTCTTTTGGTGCCACCGGTGGCTATATTTCGGCCGACAAGGCGATCATCGATAGACTAAAGCTTGACAACATGGGCTATGTTTATGCCGAGCCAATGTCGCCACCTGTTCTGGGACAAATCGAAGCCGCAATTCGTACAATAATGGGCGAGATTGTACCGGGAGAAGGTGACGAGCGATTGCAGCGTATTGCGTTCAACTCACGCTACCTTCGTCTGGGATTGAAGCGTCTAGGATTCATCATCTCTGGCCATGACGACAGTCCAATTTTGCCGCTTATGTTGTATTCGCCTGCCAAGATGCCGGCTTTTTCGCGCGAGATGTTGAAGCGTAATATTGCGGTCGTCGTGGTCGGATACCCTGCTACGCCGCTCGTCAGTTCGCGTGTGCGGCTCTGCTTGTCGTCGGCGCTCAACAAGGATGATCTTGATGTGATTTTGCGGGCGTGCGATGAGGTTGGAGATATGCTGATGCTCAAGTTTAGACCGGATGAGCATCCACGTTGGAAGCTAGAGGACATCATTCGGAAAGGAGTTATGGACTGCAAGCGTGATGAACTTGAAGATTAAAGCGTGTGTATTTTTACAACGGGAAGATAGGGAATTCAGCTTTTGAAATAGCATATGTAGGTAAAGCTAAAGTGATTATATTGGTGATTGTATAGCTTTAGGATCGCTATTCTTTTCTCTAGATGTGTATTATTAGAACCTTTTCGGTATTGGGACTAATGTGTTGAAAAGAAAGGAGGAGGGGGCGCCGCTGCAGGCAACACTATGCATTATATCATATGAAATTACTGTTGCATACTGCACACTAATTGCTATGAATTATATTCTATTTTTTTTTTCGGGTTTTCGTTGCCTGGGTTTTTTTGTGGCTGTGAAGTTTAGAAGCATTTATATATATATATATATATATATGCCGGTTTGATGTTATCAATAACACTATGATTATTCCAATCAGATTACAAATTAAAGATGGATGTAGTAGTAGATGCTTCTAGTTGAATTTTCGGAAGAATCCATGAAGTTAAATTCGTCCGACGAATCGCTGACTCAAGGTCGATATGCTTTGCATGACAGCAGCAGTGGAGAATTGAACTAATGGCCACAGGTCGCATGGTCTTCTTTGGTAGATTAGCAGTAGCTGACCAAAATCGTTGACTATTCTAAATAGCAAAGATTTTGTAAGATAAGCTAATGCTGACACCTAATGATTAAGAGAGAACCAAGGTGGCTGTATATAATGCGTCTCATGTCCGATATGGGTAGCATATATATATACAAAATTACGCATTTAAGCCATAAATATAGTACTAATTTGTTGTTTCCAAACGGCGCCCCACCGATGAAGACAGGTCAGACGTGCACACGCCTTCTCGCCATCCCCCAGTCTTAAGTTATCGAACTATAGCTGTGCTGCAGCCATCTTCTCCGCTTCCCTTCCCATCTGTCAATTGCCTCGCACACCGAGTGTTTTCGATTGTGCCATTATAGATATTATGTCAGACTCTCCTCCCCCCGCCCCAGAGGGTACTGCTAAAAAGGATAAGCTTATCGATATCTACGTGCGCTTGAATGGCGATAGTGAGAAGGATTACTGCTTCTGCCTGCCCCGCGAGGAGCCCGTCTCGATTCTGCATAGCATCTTCGACACCCTTCCGCTCGTGCTCTCGCCCACATTTTTCTACCAACGAAAACCTTCCGGGTTTCATTTGTCGACCAGCCCTGGCTTTGTTACCAGCGAGGGAGCTCTGCTGTTTGAACACTCTGGCAAATTGACCCCGCTCGACGAAAGCAAGCGTATCAGCGACATCGTTCGCGAAGGCCAATTATTCGTACCTATATTCAAGTACAACAAGCGTCGCTTTTTTACAGTCGTTGCGCTCCTTTTATTTTGGCTTTACACTGATCTGCCGGAATGGTTCACGCCTACGCCTGGTATCTCGCTCTTTGCGCTCTGCACAAAAGCGTACGATCACTTCTTCGCTGAGATCCCGGATCCAAATGCGCCTGAACCAGAGGCCGAACCAGCTGATGGCACTGTCGATGTTGTATTTTTCGTTTTCCATTTTCTAAAGTGTCTAGTCATTTTCCTCATTTTTTTCTTTGGCGGATACAACCCCACCTCTATGAACCCATTCTACGATGCTCCTGATGTTTCGGCCGATCAACTCCGCGCTATTGGATGGACTGGTGCGCGCCGTATCACTCCCGATGAATGGCGCGAGGAGAACCGCAAGCGCAAGATTGAGGAGGTCGGTGGCGCTGTCAAGGCTTATGAGAAGGGTATCCTTCTCGGTCTTGGCACTGCTGGTGTTTCTCTGCGCGCAGGCGAGGGCTTCGATACACCCTGGGATTATGTTCGTCCCGAGACTGCCATTCTCCCTGAGCCACCTGCTGCAGCAGTTGTCACTACTGCTAATGACGCAGACAAGTCCGAGGAGACGGTCGCAGTAGTTGATGGTGAGGCTACTACTACATCGTCCGACGTGGCTAAGACCGTGCCTGTCAAGCCCGCTGCGGCACCCCAAGTCGACCCATTAGACACTGTCGATCTCGAAGCCGTATTGTTTCGTCTGAGCACCGATTACGAGGATAAATTGACAAAGTACCGCCGCTCCGAGATTTCGCGTCGTATGAAACTTGGCGATACTGTCGCTGTCGCGCTCAAAGACTGGCGACGTATTGGACCTCTTGTTCCGCCTGCGAGGGAAGTCGAGTTACAGTATTCTCTGCGCAAGAGACTTGAGAATCGTCCTGATTTGTTTGTCAAGACTATGGGATCGAAGAAGAATGATTAAAATATACTTGTCTTGAGTGTAGTGGAAAAAAGCAGATCTTGAATAATTTTACTTTTGTGATTATTTGTGAATTTTTCAAACTATGTATATGATAATATCTTTCTGAAATTATTTGCATTTCAACGTCGCTTTGAATTCTAGTTTCATTTTTATTTTGTTGAATTTTTTTTTTTTTTTTTTTTTTTTTTTGGTATTGATCATATATATTGTATTTGTAAAGTTTTTATGCACGAATTCTTTTTCTTTTTTACTTTGGCATATATCTTTTTATTTTAAGAAAGTCTTTGTGTGTTTTTGCCATCCTTGTTCTCGCCGCCTGTGTACAATTAGCGATTATCGTGATCCTTACTTTGTTCATCTCTGTTTTATTTTGATCATTTACTTTTCTCGCGGTTTTTTTCCTTTTTTTTTTTCGTATATATTAGAAAAAGTGTTTAACTTAGCGTGATTTGGTTTTCATTAATGTATTCTCGTCTGAATATTTTGCGTGTAAGTACCAAATAACTTTTGTTTGTAGTTATGCTACTGTATCCCAAACATGATATCCCAAACATGATATCGTAGTTATAGCGAATATATTTATGTAAAATGAACTAAAAAAAAAATAGACAAGAATCAGAAAAGAGAAAAAAGAGATAACAAAAGAGCTTATATACAAATTCCTGTAAATATCAAATCATAAAAAAGTACATGATAATTATTTTCTTACTTAGATGAGAATCCAATCCAATCCAATCCAATCCAGTCACAACGTATACAAATCTTCTCTTTATTTCCAGAAATTTCGCATGTAACACTGACCGTTCCTCTGATTTAATATGCGTTGTCTACTTTGAGGTTTACTTTCGTAGAAATTCCTTATGAATATAATCCTAGGTAACTGGCGGTGTAAGAGAGAGAAAAGGAAAAAACTTATAATATGGCGATCTCTTCAATAGCAACAAAAGGAGGAGAACCTCAATCCTTGAGGTTGTGAAAGAAATGTCGGAGAAAAAGGTATTCATATTGTCTTGTGGTGAGATGGATTCTGGTCTAATAAGAAACGACTATTTAGTGTGATATTTTATGATTATTTATGATATCTGATAAGAATTGACTAGTTGAGTTTAATCCTGTGACCGTCTAATGATTTCCAGATTAGTATCAGCAAATGAAAAACAAGTTTGCAGCGAAATAACTTACTTGAAAAGCAAAATGTGTGGCTCCGGCGCTGCAAGTACGACAATTATTAAACACTCTATAAAAATCACAATTAAATAATACTCACTGTGTGTTTCGTAATGCTCCCATCCCAGACTCTGGGTTATACCAAGCCCCCGCCATTCTTCTTCTTGCAGAATTCGTAAAGTGCCGGTTTCGGGATCAAAGTAATCCTTAGGAATGACTTTGAGCATGTTCTTTGGTAATGTGACGTGTCTACAATCAAAGTAGTCATCAGCCAACAATGCTCACTCAAAACCACCAAAAATAGCACTTAAAGTCAAATAAACAAGGAAAGATGTAGAGACATACCGGTATTCAAAGTGGTCATCTGAATATCTAACAGACGCGTACCGATAGTTAGCAACTTTCTCATCGGCAGAGGTAACCAGTTTTTATCAACGAGCACAAATAAAGTAAACATACCTGCTCGAGTAATGAATTAAGTCCTGAAACTCCTCCAGTCGCGCACGCTCTGATTCCGTGAGCATCCGGGGCTGCTGCGCCTTGTTTCGCAGCGCTTTCAAATCCATGTTGGCTGTATTGTGCAGGTAGAAAACGATTGAGATCGGATACGTAAAGTAAGGTGTCAACAATAAAAAAGAATGCGGAGCTGTGTGTGCTCTGAGAGCCGTTGACTCGTCGGAGAGCCTGCTGAGTGGGTAGAGTCGGGGAATAGAGTAGAAAGAGCGGGAGACGCGTCAGGAGAATCCAAGTTTGTTGTGGTTCGCTCTCGCTCGGCTGGCTGCATCACATATAGTCACATGACTCACAATCAGTCACAAGCACGCACAAACATTAACACTCTCTCACCGCCGTTCGAGGAGCAGCTTCACAATCCAACTTTGACCCGCCTTCCTACATCCATCTCGTGTCGCTACGCGTCGCGTCTCATCTATCGTCCGACTTGCCTCTCCCGCCTCGTTCTTCGGCTCAACTTTTGCGGTTTTTGGGAGTCAGCCTTTTTTGTTTTGTTTGTTATTTTTATTTGTCTTTTTTATTTATTGGCCTTGTTGATACGTGTGGCCGGAAAGAGCATTCGTTGAATAAATAGCGACCTCAACTCTACGACCAGCGCGTTTCTTCTTCGTCACTTTCGAAACGGATAAAGTTCTTATCCACTTTTGATTCAATTTGATTTCCATCCTTTGGTCTATATATACATAGATACATATATTTAATATATATTCATATATACATATAATTGACAGCGGCTCTTATTTATATCATCTTGCGATGGCCGATGCAGACAACCTAAAGCAAACGATGCTTAGCATCGTCGCAGAACTTACAAATATGAGGACAGGGTATGCTTTTAATTATAATATTGCAATATCATAAGACAAATGAGACACTGACCGGAAAATCTGTTGCATAGAAAGCGTGGCCGATATTACAGTGAATTGTTTATGGACGAACCATCCGCCGACGACTATCCAGAGTACTATGAAATCATCAAAAACCCAATGTCTTTTAATACTGTTAGCGTGAGTTTATAACCTCATTATATCGAGCGTGTACCTTGATCAATTTGCTGACTGATTGATTTACAGAAAGATATCGCCGACAATAAATTCGCTAGTTTTGAGGAATTCGAGGCTGCTATCAGTCTAATCTTTGAGAACGCAATGTTTTTCAACGAAGAGAATAGTCAGGTATACAACGATGCTAGTCATTTACAGGTATGCATTTCAACTTGGATTTTGCAAATCTTTATCAGACATTGACAATAAGTGAAGCGATCATTCTTTGCAAAGATGGAAAAGAAAAGGAAAGATCTTGGCGGTACATCAACTTCATCCTCTAAAACCAAGAAACGGAAACAAGATAGCGACGACGACCAAGTGTCACGATCAGTCAAGTTAAAAATTTCGTTGGGAAAATCCGACGAGACCGCCAAGCCTTCGCAGAAAATCAAATTGAATATTGGCAAAGCACGTTCATCGGAGGCGACCGCTGAATCGGCTGCTGAAGATGGGGATAATGATGAAGACTTGGTGAAGCAGGAAGCCGAAGCTGCTTCGCCGCCACCGGAAAGACGCGGCAGAGGTAGACCACCGCGAACAACCGAATTGGAAGCGACCGAGAGTGGTAGTAGATCCCTACGAAAATCTATGCGAGCTCCGGATAAGCAGCCAATATACTCCGATAGTGGACTAGCTGCAGATAGTGCCGCGTCAGATGAAGCGGAGTCTTCTCCAGCTGCACCTGCCAGAACCGGCAAGCTAGCGGCTGATTCGAGAGCCGCGACCCCTGGAACACCAGCAACCGAAAATGCTACTTTGGCAGGACCCAATGCACAGTCTTCTGTGTCTGCTTTGCCTGTCGTTGTCCCTTCACCGGGTAATGCTGCCCAATCAGGCGGACTGCAACCCAATGCACAGCCGAAGGCTGCAGACGAGTCGAGACTACGGGCTCCCAATAAAAGTATGTCGAGAATATTCAGTTTGATAAGTTTGAATATTAATTAACCGAATTTCTTTAGCTATCGCCGATGCTTTGATTACTCATTTTGCCATCTCTTCCAATCCAAATCACCCTTCTTATCCGCCATACAACGTCGTGTTCCCACCCAACAAAACCGAGGTTTTTCAGTCCTTTACAATCGTGCTCCCCGCTGCCTACTCTATCATCACAATCTCTCCAACTCTGTCGCTGTCTCTTCTTACTCGCCATTACAACCTTTACATGTCTCTCAATAACCGCCGACTAAGTCCGCTGATATATCCAAACAACTCATCTCGGAAGCTTAATGAGCCTCCGAAGAGCTATTATGAGATCAAACTGAATCCTGGCGTCAACGTCGTCGAATGCCTCGTACACGCGTCGCCACCTCCTCCAACGGGCTCGAATGCCGGTAGAGTAGTGGCGCCGCAGCGTTACGGTATGATTGGTGGCACAAATATGACTGTCAATTCTGAGGGAAGTGAAAAGGAGCGGATTGTAGTATGGATCGTGTTGCAACGCTAGCACTGGTTGCTGCTGTATGTTTTATTATTTAACTTTGTGACTTTTTTGCATGTTCATTATTTGTACTTTAGTTTGAATTTGTGCTGGAGAGAGAGCTGTGACAATTTGTTTTTATTGTTGATGTCGTTGTTGTACATTAGTATCTCGTTTCGTGTAAGTAGACTTGTCTCTAATGAGATTGAGTGTATATTTAGTTTAATTTAGAAACGGACATAGGCTATAATTTAATATTATGTTTTACTTATTATCATTCCCGAAAAAATAAATATCCTTGTTGAATACAGAGATTGCAAAAACGCCGCGCCAGTATGAGCAGACAGAACAAACAAAAAAAAAGACTCTACATCTCAACGATGACGGGAGCGTATTCTCCCCTTTCTTCGTCCTCATCATCACTATCATACACGTCCCCAAATCTGGACGACCCATTCACGGCATCACCATCGCCATCCTCATCATCGCTTCCATAATGATGAACAGCTTCAAACCCGTTAGCAGATGGAGCCGAGAAACCGCCTGAGAGCATACTGAGCGTACTCTGTGCCTGACGTCGTTTACGAGCTGCCGCGGCGGTTCCACTGGTTTCGAGGTCAACGCCAAATTTCTCGTTTAGTAGGCCTGAGATTGTACTGAGTTTGGTGAGCATTTGGTCTCGAAAAGGAGTACTTAAATGATTATCTGCTTCTGAGCCGGGGATCATGGAAGTGAAGGAGTTCGGATTTGTAATGTTTCTTCTGAGTGTACGCAACTGCTTCTTTACGAAATTTGAACCTAGCATGTCGGTGAAGTATACTTCCGGAATACACTGGAACTGAGCCTCGAGGGTGTCTATAAATGATTTATAAATTTCTGACTGGCTGCAAACGGCTGATTGGGAGGTGCATAAAAGCTCAAGTAAACGTTTCCACTGCTCTGCGGCCGAGTAATTCGCCAATAGCACAAGAAGAACGAAACACAGCTGTAATTCAGCAATTACAGACTTATAATCTAAGGCGTCAACAAAGAAAATCAGTAATTGTAATTGAGCCATTGCACTGAAGTTTACTAACCTCCGTGTCTCTCTCTATCGATGATATCGCCAAGGAACCAACTATGATCTAAGGCCGCCGCCGTAATTTCGCGACCAGTGGCACCTTCGGGCCATGTCCGTTGTTTCTTAAGATCGAATGCTAAAAAATTAAATGAATCCGAATTATCCGAGGAAATTGAAAATTTTGATGAAGACGAGTGTGAGATTGCGTCGTTTAGCAGCAGAGAGTCTGCCAACGACGCGGTGATTGATGATATAGGCATATGCTCGGAGAAATATATTTTTGGTAACAACGCAGACAAAAAGCTGAAGGATAAAGAAGATGTGATTAGGTCGAACGAAGGCGATGAATCAGGATACGGAAGTAAATGCGAATACAAATCAATGGGGTCTATAAAAATAAAAAATTAGCATGTTAGCAGCAATCTACTGATTCGAAAAAAAAATGCACTATTCACCTCGACCGTTCAATTCTCCATTGAACTCCGAGAACTCTTCTCTTTCATCATCCCATTGCATATGAATCACTTTCCCGTTGCTGGCCTCGAAAAATCTCGCCATTCGCATATTCATGTTACTCATCAACGCGTCTCCTCCAGCGGCAGCAAGTTGACGATCAACCGCCGACTCGCTATTTAACAGATCATTTTCGTCCTCGGCATTAGTTTGACTTGCCGTCGAAATAACCTCCGTGATTCGCGACGTGCTAGTTGATCCAGGCGTAGGCGGGCTCCAATGCAGCACGTGAATACCGTCTGGAATCACCTTGATACCGTTAAAGTCAATTGTAGCAGTGAAGAATTGCAAGTCAATTCCTAACAAACATTGATCGGGAATATTATACAGGATAAGCGTCGTCTTTGGTGGCTGAAATGTACTCATCGAGTGTTGCTGCGTGTCCTGGTCGTGAATAGTACTCTGCTGCCGATTTCTATTGTGAGCGAAACGCGTCGCTTCTATCCGGGTTTCTTTCAGAGGTTTCAGCGTGAAATGATTAAAAATGAAACAGCCAATTTATAGGATATGGAACATTATAAATAAAAAACAATTAGCCGGCATGAGCATCGTCGAAAAAATCTTTTTCTTTGTTGATTATGAAACCTGGATTACAGCCTACACTTTGCTATAAACTTCACCTTCATGTCACGACTAGGAAGTGGCAATCTCCTTCGTAAAGTGCATGATTTCGATACGAAGCCTATATCCCAAATCAAACACAGTTTTTTTCATGTCTATACGATATTTCAGTTCCTGTTAAAAAGCAGCGAGAAGTCATCTTCTACTCGTCAAACAAAACTGACAAAGAACCAATCTACAGTTTGAATAACACTCTAAGAGATTACATGCTGCAACTCTGCAGTATCGAGCTTGAGAATAGAGAAGAATATTTGACCCGATAAAACTTTTTATTTCAAATTATGAATCATAATACAAATATATATAAATATAGAAACAACCACCCACAACCAAAACCGTGCAATATCGCTTAACGGTACGACTTTTGGTAACGGGCGCGAGCACCGGGACCACCAAACTATAAGAAACAACGTTAGCACATCAAAGCAATATAACGACATAGGATCCATAAATGAAGACAATACACACCTTCTTGGGCTCAGGGTGTCTCGAATCAGCAATGAGGAGAGTACGGTCGTAGGCGATGAGAGCCTTCTTCAGCTCGTTCTTGCTCTGCTCGTCAACGTACTTCTGGTGGTAGGCGACAATGGCCTTGGCTATGGCCTGACGGATGGCGTAGACCTGCGAGACATGACCACCACCGGTGACCCGGACGCGGATGTCGATGTTGGCGAACTTGTCGAGTCCGACGATGAGCAGAGGCTCGTAGACCTATTTACCAATAGCAAAGTTAACACTGCGATCTCTTATTTTCGTTCAGCTTGTCAAACGGCATAGACAGTCGTAGACAACGACGGCATCGCTACAGCTAGATTGATTGAAGATATGTACCTTGAAACGCAGAATCTCGGGCTGGACGAGCTGGATGGGGGACCCGTTGACCTTGAGGAGACCCTTGCCGGCCTAAAAATTGACGGAAAAAAAATCATTAGACGGCTGGTTCGATCGCAGAACTGGAAGACGATATCTTACCTTTGCGTAGGCGACGGCGGTGGCTGACTTCTTCTTGCCGAAGGTCTATAAATTGTTATTAGCGTCTGTCTTTTTCCTCTTTTTACACAATATAAATGATTTGACGAAATAGTATTCGAGAGTACACACCTGGACGCTTTGAGTAGAGGCCATATTTGCTGTGTAGATATGAGGTTGCTGAACAAGAGACCTTTGCGAAGTACAAGCAGAGTGGTTGGTGAAGCTGTCGCAGTAACTGGACTTGTAGGGTTTGAAAAAGCAGTCACGTAGCGCGCGGCGCAACCATACTAAACCCTAGACCATCTGCTAGCCCACACACAACCGCTTGCAAAGGCCAGTCCCAAGGCTAAGTTGTAGAGCACGAAACAAATTCCACCAGCATCACGTCGACGGTTCTTTCGCCAACAACACAGCAGCAATGGGTATGCCTTCGTTTAGTGCTTTTGAATAATATATAGTTATAAAGATCGGTTTATTGATATTGTTATACTCTAGCTATCGCAAAGAACTACCCCATCCTCTCCAACCATTTCAGAAAGGTTAGTGCGCATCATCGATTCATCGTCGCAGAGCAGCCCAGAGAACGAAAAATGATCCTAAAACAATTTTCTATTCTGCTGGGATGCGCTACTTTATATCCTTTACAAAGAAAACGCTGACTGGATTTTTTTTCGTCGATTTAGCAATGGGACACTCGGGTCCGCGTCCACTTTGACCAGGCTGGCCGTAAGCAGCGTCGCAGAACTGCCCGTATTTCCAAGGCTGCTCGTGTTGCTCCCCGACCTGTCGACTCGCTGAGACCTGTCGTTCGTGCTCCCACCATCAGATACAACAGACGTGTTCGCGCTGGCAAGGGTTTCACCCTCGAGGAGTTGAAGGTGTGTTTCACTCTAGCTTTTGCTATCGAAAAATTGATAAAGAATGAAGACAGAAAAGACTAACTGGCTGTGTATCTAGGCTGCTGGTATCCCGAAGAAGTTTGCTCAGACCATTGGCATTGCTGTCGACTTCCGTCGCCAGAACCGCTCAGTCGAGGGTCTTGAGGCTAATGTCGCAAGACTAAAGGAGTACCAGTCTAAGCTCATTGTCTTCCCCCGCAAGGCTGGCAAGCCCAAGTCCGGTGACGCTGACGCCGCCGCCATCGCTGAGGCCACCCAGACCAAGTCTGTTGCTGCCGCCTTGCCCATCGTTCAGACCGCTCCCGAGTCTGCTCCTCGTGCCATCACCGAGGAGGCTAAGGCCTTCAACGCCTATAGAACCCTCCGTGAAGCCCGCTCCGAGGCTCGCTATCTCGGCATCCGTGCCAAGCGGGCTAAGGCCAAGGCTGACGAGGCTGCTGAAAAGAAGAAATAAACGTTACGTTTGTGTGTACGAAAAAGTGGTGATGTGCATGACGGACCTAGCAAAAAATCTGATAGGGATAAAAAATATATTCGGGATTGTACATGATTAGTTCTTTTGTAAATCTAATTGATTAGAAAAGTTTAAAAATTATTACTCAAACTTGTAGCTGAAAGCATCAAAAGGAAAACTAAATGCTTCGCGTAGCTTATATACCAAATATTTTCCTACCATACAAGACAAAGAACGCCAACTCAATAGAAATAAAATCACCAAAACCATATACCCAGACTTTACTATGCGTACTACTTCATAACATATCATCAATCATTTTCAAAGAGATTTCTAATAATGATACACGCGGCGCGGTATACACCTCTAGAGCGCGCAAGACTATTAAACACCTGCGGGATCTTCAAAAATGCTTGACTATCATCAAACTCGGCATCTGAAAAAAACAATTAGTATATAACTATTCTTAGCACACATTCACCAATTAGAGGAGCAACATACAATATCGAGGTGCACTCACGCGCGCAACGACTTTACTAGATGCGTCGCCAGTGACGTCGTCCAGATTGATATCCCACGACAAAATGAGTTGTAAACTCGGAGTCTCGTCTTGCAAACGAACAATCAAACACTGCTCGCCCAACCAGGCAGTCAGCTCACTTTTTGCTACCGGCTTATTTATTTCATCTTGATCATCCTCGTCTGAGTCCTCAGGTATATCAGCATTGGTTATGTCTTGTAGCGATTTTTGCATTTGATGAAACTCGGAACGGTTAATGAGTTCGGGAAATGTTCTACACAGCTTGATAAAGACCTCAGCGCGAACCTGCATTACGCGCACTAAATCAGACACGCCAAACAAAAAGCATGAGATGTCGAAGCTTTGGAGCGTGTCTTCCTCCTCATTTGTGAATTTGTCCGCCCAGCGAGATATCGGCTCACGCGCCCATCCGGGCTTGACTGTGTCGGCTGATAGTGCGAATGAAATAACTTCGAGATCAGTCTGGTTGACCACTAGAGTCATTGAAAAACTTACTGACGAGGCCGGATGTGCAACGTAAACTGTATGGCTTGCTGTGCGCAGAAGGACGCTTCCATCGGCCTCCTGCTCGTCATCTACTTGCAGATATTCGAGAGCAGTATCGAGAGAGGTTATTTCTAGACCAGTGAATTGACGCAGACTTTTGAGATCAAGAGCAGGTTTCGGCATATGCGGTAATTCTTCGTTGACGACAGCAGACACGTTGACAAGAGTAGTCCCGCTGAGGACGGCATCGTTAGACTTTAACAATCGATCAACAAGCGCAGAATCGACAGTGACACTATCTAAATCACTGCCATCATCCTCCTCCTCGAGTTTTGCAAGCTCCGCCTCTAATTTTGAAATCTCGTGTTTTGTCTCTGTCAGCCGCCAAAGCATCGCAGCTCTGGCTTTCTCAATTTGACTACCGACATTGGAGTTACCGGAATTACTAAACAGCACATCGAGAACGGAATCTTTTGTAGTCGGAAGCACAGTCTCGTGTTCCTCAGCCTCAATTTGGCTTAAGCTTTTATACCGCTGTGCAGGACGTCGCGGATGATCATTTTCAGTATTGGGATCGTTTGTGAATGATAAACGAGTGCGTTTACTGGCACTCGAGAGTGTTTTGTCGATACTTGCACTGCGGCGTCGCGTCGAGATTGTCGTGCGCGAGGAACGCGTGGGAGTCGCGATAATCTCATTATTTCCAGGCGATCCCTGAGAAAGAGAGCGATGATGCTCGCGTTCTGGAGAAGAAAATAATAGCGGAGATGCTGACAGCATTTGCATCTGGGAGTCTGTCTATAGAAGATGGATGCGGATAAGGGTGAGTGAGTGGGAGTTGAGTGTTCGGTTGCCATGGTTTCAGTATAAATGCATAAACAATAAGTGTTTGTTTACAAGTATACCGCTCTAAACTCCGCAGCATTTGCGTCTTCTCGTCCAAAAAAAAAAAAAAATCAAAAAGGGGAAGATTAAGAGAAGTTTGAAAAACTTCTCTTAATTAATAAATACACACACAGAAGGTGATCAGGAGGCTGGCAAGAAGCAAATAGGACAGTGTACATTGAGCGTTCGATAACCATAGATCGGGATTTTCCTGTAAACAAATCCCCAGAAAAAGCTAAAGCTGCACAAACCAAAACATTGGATCACTAGACTCCTCCAGCTGAAATATTTCTGGCCACAATCCCTCTTCTCAGCAACACGAGTTCTCTAGAAGCCCGTAATGGACGACGATTTGGTCTCATCTCAGCGACTGGGACCGCAAGAGTCGACCACCGACCACGCCGTCGTGCGTAAGATATCAAACATTTACTCATCAACAGCGCCTTCACAATCAGCTCCTTCTTCACTATCCTCGCCCCGCCGACGACCCCTACGGCGAATCCTCAATAGAACAATATCTACGTACTCAGCCCCATCAGGTGTACAACGACACAGTGACGGACAACAGCGACGCAAGTCAGCGTATTCATCGCGACATTCTGACGGAAGTGGGTCGATATCGATCCGCTACTCGATTGCACCGCGAGGGAGCGCCGCGTACAGATCTTTCTCCGGTGCAAGCGATTTGCTTGCTAGCGCGATCAACAATGATGGAACGAACGATGACGAATTGGAGTATGACGAATGTGCGGTGCGCGCTGACGGTGATGCCATTGATGCGCCCGTTGTCGACAGCCAGGACGGCAGTAGGGGCGAGATCGCTGAAATAGCGCAGAGAGAATATATGAGCACACCAGGTTTCTATTTCAACTCAATTGGCAGTAATTACAATTCGTCTGAAGAAGAGCCCGACGATGATTCTACCGACAGCGATAGATTTAGTGCGATATCGCTGCCGCCGCCGCCACCGATCGAATTAGATGTCGTCGAGACAGGAAGTGTTGACGATGTACAGATATATAGAATGGCAGGCAACAGTAGTGATGAGGATATTGCAAGTTTGGGATCGGAAGATAATGCTCGGATGATTGAGATCGACGAAAATGGTCACTATGTGACGCGGAGTATAAACAGCTCGGTGCTAGGGTTTGATGATTCCTTTGATACAGACGCACAGCAACATATGTCTTATTCTTACGCGGGGACTGCTGGTGATACGGAAGAAGAGGTGGCTCATATTGCCGACTTTGACGAAGATGTTACAGCAACACATAGTATAGCGTTTCAGCAGCAGATACAGAAGGAGGATGAGGCAAAGGCGCAAGGAATGATTGTGCATCCAGCTTGCCAGTATATACCAGCCGAGTATGCCAACAATTATGTGTATCGGACTCGAGAGGTGGAAGAGAATGCAATAGGAGTGCGACAGCCAGAGCGCGCGCTGATACCAGTGTATTCGGAGGGATTGTCTATGTCTACGTTCCCTTACACAAACTCTATGGCGCCGTTGTCTGCGATGATTATACGACAGCAGCCGAAAGGCCAATTTGCTGCTGCGATGTACCGGAGCAGTGTGCTGCTCCCGCCCCTACCGAGAGCGCGCAATCCGGATTTGGTAGTAACCATCGGTGCAGAGCCTGCTGGTGCAGATACCAAGACTGAGCTGCTACTGGACGACAAGGCATCACAGAACAGTCCCGGGGTAGAGGAAGCACTGGATATGCTACGGCAGTTAGAGCAAGCACGACAAATTCGACACGAGTCGATGTTCGAAGGGCCGGCGGTGTATGCGCCTTATATACCCCGAAGTCGGCAGGCGTGCAGCGAAGGAGTCGCTCGGACGGTGCTACTGCTGTGCATATGCTTTCCGCCTATGTTTTTAGTCGTCGGCTTTGGCGGGCTCGATGCGGTGGTGGGAGAGATGCCGCGACGAGAGAAGTTTGTTGCGCGCGCGGTTGGGGCGTGTGTGTTCGCGGGAGCGATAGCGGGGCTGGTTGCCGGGCTCGTGGTGGGGCTATAACGAGAAAGGGGAAGCTATTGATATAGCATAACTGCTGGAAAGGAATAGGAGGGATTGATTGCATGCATTTTCAGGGAAATTCAATTTGGAATAAAAATGATAGATTAATAGCCATTTATGACAAGTGCTGGGGGTAGACTGTAGATGCTCCTGAGAAGGAAGGGCGCGGGATTTGAGAGCGAAACTCCGACCCGCGAGAACTGACCCCGACTTTGGGCTGAGTCCGGTACAATCGGCTTCAAGAGAAGTTAATACAGATACAACAATTGTATCAAGGCATTAAAGCAGGGCGAGCGTACAGGATATAATCTAATATAAATGACGGTGTATGAGAACAGCAGCCAGCCTATTTAGATCATCCAGATTTATATTCACGATACTTCTAGATTCCTATTGACTATATCAATAAACTAGACCATCGTATTGCTTTTCTACTAATATTTACTACTCTAACAGCTATCCTCCCGCTGGATCGAGAATACCAGAGCACAACTGTGAAAGCAGCTTCTCACTTGCGCAGCGCTCCCCACAGACCCGCCTCCGCACACAGCCGCCTCCGGCAGACGCTTCCTCATCGCTCTTCAACCCCCCCATCCTTCCTTCATTTCCCTCCCGCGCTGGACGACACACTACCGTCTACCACGCGGATTCAATTAGGCGTATATGGGCAACTCCGCCGGCAAAGAGACCCGCTCGGAGAGTCCGCTCTACGAGTCACCGCCCGTCGTCGGTGCCGCCTCGTCCTCGCGCCGCCCACGCGCTCGCAGCTCTGGCGGTGAACGCCATTCTAGCCTGGCTGCTACCAGGTCCGCTGTTAGGCATGCATTGAACATGGAAGAAACTGTTGATGGCGGGTACCTTGTCCCACAGGGAGTCTACTCCGGGCCGCAGGACTTTAAGGCTCGTGTCGTGCGACAGCTTATGGTAAGCCGTTGTAGAAGAACCTCCAGAGCTAGCTCAGTTTTGCTGGCGGCTCTCTCGGTTCGAGTTTATTGTACTATTTTGAGTGTTGTCAGAATACTGATTGATTTTTTTTCTTTTTTTTCTACAGATCGACCGACGACTAGCCCCGTTCTTCAAAGGGCTCGAAGACTATGAACCGTCTTGGAGCGAGGCAGAGCTGGTGGCAGCCGTACGCGGCCAGGCGCCAAATACTGCAGCAGCCTCTTCCTCTGAACCGACCGTAGCCATCACACCTGAAATTGAATCGACGCGAGCACGCTCCGAATCGAACGCAACTACAGCCTCGAATGCGTCTTCGTCGTCACACGCCAGCCGTGCGCGCTCAAACACCGTTTCGTCCGTCGGTTCGGTGTCTGAGAAAAAGACCGCTCTTTATACGGCTCTCTATCGCAACGCTGTCGAATGCCCCATCTGTTTTCTCTACTACCCGCCTTTCCTCAACTCCACGCGGTGCTGCGACCAGCCGATCTGCTCAGAATGTTTCGTGCAGATCAAGCGCGCCGATCCACATGTACCTGAGCATGAACAGCCGTCAGCGGATTCAAGCACGGTACCGTCACCTGCTCGGGTCTCTTCGCCGTTTGGTATGATTGAGTTGATATCAGAGTGCGCATGTTGTCCGTATTGCACTGAGCCCGACTTTGGCGTCACATACTCGCCCCCGCCGTTCCGTAGCGGGATTGGCTCGTCACAGTCTGCAGGGTCGGTTCTGAGAGCCACATTATCTCGACACGCGTCAGCGACAGCGTCTACTGTCTCGATTGGCTCCGCTAGCTCATCTTCGCTGCAGGCGACCGCGACAGGTAGCCGACCGCGACGGCCGACATTACCTTCGACGGCGGCCGAAGTCGTCACGACGGACAGGATTCGACCTGATTGGCAATTGAAGTTGGCGAATGCGAATGCGCATGCCGCGAGACGTGCAGCGGCTGCTACTGCACTGCATTCGGCTGCATTTCTTCTTGATGGCGGTGGCGGATCAGCTACTGACTCCGGTGCGGGTAGCGCAGGAGGAAGCAATGGTAGTGCAGGTGGACGAAGGCATCGGCATCACCGTGTACCACGGCCCTCAGGTCTCGAGTTATTGATATCGGGCATGCATAACCACCACAGCAATCACAACAATAACAACAGTAACAGCAACATCACTAGCGGCGGAAGCAGTAACGACGGCGCGAGCAGCAACTCAAGCAGCAGTACGAACCTGTCGATGATGTCGCCCACCCTCGGCGGTGGTAGTCCCACGCGCCGCGGGTCGCTTTTATCCGCGCGGTCAACGTCGCAGCGATCGCGACGGATGGTCGACCTCGAGGAGATGATGGTGATGGAAGCTATTCGGATCTCATTGCTCGAGGACGAAGAGCGCCGAGAGCATGAACGCGATCAAGTTGAGCGAGGAGCAGCTGAGCAGATGAGAAGAAGACAGTCGGCGACGAGTACAATGTCTGGAGGCAGTGCCGTTGCGTCGTCGCCTGCGCTTGCGGCACCGCAGGAGGAAGAAACGGAAACTGAAGAGGGCGACAAGCAGGCTGAGGCAACTACTAAGCGGACGACGACGGTGTCTGCTGCGTGAGAAGTGTATATTGATCGAGGGGCGAGTACGAAGTATGCGTGTTTTAAGTTTGAGAATAGGATAGTTTTTTTTCCTTTACAATGTTTTTGTATTTACGTTGCGGGATTTCTTCTGGGATTGTGTTGAAATAGTATTTATGAATATTACTACATTACAAAATATTCTCTTTGCAAAGCTGGTTTCAATTTATTAACAAATGCTACGTCTGATGAGGGAACACCGACCAATTGGCAAATACTCCGCAAAACTCCAGAGGATCAGCAGACTGCGTACAAGCCCAATAAACCCCATAATGCTTCGCCAAAAGATCAAACTCTTCACGCTCATCAAGTACTTCTAAAGAATCAATTCGCTGACGATCGGAATCATCGATCCAAATATCGTGAATAAATTTTACGTCAGCGCCGGAAGCAATGGTGAAGCCTAGATTACGCAGACGGTCTAGCTGGGCGCGTAGGGTGGGGAAGGCAATCATTGCTGGGATAGAGATACCTCTTGAAGCGAGGTTTTGGACCATGACTTTGCCAAAGGAGTCAGAGAGAGAGAAAGGTTCGTAAGAAACGATGCCGAGTTGCGGAGATGGAGATGCTGCTGTTGAAGGCGAAGAGGAGAAGACGGAGAGGATGGACGAGAGGACGAGGTCAGCTTCTGCAGGCTCGAGGTAGCAAAGACAACATTCAGAGATGATGAGGGTGGAGAGAGAAGGGTCAAGACCCGGTAATGCAAGAATAGAGGAAGAAGAGGTGAGGGAGCGCAAGTCGAGACCATGAATATAGTAGTTTGGACTAGTAAGTGCCGCTTCTACTGTCGAAGAAGGAAGATGAGAGGATCTCTGAGTTTTTGCAGCAGTGAACGCGGCAAACGAAGAACGGGCAGGTTCAGGAATATTGTAAACGGTGCGCTCAGGATCGAGAACAGAGTTCAATTGTGAATGTCGCCGCACCAGTACAGCTTTTGCCCTGGCCGAAACGGCAAAGTCAAGTTCATGATAGATGAGGTCAGGTGCGCGAGCGAGGAGATGGAACGGACGAGTATCAGAGCCGGCGCCGAGAGAGATGATTTGCTTACCACCTGAATGAATAAATGCGTCGACAAGACGCGAGACAGCGGCATGGCGGATATATGTGCCTCTGTTTATGAGCGGGAGACGCCTTGGAGGAGGAGTCGATGAACGCGAAGACGACGAAGGGGAGGGAGGAGGGAGCAGAAGGGGGATGAGAGGATCTGCAAAGTAACCCTGAGCGACGGCAGCGGCTTTCGAAAGCAGTGCGTCATTGTCGGTATCGCGAACTGCTTTTGTCCTCGACATGAGATACAAGTAGAGTAGAGTAGAATAGAGAGAGTAGAAGAGATGACGTAGACAATAGACAAGCGACTCGGGCACGGAAGCATACAAAATCCTAATATCGGATTAGGGTTATCACCGGCTGACTGAGTTAGTCATTTAGTCATCTTCTGGCGGGCTTACGGGCGAGTCGGAAGTCTTTCGGCCCGAGTTTTTTTGATTATAATCATCGCCTCCGCCTCTCTCTTCCGGTCTATATACACCCCCCCACCTCGTCCTCTTCTTTGCCCTCATACCTTCCTTGCCATGGCCTCCTTGTCTGTCGCTGATTCCTTCCGGCTAGCTACAACAGCGCGCAAAAAACTGTCTTCCGCTGCGCGTCGCTCGGACCACGACCTGCGCGTTCTCGTCTCCCACGCAAACTTCCTGGACGCTCTTATGGACCATCTCTCCCACATCGACGCTCCCGTACTTCCACAACGCCGAACAGAGTCTTTTGCTGGTATAGATTTGGGGGGAGATGATTGCGACGATGATGATTCAGACTCAGACTCAGACTCAGATCCTGACGATGTCTGTTCAAACTCGGATTCTGACGATTCCGATGATTCCGACTCTGACAGCGATCTCTTCGATTTACAGCTATTGCAAACCGCATACACACCATCGCAATCACTCTCCATCTCTGATTTTGATTTTTCTGATGACGATGAAGAGGATTATGAGCTCGATTCCGCTGACTCGCTCTACTCATCGGCAAACATGCACCGGTTCTCTGCACACGAAGTCGCCGCTGACATTGATGACGAGGCTGATGATAACCTGTCGCCACTAGTTCGCGTCGACTCACAGGGCGTCAGTCCTCACACCCTCATTCCCGATAGCGAATTACCAGCTTTCAGTGAAGATATGGATGAGCACCCACTTTCTCTGCCCCGGCTGTCCCGGTCACCATCTGCCTCTTCATCCGATGACGAGGATGAGCACTCTTTCCAGCCGTCGCCGCCGCCGGCGGTCTACACCACTTCTCCTCACGTGCAGTTTGCTGCTGCAAATACCAAGCATTACTCCGGAATGTCATTTAGCGAAATGCGCGCGTCGTCGCCCGCTTCGACTGCAGCATTAGCCATGCGTCTAGTCATGTAAATTCTCAATTTTTTTCTTCTCTTCGATGTACCTACTTTTATATACTATTTAGTCATTATTATGAAACTGGTTGGGTCTGGCGTTTGGGGGTTTTTTTTATTTATATCGATTACATTAATAAATACTATTCACTCTTCTCAAAAACTTGTCATAAAATTACAAATCATCAATATTATATAATGAATACTTATCGTACAGGGTTAGGTTCAATTGTTCATTCGTAGAGCCGCGAGGACAGCTCTGAATCCAGACTTCATTCAGCTTACTAGCCCACGATTGCCATCTTTGAATACTTCTTCAATCATAAATTTGGTTTTGTTGATATATATATATATATTTTTGAGTATAAGGCCAGATCATCTATATCGAACAGGCATGGCTCGACCGGTGCCTCAGCAGACGCTCGAATGGTTGCATCGAGTACTACTTCAGGTGTGTATATTTTTGGACACCACTGGTAATGACAATTGATTGTTAATTATAACCTTAGGAATACCGAGATGTCAATCGTACATACTCTGATTCGGTGCAATTGCTACAATCGTATCCGTCTCTCTCTCCACGCACAAGCGTCCACAGTATGTCCTTGTGTTTTCCTATGCGATTGATATGTAACTAACAATCTACTTCCACCAGCCCATGAGACCGGGAAATCACAGCTTCTTTTGAATTTTCACGGAACATTGCCAACCCGCTTTCAATCAGCGGTATATAATATCCCAATTTGCATCTGGATACCTCACGAGTATCCACAAGCAGCGCCCTTTGTCTTTATCACGCCGACCGCGACAATGAACATTCGTCCCGGAAACCACGTCGATACAAATGGTCGCGTCTATCATCCTTTTTTGTCATATTGGAATGCTGCGCAGAGCACTCTTGTCCCGTTGGCTGGACTTTTGTGTGAAGTGTTTGGACAGGAGCCACCGGTATATGGAAAGCCTCAGCAACAGCAACTTCCTCAGCAACAAGCATTTGCGCCATATCAGCAACAAAATGGTTTACAACAGCAGCAGCAGCAGCAACAAGCATATGCGCCAGATATGATTTCGTTTAATCAGCCTCCGGCACAGCAAGTGCAGTATGCGACCCCGGCTCCTCAATATGAACAGCAACAGCCTTATCAACATCCAGCATATCAGCAAGCGCTCCAGGCGCCTCCCCATGTTCCTGCTCCTCCATCTTCTCAAGCGCCTCCACTAGTCCAAGCTCTTCCAGCTCAGGCATATCCCGCTCAGGCATATCCACCTCAGGCACTTGCTCCGCAGTTAGCGGCACCACCACAAGCCCCACCACAAGCCCCACCACACTACTCTATCCAGCATCAACCAGATTTAATAGACGAGCAACCCGCCGCTCCATCACCAGTCCGTGTTTCAACAGATCCAGCACCCTCCCTCCCTCCACATCCAGAACAATCACGACTACTTATGCAAGTTTCCCACGTACTACAAAAGAAAGCCGACGAGGCAGCACCCGCGATGAAGAAGCAGATCAACCAGCTTCAAAGCTCACTCGATATGCTTTCGCGTGCTGATTCCAGCCTCAATCGCGAACTATCGGAATTAGAACGTGTATCTGAAGGAAGTCTTCGGAATACATCTATCCTAGGCGAACGTATCGCTAAAGCTAAATCAAAAACCGAAGAAGCTAAAGCGCGAGGCGAAGTCAATGTCGATGAGATGGTTTGTGCCGAATCGGTGGTATTCAATCAGCTTTACGAGTTAACTGCCGATGACTTAGCAATTGAAGATACAATCTACGTTCTGGGAAAAGCGCTCGACCGCGAGCGGGTTGGACTGGATGTGTTTCTAAAGCATGTAAGAACGCTTGCTAGAGAGCAATTTTTGAAGCGGGCGCTGGTGAGGAAGATTGCGGAAGACACAGGCATGAGACGATAGTTTGTAGCATTCCAAATTATTACTGTATAAATGAAATATACACGAGTGCATAGTTATTTTAGTAATCGTTAGCTGTCTCTTGCCCGAGACCAAGAAAATAGAGTTACAAAAAATTAAATCGGAGGCGGATGAAAGCGGAAACTGAGCAATTGGGAAGCGCCCCGAGAATCCGAGGATTGCCGAGTCTTGTCTCCGAGCTCCCAGAAACCAACTACTAACTGTCTAACTGTAATTACTATGATAATGACCCTAACATGCTAATGCAACTGTTGTTATTGCTGCGATTTGAAAAATATGCGCAATGTCAATCTATTAGATTATAGATGAGATGTACAACTGCAAAGTCAAAAGGCCAAAAGTCCATGACGCCGATCATTGTTTATTAATCCAGTATTTGTAATCGTTTTTCTAGATTTTCTATCAAAGCATACGCGTGTGTATAATTTGATGCAACTACACTTTATAATACTCAAAAAAATGTTATCTTTAAAGAATAATGAAATAAAACGCCAACCTTAATTAAAATACAATACAGTCAATCCAACACCATCCCATTTTTTTAAAAGACAACAAAGCAATATCCTAAAGACCTTTTTAAAAAGAAGAAAAAGAAAAAGGTAGCTTAGATTCACGCAACAAAGTACGCTTGAAACTGCGATTCTTCCTTCAAATTATCCAAAACAACATAATAAACATGCATCAACAATCTCGGAAATCGCTCTTCAAAATAGCTAGCAAAACCGTCAGGCACAGATCCCAACGCGTGTTGCACATTCGCCGGCAAATCTTGATAGTGATGCTTTTTGTTTCTCAGAGCACGCAATAAATCAAGAACTTTATCCGTATGATACTTCCGATACTTGCCTAGATTCTCAATCAAACTCTTGTCGAGCCTGGTGTACCAGTCATTATACACCACATTCTCTGGATCCGACTCCAACATGCCCAATAAGGCACTAGGCGGATCACGCGGTTCAATCTCGAACCGATCAGATACATCAAGCAAGAAATTTAATCGCTTTTGACTAGGCCAAAAATACGGATGTGCAAGTACTTCGCCAGCACTCGGCCGCTTTGTCGGATCACGCTCCAGCATTCTTGAAATCAAATCTCGCGCAGCAACACCTTGCGATCCTAGTAACTCTAAAAAGTCCAGCGAATACTCTCCCTTGACAATATTCGCTTCGCGAAGGTACCGGTCGCCATACGGATGACTTCCGTTTGAAAGAAAAAAATAAAACACACATCCAAGAGAGAAAATATCAATAGCGCGCGTCGCGCGACGATTAGATAGTGTGTCAATCACCGCCGGCTCACTAGTCGAGCCGCTTTCGCTATGCTTATTATTCACGATCGTATGTGAGCTTGAACTCGTTGTACCACCGTTGCCAGACTCGTCGCCTTCAATAAGCAACTCGGGCGCTCGCCACCCAGAAGTACCCGCCGCGTGCGCAGTCGTCGCGCGGAAACTGCTCTGATCTCCTTCCAATTTCTTACACAACCCAAAGTCAGAAATCAGCAACCGTGCAGGCGCACTATCATTCTCGGTCGTGCGTAATCTCTTCGGAGGTGCGACAAGAATATTTTGCGGCTTAATGTCTCGGTGGACAATCTTCAGTGAATGAAGATATTTTAAACCATTTGCAATCTGCGATAAGACAATCCGCGGGTCCATGCGCTCGACAAGATACGCAAAGTCTTGTGGCCGATCAATAACGTCTTGTAGAGTGGCAGGACATAGCTCAAGAGCAATGTACAAGAACTTTTCACTTTCTTGCTTACAGAAATATCGCACGATGTTTGGATGATCATCGCTTTCTTGCAATAGAGAAATCTCATGCGAGGCAACGTCATAAAAATCAAGCAGCATACGCTTAACGGCTACCTCCCGACTCTCAAATGTACCCTTGTAAACCACTGTTCCATGCGATCCGTAACCGAGCACGGAGTCAGTCACTTCCAAAGAGTTAACTTTGTACTGGCCTAAAGTAGTCTGTTCAACAACAGTCTCTAAACTTTGTCCGCGCGTATTGTCTTGCACAACAACCACGTTCGTCTCTGAAATTTTGTCGGAGGTCTTGTCAGCACTATCTTGCTTATTATTCTGATTGCGACGACCGCCTCGTGCACCTCGTTTTCTTTTTTTCACGGGTGTAGATGCCGCTACTGCAGTCGCTAAACTCATACTCTCTCTCTCCAGACTGACTATGTCATCAGTATGTATTTCGTCATTGCTTTCATGTGGTTCAACCGGTACAGGTTCCACATGCGCCTGCTCGACTGACTCTGGCTCCAGTAACTTGCCGCCGCCTTCCGACGAGAACAAAAATTCTCGAACTCCCTGCTTTCTTAGCAGTAAGAAATAGGCGGTAAGCAGAATGGGTACCACAAGCGCCAAATCAAATAATGCACGCATAGGCAATGATGTGGCGATACTCAGTTCCATGCTACTGCCACTGCTTCCAGAGCCGATACGCTCAAGCGGTCTCGCGCCCGCGCCGATCTGCGGCGGTCGTACAAGTGGTCCCTCGATTCCCGGCAAGGAAGCCATAATCGCAGCTCGTTTACCGTCGTGTACACCAACTAGCAAATGCTGCTGACTCTCGGTATCAAATGAGGACATGATGCCCAAGTTCCATCGAGCAATCGGCGCGCTCTCAACCAGGACGGGAAAATTCTGGGCTGAGAGAGCGTACCAGCCGCCATCATCTGTGCGGTTGACAAAAGTCGAAAGTCCGGTTTCGGAAGACTCGTATTTACTGTCGTGTACGGCGGGTTGCGGCAGGAGAACGTAGGGTGCGCGTTGGCCTGATAAAGAATCGTAAGGAGCAAAGACGTCGAATGTTGAGATTGCGGGTGAAGGCAGGATTCGTGCCCATGAGCGAGTCTCTGAAAATCAATTAGCGTCTGAGTTCTTGATAAAAATGATTGAAGAGTAAAACGAAAACAATATGTACCATTATAACGATCGATACCTAAAACAACACCATCGTGAAGAGGGTAGACGTAGAGATTATCAGGAGTCATTGTATGTTGAGCCATGAGATCTGCATCCATATTATTTGGACCCCAAGTTGAGTACGTGACATTCCAGATCGCGCCCGATCTGCCTTCATCTTTAGACTGGAAAAATATTTCTAGTCGATATTCTACTTATAGTTAGTATAATGCATCACAATTGAATTTCTTCGATGAACCTATGCACACCTGTTCTTCCGATGAGAAAGGTTTCTCGATCATTAATGGTTCCTTCCCAATCATCATCCTCCTCAAAGTCTTCGAGATTATTATTCCGCGGACACAGTGCCGCCGGTGCACCAGATCCGTACACCTTAAGAATCTTGCCAGTCCGCGCATCGACAGAGTAAAGCGTTGTTAAGCGATATCCTGTGTAAACTTTGTCGTCGCCGTTAACTGAGAAGGGAGATTCGGCTACGAGTTGTTTGATAGAAATCGGCAGTTTCTATGATGAATATTTGTTATAACCGATAAATTCTATCTTGAATCGAGATAGGACCACAAACCTGCAAACCCGTATTTGGAGTGAAATAGTATAAAGCACCGTCACCCAAAGGCTCAACAATCCACGTCAGTTCGTCTTCGTCACTATCAGCGTCGTCATGATTAGCATCATTGAAAGCCTTGACAACCGAGCCTTCGCCGTCGAGACTCCATCGTTCGATACCAGTGTCTCGTTCGCAAGCATGCAGCGAGCCATCAACAGAAGCAATTAGTAAGAACTCAGCAAGCTTCCAGTCGTCGATTTGTCGCTGATCAGAGATCGAGGACGCTGAAGATGACGAAAAAGCCGAAGCGGTTTTCTTGCGTGGCGGGCTGTTGTCCTCGGCAGTGCTTAATAAAAGGTTACCGCCGTGGTGCTGATGCTGATTTTGATCATGCTGCTGCTGATTGTCGTCGATGAGGTCTACTGCACGCTGCTGCCTGTTGCTGCTATTCTGGCTAGCCTCAGCCAACTCAATGCAGAAGAGCACGAGGGAGAGGAATGCGAGCAAAATGGCGCCGGCGAGGACGGACGTGCGAGAGCCCCGCATCTAAGAAACCAGTCAATTCCCGCAGAGCGATTGTGGGTTTGAATTTAGGATTTGGGTATTTGTTGCGAAGTAGAGAAAAGACAGAGTCTATCAAGAGACTTGAGAGGGCTTGGAGAAAGTTGAGGAAGGCGAGGAAGGTTTCCTTGCCGCAGCCGCCGCCGCAGCCAGAGCCAGAAATTCAACCAAAATAATGTCTCTCGATGGATGATTTAATGTAGCGAACTATAATAAAAGAGGAATACAGCATGTATAAAATCTGGTGATATTTACTTCTAATATTATTTTGTGAAATACAAGCATTCCATACTCACATTCTCGTCCCAACAAAAAGGTTTAACATCAAATATCTCACATTAAGTAATACATTACTAATTGACTGAGGCCTCGACACGGAACTCGCTGAAGAAGTTTGCCGACGGTGGCGCTTTACCTTTTGAAAAAGACATTCAGACAAGTAGCAAGAGAAAAGCAAATTGAGTTAAGTTCACAGTCATTTGGTTTTCCGCAGAGTACGGCCGAATGTTCAGATTGCTATTCTTCGCGCCCGGCCGCAGCTGTGCAAGCAGGGCTGGCTCGACAAGTCTGTTCGCGGCCAAAAGGCAACAGATACACACCAACACCAACACCAACAACGGCTTCTTCTTCTTTTTCAGCTCTAGGACTATCCGACGAGCAAAACCATGGCTTGGAAGAAAAAGCGCAAACGCGCGCCGCAAATTCTCTTCTGGTTTATTTTCCCCGACTATACCAGGTGCAGGTAAAGCAGCCGCTGCCGCGGTGTCTGCTGTCGGACTCACTGGCTCAGTCTCATATTACTACGATGAACTCGAAAAGATGATAAATCACGTCTACATCTCGTCCGAGCGCAGTACTCGGATTGCAATCACGGCAGCGACTTGTTTCGACGACTACCGCCGCGTTCTTGGAAAAGAATATGAATCGCCAGAAGCACGCGCAGAAGCTATTTCTGCATGTCACCAGCGCTGCGCAGATCGGACGTACAAAGTTCTCGAGTTCTGCGCGGGTGTGTACATAAAGATGGGCCAGCATCTGAGTGCAATGACGTACCTTCTACCTCCGGAGTGGACGAAGACGTTTATCCCACTACAAGACCGGTGCCCGATATCGTCGCTCGAAAGCATCCGTGAGATGGTAAAGCAGGATACTGGCCTGGAGATCGAGGATTTATTTTCTGATTTTGACGAGCAGCCTATAGGTATAGCGAGTTTGGCACAGGTGCATACCGCGACGTTAAGAGAGACAGGCGAGAAAGTAGCAGTCAAGTTTCAACACCCCGCCTTGGCAGAGTTCATCCCTCTCGATCTTAAACTCACGCTGCTCGTCTTTTCGGCGATTGACAGGTTTTTTCCAGAGTACCCTACTATGTGGCTTTACCATGAATTTGACCGGTCTATCTTTGTCGAGTTGGATTTCACTCAAGAGGCGAAGAACGCAATTCGCACTCAAGAGTATTTTAAGGATCTTAAAGGTCTGACAGCTTTGCGAATTCCAAACGTCATCTCCGCTAGACCTCGTATTTTAGTCATGGAGTGTATGCTCTTTCTTCTTCTTGTTTACATGTAGAATTACTGTCTGCTAACGTCCATCTAGATATCACTGGAGCTAGACCCGATAATCTGGAATTCCTCGACAAACACCATATCTCGCGCAACCAAGTCAGCATCTGTCTGTCCCACATTTTTAACACCATGATCTTTACACCAGACGTACGTATTCATTGCGACCCGCACGGCGGCAACCTCGCTATCCGCCCACTATCCAAGTCTGAAAGAGGACCCTGGTACAATCGCGGCCACAATTTCGAAATCGTACTCTACGACCACGGTCTTTATCGAGACATTCCTCTCGATCTAAGACGCAGCTACTCACGATTCTGGCTAGCAGTAATTGACTCCAATGAATCGGATATGCGCAAATACGCAAAGCAATTTGCCGGAATCACAGACGAACAATTCCCTCTTTTTGCCAGTGCGATAACAGGCCGCGACTTTAAGTCCGCGACAACATCAATCATGAGCCGTCGAAATCGGGAAGAAATGCAGAAAATGGTGATGGCTTTACAAGGCGGTTTATTACCGAATCTTATACAACTTCTCGCTGGCGTGCCTTCTATCGTATTGCTAATTCTCAAAACAAATGATCTCACGCGCGCGCTCGACGAGTGTCTGCAGACTTCGCTTGGCCCTGAACGTACGTTTCTCATCATGGCCAAATATTGCGCGCGACTGGTACTTGACGAAGATAAAGAGACCTTATCAAATTTATCATTGTTTAGTTTAACAAGAATCTCTGGCACTTGGGTAGCTTATTGGAAGTATTTTAGGCGAGAGAGTAAGGTTTACATATTTGATTTCGTGCTGTGGTTTACGGATCTAGTGCAACTATCATAATGCTTAATTAAGAGTTTTTGTATATATATGCGCTTTATTATAGATGCTTTTTTGTACATAGATCATAATCTTACATTCTGTCTTTTTTTTGTAGATTACCTAAACTAGTAATATGATAAAAGGATTAGGGTACCGCAGAGCAAGTTTTGCGAATAGAAAAAGACTGCATACATGAGGAAATATTGCCATTAAACATTCAAGAAAATAAAACAAAGCAAAGACAAAGCCAATATACATCCAAAGTCCCTGAAAAAATTACAGCCCCACCATTCCCTTCATAACAGTAACAATAGGCGGAATAGCACTCAGAATAATCAACGTGGTACCAAACACCACAAAACTCAGACTACTAAGCGCACTAGCTCGCGGATCTATCGTCAGTAAATGCGCAGTAGCTACTGCAGATGAGTTAATACCAAGCGTGATACCGCGAGTAAGATAGTCGTCTTCGCGAATTCTCAACCATTTGAGAATATATCCGCCGATAAGCACACCAACTATTCCGCTTAATATGGCAACAACTGCTACAAGTGATTGAGACCCTCCTAGAGATTGAATTACTGGGAGTGCAAGCGCAAGGGTGACACTTCTGCCAATGAATGCTATACTTCGTTCAGCGGAAATACCAATGGCATAGCAGAGAGGTGGGTAGGCAAAGAAAGTTACGAGTCCAATGATGATATTCGGGATAATGATAATCAGAAAATGTTTTTTGAGATCACCCCGATACCGATACATTGGAAGGGCGAGCGAGACAATACTAACGTCAAGCATCGTCTTCATCAAATCGCCGGCGCCAGGTCGAATGCCGTAGTACTGCGGCACGCCAAAGAGGTTTAAGTACGTCCTTCCCGTACTATATTGAGCAAGTCCGTCATCAAGAGTCTGGCGGTGAGCCGTTGACATGACATATATTCCCAAAATTGTAAACGCCGAGCATGTGAAGATGGGATGTAAAAAGCGACGAATTTTGGCAGGCAACCGGAGACCAAAGAAAAGCATGAGGATGGTGAATGTACTGTATGCGATCAGCGAGTAACTAATAGCGAAATGCAGAGGTAGCCCAACACAAAGAAAAACGGTGATATAAAGAAAAGTATCAAGGTACTGTGTGATGAGATTTGCAAAATAATGAGCCCGCGGACTTGCCTCTCCTATAGAGAAGAAGGATAGTACACCAGCTGGTACTGTAGCGATAGAGGCCGTCGACGCTACATTCTCATCCTGAGCATCTCTATTCTCAATCTCGCCCTGACCAGTCGAAGAGATCGTCATTGTGTCGTTCTCTCTAAGAATTCTGCTACTGCTCTCGCCAGCCTGCTGAGACTGTCCACTGATCATCCGTCGGAGAGTATTCAACGTCGTCGTCCTAGCGAGATCCGAAGTCTGTCTGTTCGATGAATCGACATGACCGGATGACACCAAATCAGAATTCATACTAGACAATTCATTATCAATCTCCCGATTAAGCCACACCTCCGGATCGGAGAGCTCGACAGGTAACGGCACGTCGCGCGTGTGCCTAGTAGCACGAGGCGCTGCAGGTTCAGGCTGCTCGATCACGGCAGGCAGGGCGACTGAGTGATCAAATTCTTCCATTTCGATAGACTCTTCCAAGTCAAGTGACTGACTCGGTTCGGATCCCGAGCGACGGTGCTGCTGGGAAAAGTCAAACGAGGCCGACGAGCGCGGCGGAGGCACTTCCTCTGCACGCTCGGTAATTGCACGCTTCGAGGTGCCAAACAGACGCTGCAAGTAAACGACCATATAAGCGGTAATTGCCATTGTGATGACGAAGCCTAGAATGAAGACGGCGGCAATCTTGCCTACCTCTGCGCCGCCGACTGCCGGCGAAAGTGGGAGAGTGACAAAGGAAGGCGTGAAAAAAGTATTTATCCAGCGTAGAGAAAAGCCGAGCGGGACATCAATTACACGCGAGAAAGCAGCTGTACGACGAGGACCGAGGGTGAAATCAATAAGGAGGAGGAAGAGGAAGAGCAAGAGCATACATATTACCGAGGCCGGGAAATTAACGGTTGTTAGCAGGATGACGCGGTGAACACCATAGAGATAGAGTAGGACGACAAGGGTTCCTGCCGGAACGAGAACAAAGGAGCGAAAAATTCGATAGTGATTGCGTTTTGCAGCCTGAACGAGTTCAAGTGAGTTTATGAAATTTAGCAGATCAACGACAGGGTCAACTTACAATACCTAGCGCGTTGACGCAGTCAACGGCTAGCGCCGCAAGAGCGGTTTCTTCTTGTGCCATAGTAATAAGAAGTTGAGAGGAGAAAGTAAAGAGAGGGAGGGAGTGGTTGAGGGTATGTAGAGAAACGGCGAGAGACGGCAAGAGACGGCAGATGACTGATATTACCTGCGGCGTACTGGACCTATAGGTCGGGAGAAAAGAAAGAGAGCGGTGAGAGAGGAAAGAGGGAGAGGAGTCAAAAAAATAAACAAGGAGACTTGTATTGCTTTTCAGTAGCCGATGAAAAATGTAATAGTATATAGCGATTGGTGTTTGTACAATTCATGACCAAAAAGAGATGATTGCGATTGCAGGTAAGTAACTGGTTAGTCAGTACAGAGTTGCGGCGGGCTGGTTGCAGACACGACAATGCTCATTGTATTCCATCATACGGAATACTGCGACTGTCTGCCAAAAAATTAAACAATACCCGGCAAATGCGAGAAATAGAGACTAGAAGGCCGTGTTTACGGTGCACTCAGTCTGGTGAATTGTTTGTGAACGGCCGGTTGCGGAGGCGAAGGAGATGGCCGAAGACTGGCTGACGTCACTTTTTCGATGCTCCTTAAAGCAGAACGCCTTGCTTTCTTCTTCCTCTTCCTCATTCACTTCTTTGATATCTCACTTCAAAATGGACCCCATCTCCTCTATCCTAGTAATAGTATCTTCTTTGTTTTGTATGTCTTTTTCTTTCATACTCTATCTTCTTCTCTCTGCGCTTCATCATGATCTCTTGCTAACCCCGCCGATCCGCAGTGCCTCCCCTAGGCGTCGCCTTTATCTCGGGATGCTCCGTCGATTTTGTCATAAACATTGCCCTTACAATGCTTGGATACCTTCCTGGTCTCTTGCATGCCCTCTACCTGTATGTCTATTTTCTTGTTTTGGTTTTTCCTAGCCTCTGTCGCCAGATCGCACCCCTCGAACAGCGTCGCTAACTTGTGCTCCAGTGAGTACGTCTACTACTCCCGTCGCGAGGACGCCGCCAACGGAGTCATCAACTACGACCGTGCTCCTGGCGTCTACTCTGAAATCATCCAGCGCGGAGGTATGCCACGTCTGCATAACAGCGATGTCGAGGGTGGTCACATCAGACTCCCCGATGGACCAGCTACGCAAACTGCCGTCTTCAGAGACGCCGCCCCTGCCCAACCTCCTCAGCGACAGCAGCAGCAACTGCAGCAGCAAGCGGAGCCTCAGCAGTCGGGTGTCTATTCTTCTGACCCACTTTCCGCCCCACAAAAGTCTGTGGCTGAGTTGAAAGAAGATGAAGCCAGACGTCATGCTCAAGATGGCGAGGGTAGCGGTGCCGTCTAAATCATAAATTCTGCTTAGAATGGTCGCCAAAAAACAACAGTATGTTACAAAGTAAGCATACAGTAAAAAACCCGGAGTTTATAGGTTCTGTATTGTAATGTTGCGAGTTTATCGAATTTGGTATATGTGATTTGCTGGTTGTATAAATATCCACTCTGAAGTAGAATTCTGCGTGTATTGTTTTTTTCCTTTTTCTCCTTTTTTTCCTTTACTCCTCTACAGTACTATGGCGTCAATATGAAAATACAAGATATACTATAGAACTGATTAGAACAAAGTGCAGCAAATATCATATATATACAAAGAAACTGCAAAATCAACAATCGACGCAATAATCGACGACACAGAGCAAACAAAAAAGATCAAGAGACTCGGGATACTCGGGATATATAACGATAGGTTTATATACTCTTTCTCCACTCCCTTAAATAAATCGCTGCAAATCATGCAATCAAACCTCTCAACCCAACTCATTAGCTTGCTTCATCTATTTTTTGCGATTGAGAACAGTATCAGCCATATCAAGCAACGCCTCCTTTGCAGTCGAATTCGGGAATTTGTGCATATACTCCCGCGCTTTATCACAGTATGCCTGAGCTAGCACCCTAGTCTGCTCAACACCATCGGACTCGGCCACCAATTTCCGCGCGGTGTCGACATCTCCAGGCTGTCTAAACTTGCGTCTAATCATCGGTCCCAGTTCGGGGTGCTTTTGCCATGCAAACAGTGCAGGTGCAGTAGCTAAACCTAACTGCAGGTCTGCGCCAGCTGGCTTACCTAGTTCAGCGGCTGTGACAGTGTAATCAAGCAAGTCATCGATCAGCTGGAAGGCCATACCGAGATTCCGTCCGTATTCGTAAGCAGCTTCGACAAACTCATCACGCACTCCCGCTAGTACTGCTGCGCCACGGCAGGATTTGCTCATCAAACTCGCGGTCTTGAGATAAGTCTTGTCCAGGTAATGCTTGAAGGTCGCTGGTGTTGCAACTCCGGTGATTGCGTCTTCTGGCGCCGTATTTTTCAGCTGCATGACCTCACCCTCGACAAGATTAACAATTGCCGTCGAAATAAGCTCTGTGACTTCGGCATTACGTAGTCGTGCAAGCGATACACAAGCCCGGCCTAGTAAGAAATCACCGGCTAGAATCGACATCTTGTTGCCGTATTTGAGATTCCCTGATGGCACACCACGGCGAGTTTCCGCGTCATCGATGACATCGTCGTGGAGTAACGAGGCAGCATGAATCATCTCTGTAATCTCAGCAAGCCGTCTCTGCGAAGGCAGCACGCCTGTATGCTCTTCAACTTGCTCCTGCACACTGCCAGCGGCAACTTTGCGCACAGTTGTCGTGATCGTCGATATTATATTCGATGGGTTGAAATCTCGAAGCACGTCAAGTGGACTTATACTATCATCGATATTATTCGCAACCTGGTATCCCTCATCCTTTGGTGCTAGTAGCGCGGCACGACTCATGAGCAGCACCAGCAATGGTCGAATATGCTTTCCCTGGCTCTGCACATAATATTTCGCCGCTGAATCGAGTGACCTCTCACCGGATCCCAGCAACAAATGGATATTCGTAGTCAAGTTCGTCATCTCGGCCGCGACAACGGACAACGGATCCGAAAAGGCCTTTGATCCACGCACGCTCGCCTGTTCGCGCAACCTCACTTCGGCATCACTAGAGTTTCCCGAGGAAGGAAACAGCGACGCAATCAATGACGCAACCGACTGTGCACTCGTCGTCGCCGTAGTCATCGATTCAGATCCATCTTTCGCAGCAGGCCTGGCGGCTGTGTCCGTCCTCGACGAGGAATGCATCTCCGAAACTCGAACTCCATAAGCTAGTGCCGTGACACCGAATGTTGCCGGGATGCGTAGACGCTTAGTAGCCCTTTGTCGTGATATACTCACTCTGATCATGATTTTCTTCTAAAACTAAACGGAAAGAGACGCTTTGGTTACGTTTGAGATACTGCGCTTTGGAACACCTACTCTCTCTCTCGCTCTCTCTTTCTCTCTCTCTTCCCGGGTTGTAGGAACGAATGACTCGCTTCAGAAATATACACTACTCGGAAGACAATCCCGCAACGCTACTAATCAAGCAAACTTGTAAACAAACGGGTCGTAAACCAATTTCCAAAAAATAAGAGAAGAATAAAACGACGATCACTCCAGTCCTCACATATCGTCTGTCTGCCATGCGGCTCTTCTCTTTCCAAAGAGTGCGTGCGTTCCCGAACCAATACTTTTTTTTTATTCTGGGAATCTAAAAACCAATACTACTTGAATGGGGCTAAACATCAATTTACAGACTTTGTGAACTAGTTATTTAATCGTGTATTCTATCATATTCATTATATGCTAATCTTATTACATAATACATATACTATTCGACCCCTCATTTAAACGCACCTACTGCCAAGCGAAAATGATCCGCAATCTTTATACAAATCCCAATGCTCATTCCTCCTCTCTAAACGAAGTCAAACTCTGTCTCGCTATACGCGATCCACCATTCGACAACCCATTCCCGTTCGTAGTCATCATCTTGCTAAACCGTCTCGTCACACCAGCCATGCCTCTAGCCAGACTAGACGTGCTGCCACTCGATGATCCTTTACTCTTCGACGATGACGAAGATGACGGCGCGCTTTCGAATGAGTATTCAGATTTAAGCGTCACAGATGATTGTTTTCGGTCAATTACGTTCCTCATAGATGCCTTTCGCTTATGTCCAGGAGATCCGGATGCAGATCCAGCCCTAGACGAGGCAGATGTCGTCGGCGTAAGCGTCAGACTCGCTTCCGACTTATTTGCCGATGCCGACACTCCATTCTGCCCGCCGGACCCGTTAGTCTGCACAGCGCGTAGCTCGTTATTCCGACCGGATGATGCTGAAGCATTCGTAGACTGCTGTGCCAAGTGATGGAGTCCGTTGCGAATATCATCTGGCGACCGACGGATTCCGTTGCGCAGATCAAGACCATCAATCACGCGACCTTCTTCTTCGACAATTTTGATCTCATCCTTAAAGTTGCGATCAAATAATATCACTAGACTGTCATGTAATGGTCGCAGTGCTGAAGCAACGACAGCAGAATGCACATGCAAGGCGTAAGCCAAAACAGCAACGTAATCCTGCATAACACTACGCATGCGCTCCTTCTCCATGACGATCCCAGCAGTCTGATCAGACGCATACGACTCTAGTAGAATTCGGTATACCTGAATTCCACCATTAACCGGTGCATCAACAGCACCCGACAATAGCATTCCAAGCTGCGAGCTGCACATCTCGTCACCAGGTGCAGCCTTTGATCGCCGCGCCATCTGCTCTATCTCGCCTGCTTTGCGCGCAATTGCATCAGCCGCGCCCGCCAGAGGAGAAATCCGCGTAACTTCAGCATTCACAACCTCGCTGCGTCGTAAAATTGTCGGAAACTTCTCGCGTGTCTCGAAGATTGTCTTCTCGATCCAGACATCAACAGAATTGGTAGACGAGACTCCATTTCCATTCGTACTCGCCGGTCGACCAATTTTTATCGGCCGCGAGACTGAGAACCGTTGTAAATTCTGCCGTAAGAAAAAATCGCGAGCAGCAGGTAAAATTTCAACGGCAGATCCAAGCTCCACAGACGGCTCGGGAGAAACAGCAATAATAGACAGATACTGTCCCTCTGCGTCACCGCCGTCGCCAGCGGCAAGAGATGCATCAAGACTGCTAGTCTGCGAAAGTGACGATAGCGAAGAAGCAATTGACATGTGCTTTGCTGCCGTGCTTGTCGCGCTCGTCCCACCGCTAGCGGTGATAATTTTGGCCTGCGGATACAGATTCTGCAGCCGCACAGTAAAATCAGAAAGCTTCTCCCATTTGCTTCCCTGCATGATAAATTGTTTACCTCGTAGAGCTCGATGGAATCCAAGACCAGAGTACACAACTCTAAAATATTGGGGCTGTGGCCTCGTTGTCGCATTCACAGACTGCTCTTCTTTATATAACCGCGCAATCGTGGAAGTCGTACTCTGCAGCTTTTCAAGCTCGAATGAAATCGTTTCGTAGGCATTGGCAAGCTCTTTGTAAGTGGCAATCGCAAGCTCAGGAGCACCTCCAAGCGTAAAGTACCGCACCATCTGCAAACTCAACGCTTCGCGCCGACGGAACTCTGATTGAGTAGGCAAGTCAATATCCTGTAGCGCGGGCACTCGCGAATCTAATCGCCAGTCGTACATTCTCGCATGCAACTCCAGCGCAAGTCCTGCTTCGGCATAGTGTCCGCTGTGCTCTTGCAGGCGTATAAGTTGGTGCACGTACTTTATAAAGGTATCCTCGCGATGTAGGCCACGCAAGAATTCCATCAGTGATAAAGTACACTTCACTCGATCGTCATTATATGCGTCGCCCTCTGGAAGAGAGTGCAAATCTACTAGTAGATCCAGCAATTTCGACACTACACTGCTCAAGCTCTGCACTTTAAGACCAAGTTCGTGCTCAGCAGTCGGAAAAGCAGCCTTCATGCAAGCTAATATGTTTTCTTTAAGAGAACTGTTTTCTACATTGAACGTTCTTGTGTGGAATACTCGGTCAAGAGTCTAAACCTTGTTAGCAAACTGCATATGAGCAAACAAAAAGTAAGGTAGAAGCACTAAACGTACGTCAATAACATCACTAAAAAGATCATCCAGAGAGTGCTTGGTGTGCCACTCCTGCACAGCTATACTCTTCAGCACTTCAACCGCTCTCATACGCACTTCTCGGCTAGGCGACAGCCAAAGCTCAACAACTTTTCCAAGGAGGGCATAGCTGCCACATGACTTTTTACTGCAAAACATTTGCTGCAGCCCACCAATCGTCTCAATTCCATAAAGAGACCTTGCCAACTCACCAGCATCAGTGCCAATAGCCGTCCACATTCGGGCCAGCAATTGCGCACCTTGCTCGCGGACTTGCCCACTGATAGCCTCCACAGTTCTTCGCTTCTGTTCCGAGAAGTTCTCTACCTCAAGAGCTGGCGACCCAACCAGCTCAATTAGTCTCTCAAAAAACATATGCCATATACTGATTATGCGGCTATCAAGCAATTCGTTAGAGTCGATGTTGGGCAGGAAATATTCCCCTAAAAGCAGCGAGATAAACTCAAGACACGACATGACCGAGCGGTGCAGGTATATGTAAACTGAAAGCCACGATGTCGGCACAGCTTTTCCCGTCAGCACTGAATCCGTCATCTTCAGCACATTGCTCATAAGCTGAATTGCTTGCTCCTCAGTCAATGTCTCACTACCAGAGGAAGTGCTAGAACTATCGTATGTTGCAAACTCAGACAAGACAGCGAGAATGCACGATAGTTCTATCGCAAGCTCGTCAAAAGGTAATTTCTGGATACTGGTATCGACAGGCCGATTGGGAGGGATAGGATACGTCTCTGGGAACAGCACCGAGAATTCGTTTTTGAATTTCGGGGCCGTGATTGCCCTGATAAGCGCACTCTTGCGCTCTTGTTGTAACGACACAAAGATAGCGACGATCTCGGGCAATACACGCACATACATGCTGCAAGACTCCGGATCCTGATCGCGAATCGGCCACATTTTATCCAACTGTACAGCAAGTACCGAACATGCTAGACGGATCCTGTCCTTCCACATCTGCCAAGCAGCAAGACTTGTCAAATCCTCGTCGCCAGCTGGCGCGAGATACGGTCTCAGCCAGATAAGAGTGTGATTGATAAGCTGGGCTCGTACGCTAAGTTTCGTATCAGGGAACAGCCGAAGCTTTGAGAGGTTTTGCATGAGCACGAGGCGGTGCATGTCGAGTTTAGGATTTACCAGACCGACAGCTGTAGTCACCTCGACAAACTCGACAGTGATATCGAGAATTTGCTCGTCATCAAAAATTGAGTGAATCTCGGTAATATAATCGGGAAAATGTCGCATAATCAAGATCTGGCTTGCTTCAATAGATGCAGCATTCTGTTCGAAAATTTGATTAAATTGTACAAAAATCTGTCGCACTGCTTTCGGATAATTGCGCATATCAATAGAGATCGACTCGCGCTCCTGGAACTTATCCCAGCAAGAGTTTATAAAGCGCAATATGATGCCACCGCCTTTGAGCAATTCGCGCACGCTTGAACCTGCATCTGAGCCGGAATATCGCGCCAACAGACGCTGGAAGCCGTAAACGAGCGGGCCGACTACATCTGGATAGTTAAAATGGTAGTCAATATACTCACTGAGCATAGATCGGTCACGTCTTTATCAGGTTAGCAAACTACATATAAAATTCCATAAAAATATCATCCTACCTCTCTTCAGCAGTGACGAGAATGTGCGCCAAGGCAGCAAATGCAGCATCTTCAAACTTGCTATCACCAGCCTTCCAAACAATAATTCCAAACAGAGCGTCAAGAGCTTCGCGCAGTAGCTTGGAGATCTCATTGGGATCAACATATCTAATCTGCTGCATGACAGAAATCAAAGACTTTTGAGAACTCTCTTTTGCAACACGCATTCTGCGCCAGCGAATTAAGGTATTGAGGGTATCGTCAGATGAGAATTCGTTTGAGACTAGATAGCTGTCGATCTCGAGCACGCCAACCTGTAGGCCGTCAATGTCTGCAATACGAATACTGCGCTTGGCATCCTTGATAATGACGTCCTCGTTCCATATGGGGAACTTGCCATGGCCAATTGCCTTACCATCAGCAAGGTGAACACGCACATGGATATCGGCATTGCGCGCCAGCGGCGACAGGCAAACAGTCTCAGAGAGCTTTTCGTCGCGTGAGACAACGGTAGAGGTCCACATATCTTGGGGTTCTGCGCTGGCATGACCATGGAAGCGTAAAGAAGAGTCTTTGTTACATGACAGAGTGACAAAGTAGAGAGCTTTGGAGCTCAGTTCAGGCATTGGCCGACCATTTATGTCAGACCAATGGAAATGAACTCCGCCGATTATGAGATAGAGCTCATCGCGCGGAATCGTGGTCGAGGCGGTGAAGAGAGTTCGCGGGCTACTAGATAGTCCACTGAATAATGAGGGCATTGACGCCGTCAAAGCTTTCGAGTTGGACGACTCAAATGCACGAAGTCCAACAATTACTTTATCTATCTTGGTAGCGCGTTCACTAGAATGCAGAGAGTTAGCGTGTAGAGCTATAGAGCAAGAAAAGAGTTAATTACATACATGCCGTCGGCAACACCGCGAACAAGACGCTCTCGAAGAGAGCCCCAGCCATTTCTGGCAATACCATCCATTCCCTGACTCGATACAGAAGAAGTGAAGAGGCGTAATGTCATATCGCGCTCAGTTTCCGACACTTCACGCATGACACGGCCAATATCCACGACGCCTAGACCGACGCCACGGCGGGCTTTTATAGTGTACGATTCTGTTGTTAGTGCTGTTAGTTAAAATGCATTCAAGTACAGAATATGTACGTACCCGTCTTGTCGGCAGCGGTGGTCTGGGTAGTCATATAGATGGTCTCAAAAATCTCAACGACAAGGAAAATACCATCGCCAGCAACTGCGGGTGGTAAATCGACAAACAAAGCGCGCTGCTCAAGTTCTGCACCATTCACAACAAAGCCTTCGGTAAGCGGTAGCGACTTTGAACATAAGTACACTTTGGCAAACATGCTTTCAGTCAAAGTTCCAACGACAGACTTGATCTGCACCATCAGATGCAGTAACTCCTTCTTGTCCGTGATTTCCGCTGCGGCTGCTCGCGAGGTGTGAAAAGCAGCAACACCGTGCGTAGAAAGTGCCATAATTTCTTGGTCACGGAAGAAGGAAATGAGGTTATGGTCACCAACCCGCAAACTGCCGTCAAGCTCATCACGTACAATAACATCGCCAGAAAGAAGTTTGTTTCCGCGCACGAGCAGCCACAGCGCATTCTTGATACTCTGCTCCCGCTCATACGTGGTGTAAATATCAAGCAATAGCCTCTTGTGAATATCAGAGAGTTCCGAGATCAGCGAGGCGACAGAGTTCAGCTTTGCGTAGTTGCGCGAAGCCGACGAGAAGAGCTGATCAGTGTGCGCGGGACACCATTCTTGCAAAGCCAACTCAATTTCCTCAGTGACTGGCAAAAAAGGCTTTGAATTTCCATTGGCAGAGCTGCCTGAACTCGTGGGAAGCAGTGCCTGATCCAGCGGGGAGGTAGCGAATCCGGTGATGGATACGCACGAGGCCGGGAACGATCCGACGAAGATGCGGATACGATTAGAAGTTTTTGAGGAAGGAGATGTAGAAGAAAGAAGGTAGCCTCTGTAAAAGGCAGGTTCGTTAGCGGAAGACTGCTCGAAGATGTAGACAGAGTCGCCGAGATGCAAGGTGAGGGCCGAGAGGGCGTCCATTCCTGCGGGGGTGTAGGCTGTCTTTGCTACCGCGAGCAGGCAGTGAGGGAGAGAAAGCCACTCATCCATTGCTGCGGGCGCAAGATAACAGAAGGAGGCAAGGATTGGATACCGGAAGAGGAGGAGAGGTGGTGAGTGACAGAGAGAGGGAAGAAGGACGACGAGAGGATCAGAGGTTGAGAGCGGAGACAAGTCACAAAACAGCCCCTGGCATCGAGCCAGCAGCTCACAATATCTTAGCTCAGCGTACCCGAGCCGTCTCTCAGCTCACTTGGTCGCACAGCACGCCATAGTATGAGCCCTCAGTCTGTATTGCCTACAGAAACTGCACGGACGCGAATAGTTCTCCTGTCGCTGTCGACGAGGGTCAAACAGCTACATCAGAGTTACGCCAACCGAGACCCGAAACTCTTGCTATCAGAACAGCACTACAGGCCCAATTGCAGATAGCTGTACACAAGAATAGTAAGATAATAATCAGAATATCATACACTTATCTAATTTGTATCTTTTGAGAGTCTTTTCCCTAAAGAGACGGACAGAATGGGAGCAAAACACCACACAAGCAGCACAAAGACGAGGAGGTATTGAGAACGATTCACAACTTTAATTGCTTTGGCCAAAAAAGCCTTTTTTTTATTAAAATCGTCTGATTCCAGTTCTCCTTATCCAGCAGAATACTACTTCCTTTCATGCTTCTTAATTTTTATACTTGCTCTTACCATATTGAAAGCAACGGCTTTTCTCCTTTGGCTTTCATTTCATACTCTTTCCTCTGTCGACTACTATTTTCTTCAACCGTTGCTGGTATCAACCCTAACCAGATGTGGTACGTCGAGAGATCTGGTCCCCACAATCTGCTTCCCCTTGGAGTTGAGTAAATTTACTTTGCTTCTCTGTAAAAACTAATAACACAAAAGTTATCCACCAGCATCTTCAAAATATTATTGGATACCGGTCACCTTTCTCCCACAACACCTGCCGCCAACTTATCCCGGCCGTCCACCTTTCTTCTTTCCATACCTCCTTCACCGTACTCCATGCTCGACTCCACCCGCCAAACTCTCCTTTCGACACGCTCTCCTCAAATGTCCGCCTTAGAACCTCTCGACAATTTACCATCCTACCAGATAAATCTGCGACTCCGCTCTCTGCACTAGTCACGTTCGCCACGACCACCAGCGCCCATACAATCGTTCTCTCGAGCTCCTGTCCGCTCATCTGTTCTTCCTCCCCTGAAGCACTATGACTCGGTGTCTCGAGCATATCGGACTCATCCAACATAAACTCAGTGGTCAAAATATTTACAAACTGCCTCACACAGTTCCTCACGGCCTCGCTCTCTCGCGCTTCGACTAAGAGCTGACCTCGCACACTACTCACTCTCGTCATCAGCTCAGAATCACTAAAGACAGCCAGGTAGATCTGTATTGCAAGTCTCATCATCTCAGAGCACCGCTGTGTTGTTGTGCGCTGGCAGTCTAAATCAGCTATATATGTATTCAAGTATGCTGCCGCGTTTTCCAGTCGCAGCGCAATGTATGTACTGCCAACGTAAAACTCTGTATTTGTGCTTCCGTTCTCAGGGTTGCTGTTCAAATATCTGCTTTTTTGAGCCGCATGGTCCTGCCACAGCTCATACTCGAATTCTACAATTCGTGACAGTACAAGCAATAGCGGCGTTGAAATCGGAAGACCGGTCGCAATGCCTGTCCTGAATATAGCTTCACCGGCTAGATTATGCCGGTCCAACATCTCTCCATACGTAGCCGCTAGTATTGGCGGCTGTAGCAAATGCGTGGCGGTAAGAATGTCTGCGTGTACTGCATGCGCAGCCACGATCCTGATCGGTATGCTGTCGCTTACACGTTGATCCACAGATAATAAACAGAAATGTGAAACGAGGTTCATAAGCGTCTTGAGAGTTCCGGCATCATGTGTGTTAAAAATCCGAGCAAGTGTGAAAATATTCCAGCCCAGAATCATGACTCGCTCAAGCTCAGCGCGAGGAAAGGGAGGAAAATGCTGACTGTTATGGCCGAATGCAATGCTCGAGCAGATCTCTGTGATGCGAACTGGCGGATTGTCTGCCATAAGAGAATTGGCCTCGCTCGTAAACTTTGAGCTGCCTGCAGATAAGAAGCTGACGTCGTCAACTGTTATTGAACCCGAACTGGCAAATTGAGCAAATGCGCATCCAATCGCACAGACGCTTCGCCATACATAGGGATCATGAGAAGCAATATTATACACTACTGTCTGGAAGTCAACGAGGTCGTCAGTCTGCAGGAACAACCCTGGAAATAAAATACGGGTAGCCATGCGAAAGTAAACGACGGCATACGCTAGTTGCCGGGTAGCATCAGTATGTGCAGAGTACACATTTCGCGGCACCACGGACACATGCGCATGCAAAGCGGGAAGCGGCGAAATCGGAGAGTCAAAGTCAAGGCTATCAAATTCTACAGACAGGAACGGAGGCGGACGACCAGTGGCCGAATACGGATAAAAAGATGATACGTTTGACAGTGCAGTAAAACTATCGCTTACGCTAGCGTCTGATTCCGATGATGTCGATAGGAATTGCTGACCAACGGTGGCCGTCTCAGAAGACACTACGGCGGTCGCGGCATTCGAGCGAGCGGCACTTCGGCGCTTCATAGTGGCGCGAATCTGGACAGTGAGCTCTCGAGCAGCGCGCTTGCGGTCTTCAATAGAACGCATATTTTCGGGGCATTCACCATATTCACAGCGGATGTCGAGACGCTCGCAGGTAAGGCAACGAGGTTTGCGGTCGTCGCACTTTTTGCGGCGGACACGGCACTGCCAGCAACCTGCAAGTAGCTCAGAGATGAGAGAAGAGTTCATAGATAGAAGAGAGGAAAAAGTCTGAAAAAGGGAAGAGGGCGAGAGAGAGAACAAAGTACAGGTACTCACCAGTTCGCGAGCGAGAGACAGAGACACGGTGACGGACCGTGGCTGGCATGACGAGTGGGCTGACATTTGTAGAGGCCGCTGTTGAGAGTAGCGAGCTGTCTGTATTATATGGAATCGCCATGGAGGGCGCGCCGGCGGCTGTTATTACTATGCGATGAGATTGCTCTTGCAGCTGTTGCCGCCAATTCCAGTCGGCTGAAAGAGACGTAGCAGGGTATGACGGTGGTATGACGGCAGAGTAGAGCGAAGAAGTGTAGGGAGCGTGAGGGTATGGAGTGGAGTAAGAAGATAGAGTTGGATCGAGTGGGAGCTGAGAATAAGTGTCGTCTGTCGCCGCCGGGCTCAGACTCTGGCTAGATCGGGAGTAATCGGCATCAAGAGAGACAGTATTGTACATTTTGTTAGAAATAGAGAGAGAAGAGCGGTAAAGGTGCAGAGACCGACTATATATCGAATCTGTGCTGTAGTGCGAGTTGCGGCGGTGCGAGGCTTGTGCGACGCTCGGACAGCCCCTGAGCGAGGACCACGTGCGCGGTCGGTTGTTAATGACGATATGTACATAAAAGACGGCAATGCAAGTATATCGAAATACAATAGTACATAATACACCACAGAATAGGCGATGTCCAACGTCTCCATCGCAATAATAACTTTTAGTCGCAATAATGACGTGGCTCGGCTACTTGGCTGTTTGCAGTCTCTGAAGGACGCGTAATAGGTCAGCTACATGAAATACGTTACTATTACTGTTTATTCATCTCATTGCAATTATAAAATCCAGTAATACTACTGCACAATACATCTAAACTTCCAGCAGAGGCGAGCTCCGAAGCGAGATGCCAGCAAACGTTCGCTAGCGTCAGCGGCAAACTTTATTATGCCGCGGCGTATCTCCCTCTTTCGGCATCTTCAGCTGATTAGTACACCTCAGTTATCAGTTGTTGACTAATCAAGACACGGTATCGTCTATGAGAATGCAAGCGCAAGGCGACGGGCCAGATGCTCGCCAGCAGTCAGCACTCGACCGTCGATAACCGTTCGACGGACCTCGGCATTACGTTGCTCCTTTTCGCTCTTGTTCTCTGGTAGGCTTTCGCCCGCACTCGCTATCGCGGCTGCAATAACTCGGCTCGGGATAGGCTCAAGTAGGACGTCCGAGGCAGGGTGCACAAAGTAGGCCATCGAGTAGCGGTCCTTGCCTGTGCGTTGAGCAGCAGTAGAGAAACGTACGCGATGGTAAGCCGACCGCAGCACGCCGCCGAACCAGAAGCTAAGCTGGTCTAGGCAGATGAAACAAGAACAGTCAGCATTCTGCCTAAGATCATATTCTACAATTGTTTTTACTTACCTGCAATGTTTACAACTATCGGCGCACACTGGCCTGGAGCTCGCGGACCGAGAGCCGGCACCGAGATCCATTCACCCGTCACCGGTGACAACACCTCGAGCCCCGACTGGGCTTCTCTCTGAAACAGCAGCGTCATCGAACCCTGTGACCCCGTTAGCATCCCGTCAGCTACTCTTTGTCATCATCATCGGAACTCACGTAATCAGTATGAGCACCCGCTCGAATCTCGTCATCGGGGCCCTCGATGTCAGCCATCGCCGGATAATGCAAAATTCGCAAAGTACATCCACCCGGTCTGTCGAGTGCATGTCGGCTCGACAGCCAGCCCGGCTCGACCTCTAGCGCAAGACCAAGAGCCTCGAGAAGCCTCTGCGCCAGCTTGTGGCAGCGTTCAGTGAAAACCGCTATTGTCTCGCGCGAGTCTGCAAATGTCGGCGGAAGCGGTTGCACTTCGGATCCTGGGTTTGCCGTCTCTGCAAAGGGTGCAAAGTTAAATAGTCTTTTGATGATAACGTCATATTAGAATATGTCATTGAAAGTTAACTGAATGGTATCTACTCACTCCTTAGGATCGCCCTTCTTTTGACCATTTTCACGTCTATCAACATCAAGACTGTTCCACTTCCTGTCAGCATGATATACGTCCACTACATTGACCAGCAGTATTACCCTTCTTGCTTAAAACTCGAGTAACCACGGTTTTTTGTGATTGGAAACTTCTGCTTCTCCTCCGCAGGTGTCGCAAAGAACTTCTCGGCCTAAAATGCAAGACCGCAAATAGTTAATAATGCTTTGGCAATTGCAGCCTTCAAAAAACAGAGATAGTACTGACCAGTCTAAACACCTCATCAACTTCCTCTTGAGTCAGCCCACTACCCTCGATAAAGAAAAAACCAAGCGTAGAAGCAGCCTCGTACAGTTTCTGTCCTATTACCGCCTCACTGTCACTAGAGAGGTCAATCACAGGCAAGGAGTTCTCAAGAGCAGGCATCTTTTAGCTTCGACCGGAACACGCTGATAAGACTGATAACTCAACGATTGCGAACAAATCTGTCCGACGCTCAAGTATCTAATCATAAAACACTATTAGCGATTATTTTCAGCTATCCAAACCCTTTATCGGAAGACACCAGCGTACCTCTGTAATTATTTTGTCGACCAACAATCAGAAAGTGGAGCCCCGACGACGAGTCACCTTTCTGCGCTTGCTCTCGATAAGCCATAAAACCCCAACCCGATGTCCACATGTCTGTCACGTGATTGTATTTGCGCTGTTGTAAGAAGAGAAAAACTTCGTACCCGAACGTGTCATCAGTAAAACAGTCGATTTCATTCGACTGGGGCTACAAAAAAAAGTACATTTTACTGAAAAAGTATTTTGTCTTTCCATTTAATATTTGGTTCATATTTTTAATGTCTCATGATGAGCGGCGAGGAGGCGGATCATCGCGTGGAAGAGGGTCTTCGCGCGGACGCGACTCGTATAGAGGACGCGGTGGATCCTCGCGTGGAAGACCAAGTTCTGGGCGAGGGCGCGGCGGGTTTACTAGAGGAGGACGTGGAGGCTCATTTTCCGACACAAGGATACAACGACGGCCAAAGGAGATTGTTTTTGATAAGTCAGCTAGAGAGTATGTGATTGTTCATACCTTTTTTTTCTTCAGACTGTCGCTACGACTGTGGTTTTTGCTTCGTTGGACTAATTGTGATTATTCTATAGAGAATATTTGACTGGCTTCCATAAACGAAATGTTGAAAGACGTGAAAAAGCGGTTGCAAAAGCTGTCGCCAATGAGAAAGAAGAGCGGCGTGACGAACGAAGAGCCATACGACAGCAGCGAAGAGCAGAGCTCGAAGAAAAAGTCGAGTTCGCGAAGAATTTGTATAAAGGTGCATTTTACTCTTTTCCCCCTTTTTATTGATACTATGAAAGTTTTTTTTTCTGACTGCATTTTTGCAGAACGTGGCTCCGAGTTAGATTTGGGGTATTATTCTAGTGACCAGTCTTCTGGCGACAACGACGAAGGTGAAGAGGAAGAATGGGATGGCATTCAAGATGAACATACCAGTACACCATCAGCTACACCAGCTCCAGACACGGTCACAGGCATACTAAAGACTGGCAAACGTGTTGTGCAAACCTACGACGCGGCATTCACTGTCGACAATAACGACGAGGAAGACGAAGGAACAGCGACTACCATAGTGGAGATTGAGAATTTTGATGTGGACCGTGAAGCCACAGAACCTAAACCACGGATGAAAGAGTTTCAATCTGACGAAGAAATTCTACACAAGAGCTTACTGCGCGCTGCGTTGTACGCCGAACGCGTGAAGAAAATCAATAACGGGATACCTGTGCCGCCGAAACAAAGGCAGAAAAAGAAGAAATTCAGGTACTTGACATCTCAAGAAAGAAAAGCAAATGTTACTAAAGAGCGGATGAAGAACAGAAAAGTGAGCAAGTAATAGTCTTATATACAATAGATCATATCTGAGTGAAGACATAAGAAGCCATCCCACAACAAAAGTGGGTTACACTCTTCTTCGATATCCCCACACTGGGACAGTCTCTCCAAAGATCGCTACTGCATCCACCATCCTATACATGACTCCATGTAGATAAGCCCTCCATATTGGTTTGCGGTCGTACCACCCAAATTCGCCATCTCTCTGATTAAACACTCTGATTAAACACTCTGTTCTCAGCTGACCTGCTCGTGTGCGTGGGCGATCCGACGCGTCGGATCACTGCAAGCCACTTACCCCAACCCAGGCGAGGCTTCCGGCCAATCCTGGCGCTCAAATAAAAGAGTCCCCCGGCTAGGCCGTACTTTCCATTTTGCTGTTTGCTTATTGTGTTTACGCCTCAAAGTCGACGACATAATCTTCGATTTAATAAAAGACATCTCTCACATATATATCCACAATGCTGAAAGCTTTTGTGCCGTCAAAGGCTTCCTGGAGTTTGACGCAGAGCGGCGCCCGCGCTGTCGTCTACCGACAGACCGTCTTTGCCGGACAGTTTCGTCGTGGTATGGCAACCGAATGTATGTCTGTCTGTTTTCTGATTCAAAATTATATTGTGGAAGATCTGTGACTGACATGATGATTTAGCGGACGAGCTTGATCTCGTTGTCATTGGTGCCGGTCCTGGCGGCTACGTCGCTGCTATTAAGGCTGCCCAACTCGGGCTTAAGGTATAATCGGCCAAGATCTTTTTTTGTAGCGGCTATTGACGCTCCTGGAGTGATATAATGTTGACTTTTGAATATAGACTGCCTGCATTGACAAACGTGGACCTCCTGGTGGCACTTGCTTGAACGTCGGATGCATTCCTTCCAAAGCGCTCCTCAACAACTCACATCTGTATCATGAGATTCTCCACGACACCAAGAAGCGCGGTATCGATGGTAAGTTGCATTTGCCTTAAATTTTTAAATTTTAAAAATTTTTTTTCTTTTGTGAATAAAAGACGATCGGATCTAACGGAACTGACAGTTGGTGACGTTAAGCTCAACTTCGAGCAGTTCATGAAGGCTAAGGACGACGCTGTTACCGGTCTCACTCGCGGTATAGAGACTCTCTTCAAGCAGAACAAGGTCGATTATTTCAAGGGTTCAGGCAAGATTCTTGGACCAAACGAGATCGAGGTTACTGGTAATGAAGGCGAGCGCTCTGCTGTGCTCAAGGCAAAGAACATCATCATTGCAACTGGTTCGGAGGCCACTCCTTTCCCCGGTGTCGAGATTGACGAGAAAAAGATCGTTACCTCGACCGGCGCCATTGCTCTTGAGAAGGTCCCCGAGAAGCTGGTCATCATCGGTGGTGGTATCATTGGTCTTGAGCTCGGATCTGTCTGGAGCAGACTCGGTTCTCAAGTCACTGTTGTCGAGTATATGAACGCGATCGGTGGTGCCGGTATGGATGCTGAGTTCTCAAAGAATATTCAGCGCTCGCTTGCCAAGCAGGGACTCAAGTTCAAGCTTGGAACCAAAGTTCTCGGTGCTGAGCCTGTTGGAGATGGTGTCGCTGTCAAGGTCGACTCGGCCAAAGGCGGCAAGGAGGAGACGCTTGACGCGGACGTAGTTCTCGTCGCTATCGGTCGTCGGCCGTACACCGAGGGTCTTGGACTCGAGAACATTGACATTGACGTCGATGAGCGGGGGCGTCTGGTTATCGACCAGGAGTACCGCACAAAATACCCGCATATCCGTGTGATTGGTGACGTTACTTTTGGTGTTATGCTTGCCCACAAGGCTGAAGAGGAAGGTATTGCTGCAGTCGAGTACATCAAGTCTGGTCACGGACACGTCAACTACGGCGTCATTCCTTCAGTCATGTACACTCATCCCGAGGTCGCCTGGGTCGGTATGACCGAAGAACAAGTCAAGGAGAAAGGAATTGCCTACAACGTTGGAAAGTTTCCTTTTGCCGCCAACTCACGCGCAAAGACTAACCTTGACACCGAGGGCTGGGTAAAGTTCATTTCGGAGAAAGAAACCGACCGTATTCTCGGCATTCACATCATGGGCCCCAATGCTGGTGAGATGATTGCAGAGGGTGCTCTTGCGATCGAGTACGGTGCCTCCTCGGAGGACATTGCTCGTACTTGCCACGCGCATCCTACTCTCTCTGAAGCATTCAAGGAGGCTGCTATGGCAACTTACGGAAAGGCTATCCATTTTTAATTTTTGACTTTGTATACAATCTTATGTGAAGAGCCGCAGTAGGAAAAGATGCTGTGGCTAAAAATTGATGCAATAGATTACTTTCTATAACTCTCTTTTTTTCCCCATTTTGAATAGTAAGATTGTAAAGTCAAACGCAATCTATTAAAAGCTAAACACGCTACTAGTTGCTCAAGATTAAGAAAAAAGAGATGAAAACGAAATATGTACAAACACCCCTACAATACAAAAAATAGAAAATGAACGGCGAATAACGCGCTCTAATGCACATAATCACCCAATCTATAGTACACGCTAAACTACCAAAATCAAGTTGAAGATTAATTAATATAAAAGTAGAAAAAAGGAGAAAAATAATGTCTATATCTAATCTTTTGGTCGTATTTCAGTCATAGCAATCGGTACACGCATGCCTGAGCCGGTAGCGCGGATCCATTCAGTTTCGATACGCAAAAAAAGCCAGATCCAGCGACGAAATAGTTCCAAGATTTCGAGAAAAAAGACGCCGCCTTCGAAATCGTTGAAAAAATATAAATGGGGAGAAAGCTTAAGACTCCACGTAAAGCTAAATAAAATAACGCGTTAGTGAATAAAATACATATTGAGAAAAATGAGGGTAAAGATCATTACGCACCGAAGTCCAAGGTCAAGAACTACTGCAAGATAATAAAACGAAGCCGGAAAGTAGAGTACAGGACGAAGACCTTTGTTGGTCATCTCTGGCCGTTTCCAAGCTGGGGTGAAAAAGGTCAAATCCCAATCCCGCTGTACATCCCAATAGAATGAAAAAAGAGAATTGGCAAGCATAGAAAGAATCCATAAATCGTAAATCAAGAGTGCGCCCACATATGTGGCATCTTCTGACTCGTCGTATTTGTGCTTTACAACCGAGAGAATAATGACTGGAAATGAAGTCGAGTACTTTGCAGCGTTGAGCAAGTGACCGTAATCACGCATTTCCGAACGCAGGAAATCCGTAAGGCACTGTCGCAAACGAATCAAGTACGGAATGCAGATTATACACGGAGCAACCCACTCACCTCCACACGTACGGTCCGGGATCGCAGCCACAGACCGGCCGCAGAGGACCATACATACCATGATCCATCCGTCTGCCAAAACTTTTGAGTATGAAGTGAGTGCATCGGCTGCGATTATATCTGCAAATCGGGTGTCTGCGTCTAATCCGCCAAATGATATACGCCTTACTGTCACGATGAAGCGATTTCGGCTTGTGCGGTGGCCATGGTGACCTGGGAACATGAAAATGACGGGGATGGACGCGAAGCATAGAAAAGGTAGGACATCGCAGCCAAGAATAGTGAAAGAAACATTGTGATTACTTGCCACCCAAAGCAATGCTGTTGCCGCACTATATACAATCAGAAGCATTGTACCGATCTCATACACGGTCTTGTATAAAGGTGGTGTACCGCTGTTCTGGTGGAAACGTAAAATAGACTCGACGTTAATCTGAAGACGCGTCAGGACGTGAAGGACAACAGCCCATCCCCAAACACCTGTACAAAAAAATAGTCTCGTCAATCAAACAGTTTTCTACTAATATATTCAAATAAAGAATTGGGTTCTTACCTATTATGATAGTCGCAACAACGCGATACGGAAGTGGGAAATAGGCGCTGAACAGCTCGTCAGTGATGGCACTCATACCGGCACCGGCCATACCGCCAGCGCCAGTACCAGCGGTACTCTCCACAACAGCTGCTGCTGCCTCTGAAATAGCCATCAATTAGGGGTGAAAAATATCAAAAACACGTAAATTTGCGCGACTCTGTGTTTCAGCAAACAAGGAAACGAAATCAGTGGTCGCTGAATAAGGGTTCAAGCAGTCAGGAATGAGCACTATAACCTCGACATTCCCACAAGCCGCAAATCCACAAGATAAGCAACTCCAAGCAAAAGTAAGAAATGCAGCAGCAATAACTAATAAATGCTGAAAACAACAGAACGCAGTAATCCGAAGCGGTTGGTTGCAGCCAGCTTTTTTGGGCAGCACGGCCGTGCTCGCCCTCGCCACTAGCCAATTTCGGTACGAGCCGCAAATATTAAAGTTTAATGATTATACTAAACCCTTGAGAATAGTCAGCACTGGCCTCGGCTTAGTACTGGCGTAATTCTTGGTGATTTAGATGTACCCCGCGCAAGATCTGACAAGCAGAGCTGGTGCCCTGGTTCTTTCTACGCAGCTCAAATAATGGCTGGGGAGAAGAAATACGATGCGCAGTCACCGTTCGTGTTTGCATCGGCTGCAGATATAAGTGAGTACTGCTCATTGTGTTTAAGAGCTAGGCTGATTTGTGGTATCATTTCATAGTTCGCGCGAATCAAAAGGACGAGCAAGTACAGGATGAACTGCAGGAGAAGCTCTCAAATGCGCTGCGTACAGTTATTGGTATATTCTGTTTATTTTGGGTCAAATAGCAAAACAAAGAAGCTAATTCAACGGCTTAGGATCCCGCAGCTTGCACGAGCACGCTGCTGAAGTGTCGTTACTCTCTGGATTGATATACCTCGGGTTGACAACATGTCTGGGTACACGGTCAATGGGGGAAGAATACTGTGATATCTTTTATGTCACTAAAGATCTCAGAGCGCGGCCTAGTTTTAAGGTCTGAATAACTGTTTAATGTATATTCTTCTGCGCAGAGTGTACTAACTGAATAATTAGCGACGACTGGGGTTCGTTCTCAGTAGTACACTGATTCCATACATTCTCACCAAAAGCCTACCCGAGTTGCGAAAAAGAGTTCGTAAAGCACTCGACAAAATACAGACAGATAAGATAACTGAAGAGACGAAATCGAGTGCCAAGATTAAGGCACAACTGAAACGGCTTCTTCTGAGGAACTTCTCACTGTTGACATCTGGCGAAGCATTCGCGTCAATTCATTTAGCGATATTTTATTTTTACGGGTCATATTTTGATTTTGCTAAACGTATTTGGGGATTACGATATGTATGATAATTCACTAGCAAGTTTGACTGAGAGCAGCGCAGCAGAATACTAATATTCACAGATTTTCCCTCGGCAACTGCAAGATAGTGAGCAGAGACCAGGATACGAAATTTTGGGCCTGCTGCTTACTGTACAAATTGCGGTCAGATTAGGTCGTGAGATAACATCTCTGATACCGCAATCTTCACTCTCCGAGGCGGGAAAAGAATTTACAAAGTCTTCTATTATTGTTCAGTCAAGTAGAAAGCGCAAAGCAGTAGACTTATCCGATTCTTCATGCATGTGCTTCATTCCTGAGTCTTCGCGACGATGTCCACTGTGCTTAACATACTTGACTGATCCTACAGCGACCCCGTGTGGGCACTTATTTTGCTGGGATTGTATCTGTGAATGGTGCGGAGAGAAAGTGAGTTTTTATTTGCTGTGCACTATTGAAAAAAACAACGCTGATATTGAACATAGTCCGAATGTCCGCTGTGTAGACAGCCTGCTAAAGAACAGAACCTGCTGCTATTGGCTGCGTAGGTATTAGATAAGTCATGCGAAATGAAAATGAACTAAAGAATATTAAAGAACAGCATGGCGTCATCCATTAATAAGATTGCCGTTTTAAGCAAATTGATCTGTCTGAGCGCGCGCTTTGCACGCTCTTCTCAAAACCTCGAATTTTCTCCATATTCTGTAACTTGTCGTGCATAGATTGTAATGGTATATTTGACATAATATAGATAGATACAAAAAGGAAACGGAAAAACGATATAGGAAAAAGGAAAAAGGACAAAACATGTAAAGGAAAAAATACAATATAGTGCAAGCTAATTTATACAATAATACAAGTCCCAGTCAATTTACAAAACAGATATAGATAGCAAAGAAATAAACCATACGCGCCGAGTTTCACCAGTAAGTAGTAGTAGTCGCAAGAATTAAAAAATCAAATGAAGGAGAGTATAGCCAAGCAGGAACCAAAGCACTCATTCAATATCCAAATAGAGCACAAAACCCTGCTTCAAACGTTGTATATAATTATCAGAATTTAGGCTTCAAGCACAGATTAGATCATTCCCTGACTGCGCTCAGCATAGTGGCCAGGCGATCGTCCACGAACGACGATGCCCGTGGTGCCAACCCGCTGCAGCTCGATGTAGGTGACACCACTGCGACAGGCAAACACTCCTGATCCGACGATATCGGCACATTCCTGAGAATCGACAGCAGCATAAAGCACAGTCACTAACCGAAACATCTGCTGAGCGGTGTTCTTGCGACCGTTATTGGCAGTCGCTTTCTTGAATTGAATTCTCTCAAAGATGACAGTCTCAGGCACGCGATCTCCGCCCTTGTCTGAAGAAGGCGCTTCTGATCCAATGCTACTGCCGCCGCTTGTGTAACTCTCTGATGATGCGGCAGCAAATTCGTCCTGTCCTTCGAGCTGCCCGAAATCATCCTCGGGAGGTTGCTGATAGGATAGCGACAGGCTGTTCTCATGCTGCTGCTGCTGTTGCTGTTGCTGTACACGACCATCGCTGAACGTCGGCGCCACAGCCACGATAACGGGTGTGCGCTGCGGTCCAGCATCACGTTTAGGTGTATGCTGCACAAGCTCGACAGGCTTGCCACTAATCTCGTCCTCGGCTTGAATGGCGACGGCAAAGCTCTTGACACGCACAGTGCGCGTCCCGCCATCGCGTAGCTCGACGACGGTGTAGAACGCATGCGTGCTGTTCCCGGCAGGAAAACTTGTTGGCGAGACACGCGGAATCGGTAACACTGATAGAGGCAGATCGATTACGACACTGGCCATTACAACGAAATAATTGCGGCGGTAAGCAAGCCAGCGACCGCCTTCGTGTCGCAAACCGCGGGGAACGTAGGAGCGAATGGTAGCCTGCACAGAGTGTAGAAGTGCAAAAGGAGGATGCTGGAGAAAGCCATCAAATGAAGGTGAGCAGAATAGCGGGCGGCTAATTCTTGGGAAGACGAACTGCGAGTGCTGGTCAGCCTCCGGGAGGCCTGCGGAAAAAGGCAGCTCTCTGAAGGAGGGGATCGAGCAGCCAGCCATAAGCTGAGGTTGAGGATAGGTGAGGATTGGGGGCAAGTATGACGCGGGAGCAGGCTCGAGGACTGCGTGGTGGAATGGCGCGAAGTTGAGCGAGGGCATGGCTGGGGCGAGAATAGGCGAGGAGGAAGGAAGGAGAGAATAGGAGGAAGAGGAGGAGGAGGAGAGCTTATAGAGAGCGTGTCAGTGGAAAAAACGAGAAATCAATCAAGGACCTAAAGCGGATAGTACCCGAAGAGGAAGCCGGCGTCAGAAGAGGAAGCTGCCTAACACACACACACGACTCCCACAAAGCACAGCTTCTGTGTCTCTTTTTATCTTTTGTCATATAACTGATATGATTTGATCTTGCTATGAAATATTATTACTGCTCTTCAATCCTCTCCTCGCTCAACAAATCTGCCTGTCTGTAAACACTCGACTGATTCCCTCTTCCAACATGAGGCAGTCAGACCTCCTCTTTGGGCACTAATTGAACTGAAACAGCACCACTTTATCGCGCCTCATCTTCTCTGCCTTCCTTTTCTTCTCCGGGAATGGAAATCTTTGACTCACCCTTCCGCTAATCCTCTCGCTCGCCTACGCACTTCGTCCGCCGCTAATGAGGCATCAGGCGCATGCACAATGGTCCCTCCTTCTGCACAGACGATCAGACAGTCATCTGAGCGATACCTGTGTCCTAGTCTCGTACAAGTGTTTGTACTATGCTCGTGGTTCTAGTTAGTCCTGCTCGCCTCATCTCTGTTCTGATCTGCATCCTGATCTTTCACCGCTGGCTCTGGTCGCTGCATTCGCGGCAGCTACATCCCAGCCATCTAATCACCTATCTGACCAATCACTCGTCAACCCGCTTTCCCGCTTCCGGCCTATACATGTCAATCTATCTTTTCCTTATTCATCCAGTTGTCCATTTCCAGCGACCTTTTTTGCTCTACTGTAGCATTGTCCGACCATCGTGAATCGTGGCTGATAAGCGATATCTACGCGTTATGCATCAAGTCTTCTGCACGTGATTCGGGCGGGACTTGCCGGCCCGAATACAGTCCCGCCCGAATACTTTTAGTATATGAACGTTTTTAACATAAACTAGAAACTATATACATCTATTCACTATTTACAAGTTATGTACATCATTCTTTGCTTTTCTCCAGGCATTCATCCATAGCTTCTTTTGCGCTGTGATAAGTTTCCACTAAAATCTCAGTCAAATTCAAGTCGACCCCCATTCTTCGCGAATGCAGTATTCGCATCGCTTTACAGCTCAAAATATAGTCAATGTGCCTCCGGCACATCAATACTGTGTTTATACATGTCCCATCATCCGGATCAAGAGCCCCGGATTCTACCAAATTATCCCATATCCATGCTACTTCTTTGTACTGTCAGGTCTTCGTTAGCAAACAGCACACTCAAAATATCCAATAAAAGAGTGCCTCTTACAAGAAAATCCCGAGCGCAGCAGCTCAGAAGTCGGCCCCATAACCTTTTTGGCACAGTAACCTGGCTACGCTCGACATGACGCTTCATATAAGAAAACGCAAGACTATACTCGTCGTAATCCATTAAGGTAGCCATAAGTCTCGTAAATACCGAAGTCACTGGCACAAGGCCTCTTTTTTCAAATTCGTCAAATGCTTCTAATGCAAGTTCCAACTCGCTGCTGCACAAGTAGCTTTGGACTAGGCGCTCAATGTCGAATGGCTGCATTTGGTAGCCGAAATCCTTTACTAGACTAAGCAATCTGTGTCTATATACTGGATGCGGACATTTTGCGATTGCCTATTTCAGTGCATTTCTGTTAGCATGTTTTTGCAGATTTTCTTTGGTAAAGCAAACAACCAACCTTGAACAACTGCTCAAACATATGAGCCGTAATAACTCTGTCCTGCTCTAGCAACTCCTCTACCAACCCAAACACGCGCGAAATTAGTACACCACCCGGCCCACTCCTTCGAGCCATTGCAAGCAAAATCTCAGAGTATACGCCAAGAGAAGGAATTACCTTTGAGTTGGCGATACCTTTTGCTATTCTAAACACCGCCATACTAAGATCAAGTTCGTTGTACTCTCGCAATCGGTCGACAACCTCCCGCCATGTCTCGCGTTTGTTCGTGATGCCCAAGTGGCGCTCGGGAAAGAAACTAGGTCGATGACTGTTTCGCATCAATTGTCGCGGGGCCTTGAGTAGAGTCGGGTATCTTCTTTGGGTTATCGTTTGCCTGATTGTTTTATTTGCAGCGACTCCTGGTGACTCCCAGAGAATCTTTAGTGAATCGGCGATTCTGCATTCGGTAATTAGATATATCCTATGAGCAGTAGCTATTGCAAACACACACCTTTCTGAAGGCTCCGGTATACTATCTGAGCTTGTATTGTCGAGCGAGCTGGCAGTACTCTGACTCCGAAATAGAAGCCTAGGTAGGAGCTGCTGACTACTGACCAGCTGGCGCTGGACAAGCCGCAAACTAGAAACCATGGCGTATCATATGTCAATATTAATCGCCAATCATCAAGACAAATTCGCAATTTTATAGAATGATATTTCGAGATTCCGCGTAAATCAAATGAGAAAAATAACTCTAAGAACGCAGATCGGTGGTCTATTAAAATTTGTACAGTATTATAGAGTTTATTTGTGGTGTATATTTAAAGACCTCATCTCAACAGACAGAAATGAGCCTCAGCCTTTGTCACATATACTCTAGCCAATTTAAATATACTGCAATGTCTAAACGAGCAAGAACGGACCAGTTTTCAGATGATGGCACTCAATCATCTGAATCTGAACCTGAATTACCGACCTCCCCGAAAATCAGGCACACATCAAGCCAGTCTTCGAAACCAATAATCAAATGTGCTCTACCACCGCTCTGCTCCAAAAACCCGCCTTCCTTCTTTTCTACCGCCGCCTACGAACTGCATTATCGTACACAGCACTCTCTTGCTTGTATAGAATGTAAGGAAATATTTCCATCAGAACATTTTCTTGATCTTCATATCTCTGAAAATCACGATCCATTCACTGAGACGCGTCGAGATCGCGGGCAGAAAATATACAGATGTTTTGTGGAGGACTGCGATAAAGTATGCTCCGACACGCGAAAGCGGCGTATGCATTTGATTAATAAACATGGATATCCAAAAGAGTTTATGTTCAGCGTTGTTAATCGGGGTATTAGACGTGGACAGACTTCGCTGTTGAATCCGCCACGCCGACGGACTGATATCGATATGCCTGATGATCCAGCGCCACAAATTGAGCAAACTCCCCGCTCTACTGTAGTGAACAGTCTAGATGAGGAAAAGAGTGAGAGTGAGAAAAGCTTTGATAAAAAAGAAGATATAGGCGAGCCTGCACTTGATCCTGAGTTTGAGGTGTTGCAGGAGAGTATGAAGGGTCTACGTATTGTACCCTCAAAGATTCGCTTCGGTAGAGGATCGAGCTGAATTGAAAAATTCAAACGTATAATATACTGCATCACTGGCGTCTGACGGTCTTCACAAATTAGATTAATTTCAATTATGTACAATATTTACTATCAAACGGTAAAATAAATCTGACAGTCTATTTACAATGCCAGTCCCAGCACAGCCAGCGCCATCTTCACACCGGCTCCGACTTTGCGATTTTCCGCATGAAAATCAATTTCTTCCATAACCCTTGTAAATTTCTTCAAATTAGTAGTCTCGATGGCCATGTTCTGGCGTAATACCTCATCAACAGTCACAATAATTCCATTAGATTCAAGATCCATTGTATGTGATCTGCGCGTGAAATTCGACGACCCAATAACGGTTATGCATGGTGTTGATTCGGCCGGAGGGGTTATCCAGATACCCTTGGCATGATATGTCCATCCGCCGGGCTGGTTCAGCACCCCATTCTGCCATTCGAGGAGTTTGATAGCTGAGCTCTTTTTGCGAGATGCAACATCTTTCACAAAGTCATGCGCGAGAGCTGTGTAGGCTGGAGGGAGATACTTTGACACGCCTGCGGACTGGTAGAATCCATTGGCTTCCGGTGCAGCGGTGATAATCACGCCAGACTCTGGGTTCGATTCTAAAAGTTTGGATCGATAGAGTGGATGTAAGTTGAAGTATCCTGCCGTAAACATCCAGGAAAAATGATCTGGGTCGGCGAGGACATTGAGTAGGCGCTCGATGGCTGGCGCCTCGGTAGAGGTGTTTGGTGTCAATATGGGTGTCAATTGAGAGACGGGATAAAATATTGTTTGCGTGACTTGTGAGGCTAAACTTGTAGCTGAAGATGGCAACGTCGTCGTTGGTGGGCAGAGCAATGGAGCTATGAGAGCCGTGGCGGCCCGGCAGAAGGAATTAGGGTGCTTGGTGGGCTCGGGTGCAGATGAAGGCTCGTTAGGCCACGAAAGCCGAAATTGACACGGCACAGAAGAGTCTGGGTGCAGTCTATAGCTGACCGATGAAACCACGTCAAATATACGACGGTAGTAGGCAGTCACCTCTGCTGAATGAAAGAGATAATATCGATCTTGTCTGTTTGTAAAATAGTCTTCCGACAAATTTGCGCCTGAAAGAATAATGTCGTCGTCAAAGCCGTAAAGTTTCATGTGCTGCAGGCCCCAGCCTTCGTTAAGTCGCACTGGTGTGACGGCTTTTGCAAGGCCACGCAGCTTTGGTGTGTGGAATAATCGCACATGCACCCGGTCAGGATAATCGGCAGCGAGAGATGCCATTAGAGACGCGCACGACGCGTTTGGCGCTTCTCGCGTGCCCCGCAGCGCATCTGTAAGTAAATGAACTTGCAAGTCTGAGTTTTCTCGTAAAGCTCTACGTAGAGTGTCTATGAGGTCGTGCTCTGTGCGTCCGATGTAGAGCGTTGCGAGAAAGATGTGCCGCTTGGAAGCGAGGATCTTGCTCTTGAGTGTCGCATAAAACTCTGAAGGAGTCGACAGGATCTCTACTTGTCCTGGATCAAGGAGAAAATGCGGAGAAAGTTGGTCAAGGTCGTCAAGCAGAGAAATCAAGGCGGGGTGCAAGGCGGGTGTCGGCGGGTGGGCTTCTGCCGTGTGCGAGGAAGAGGAAGCCATGCCGCGACAATGCGACGGCCGAGGGACGGCTGGAAGAGATCGCGGTAGCCGGAGCATGCGCGAAGAGGCCCGGCCGGCACGCGAGAAGGAGGCAGACGCGCGCGAGAGGGCGAGCATTGTTTACAAGCTGCTGTTTGCTTCTGGTCTCGGTTGGCAGCGGATTTGAAGAACGAGTATTAAGGTTTAGAAACAAATGTGATATTGGTCACGTGACAGATGCTTGTTCCTGGATCGAACGGTTTTGGTGAACAAGGAACAGTCGTGAACACACTGTCCAAAAATGGCTTAAATGACTATTAAGTCGATTTCAATAAAGCTGTCTTGATTTTAAGACGTAAAATAGATAAAATAGACAATTCTCTGCGAGTCGAGCAGTAGAGCTCATCTTCTATAAATAATCTCTCCAAAATAACCGTCGGTGGCCAGGGGGTGTTTCCGCTGCACTGGGCCGCTGTGCGGCGGGATGCCCCTGCCTTTCTTTCTCTTCTTCCCGGCCACTAGCACTATCTCACTATCTCGTTCGATATCTCTCGTCTCTATCTCCCGGCTTTTCACTCACCTCTCTTCCTCCTCAGTTCCCCGATAAGGCATGGACGCCCCTGAAGAAGCCTTCGCCGACATCGACGACGAGGTCTACTCTTGCCGCAAGTGCAACAAGGTACTTTCTTCCCTTCTCTCCTCCTCCCCAGCTACCCTCTAACTCCGACCCTCTCTTTTCCAGGTCCTCGAAGAAGGCCGCGCCTTTGAACTCGGTGTGTTTCCTTCCATTCCTACTGCTTGTGCTTTTCTGCGCTGCTCTCGCGTCTTCTCTTGTGCTAACTACCATTCTGTCTTCTGCCAGGCGGCTCACGATGGCACGTTGATTGCTTCCGCTGTTCAAATTGCGACAACCAGCTCGACTGTGACGCAAACCTTCTCGTGCTCGGTAACGGCGACCTTATCTGTGCAAATTGCTGCTATTCCTGCTGCGTCTGTCACAAGAAGATCGATGATCTCGCAATCCTCACCGGTAAAGATACTGCGTTCTGCTCAAAGTGTTTCAAATGCCGTAATTGCAAGCGCCCGATCGAGAACTTGCGCTACGCGAGAACGTCTCATGGTATCTTTTGCATGAATTGCTACGATAAACTTATGGAACGACGTAAGCGCTCCAAGGCTCAGCGTCAGCAGACTCCGCCGCAAGAGATACAGCTGCCGCCGCCTGCCGAGGATATGTCGCAAATGATAGACGAGTCGCGAGTGACGCCTTCATCTACGGAATCATCGCGATCCATACTTTTGCAAAAATCTCTGCCTCCTGTTCCTGACGGAAAGCAAGATGAACTTATTGACCCGCTGGATACCCTCGTAGATCACTCATCTACAACAACCGAAGATACAGAGATTTTTGACGAGACTCCAGTATCTGAAGTGGCTTCTATAGTACAACCCGCTTCGCCTTCCTCGACTCGCACACTGCGTATGGTGCGAAGAAACAACTCTATCGCATATTCGCATGCTTCTTTGCAGGCCTCAGATTATGCTAGCGCGGATGAAGATCTTGAACGCGAGTCTCTATCGGCTGCCAACAGGACTGGTCCATCGGCCGAGTCCGGGACGACAATATCTTTTGTCGACACCTATCGCGATTCTTACGCAGATTCGCAGTCAGACATACCCGCTCAGAGCAGTCAAGCTGATGCTACACTTTTCGAACCTAAAGCGGCTTCAACTCCTCTTGAGAATGTAGTTGAAGATGTCGAGCATCGGCTGTCGTCTGATTTACAGACTGAACCCCAGAGCGTAGACATGATGCGCTCGTCCTCGGCTCGTAGTGATAATAATGATCTCTCGCTATCAAAACGAGCTAGTGGTGACAGATCTTCAGTTTCTTCGAGCACTTCGTCGTCAGCACTAGGTGTACGTCCATCAAAAGGTCTATTTACTGATCTCGGCACCACTCGCCGCTCGTCCTCTAGTTTTGCTTCAAGAGTGCGCCGCATCTCGCGGTCAATCACTCAAGAGCAATTCTCGTCTTCAGTGTCAAACTTGGGCAATGGGACTGCTGCATCTGCCTCGAATTTGAGCATCAGTACAGATTTTTCGTATCCGCGACGCGAGAATGACGATGAGCAGAATGATGTTGTGACCCCTATATCGACAACCGTAAACGGCAATTCGCCTGAATGGAATCGTGGTTCCGCGCGCCATTCCTATGCTTCTAGCCATAACAGCACTGACGTAGAGACATCTACAATAGGAGGCGCGAGTGGGAAAGAGAATGCGCTTGCTGTTTCCAAGCAACGCGGACATCATCCAAAGCGATCGATTTCGTCTGGTTCGTTTTTCAACAGGGCGCTCAAGGGCGCTTCGGCGAGCTCAATCGACCTCGCTTCATCTGTTGTTACTGTTGATAGTAAGCAGTCAACTGACGATTTCGCTTCAACCAAATCTACTGTTGTGAAGGAGTCATCTGCGGCATCTCGGTTTTTCTCCTTTGGTAGAAAAGATGACGCCAGAAAACGTCGTATGAATCCAAGCGCTTCGTCGATGAGCCTTGCTAAGGACGCTAGAGGGTCGTCTGCTCGGACAAAGTCGTCGCCAAAGGGCATCGGAAAGCAAAAGATCGTGTCGCCAAAAAAGCCGGTACTGCCGCCTGTTGATAGTGCTATTGCAGACACTGATGTTAAGACGACGCCGACTGCTGCAACATCGGCTGACACTGACAAGGATTCTGAGAAGAAGGCCCCGGTTTCTGAGTCTCCGGTATGCGATAGCCCTTTTTCCTATCAACGATATATGCTGATATATATATTTTATAGTACATTGAGCTTCCAGAGACATTTGCCGACAGCACAGGCTTCAGTCTCGACGAAGATTTTGCCAGTATTCTAAACAGCCAACAACATAACAACTCACCTCACTCGGGCAAAGCCGCAAGCTCGCGTCTGCAATCACTACTGCGCCGGCCAAGTCGTTCAACAATGCGCTCGGCCGTGACTGGAAGTTCGCCTGGTTCGTCTCCACGGACGCAGAGACAAGAGACACCAGTAAAACGCGATGCGTCTAGTTCGCTTTCAGCGTCAAACGCAGCATGGAACATGCCTTCGTCGCCGCCGTATCAGATGGAGATGCCTAATATGCCTGTGGCGTTTTTGGATAGCGGCAATTTGGATAGTAACGTAGATAATGAGAAAAAATTAGGTGAACCTTTTGATATGGGTTATGATCATTCACATATCTCTCGCGCTAGTGAAGCCGGCACCATCAAGATGTTGCAGGCCGAACTTGATTGTGCGATGCAGAGGATAGTTGAGCTAGAAGCGCAGGTGAAGATTTGGAGGTCAGATACTGGAGATACGGATTTGCGAAATGAAGAACGACGCAAAATGAATGCTAATTTGGAGGTGCAGACGACTGTTGTGAAGACAGGAAATGAAGTAAGCCAGGACCAGGACGAAGCTAATGCTCAAGCTGTATTTGCGAAGTTTACACAGGAGATGCAGGCCACCAAGAGCAAACTGCAGGATGAGATTCAGAAACTAATTACGCAGCGTGACGAACTTCTCGATGAAAATGCGCGACTTGTGAAACTACGTGAAGTGACTAGTTTGGAAACGCAAAGCCTAACCTCAAAGAATCAGCAATTTATGGACCTCAATAGCGAGCTGACAAGACAGATTCAGAACGAGTCTAGGAAAAAAGCCTCTACGCATTCTCCGGCTCCAAGCGAATCTACGGTGTTCAGCAACCGGTCGCTGCGTCATAGAAATGAAGGGTCGGCAGACTATTCGCCTAGCATGACATCTTTCAAGGCGCCTTTGTTCTCTCGACACAACAAGACTGCGGAGACAAAGGCGATAGCGCATCCGAGCCATGACACGAGAGATAGTGTCACTGCCACACTCGTCGATGAGCCTGCTTTAATAGAGGAGACAGCGCAAGTAGATGAGCCCGCCAAGATTGGTGCTTCTTCGGCTTCGTCGATTAACGGCAGCACAATGACAATTGGTGAAAGCGTTATGAGCAACGAAATTAGTACTGTCAACAGTAGTGGCTCTGGCAGTACGACCAGTAGCGCAAAGTTTTGGAAAAAACGAGGTCCAGCTGCAGTAGCGAAAGGATTCAACAAGGTCTTCACGGTAGAGAACGCGCTTATGCTGGCGAATTTTGGTGGTGAGTTTGCGACAAATTTGGATGGTCCAACAAGTAAATCTAATGAGAAATCGGCGTATTTGCGTAAAGAATCTACAGATCATGGTCAGCAACAGCAGTCACCGGGTGGACTTGGGATATCGATGTCGAAAAGTGCGAGCGCGAGGTCGGGAATAAGCTCATTGGCTGGCAGCGAGCACAGCAAGCAATCAACAGCTTCGAAATTACGGGGAATGAAATTAAAGGTATCGGCTGACCGCGGAAATAGTGAGGATATGGAAAGTACATTGTTTAGCATGGATATCAGTCAAAGAGCTGCATTTGAAAGACGAGAGGTACCACTGATCGTAATGTGTTGTATTAGGGAAGTCGAACTGCGCGGGATGGACTACGAAGGAATCTATCGAAAATCGGGAATCAAATCTCAAATCACAGCGATTCAGGAGCTATTTGAACGTGCTCCGTCGGAATTGTGGGAATCTTCAGAGTCATCTCTTTTATCGGAATCTGGATCAGCTCTCTTTTCTAACTTGAATTATGACAAATCACCAGCGCCTTTGAGTCGCAAGATGGCAAAATGGCAAGAAGAACTAACTGAGGCTATGGCGCAGGATATTTGTGGTGTGACGAGTGTATTAAAGCAGTACCTTCGTTACATCCCAAATCCAATTATCACTTTTGAGTCATACCTTGACTTTGTCAACTTAACTGATATAGTCGATGTCGAGGGTCGTATTTATAGTATGACTCAGATTGTGAAATCGTTACCATTTACCCATCAACGATGTCTGGAGGTTCTCATGCGTCATCTTTCGCGTGTTGTCGAGTTTTCCGATAAGAATCTGGTATGCTTTTCTCCCCATATTGTAGTTCAATTGTGTGTTTGTCTGTCTGCTAATGAATATTATTCAGATGACATCGAGAAATCTGGCGGTGGTGTTTGCGCCGACGCTTGTTCGAGATTTCTCTGGATCGCGAGAGATTATGGATGCGAACAAGAAGGGCGTGATCGTACAATTTATGATTGACCACTCGCATCGCGTGTTTGGCGATGACGGTGGAATGGTCTAAATTTCATTGTAAAAAAATAATTTAAGCCTTTTGTGTTTAAATGTATATATATATATATAAGAAATGTCGGAGAAGGCGATTTTGTATAGCGTCGGATGAGGTTAAAGTTTCGGTTGGCGTTCGAAGTGTTTGTCAATACTTTAAATGGAAGGAGCGTATAGCATGTTTTGGTGTATAAGTTTCATGATATAAGCTTTAATAGTAATGTGTCTTTGTTTAAAACCACAAAATGTTAAGAGCTATTGACAGACCAGTAAATACTAGTATTAATCAGTGCCTTGCGTTTACTACAGCGACGGAATGACATGCACCACAGAGTATTAGAGAATTTGAGAAAAAAAAATTATCAAAAAAGAACCATGACTGAAAGACCGCTATACATATCTATCATATACCTCTTATAGTATAATCACGTACAATATAAAACAATGAGTGAATAACCAGTCACTCTGCCAACCCAAATATGATGAAAAAGAGCAAGACTTAACACGAACCTCAATGACGCTAACAATTTTCAGTTTTCAACAAATCTAGACAGCAAAAATATCTTCTTTCTTCTAAGATGTGAAATTAACAAATAAATAAATGTCCAAAAGCATAAAAACTAAGATAATTATCGCGGAGCAATCACTCCAGATGGCTTATGCACATCAATATCTTTGCATACTTCATTCCAAGGGATAAAAGTTCCATCAGTATCATAAGCACCACCTGTCTCAAAGACCTGTTGCGATTTCGCTTTGACGGCGGGATTCTCACGCTCGACCGACCACCACATCTTGGACCACCAGGTATCCATAGCTTCTTTGGGTCCGTTGAAATGCAGAATGGGCGGTAAGGCGCCAGAGATACGGTTGAATGCGTAACGACGGCGCTGATCTTTTGGCTTGCGCGGAGAAGTAAGGGTGTCGTCATCGACGAAGATGACGTCTGCATGCGAGAAAGTCATAGTCTGAAAGACTTCAGAAGTAAAGTCAACAGTCATGGAAAGATCCTGCTGGCCATAAACTTCGGCGATGTACATTTGATCGGAGAATACCATGCTGGCAGGCGCGTTGGTGATGAGCTTATTTGCACGATCGTATACCTCGCGCAAGACACCGACAGGACCGACCATGTTCCCCGAGTTGAGCCAGCGCGGACGATGGTGGATAAACTTCTTAGCCGGATCAGAAATGACGCTATCATTATCGGTATCGGGTCCAAAGGCATCTGGAGGCAGTGTAGACTTTGGCACATTCTTGCAGGCGGGCGAGTCGAGGTCGTTTGGCCAGCATTTCTTGTCGGCGCCAAAGACGGCAAAGGAGTGATCGTTGTCACGAGTGTACTCGAGGTAGTGGTCGATAAAGTCGCGATAGGGAAGCTGGTACCAGACATCAAATCCGTCCATGATGATTGCGTACTGGTCGTCGCGAAGACCGTGTAAAACATTGTCGATACCGATAATTTTGTTGACGCGTGCCTGCTGACCGTTTGTGAAGGTCTTACCCCAGTTGATGAGGGTCGGTCGGGGATAGTCATTCATGAGTGCAGTGTAGAGTGAGCGACAGAAGTTGAAGTGCGTCGAGGTAAGCGGAATGAGGAAGACGGCATCGATGGGCAGATCAGTCGAGTCAGTGCCTTTGAGCGGTGCGGGATTGAGGTCGACAGGAGGCGAAGCACCAGCATCAGCAGCACCGCCAGCAGAGACAGATTCGGTCTTATCACTCGGGTTTGTATGCATTCTGACGGCATCCTGCAGGTCTTTGTTGACAGGGTCCACAATATCGGGTGTAGACTCGCCAGGGGGAGTGGTACTGATACCAGCGTTATAACCGAGGCTGCCCTTTGGACGGGGTTGGTCGTAATCGGTGACGACAACCCCGGGAGGCGAAGCAATGACAGATTGCGCGAGAACAGACTGAGGGTCCACGCCCGCCGATGGACGCATCTCACGGACGGCAGCGAGAAGTAAGAGCACTGCTGCGGCGGTGACTGCGGCGAGCAGCACAGTGTGGACGGGATTTTTCATGCGAAGCAGAGGACCGGCCATTGCAGAAGATGGAGTGGCGAGAAGAAGAAAAAAGAAAAAAAGGAGACAAAATGAACGAAAAGGCAAAGGGAACGAAAAGACAAAGAAAACGAGGAAGAGAAGGAAGAGAAGGGGAAAAAGAAAGGAAGGAGGGTGTGCAGGATGGTACCTGGATGCAGTTGCCGCAGGGGCGAAATTATAAGGCGTGGCTGCACTGTGTTGGAGATCATAGTATAGTCACATAGTATAATATATATTGGTGTGTTCATACCCATTACTATTGCTGTTGTCTCTCTCCGAATCCGGAACCCCCAACCCGCAGGAACTGTAAATTGTGATCAAATGCGACGCGTCTGCGCGCATCTCAGGAATACAAAAAGGATTCATATTTGGAGAGAATGATCACAATAAGTTTATCTTTGTTTATAGCCTGTATTTGTGCGCGTGCAAACACGTGAAGTCTCTAATTATCGCAGATTGTATTTCATCACACGTGGACCGCGCTTCTCAGATCACGTGATTTTAATGATGCAGCACGGCGCAGCCTTTTTTTATCATTCCTTTTTCGAGGCGTCTCTGATATATCCCCTATCCAGGTTCTGGCTCCCTCCTCCTTCGTCAATTTCTCTATCCTCCGCAATGCGCACAGCGTCCTCCCGTCGACTGCTCATTGCCTCGCTAGCGGCGTTGGTCTTCGTCGTGCTTATTTGGTCCCTCGTCAGTCCGGCGTCCCTCGCTGGCACGGCCGCACACGCGCCCGCCACTGACGACACCCAGCAGCCTGTCACCGCTGCTCCGGCTGCCTACTTGGAAAAGGGTACTTCTCCTGTTGCTAGTACAGGTGTTCTCGGCGGCGCTTCGGCCCAGCCTGTCACTGAGCAGCCTATCACTGAGCAGACTGTCACCGAACAGTTTGGTGCTGAGCAGGCTGCCGTCGACGCGTCTACCGATCTCAATGCGCCAGCTGATCGCAACACCGTGTCAGTCGAGGTGCCACCCTCTGAGGTACCTGCCTCAGAGATCGTAGCTCCTGCTACTGCTCTTGCAGATAGCAAAGACACGACGGTCGACGGTAACGGTAACGACGACTCCGACGACTCGCTCGCCGGCTCTGGCTCTACAGAACCCGCTCCGCCACTTGATAACGCGCCCACACTGACTACTACTGCCGCTGCCACCGCCGATGATAGCAACTCGCTGCCTCTCATCGGAGGCAAACCCATTGATGTCGCCTTCCTCATGCCGCTCTCGTCCACGCACTTCAACTTCTGCCGCTCTCTCTACACCGCCCTCATGAATGACTATCCCAAGCCTACCCTCGTCAACTGGGGCAAGAGGTTTAAGAATCCTGCTCAAGGTCGTGTGCACAAGATTTCCGGCATCGATCAGTATTTGCACCGCCTCTCTGACGATAAATTTGCCTTCATCCTCGACGGCTACGATGTTTGGTATCAGATTCCGTATCGCGACTTCCTCTCTCGCTTTGTTGAGTCCACGAAAGCCGACAACCATGAAGTAGTCGTCTTTGGCGCTGACAAAAAGTGCTGGCCTAATGAGCCCGATTCGGCTGCCTGCGTTAACGTGCCAAAATCGCCTCTTCCTACCGACGTCTATGGCCCGCAAACTGATAAGCTATTCTCAGTCTATCGACAGCAGTACATCAACTTCCGTCCGCGCTGGCTCAATTCGGGAAATATCATTGGTCCGGTTCAGGGCATGCGTGAAATCTACGATCAGGCAAATTACTCTATCACGCATGCGCCTCCTGATCAGGTCTTTTCTGACCAAATGTACATTGCCGAGATTTATGGCGAGCAGAAGCTTAAGATGACGGTCGATTTTACGTCAGAGCTTTTCCAGACTATGACCTTCTCGCACAAAGATATCACCTTCCTTGAGGATGATCTCTTTACTTTCCCACGCAAAGCCCCCGAGGACCGCAGATGGTATGCTTTCAACCGTGTGACCTCCAAGCTAGCGCCGATCTTGCATTTTAACGGGCCGAAGGAGCACATGGATGAGTGGTGGCCTAAAATGTGGTGGTACAAAGAGCGCGAGAACCCGGCTGTTATTGAAAAGTCTAAGCAGATCTACGAGACCGGCGGTGCCTATGATGAAGATGGAAATTTCATTTCCTGGTCTGATCTATGCATGAATGTCGATGTTAACGATGCTCGCACTGGTAAGATACTCGAGGATCGAAAGGCTGCGCAGGAAGAAGCGGCAAAGAAACTTGTCGCACCGGTTGCTGCTGCTGCTCCTGCGGAATCTATCCCTGAGGCCCAAACAAAAGCTGTGGAAGTTGTTTCTCAGGCGCAAATAGAAATAGCCCAAGTTGTCCCTGAGACGCCTGGAGAAGCTGCTCAAGCTGCTCCTGCTGCTTAAGTCTTGGCGCCGGCCATCCTTCATGTGCAGCACTCTTGCATTCTGGTTCTCGCATACATACGCCTGAGCAACAGCTGCTGCATTGCATATTCGTGATAGTTATACTTTTATTGATCTTTTATATACAAAAGTGGAGTTTTTTGTTCTTTTGATGTTCTATTTACTTTTGTTTGCTTATCAATAGCATTGTTGTGAAATTGTCTTACATTGCGACTGAATACATTGTCGCATTTATACAACTATGTATGTATGCTATCTGGTTTTGGATTTTGCTTTTATCTTAATATTTTGTAAACATAGAGTTTAAGTCATGGCATGCTATACGTTTATCTTTAGTGATTTGGTTTATAAAATGAAATGTGCAACTCGAGAATATATTCACTGGATTGTTTTTCCACTGTAGAATCTTACCAGTGTTAACTAATGTAAATGACCACATTTTTTGCAAGCTCTATACCGATGGCGGCAACAGTTGCCAAAACCTCTTCTTCAAACTCTTTGAATATTTCTGGGCCTGCAACTTTGACGCTCTGCGTTCGTGAAGATCAGCGACGTATTCAAATAAACAAAAGAAAACACATACCATTGCTGTGTATACGTAACGATTTACAATCAGTTGAATATGTTCTAAATTAGCCGTTGCTCTTACTTGCTCGAGAGAAAGCACACCTGGCATGTCTGCTTCAAACACACTGATCGAGTCATCCGGAGTATTTTCCTCCTCATCCTCCGTTTGAGCACCTTTCGCCCCGCCTTTCTGTGGCCGATTGTGTTTATCTGGATGATCCGGCCCGTCGGCAAAAGTCACGTATTCACACTTGCTTAGTTCGGGTTCAAATCTGTCAAATCTAAAATACTCGTATAATTCGGGGTCAAGTAATTGCGAAGGCGCGAATGCAGACTTGTATTTCATCTTTTGACAGCTGTAAATGTATAACCCTGCACAATCACACACTCATCAGCATTTTACTTCGGCTATTTTGTTAAGAGATAAAAAGAAGACGATCTGATCTCACCCATGTAATAAAACTCGTCGTTTTCTTCTAATGCTAGAGCAGCTTCTCGGCAGGCACTGAGTTTTCCCAAACTGTACTTTGCATACTCTTCTCTCCACATGAAGTACACCCCAGACACCGAATTCGGTAAAAAATCTAAAACAGCCATTGCAATTAGATCTCCATCAAGATAATACATTTGATGCCATAATCCAAGTTTTTTGGTATTCTCCTCATACGTGTAGCCAGGTGGCAACTGAAACGGGTTGTCGCAAAGAAATCGCTTGAACCCAGCCTGTGAGATTTCGTGCTCATTCTCATGATGGCAGGTGATTTGGTAGTGCTTGAATAATTCGAACTTCTCAGTAGTGAATATTGGCGCGACTAATTTTACTGTAAATTCATGGTGGCGTGGGATATGCGATAGCTCGGGTGGTAAATTAGACGATTCGGCTCGGTGAATCGCGTCAAGTAGATCGAATTCTTGATTGCGCTTGCCCTTCCCGTGTCTATACATTTTAGAGAAAATATATTGATTAACCCTACCTCACACCAAATAATAAATAGGAAAATACACACGCTTTAGATATTGCGCTCTCATGCCGATATAAGGCGTCTTGATATGTAGCTCCCAGCACGAATCGGTTGAATCGATTAATGGTCTGTCTATGCTCTTTGGACGGTTTATATTGGCTCACTGCTAGTCGAATTGCATACTGTGGGCAACAAGAGTGGAGCAAATCAGGCTAAATATATCCTCTCAAGTTAGGATCTTCTCTATTATCCATTCATTGATATGCATGACGTGCATTGCAATGTCGCATTCACACCTTATACATAAACGATCCCGACCTAACATCACAACGTCAACATCCCACTCATTTCTCTTCTTGAAAAAAAAAAAAAAAAAAAAGGATGTAGAAAAAAAGGATGTAGAAAAAAAGGATGTAGAAAAAAAGGACGCACCTTCTGTACCCGCGGTCCATAAATTCCTGGTAATCCTTAACCGTAAGCGAAATCGCACTGAATCCAAAAATCGCACTCCCACTCGATCCAGAACAATACCCACAATGCCGTCCAGAGAGGTACCGTCCAGTGTCGATTACCGATATCGGATCTCCTGATAACAGCATTATTCTAGTCTAGTCTTTGATAAGTAAAATTGCATTCGAGTGTGGGAGGGGGTGGATTGTGTGGGCGCGGTGCGTGTGTATTTGTTGTAATTGCCAATCGTACTTCTAGCGCGCCAGTTGGGAGCAGATTTACTTTCATTTTACTCATAAAATAGTTTAAAATAGTTAATCAATACAAAAATTATTTCTAATACATTATTCCAATGAAACAATCAGTCTATTTAAAACCTAAGTATCTAAATTATACTCTGCTCAAGTACATGCAGTTTAATTTTCTCTAAAACTTTTAACATCGTAATTAGTTGAATTATAGTCTACATCAGCAAAGATCATATACTCAAACACCATCAGCTATGTAACATTTAAGTCACAGCTTCTTACTGCTGCATAGCTAGTTCTTACTTATGAAATTATTCCGTATAATATATTTGCAATAAAGGAGAAAAAAACAACCAAGCCCAACCAACCAGTCACTCCCACAAACAGTTCACCTTATAATAAAACCACACAACATGGAAAATGAAAAAAAAAGTTATTGTAGTTTGTAATCAAAATCATAATTCTATTTATGCTCAATAATTCACATCAAGCAACAGCTTTACTCAATTGAATTTACTTGGCCTCAGCAAGACCGACACGGTCGTTGCCAATGTCGTAGATAGAGTACCACTTGCGGAGGAAAGCGTCACCAAGAATAACAAGCGGTCCAACCGGTTCGGGGAAGTCCATACCCATGAAAGCGGAGATGCAAGATCCCTGAACCTCCATGATGTAGTCAGAGGCAGAGATAGCAAACTCCTTACCGCCAAGGTTGAACGAGATCTCAGGAAGCGAATCACGAACGTCACATTCGACAGTGTACTGTCCCTGCCAGTTCTTCTTGGCACCAATCTCCATGTTCAGGATCTCAGCAAGGCCGGTGGGCATGGCAATAAGCGAGGTACCAGTGTCAACAATGGCACCAGTGCTCTCGAGCTCAGCAGACTCCTTGCCGAAGGTGATGCTGCGGAGGTCAACCTCCCAGTAGGCCTTGCGACGAACAGGCAACCAGGTGATCTCACCAGTATAGTGAGACTCATCAATACCACCGAAGGTAGCAACACCACCCATCTCCTCATCAACGGCAGTGTCGCCAAGGTAGAAAGAAAAGACGGGCTCGTCGAGGAGACCCTGAGCAATGGCATTGTAGACAGGGGGGACCATGCCATCAACGGAAATGGTGTCGTATCCAAGACCAAGGATACCGTCGAAACGGCCAAAAGCAAAGGCAAGACCAGGCTCCTGGGTGGCCTCAGCAAAGTCCTGGCTCTTGATCTCAAGGTCACCGATAGTCAAGACATCGTTGGAGACGAAGCCAGACATGGAGCCCGATCCGTACTGGATGTCAAAAGAAGTACCGTTCTTGACATAAGTGGACGACGCAGACGAGTCGTACTTAGTGTGTAAGTAGCAGGCGATCGAACCGCACGATACCGACGGAACCCACAAGTTGGAGGAACCAGTGTCAAGAATGACCTTGAAGACCTGAGCGGGAGTACCCAGAGAGATCTCAGTAAAGTCTACATATATCAATTAGCAATCAATCATTCATAGAAAGCGCTACGACAAGTGGTTGGGATGCGTGATTGTTGACCAATGCGCTTTCGTCAAACCCTATCCCATGCATATTACTCATAGTAGATGTGCTTTCGCGGCTTTTTAGTCCACTTCAAAAGATATATATATATATATATATATGTAATTCAGTTTCTGTGAAATGAGGACACCCAGAATAAAACACCAGACGAGTAAACGGCAGGATAAGATAAATGATGCAGGTTAAAGGCAAGGTACACGCGCGGCCTCCATCACATTCGCCCAGCACGATGATCGATAATTACAAAAGGAAACATACACTGAGCGTTCAAGAAGTTGGTCAGGGGAACGTTGTGTGCGGTCTCAGCGTCAAACTCCTGACCCTTGTAGCTGCCAAGATACTTCTGTCCAAGAGCCTGCATGTGGGAGGTCATGTCGAGCTGCGGCACAAAATCCGAGTTAGAATAAGCAATTATTAAAGCGGGCTTTTTTGCATCCGACTAGGAGAGCATCACTGGCGATAAAAACAAAAGTAACATACCTTAGCGAGCTGCTCAGTAAGAGGAACCTTCTTCATGTTCATGCTACAGACGACCAGTCAGCAAGAGAGCTCGTATCACACACACGCCACCAAGATGACGACAGAAAAAAGAACGTACGAGTGGACGGCGGCCTCAGTGGAGCTCAAAAGAGCTCCGAGAGCCAAGATAGCAGAAACCTTCATTGCGAATAGGATGGGATGCGAAAGGTGGTGGGAAAAAAGAGAGGGAGGAAGGCTGATAAAGAGGAGAGGAGAGGAGACGAGAAGAGGCAAAGGTGCGGATGCCCTGAGCTTCTTGTTCCAGAGCGTGATCTGACGGCACTGCCACAGAAATGACGCCACTTGCGGCCGTGCAGCTTATCTGCCCGCGCCCGCCGTGTTCTGGACTCGCTGCTTATCGTGCTACAATTGCGGGAGGTTTAGTGCTGTAAATATTCTGTCATAAACGAAATAAGGTGTAAATGTGCTACGTTATAGCACAATCTATTGCATATTACGCACGCCAGACCTGCAATTACGTAATAACACATGCATTCTGGATAATATCTTGCAGCCCATATAATTGGGCATACCCTGCTATTCTCTTTGTTGAAAAAGATTCCGGTCTGCTTCTGTGACTTGTTAGACTAGTTGGCGACTTGTCTTAGTGCTTCCGGGGTATTACCTCTGTGGTGAGCGATCCAACCAACTTTGCAGCGCTGCGTTGGCCAGGAGTCGACCAGATCATTTACATTTGCTACCTCTGCAACATTTCGATCTACTAGTTACATATTTCAGACCAGCTCCCCTTTCCTTTGAATTTGTTGGTCATGAACCTGACTGATATTCTGCGTCCAGCAGAGTAGGTAGTTCTATCAGATCCGTATACCCTAAACCTAAGCAATGGGATTTTTGCACCTTGACAAACAAAGCATACTCGAAAAGCGTAGTCGAGCGAGAACTCATCATCCAAAGACACACTGTAATCTAAACAGATCTAATTCCGATTCCACAGACTCTTGTTATAATCCAATCTTCCCGTTGTCAAACATATTTTATACATTGGTCATAAGCTAAGTATTCCAATATTTAACATCTCACCGCGTTCAAATGTCGAGTCCGCTGCCTCACACTCCGCGTCCCCGGGGTCGTCCACGCGGAAGACCCCCTGGGAGCAAAAACAAGCATCCGCGAACTGCGCCCCCCGCAACACACCACGGCCGCGGGCGACCACGCCGACATCGTGACTATGACGACGAAGACGTGATCAAAGCCGACGACATCACGTTTGACGACGAAGATGACGAGGGCGAAGAAGACGAGGACGAGGACGACTCTGGGGCAGAAGGTAGGCCGCGCCGCAAACGCCGGCGACAGTCTTTGAAGCGAGAGGAGAACAGTACAAGCAACAGCACCGAAAACGACAATAATACCGACGAACCAAAAGAAGTTCGCGAAGATCCTAGAGTAGCTGCCGCGCGCAAGGCTAGGGCAGCTCGCATGCGCAATATGCAGATGCGCACTACCGCAAACGCGCAGACAGTGGCTCCTCTTGATTTAGACGGAAACCCGCAGACCATTAAAGACGACGAGATCCTGGTTCCGAATCTCGAGATTGGAGATACCAAAGTCGACGAGTTCGGCCATCTGGCTGGCGGTCGCGAGTACCGGTGTCGTACATTCACCATTCAAGGCAAAGGCGAGAGATTGTACATGCTTTCCACCGAGCCGGCACGCTGCATCGGTTTCCGCGATTCCTATTTATTTTTTCAGCGCCATCGACAACTCCTAAAAGTGATCATCGACGAAAAACAAAAATATGATCTCATTGAGCGTAATTTGATTCCACATTCCTACAAAGGTCGCGCAATAGGCGTCGTCACCGCACGCTCCGTCTTTAGAGAATTCGGCGCGCGAATCATTGTCGGCGGAAAGAAAATCACTGATGACTATAACGAAGAAAAAGCTCGTGCCGAAGGCGCTGTTGAAGGCGAACTCGCCGATCCAGATGATAAATTACCGCCTCCGGGTATCGAATACAATAGAAATCAGTACGTGGCCTGGCACGGTGCCAGTGCAGTATATCATACTCAACAAGCAGGTGGCCAGCCTTTGCAAGATTCTGTCGGTGCGCTCAGAGACCCACTGAAGAAGAAGAACATTGTAATCACAGACGAGAACTGGATGCTTGAACATGCTAGAGCGGCAAGTAACTACAATAGCAGTCTAGCTCTGCAACGAAGAAAAACTTGGGGAGAAAAAGGTGTGTACGAAGCTCATACAGGAATCTACATGTTTCCTCAGGCTTCGCAGCCAACGAAATGCTGGTGGGAGTACGTTAGTCCTCGTCCATTGCAGAAAAAAGCTGTCTAGCATACGCTCTCTTGTAATAAAAAGTTATAACGGCATTTTACGATCAAAAGTTATCTAATCATTTTTGCAACATAATTACTCTTGCAACATCTTGGATTGCCAATATGAATCAAAAATTATTATTAATTAGTAACAGTGAATGAAGTATTGTGAAATAACACATTCGAAACCTCCAAACTCAAAGAGCTTACTTTTTTTTCAATCGACAAAAAAATTCATTCATTGCTCTCTCCCCACCGACATTCAAAAGAACCGACATAAAAAAGAAGACACCCAACAAAACCAAGAAAAAAAAATTGCCAACGAATATAGAAATGCAAATCATTAAACATTCTTGGCGACTTGCAACGTCGCCCTTTGACATTAACAAACGAGAGGAGAAAACAGAAATCCAAAATAAATCGTTGAGAGCATCATAGAGCATCATCATCAAAATCCCGTTATATGCCAGCAAGTTAACACAATCAATAAACACAAAAACTTTACAGATACACCAAAAAAAAGGCGAAGGGTTAGAAAAGAGATCTCTTCACATATAAACAACAAAGCTATTCTAACTCAAACCAATCGAACTGATAGAAAAGGAAAGCCATACAAAGAAAGAGAGTTTCAAAGCTCCTTTTCATCCACTTCGCCTCGCTTGCTCTGCAGCATGTTGCTCACGTAAAGCAGACAGTTCTTTCTGCCGTTCACTCTCTGCGGCTGCTGCCAAAACATCGACCGACCCACTCTCCCATGACGATTCAGTTCGCCGGTGTAGTCCTCCTCTAGGTGTGGACGCACTTGAGCTTGGGTTTAATATCGCCGGTCCAGCAAGCTGATGTGGACCATGCCCAAAGTGTGTCGAAGATGGCCTGGCGTATGGCTCATATCCGTGTAAACTAGCTTCAGATCTGTGCCGTGTGTGTCCGGACCCACGTTTTCGCGGGAGCATATTCGCGCTTAACGATGATATTGGAGGCAGAGAAGTGGGTACTTGTTTAGGAGATGCCCCACTAGCATGCTGCAGACCACTGCTAGATGGAGGAAGGTGCTGCTTCGGTGTCCCAGCATCAAATACCGAGGTCTGCCGCCGGCGTTTGGGTGAGGAATCTTCCTGAGGAATATTGAGAAGCGATCGCGTTGGTGAGCGCGGGATTCCATTACCAAGAGGTGGAGGCCGGCTTGAATCACCGAAGTTTTGCGGTCCTTCTTTACCTCCAGGCACACGATCTTTTGCTGAACCGCTGTTTGGTTGCCAGTGATGGAATTGCAAGGTAGGTTGCTGCTGTTGCTGTTGAGATTGCGACTGTGACTGCGACTGCAAAGGCGGAGGGGGAGAAGGGGAGCGAGTAGGTTGGGGAGGTGGAGAAGAGCGATACAAGCCAGATTTGGCCGTAGGAAACTCGACTTGCCGAACTTGCAATGGAGGAGTCACAGCGGCTCCGTGGCCGTGATAAGCTTGGTGCCCCTGAGACCCTCCGGGTGATATCTGTTCTTGCGATGGAGCCGTTTGCGAGGCAGCTGTCACTAAAGTAGGTAACGGTGGTCCTCGAGAAGGTGCGGGCGCCGGTGGTATACAAGGTGGCGGAGGAGGCGCTAGTCCTGGAAGTAGACCCCCACTATGCTGCAAACTTGGGATAGATTGTGCGCTCTGGCTGCGATGATGATGCGTATTATAACGAGGATCGTTTCGCACATCAGGCCCGCCAGGAGTAGATACTGTTGAGGCCGCTTGAGCTGCTGTTGCTGCTGCGATTTCTTGCTGCTGTTGCTGCCATATACGTGCCACATAGTCTCTGATCCATTCCGCAGTGGCGCCGGTTACTCCGTTGCCAATGAATATGAATGGCATCATACTAGGTGGAATACCGTATCGGATTCCTTCCCGAAGAAGCTCTAAATCGCGTTTCCGCAGCTCAAGACGGTATTCCTCTTGTTTAGTTCGCTCTTCTTCGGCGCGACGCCGCTCTTCTTCCGCACGGTAAGATAATGCATGGCGTAGCGACTCATCAGAACCTTGCCATGAAGAAGGTAGGAATCCGAGTAGACCAATAATATTTTCAGTAGATGAAGCGTGTGATTGTGTTGGAGTTTGCGCCGACGGGTGAGCGGCCGACGGCTGTTGCGGGTATGGCTCATGCAGGCTTTGAATATTCATAGTTGCTTTTTTTTCTAAATTCTATAACGTATATGCAAGCCGTGATAGACAAACAAAAACCTTCTAGAGCAAAGAAAAACCGAGAATGCAAATGCGGATAAAGATCGAGTCTGAAAGCACATAGGGATGGTGAAACACGAAACGAAGAGCACTTGGGATTTACGGAAGATCGACGAAAGATCTAAACGCTGATTTGAGATCAAATGTGCTGCGATATTGAAATGGAAAAATCTGCGAGCTACGGTTAGTACCGAATCGATTAATACGAGTGATGGTGAGTCTGCTCGCCCACGACCGAGGCGTTGCAAGAAATTCACATAGTCGAGCTTGAGAGATGACTGAAGGCCAGATACAAGATCAGGACACCAACAGTAAAGAACCTTAGCGGAATTGCGTTTTGATATAGCGCATATACGGCAAACCGGAAGTAATGAGACTAGTGGGCGCGAAGAGAGCGAGGACGAGCAGCCGACACAAAGCGAGAGGGAAGAGAAACGCACCAACCAGGCAAGCACAAAACAAGATCACGCGTGTCGGTTCGCGGCACGGTAGGGCACAGGCGAGAGGGGGCTGACACAAGCAATAAACTGCACACAGGAATCACGCGACACAACGAGATGATCTTCCGGACAGAGACAGACGAGGCTGAGCACGATGAGGAGAAGGACGAACAGGGTTTGCGGATGGAGAATTTGGCGGGCAGAGTTAGTGTTTGCCCCTGTGTTGCTGCAACAGACGCGATCACGTGAGTGATTACTTGAGGGCCAAAGCAGGCGACGCGTTCCCGAAACGGCTTAGTTTACAATCAGAGTTACCCGAAACGGTATCATAATAGACGGTAGCCGATGGGTACGCTTCGGGCGCTAAGTGCTCACGAATTTTTTCTGTACGAGATTGAAGGCGTCAAGAAACTGGCCTCCTTGAGAAGAGACGTTCACGCACTCACCGCAGAAGTTGTACGTCAGACTGATTGCGCTCTCTCTGAACCTGCCTTACGTCGTTCTGGTCCGAAGGCCTGCAGGGTCTGGGCGGACGCTCCAGCAATGTCAGACCTTTCTTTGGCCCAACTGGGCAGCCTACCACCCCTTGCGTCCTGCTGGCACCGACACGATGCCTCTTTCGGGGCTCTTTGCAACCCCCTCCCCCCAAATTAGGCACACGTTTATTTGGACAAATGACGGCGTCTAGAAGTATAGCCAAGCCAATCTCGTCACGCATTGCAGCTCGTACGGCACCCAGTGGGCAGCTCTTAAGCAACCTGCTCCATACTTCAAGTGCACCCATTATCAGTGTCGATCTGAGTATTCTGAATGAAAGATTTGTAAAATCACACATACCCTACACCATTGCTGCGCGTCGCTATCTGTACTCGAACTTTTATCTCAAGTTGAAAGCGGAGGCCAGCAAAACTTTTTCGCTTTTCGCTTTTCGCTTTTTCGCCAGTCACTAGCGTCTTTCTCGTCAGCTGCCGATTCCAGCAGCCATCACTCGAAAACGAGCCCCCGGTCCAACTACAAACCCCATTCGGGCGGGTCAATGCGCGACAATCGCAAGACAGCTAGCCTTTTCTGACGTGCTGCACGCAAGAAACATGCAGCAGCAGCTGCCGATCAGTTGATAGACTTTCCTTCTACCTCTGAGATTTGGTAGCACTCAGTATGCGGACTCCTTTTTTTTTTTAACTTTGGCAACCTCATACTTGCCCGAACCAGAGAAGGTGGCCAGCGCGGAATCAGATATTCGCCTGTCGTTCTCTCTAATTTTTCCCACTGTATTAAGTTGTACTCGCGTTTTCAACGACGCGAACTTAAAAAGCACGAGCCAGCTGCTTAAATTTCTCTTATACGGATACGACTGTCTATAAGGCAGATGCTGCTCTGGCCTGCGAGACTTTATAATAAAACAAAAGCGCTTTTACATAAAGGAAGAAACAAGTAAATAAAACAGCATATATAGCACAAAGTCATTGAAAAAAAAAATAAAAAAAATAAAAAAAATGATTCGACCCAGGATCGAACTGGAGACCTCCTGCGTGTGAAGCAGGTGCCATAACCAACTAGACCATCGAACCATACATAGAGCTTAAGCTTACTACTTCACTATATGAACATAAGAGCAGTTGTCAACGAACGAACGAACGAACGAACGAACAGACCAACAAACTTACGAACGAAACGCCCTATGTGCGTCGGCAGCTTCGACCAGAGTATTCCGGGTACTCAATTGGATAAGCCATTTTTGTTTAGAGCTTAGATGGAGATCAAGAAGGTTGTCTAGACGCAGGTTTCCACCTAGTGTCGTGAAGTAAGGGCACAAAGTATGATTAGATGTATGAATGATCCTTGAATGGCGCTATACAGAGTGAGAAGCAAGGATTATCTTATTTAGAGACAAATTGTTTTAACCATGATTAGAATCAGCCTTGATAAGAATAACATATAACGATACGTCCTAGACTAGCTCGGACGCTCTGCGGCCCGACACCGAATAAAAGTTGCCTCCATTTATCCTTGAAACACACCCTCTACGACCGTCCACTATGCTTACATCGCAGGATACAGCCATGACCTCGATCGACACCCTCGTTAATCCTGAAGTCCTGTTGTCTCGCCACATGGTAGCGATGCATTTGCGAGAGCAACAGGAGAATCCGGAGAGAATATGAACGAGATTCTACTTACTGATTCCAAGAAGTCGAGGTATGGCCAGCCAAGACTCGCGGGCGAGGGCAGGATGCAAATATTGAGGATGACGGCGCTGCTCGCAATATTCTGTGGAGCACCTCAAGTTGATCAGAAAAGTCATTTTGCAAGTTTTGCAACTCAAGTACAATGTTCGCTAATCACCCGCTGCCGCGCCTCGTAGCGTTCGCATACAAAATGCTCCTCCTGAAATAACAAGTGAGGTGCAACAAAGAGGATAACACTCTTCTGTCATCGAGTCTGGCAAGTACGGGACCGACGTGATGAAGGGTGGACCAGCCGTAGCGAGTCGGAGATGGCTACTTCTCAGCGCGCACAACGTATATGGAGACTTATGGCTGTCGATGGCGAAGCTGTGATAGGGACAGGGGGCTACCCCAAAGACAAAAGGTTAACGCCATAAACACGAATCAGAAAAGAGGTTTGCATTGGATATTATTGATGAATCGCAGCGGTTGCAGATATCTGGCTCGATGTCGTTAATCAAATTGCGTAAGACGGGTTACAGGAAAGGCAATGGTAAATTGTATTATTTTGCTTCGATAGGTTTGGTCTTTGCTCTGTGCATGAATTGCATACATAGCAGTATTTCAATAGTACTTATCGATGAATATACGACAGCTATAAAACTGCATCCCCGTTTCGTGGCATTTTATGAGGATGAGCGGGGAAGAAATGCTACAGGCATAAGCAGGCAGGCGACGTGCATAGAAAAGGTACCAAAAGCTCGTGCCCGTACCCTCAGCCTGATATTTGTGTGCCGACTGCGCACTATTCGGGGTTACTATAATAAATAAAAAGCCGTTGACCCACTAGTGCAATGCAGATTACCCTGTCAGAGTTATGGCTGCTGGGCTTTGTGTTTTCTGTCGACTGTTGCTACTGTGACCTACTTCGTCAGGCTATATTTGCAGGACTGAGTCGATGACAACTAGAAGGTCAATTCGCCGAAAAAAGATATAATGATAATAAAACGACGACTGCAGCATGTGCATCATTTTCTTTAACTTGAGCAGACAGTCAATTTTTGCTGGCCATGTGACCCGGATTTGATAAGGAGCAGAAGCTGCACAAAAAAGCCACTCTCGCGCATAATATGAAACGCTTAAGCTGCAGCAGCTATGTCTGACAAGTCTGACAAGACACTATGAAACGTTCAAAGAGACAATAATAAAGTTCTATGTCTAATGGACGACAAAAAAAATCCAAAATGCCCCGTTATTCATCACTAAGCAATATAATGCACCTATCAACGCAAAAACAATCATAGGCGCAGAAAACAGGGCGGATCAAACAAAAGCAAAAAAAATAACAAAAGAACAAAGCCATGCAATTTTAACTAAAACCTTAGATAAACATCTCCACACTATATAGATAGCATAACATATATCGTGACCGAGCTTATCATAGGTGCGAAATAAAGAGCCAAGAAAGAAACCGCTAAACAAGATTCACCAGAAACCCCGTAGATCATACATGTATCGTCAAATTCATATAAATGTCACAAACAAAAGGGCGATAAAATAAAAAACAACAAAACGATAGATGCAAATTATAGTCACTCTTCGACAGATACCTCTGTAGGAAGCGAGGCAGCTTCAAGAACCTCTTCAAAAGCCCCATCGGCGACTCCACCAACTAACCGCAGAGACGGAGAGTGATAGAATAAAAAGACGGCTGCAACTGAGAGTATTACACATGCCGTACCTATCTGCTTGCGCCGACGCAGTGGCAGTTTAGTATAATACTTTTTATAGCCTTGGCTGTCGGTAGTTTGAGCCAGTAGCAACAAAGGCGAATAACCGGCTTTGTATCCAAACATGCCAATTAGAGCAATAATGTAGCCAATCACTTGCAACCGCGTTATTGTTGTCCGCCATATAAGAGACGAAACCAGTACGAGGCCGATGTCTTTGAGGATACCGCATAAACTGAGTACCAGAGACGATGTGCGTCCGATCAGAAAAACGACCGAGATGTTTAGGCAAAATGCCGCAATGGCATTCAAGGTCAGAGTTATGAATCCAAGATCGTGCAGAGCAGAAAGAGTCAATTTCGCGCGCTCATCAGAGAGCATAAAGAGAAAGGAATTCGTGAGGGCGCAGACCGGAGCAAAATAATATAGACAAACCAGCGGATCCATAGACAATCCTTGGCCTGGTCTCGAATTGTAAACTGTCTTTTCTTGCTCCGATTTTGCAGTCGCCGAGTGTAAAAGCCTATTCATCAGTACAAGACGTAAGGCCTCAAAGAAAATGGCAAGGATCTGAATAAAGACGCCATAAAAAGAAAAATTGATTTCGCCAAACGAGGCGACAAAGACGCCAAAGACAATGATCCAGATATTGACGAGAACATCTATGCGGAAGGACTCGACGCCGAGAGAGTATGAGATGATGAAGACAGCGACGGGAGCTGTGGCCTTAAGCATTTGGATGAAGGAGATGTTAAGATAAACGTAGGCTTGGTTGCTGAACACGAGAGAAAGGGAATAGAAAACAGATACGGGAACAATTCGCTTCCAATACACATCTTTTGGGATGCCGAGTGAACGGTTGTCGTAGAAAGTTGTTCCTCTGGCAAGACATTGGGTTGCAATAGCAGAGAAGACAAGATGCCAGGTGGTGAGAAATATTGCTGAGACAGTTAGAGTAAGAACAGACGAAAAACGAAATCAAAAAGATAAATCGATAAAAAGGGCAATCAAGATTGGGGCACATACGGAAGGCTAGAGAGTGAGTCAGTAGAGCACGCATGCAAGTAGAAAAGAGAGCACATACGAAATTGATTGTTATACAGTATCGACTTGTTGAAGAGAATGACGACCGACGAAATCAAGATCCATAGTCTATAGACAAAACGTCAGAAAGACAAGCAGAAGCAGTACTGTAGGAGAGACATACAAAATGAAAACGCCAGCATGGTGGCCGGCCGCAGGGGTCGATCGCACAGCTGCCGGGAGGATGTGGTCTGCAGCGGCGCGCGTTGCCACAGGGATGAGAATGGACTTTGAGTCCATTGAGAGAACGGCAGAGAGCCTGAGGAGGAAACGGGGAGTAGAGAGTAGGAAGAATAGAAGAGGAGGAATAGAAGAGGAGGGTGTGACGAAGGGTAGGCAGCCGCTGATATTTCTCGTAATATTTCTCGCATCAGCTAGCAGAGAGCCGAGGCGACGAGGTGACAGGTATCAACCGTGAGGCTGGCTCGCTTTGATTGCAGCAGTGTTCACTGCTTAATTACTATTGTTAATTGTTTGATTATTAGTATTACTAGTACTACCAGTATTATTACTTTTACTGCTGTTTTCATTATCATCACCATCATCGGTGATACTGCTGCTGCTGCTACCGATACTGTACTTGATGCTGCTGACCACAGCATCCGCGCTGCACGCGTCGCTAGCGTCCGCCACAATGTACCTGAGCACGGCTGGTCTCCCCTGCCTGCACTCTCCACAAACCCCTTTCTCCCAATCCCCTCATGTCAGCACCACTCCCACCTCAGACATGACAATATTTTTTTTCCTCGCTCTCCGCCATCCGTCGTCCGCCATCCACCGATCCGCAGCGTACTCGGCCCATCACAATGGTCAAAAAAGCAATAGACTCGCGTATTCCGACGCTTATTCGCAACAATGTACAGGTGTGTTGTCTGTGTATTCATCCTCCGCTTTTGGCTACTACTTGCTTAAACTAACTTTTACTCGCAGGAACACAAACGTTCGTTCTTCATCATCATCGGCGACCATGCCCGCGACCAGCTGCCAAACCTCCACTATCTCCTCTCCTCCGTCGACCTCAAAATGAACAAATCCGTACTATGGGCCTACAAAAGCAAGCTCCTCGGTTTTACAAGGTATAATACTTCCTGATCTCCAAGCATTATGCTATTCTTGGTCAATATCTAATTGAAATCCATTTACCAGTCACCGCAAGAAGCGTGAAACCAAAATAAAACGTGACATAAAGCGTGGAGTACGCGAGGCGAACTCGGAAGATCCTTTTGAGCTCTTTGTCGGCTTGCAGAGCATTCGCTACGTCTACTACAAAGAAACTGAGAAAATTCTCGGCAACACTTTTGGCATGTGCATTCTCCAGGATTTTGAGGCCCTCACTCCAAATCTTCTAGCTCGGACCATCGAAACTGTTGAAGGTGGAGGTATTGTTGTCATCCTGCTAAAGACAATGTCCAGTCTCAAGCAGCTCTACACTATGACTATGGACATTCACTCTCGATACCGCACTGAAGCTCACGACGACGTTGTCGCGCGCTTCAATGAGCGATTTATTCTCTCTCTTGGAAGCTGCGAGTCTTGTTTGGTAGTAGACGACGAATTAAATGTTCTTCCTATTTCGGGAGCTAAAACTGTCAAACCTCTACCTCCAGCTGATGACGACGAGGACGAGGCAGCTAACCTATCCAAGGAAGCAAAGGAACTTAGAAATCTTAAGGAGAGTCTACAAGATGTACAGCCTGTAGGATCGCTTGTTAACGTCGCAAAAACTGTTGACCAGGCGAAGGCCATCACAACTTTTGTTGAAGCTCTGGGAGAAAAGTCTCTGCGCGGAACTGTGACTCTAACTGCCGGTCGTGGTCGCGGCAAGTCTGCTGCTATGGGACTTGCTGTCGCTGCAGCAGTCTCGCATGGATACTCAAACATTTTCATTACATCTCCTAGTCCAGAAAATCTGAAAACCCTATTCGAGTTCATTTTCAAGGGTTTCGATGCCCTCGGCTACGACGAACATATGGATTACGATATCTTGCAATCGACGGATCCTGAATTCAACAAAGCCATTGTCCGGGTAAACATATTTAGATCTCATCGCCAGACAATTCAATATATTCGTCCACAAGATGCTAGTGTTCTCGGACAGGCCGAACTCGTTGTCATCGACGAAGCTGCCGCGATTCCTCTCCCTCTCGTCAAGAAGCTGCTTGGTCCGTACCTGGTTTTTATGGCTTCGACAATAAATGGATATGAAGGCACCGGTCGCTCTCTTTCTCTCAAGCTTATTCAGCAGTTGCGGGAGCAGTCTCGCATGGTTACGCCCAAAAAAGAAAATTTGGAAGGTCAATCAACCGTCGTCGACCGGTCCGGAAAGCAGTCATCTAAATTCAATTTTTCAGGAGGCCTTGGAAGCCGTACTCTTCGCGAAATTGAACTTAATGAGCCTATTCGATATGCTCCCGGAGATGCTGTCGAGAAATGGCTGAACAAGCTTCTTTGTTTAGAAGCCACGCTGCCGCCAAGTATCTCATCCTCGGGACTTAAGAAGAGATTTCCTCATCCAAACGAATGCCAGCTTTACTGCGTTAATCGTGATACTCTTTTCTCATTTCACCCAGTGTCTGAGGCATTCCTGCATAGAATGATGGCTTTATACGTGGCGAGTCACTACAAAAACACACCCAATGACCTGCAACTCCTCAGTGACGCGCCGGCACACCAGCTATACGTCTTGCTGCCACCAACTGACGAATCTGACCATCGTCTTCCCGAACCTCTTTGCGTTATCCAGCTGGCTCTCGAAGGTGAAATATCAAAGCAGAGTATTATGAACAACTTAAATCGAGGTCAGCGTGCTGGAGGTGATCTAATCCCTTGGATTGTTTCACAACAATTTCAAGACTCCGAATTTGGAACTTTGTCGGGTGCTCGTGTCGTAAGAATTGCTACGCATCCGGAATACACAAAGATGGGATATGGATCGCGCTCTATGGAGTTACTGACCGAGTACTTCCAAGGTAAGTATGCTCCACTGGTAGACCCAGCTGAGGGTATCACTGCACGCGAAAAGTCAATACCGACTGTCTCCGATATGCAGCTTGAATCTGGGTCTTCCGAGCAGCTGTTGACGGAGACGATCAAGGTGCGCGACTCAAAGAGCATGCCTCCACTCTTGTTAAAGTTATCCGAGCAGCCGCCCTCAAAGCTGGATTATATGGGTGTGTCGTACGGCTTGACGCCGCAATTACTCAAGTTTTGGAAGAAAGGAGGATACAAGCCCGTGTATCTCCGCCAAACACCAAATGAGCTGACGGGAGAACATACCTGCGTTATGATTAAGACACTGAGTGCAGGCGATGACAGCGAATGGCTCGATGCGTTCACAGCTGATTTCCGCAAGCGATTCATACAACTGCTGGCGTTTGAGTTCCGTGATTTTGCGTCTGTCACTGGACTCTCTATTTTGGAGGCTGCGTTAGTGAATCAGAAAGGATACGTGACAAAGCAAGAGATTGACAGTCTTTTCTCGCCCTATGATTTGAAACGTTTAGAGTCTTACGCCAACAAATTACTCGACTACCACGTTATTGTCGATTTATTGCCTGCCATTGCACAACTATATATGCAGAATAAGCTGCGTGCTGTTATTTCCGAGATTGAGGAAGAAGTCAAGCTGTCTGCTGTGCAGGCGACTATTTTACTTGGAATTGGACTGCAGAAGAAGGACGTTACTGCTATCGAGAAAGAATTGAGCTTGCCTAGTAGTCAAATCTTGGCGATGTTTGCCAAAAGCGTTCGCAAGATCGCTACATTTTTCAGAGGTGTACAAGAACGGGCGGTTGAGGCTTCTATGTTTAGCTCATCAAGCAGGGTCAAGACCGAGATGGGAGATGACGTCGTGGCACCTGCTGAAGAAGACGAGATGGTTGATGACGAAGAGATTATCAATGGTGATTTGGTGTCTGGGTTTACGCCTATGACGCAGAGATTGGCAGATGATCTTGCTGATGCCGGCGCTGAAGTACTTGATGAGCTAAAAGAGAAGCAGAAAGAGCTTATCAACGCGCTTGACCTCACACAGTACGCTATCGATACTGATCCCGCCGAGTGGGATATTTCCGACCGACTAGCCGGCAGAATAGCGAAGGATGGAAAGGGTGTCGTCAGTATTAAGAGCAATAAAGACAAGAAGCGTAAGGGAGACGCATCCACTGCTTCAGAGATTTTTGACGAAGAGCTGAAGAAGATGGAGAAGGCAAAGATGAATGGCGGTGGCCATAAGCGCGGATCCAAAAAGAGTCGCAAGTTTTAGAAAAAAAGTTATGTTTTTGTTATGATTGCATTAAGTCTATTAATATGTCAATAGACTTACACTGTATAATACAACTTGTTTATGAATGACCGAATGTATGTAGAATTACTAGTTTGTCCGAGTACGAACCCGGGAGCGAGTGTCTGAATCAGGGGTAAATTAAGTTACTAGTGGCCGCTGTTGGGGTTTCGTGCTGACGTTTACGCGTGAACTATTGCAGATGCTGATATATACGCAGGCCTATGCCACACCAGGTGGTTTGTGTCCGAGAGTCCGTCCGAGGCCGACTGGTAATAAAAGGAATCTGATTAGGCTGATTTATCTATCTTTTCTGATCATCTTTGGATTCTTTTTATCTATCTTTTTTGCCAGAGATAAAAATGGTTGCCAGCCCTAGTGACGTTTACATCGTGTCAGTTGCGCGCACGCCCATAGGCAGTCTGCTTGGTTCGCTCGCGTCCTTGAGCGCGACGGACCTTGGTGCTCATGCTGTCAAAGGTATGTTTATATCGCAGTTTTCTTCAATAGATCCTAAGATTTTTAATATTGATCTTGTTTTGGCGTCTAGCTGCTTTGGCAAAGATCCCTCAGTTGAAGCCTGAAGATGTGGAGACGCTCTATTTCGGAAACGTTATGAGCGCAAACGTCGGTCAGGCTCCCGCGCGACAGGTCGCTCTTAAGGGAGGTCTAGGCGAGCATGTCGTCGCTGCCACTGTTAACAAAGTTTGTGCATCAGGAATGAAGGCTTTTATCTTTGGTGCACAAGATATTATGATCGGCACTGCGGACATTGTCGTCGTGGGAGGCTGCGAGTCGATGACAAATGTGCCACACTACGCCTCGGTGCGAAATGGAATCAAATACGGATCTGGTCAACTCGTGGATGGGCTACAGCGTGACGGATTACAAGACGCATACGACAATAGTTTTATGGGTGACGCGGCCGAGGTCTGCGCCGAGACCCACGAAATTACTCGTCAGATGCAGGATGATTTCGCTGTCGAGAGTTATAAGCGAGCGCAAAAGGCTACAGCTGACGGGAAATTCTCTGCCGAGATCGCACCGGTGGAGTTACCTGGCTTCCGTGGCAAGCCTGGCAAGACGATTAGCGCTGACGAAGAGCAAGCTAACTTGAATGAGGATAAACTTCGTTCAGCGCGCACAGTGTTCAAGAAGGATGGTACCGTCACAGCACCTAACGCGTCACCTCTCAACGATGGTGCCGCGGCTCTTGTGCTCATGTCGGCCGCCAAGGTTGCTGAACTCGGTGTCACGCCTCTTGCAAAGATCCGTGCCTGGGGCGAGGCTGCTCAGGCACCAGTGAAGTTCACTACTTCTCCATCGCTCGCCGTTCCCAAGGCGCTCAAGATGGCTGGTTTGTCGTTGGACGATGTCGATTTCTTTGAGTTCAACGAGGCATTTGCAGTAGTCGGATGTGCGAACAGCAAGATTTTGGGACTTACTCCTGACAAGGTCAATGTCTACGGTGGTGCTGTGGCTATAGGCCATCCGCTTGGATGCAGTGGTGCGCGAGTTATCGTCACGCTGACTTCGATTCTTAAGCAGGAGAAGGGAAAGATTGGAGTTGCTGCTATATGTAATGGTGGTGGTGGGGCTAGTGCGGTTGTCATTGAGACATACTAAAGCTATTTAATTGTATATTTTTCTTGTATCATTAGTTTATGGTTTGATCTTAGCTTTTAACTCGGGTTCATCTGCGGTGATTTTGTAAATAGGATAACATAATTGCCGTTTGAATTGTTGCTATATTTCTATTTCAGACTATCCAATTAATTGTAGCGAACTGGCGCTGAGCATTACTTGCGGCTGCTCTGCACACAACTCCTACACCCAACTGTCTCACTGTGACCGCACATTTATTACCAGATACATGCCATGATGCCAGAGCTATTTGCTGTTTTCGATATGCCCGACAATTAGTATAAATAGATAAACCAGCTCTGTCATTACTCCAGATGCTTGAGTCGCGATTTCGATACTCAGACTTGTATTTGCAGGGGTATCGCGCGCACTGATGCATTCTGCTCCTTTGGCCTGATATGCTCTTTCAGCGTATATCATCAGACATTCCTTCCTAAGCATATCAATGTCCACACTTTGGGATTTCTGAAATGAATTCGCTGCCTTTGTGGATCTTGTTTCTAGTCGCAGTCGGTAGTCAGGCATCAGAACCTCTCGTTTCTCTCAATCTCAAACGTGCCGGATCCCTCACTCACTCCGCTGATCTCGATACAGTTTCATCCACCATATACCAGTATTTACACGCTGTATATCTTGCTGAGATTTCAATAGGATCATCGCAGCAGACATTATACCTTCCGATCGATACAAACTCGGGCGATACATGGGTTGTGGGCTCATCTTCTAGCTGTCCACCATCATCTACTTACTGCTCGTTCTTCAATTGGTCACTCTCATCAACATTTCAAGATGTAGGACAGAGTTTCTCCTTGCCGAGTTGGGATAATCCAGGTACTCTGGCTGCTTCGGGATCTTATGGAGTCGACTCTGTTATCTTTGCAAACGCTACTTTTGAAAGTTTCCAGTTTGGACTTGCTGATCAAAGTGTTTCCGGATTGGGGGCTCTTGGCCTTGGTATGATTTTCAATGAGCAGTCATCTGCTCAGTACGCTAATCTACCACTCCTACTACGTATGAATAATATCACAAAATTAGATTCTTATTCGGTATGGTTAAATGATGTGCACTCGTCTTCGGGGACTGTCTTGTTTGGCGGTATAGATCTGGGAAAATTTAGCGGCGGATTGCTAGTGTCTGATATGCATCCCCGTGAAGATGGATCGTTTGTGCATCCCAATATCTCAATTACGCGAATTTTAGTAAGATCGGCAAGGACTCTTGTCGAACTGGTCATCATGGGTCAGAATAGCACTAATACTGATCTCGAAAATGCATTAGTATATTCAGTTATAGACACTAGTGCTGTCGAGTCAAGGTTGCCAGCTGACATTCTCCTGCCACTTGCCTCTATATTTGGATATTCCAGTTTTAGCGCAGAGTATAACATGTATACATATGATTGTGCAGGTATTCCGTCTCAGTATTTGATTATTATTGAATTGGAAGGAAAATTGTCAATAGCGATAAAGGCTTCCCAAGTATTTTATCGAATTGGGGATATTTGTGTATTAGGAATCATGCCTACAGATGACTACTCTGTTCTTGGACAGAGTTTTCTAAGATCAATATACTTTGTCCTAGATTTTGAAAATTTTAAGGTCGGTCTTGCGAGCTCCTATCAAAACTCTGACATATCATCTATTCGCACACTTGATAAGTCAGGTATTCCTACGTCTCTGACTGGCCTTGGGCCACCAATTGAAACCGCGGCTACAACCTCTATACCTAGTGAGCCTTACGAGACAATTCCCACACCGGCTACGACTATACTTGGTGGCGCTAGTGGGATTGTGGTAGTCAGCTCTGCAGATGGACGACGAGCTAGTGAATGGATTGCAGGCTTGACTTTGCATGGGAAGGCAATGGCCGCATTTTGTATATGTATTGTGCTGCTTCTGTGAGCACTCGCGGTATTCATTTTGGACGCGAAAATTTTAATTAAAAAGCTTGTTCTGCTGATTTATATCTATCGTAACATTCTCTATGGCGAGCACTCAGTTGTTAATAGAAACTCGTGATTGTCCCAACTTGGAATGGAAAAGTAGGGGAACTTAAAGTTTATTGATTCGATACTCGAATTTATTGCGCTTAACGCCGACTATTTCGATATTTGAATAGTAGCCTGATTTTATAATAGTTTTAGACAGCAGTCGTGCTAAAAGCTACAGGGCTCCGATTAAGTGGGTTTCAATTTTGAGCTCCTAGCATTTCTTTGGTCTTCTTAGACTGCCTGTGATCCATAACGAAAGTTGAGACAAAATGGGTCGCGATCCTCTGATAGGACTCGTCGGAAAGCCTTCGAGCGGGAAATCTACGATGCATGTTATAAATGTTGTATTATTTTCACTTAGTATGGACACTAATATCTTTGCTATCGTCTAGGTTAAACAGTGAGTGTACCTGACTCAAAACTCACGCGAACGTCAAGTAATTGAAATTTCACATTTCTAGGTCTGACTGATGCGACTGCAAAGACAGGAGCATTCCCATTTACGACGATAGACCCTAATAAAGCGACTGGATATCTGCAAATAGACTGTGCTTGTGGTCGTTTTAATTTGCAAAAACAGTGTAAACCAAATTACGGATCATGTCATAATGGAAAGCGGTTTGTACCTGTTATGTTACTTGATGTAGCCGGTTTAGTCCCTGGAGCTCACGAAGGTATGCAAATTTTGAATCCGTAAGCTTTTTTCGAACAGATACTGATTTTAGAGCTTTAAAGGCCGCGGCTTGGGGAATAAGTTTTTGGACGACTTGCGCCATGCCGATGCCTTGATTCACGTCGTCGATGTGTCGGGAAGTACAGATGCTGAAGGAAAAGCCACCGAGTAAGAAGCTCTCGATTATGATATTTTAGAATTACAGACGCTAATGAAATCTTGCAGAATGTATGATGCTTTACAAGATGTAGAATGGTTAAGGGGAGAAATATTACGCTGGATTGAGGGCAACTTGAAAGAAAAATGGGGATCTATTAAGCGACGGCATACATCAACAAGTGAGATTACACTGTTACATATTTGAGCTCTTGAGATATCTGACTTTGAATAGAATCGACTTCTGTGGCAACGTTGCAAAATCAGTTTAGTGGTATGTTGTCTGCTTTTTGAGAGCTGATAATGACATAATTCTGATTCATTGCCAAAGGATATGGTAGTACGTCTGCTGTTGTTCAAAGATGTTTAGATAGAATCAAACTTGTTGAACCGCTGGAGATATGGAACGACAGGACCATTCACAGAATGGTATCCGCTTTTGTGGATGAGAAATTTCCCACCATCCTGGTAAGACTTTCTACGCAATCATTTGATAGACAAAAACTAAGTGTCGATGCTATTCATGTTACAGGCTCTAAACAAGATAGATCATCCAAACTCAGATCGATGCATCTATCGCATATCACAAAAATACGACTCTGAAAAGATCGTTTTGACTTCTGCTATCTCAGAAGTATTTATACGTAGACTCGTCAAGCAGGGGTTCGTGCATTACGAACAAGGAGGCGGCGATGTAATCACGAAAGCAGAGGACCCGGAGGATTTATATCATTTGAAAGAAATTACAGATGAGCGGCTACAAGAGTAAGTTTCTTTGATATATTTCGTTTTGACGTTTCCCGGTGCTAACTGTATAGTAGACGGATAAATACATTACGAGATATGTTATTTTATAGATGGGGATCCACGGGAGTTATCCGCGCATTACAGGCCGCCGCAAATGCATTACACTTAATCCCTGTATTCTCTGTTCGCAACATTCATAATTTTAAGAACTCAGATTCAGACGATGGAGTATTTAAAGACTGTACATTAGTTAAGCGAGGCACGCATGTTGAAAGTGTTGTTAGGAGAATCATGGGAGACATTCCTGTTGCATTTATAGAGGGACTTGGGGGTACACGTGTAGCGATGTCTGACACTGTCGAAGAAGGCAAAAACGATATCCTGTGTTTCAAACTTGGAAGATGAGAAAAGTTGGGGAGGGGTATTATAGATAGTAATTGCTAATGGTAATGGCTAATAGCATGATTGCTGCACTTACCTACTTACATTCCATGATCAGTCTATTTCTTCTTTCAAAGAAACAGTCAATAACCAAAAAAGAGAAATCGCCCAATAAACACTGCAATACTAATTAGATTTTTCGGCTTTCTTCTTCAGCGCCTCATTCAGGGAAACAAACCCTTCTTCTGTAGACTTAGCAAAGAAAGCCAT